>NC_052629.1:119259672-119895172 GCF_016161935.1 Mauremys reevesii | reverse complement strand
CTGTAGAGGAAAGGAATGGCAGCGGGACTGCTAATATTAGCAGTGTAGCCACAAGAGGCCTTGGGTGTGTAGAGATCCATGTAGGGTACATACACACAGCATTCAGGCGAGTAGGGCACCCTACTCGTCCCAGCAGTGCCTCACCATCTATGTTGCTATTTATACCTGTGCTAACTGGGCATGCAGCGCCTATACTCTATCCGAAACCTCTCCTGACTTGCCCAAAGTCACACAGAGAGGCAGAACCCAGGTCTCTGAGGTAGACCTCTCACCTCTGAACCATCCCCCCCATCATCCTCAACACTTGAATGCTGTCTCACTTGTGAGGTGCAAATGTTCATGGCAACATTGCAGTAGACTCCACAAATGCTGCCAAATGAACTTCCATAAACTTTCTCCCCTAAACAGATTAGATTCTGATTCATGAGACAAGTAATTCTCATCTCTCTTCACACAGAAACACTCCAGTAGGATGTTGCCTTCATTCAGTGATCATTATTAGCAATCCTTGTTACCGAGTTCATTTTGTGGCTGAGTTGGCTGCTGGATAATATGGAGAGTAAAATACTTGCCATCTCAAATGCTTTGCGGGAATCTTGTTAATTAACACTAATGATGAGGACACCCATGGGGAATGGCTGAATTTCATGAATTTGTGAATAAGGGCCCAATCCTGGGCCCACTGAACTCAAGAATATAGCACCTGCTAATTTAAATGGTGTATGACCAGGCAGTACATAAACTGTTGATGAAAAAGCAAGGACAATGCAATACAAAATGTACTTTGTTCACTGATTTGTGCAGTGGAGTTTAGCTGTCATTATTTACATTATTCTCCATAATACACTAGTTAATGTACTAGAGAATATTTTCATAACCAATCAAGCCTTAGTAATGGGACCTCATTACAGTGCCCTGTTATTAAGGCTTTGCTAAGAAGTGAGGTGAGACTGCACTTTTTGTGTGCACGAATTATGGGGAGAGTGGATTCGCTGAATGTGAATTAACAAGGTGATTCTTTAGATCGCAACAGGAATATTTCATGTATTCTCTCATATATACAACTTAAACATTCTTGATAATGCAACAGTTACAACAAAGAAATGCTTTCTTCAGAAATAAATCTTTTCTGTGCAGTATTTTTTTCATTTTCTTTTAAGAGAGAACTATATATTTTGGAAAAATCCTGAAGACAAATAGATGTATGAGTATGCTAAGCATACACCGTATTATTCGCTCTACATGCTTCGGATGCGGTCTCATAATCTGGTTATTTGTAATACTGAAAATCCTCAGCTGACTCTTAGATCCTCCCCTCTGACATGTATTGCCATGCATTGGTCATATCAGCCCTTGTCTGAGTACACACATGTAGGATGCAAAAGGCTGGACTGACTCCTAGAAACAAACATAACGCTGATTGTTTTATTATATATGCTTATCCCTCCATCCATACAAACCTAAACACGAAAGACCAAGAAGTGGCCAGTTCCCTTTTACACCCTGCAACCGCTACTCGCATCCTGTGTAGAACTGCAGTCAGGGATGCTGGTCTGCAGAGCTACTACATCCCTGCCACCAGTTGCAAAAGGGCAGTGGGAAAGGGCAAGGAGTGAAAGGAGTCACGGATGCATCTCCCCCACACAAAGCACTCCGGCCAGCACAGCAGTGTCAGGGGATTGGAGAGCCAACTCTGAGCCATTTATAGACCTGGAGCTATTTACTTCCTAAGGGGGAACTGGACAGGAGACTGCAACTGAATCACCCTCCCAGCTCCTCTTGGGGCAGTGTATTGCCCCTTGCTTTAGTCTTATAACTACCTGGTATTAGATCACAGGGTTGCCTGTGATACCAAGGGACTGGACTCCATGGCCAGGAGGTCTCTTCCAGTCCTATGTGTATGTCTACACGGCAAAGACAGAAAACAACAGCTCGCGGCAGCGAGTCTTCGTACCCAGGTCTGCAGACTCGGGCTCACGGTATGCTGCTAAAAACATTAGCATGGATGTTTTGGCTTGGGCTCTGAAACCTGCCCATCTCCTCGGACTTCATCGCCTGAGCACGAGCCCACGCCCGAACGTCTGCACCTGGGCTCTGAGACTCGCTGCTGTGGGCGTGGTTTTTTGCCGTGTAGACAAATCGTATGAGACTTATGGTGATTGGCCTTTTACACTCACCCCACCACAACAGGTATGTTTTATTTCCTCCTATTAAAGAAAATAAATTACCTAGAGCTGCAGTGACTCTCTTGCCATTATCAGCTTTTTTCAGGAAGAAATTTGAAGGACATGTATGTTTGCCCCTCCACATAATGCCGAGAGCTCTCCAAAGAGAAAGAGGGTAAAAATCAAACCTGGCAGTTTCATGAGCTCACTTTCACTGAGAAAGAGATCCACAAACTAGTTATACATACTAGAGTCATCCCACAAGTGAGAAATAAAACATCCATCGGCTCTCGTTCCCACTGTGCTGAATGACTAAACTTAAGTGTAAGTAGAAGCAAAAGAACAGGGAAAATTAGTGGTCTCTTGAGGAGGCACAGTACCAGAAGTCAGCCAATTTCCCATTAGCTATTAGATCTTTATCTGCTGGGTACCATGTTTAAGGTACGAGCAGGTAATAGTGCAGCATGACAAGGCTGTAGCAAAAATATGTGCTTAACCTCAGGGGTGTGGAGGCTGTCTGTCTAGAAACGGGAAAGAACGGGTGTCAAGACTCCATTTGATAGAGAATAGAAGGATGTGTGTGCTGGAAACTCTTGTAAAGAAATCACAGGACATAAGGCAGAGACAGAAGGCAAGTGTACAAGTAATGCAAGTATCGGTCAGGCAAGCCGGGGTGACTAGCTTTCCAGGAATACTTAAAGGATTGTGTGTTATTCAAGAATGCTTTTCATCCTACATAAAGTCCTGACGGTGTTTCACAATTTGTGGGAAGATGCTAGATGGAATCTGGAGGTGGAAACCCAGTGAACGACAACTCAGGTTTATTTTAACTATTAAATAAATATTAATAAACCGTTTGGGTAACACATTACTGCATAGCCAAGATAAGGCCCTCTCCATCTACCAGTTAAATCAGTGGGAGTCTTTCCATTAATTTTAGCAAGAGCTGGGGCCTCAAAAATGGAGCAGGTACACAAGCCAATGTCATCTTTGAGAGTAAAGAAGACCCCTCTCCAGATATATAGGCTGCAGAAAAATGGGGCCCTCAAGCTTGGGTATGATATGTTGGTTTCCCCAAAAAGCAAGGTCTCTCATTATCAACATCAATCAAAGGCTTTAGAGATGTCCTGAGAATTGACCCTGCACTTAACACACTCTTGAAAGAGGACCCAAAATAGGTTAAGTGCTTGTATTTGTTTTGATGGCATTCTAAGCAAACTTTGCCCACCAGCGCTTTACAACCAGGCTGGCTGTGACTCTCTTTTCATGAGACAACCAGTCTGTCAGCACACCTCCTCACCGAAAGATAAAATCATGTCCCCTTTCCTCTTTTTAGGTAGTTATAGTCTATTACAGGGGCAGGCAACCTATGGCACGCGTGCTGATTTTCAGTGGCACTCACACTGCCGGGTCCTGGCCACTGGTCCGGGGGGCTCTGCATTTTAATTTAATTTTAAATGAAGTTTCTTAAATATTTTAAAAAGCTTATTTACTTTACATACAACAATAGTTTAGTTCTATATTATAGACTTATAGAAAGAGACCTTCTAAAAACATTAAAATGTATTACTGGCATGCGAAACCTTAAATCAGAGTGAATAAATGAAGACTCGGCACACCACTTCTGAAAGGTTGCCGACCCCTGGTCTATTATCTCTTACCCCAGGAGTCCGCTCTTCAGAGACTTTGTCTTTGTCCTCAGACCCACACGTGGCCCAACGAGGAGAAACAGCCTGTCTCTACAGATGTCCATCGTTCTATATGCGGATTGAGTCAGCCCTGAGGCTCCCCTCAACTCAGGTGACACGCTTTAAGCTTTAACAGTTTTGGAACCTAATCTTTTTACATCTCTCAAACTATTTTCCATACAAATATGTTGCAGTGATTATGATGACCAGTGGGCTAATGGCTCATGGAAGAGACGTCACATGCCATCCTTTGGTGAACTATCATGCATATATCTGATCCAGGGGAACCACCACCCTGTACACACTGTGTCCTCTGCCAACTGGCACCAAAAGGGTCCCTGGGTCACCTGTGTACACATACATATGCTTACACACACACGCGCGCACACAGAAAAGTATTCTGGAAATTAAAGATCTAGTAATAAAGAGGAAATTGAATTATTTCAGCCTCCTCAACAAACATTACTCATCTCCCTTGCTGTTTTTCTTCTACTGTCAGAAAAATTCAGACAGTCAGCAAAACGTGGGCCACTTTTCATCAGGTGCGGTACAGAATACTCCCATTGACTTCAACTGTGCTTGAATCAGGCCCTTAACATGCTGTCCAATGTCTCCATAAAACAACTCACCTAACAGTATGAACCTCTAACAGGAGCCACTCAGTCTCTTCCCTGTCTGGTTCCATCACAAGTGGAAGGATTAATGTAAAACATTTTTGGTTAAATACGGAGACACTGCCTGAAGACTAATATGGTGACCTCATGTTCTCTGACCAGGAGATTTTTTTTACACAATCACATCCTGATATGTTTTTATAGGGCCTCAATGCTATTATTTAAAGCAGGCCTTTTACTGAGTAGTGAATGCTGGCAGTATCTTCTCCCCAATACATTTTCTCCCATTGCCTGTAGCTGTGAAAAACTATACACTTAATGGACTTCCAACTGTGATAATGTCATCACACTCTTACAAACCCATGTGTCTCCTGTGACACTCCAATTTTCAGCAAGACAGAAGTTTGCTCACTACCAGTCCCTTCGTTCAGGTGGGTCTTGTTCACAAACAAATCATGGCTCAGCTTAGATACTCTGCAGCTTCATACTCAAAACCGTTAAAAGGAACTGACCAACAAATGAGGGACGTTATGCATTTTAAGTATAACAAGGGTGCAGACATATGCAGTTATGTAGCCATCTGGAGTTAGTTACATTAAAATTCAAGGGGAGGGTTAGAACATGCTGATAACATACCCATTTGGGATTTTATTCCCAACAGGCTCAATCTCTCCTTTAATCTAATTTGACATTACCCACCCCCTTTCTATAATTTATCAGTACATTTTTATGCATAGCTTGGTTTTACTTCTTCATGGGTTCCAATATTTTAGTTGGTTTTATATTTTCTTCTCGTTCACTTTGCCTAGCAACCTGATCACGTGAAAATTCAAGATGATGCAAAATGTGAATCTGGATTTTGAACACTTTGAAGTTTAGTGGTGTTTGGATTTAGGGTCCAGCTCTAGTTATCACATGCAGCTTTTAAATCACTTTAAAAAAAAAAGAGGAACCGTTCATCCATTTACTGTTCAGCTGACATAAAAGTTACTGAAACCAGACACATATCCTTAATTGTAAATTAAATATCCCTTTTCCTCAGCATGATGAAATCCTCATCTTCCTATTACTGATGTGTGAAATAGGACACTGAAGAAAGCCTGAATTACACTACAGCCTCCATTTACTGAGAAGTTTTCTGATGTAGGAAGAATTTTGGTTAGATGGCCTATAATTCCAAGGTTTCTTTTCAAGTCAACGCAAACCATCATAGTATGGGACAAAAATAGGTTTTTCTGATTATTATAGTTTTGTTTGTTACACATTAACAGCAATCAATGAGACTCATGAATTTCACTTGATGATAGCCATGAAATAATTTACTTGCATTTCTGTAGCATTGTCCTGATCCAACAAAACTCTTTAGTTCTGTGTTAGGAAATTCAACATGATGTTTAGAGTTTTGCTTCATTTAATCCTTTTACTCCTAGTTACTCCCCTTCTCTCTGATTAAACCTTTGTAATGTTTGGCTTCTCTCTGATTAAACCTTTGGCTAAGCCATACATACAGTCTTTTTAGGATCTTCTTACGAGACATTCTTCTCAAATCTCTTAATATTAGATGCAATTCTCAAAATACCTGCCAGTATATCAATCTCTTTCTGTTTGGGTGCCCAAAAATGAACATGATAGTCCACAAGAGCTCCCTCCGGTGCCATGATGAGTTTGGCTCTCATTTGCCATGTGCATCCAATACTTGTATGCTCTGTGAATAGGTACGAGGTTCCTTAGGATCATCTGTAGTCACAGGTTTGAATCCAGCCCAAGTAGATAGCAACAAAAATCATCACTATGCAATGATGGTTTCAGGGCCCAATTTAAATGAATTGCTGCTTGTCCCAGTCCAATTCTTAGTGAACAGATGCACACATTACAAAAACCAACAACACGTCTAAGGACCTATCTGCTGTCTGTGCTGTCACAGAGGCAGGGATTTAATTTTCATAAACACCATTATTTTCTCAGCTGAGACACAGCCCCTCCAAATTAGAATCAAAACACATTTGGTAGAGGTGCTCCGAGAAAAGCTTGCCTGAGCACAATGCGTCTGATGGATGAACAGAAACCAGCTTCCAACGCTATCAAAACTCAATAAATTGACAGCTCCCTCCGCCCCCCCCAAGCTCCCCCGAAAATATGAAGTGATATCTGTGCTTCTTGAAACCATTAAGGTGAGATTTTAAATACCAAACAGTATCTGACTTAAAAGAGATTATTAGTGGAATATAAAGTTTTTAGGCTCTCCTATGGCACATAAGGCTTAATCAAAAAATAAATTTTAAAGCTAAGCTCAGACATTTATTTTCAAAGTGGGAGACATTTATCCCTCAACAGCTATTTCTGGTCCTCCAAATGACTGATGCAGGTGAAGTCATTTTACCAGGTGGATGCTGATAAGAAGAATTAAAAGGTCCCCTTTATGGGCACAATCCTGAACACACTTGTTTAACTTTAAGCACGTGAATAGTTCCATTGACTTCAAGGGCCTACCAACATGCTTAAAATTAAGCAGATACTTAAATATTTTCAGGATTAGTGCCTATATGCAATAAGCACATTTTGGCTAGGTTAGAGAATTTGTTTCTGCTCTAATTAGTACCCAGACTAACATCTCACAAAAGCTGTTTCCTAGGATTTGAAATTCTGGGCAAGAGGGTGGTGTATATTTAGTGAATTCAACAACAAAAGACAATAAAGCTCAAACATTCAGCAACATGACTGGTCAAATGTCACTTCATGAGATAAATAACTGGACATTTCTGTTACTTGAGAAAAACATCTCCCATCTCAATAAGCAAGTGGTTTATAATTGTGAAAATTTCGATTCTGGAGCAAAATTCCATGCCCAGGGCTGGATTCCACAGTTTCAGAACCACGGAATGTGCAAGGCCCTAGGGCTACAGTATCACTTATGTGTTTGTAATTAAATATAAAAATCTACCTACCTATCTGGCACCTATCATCATAGTATCCAAGTACTTCAAAATCTGTACCTCCCGATGAGGTAGGGAAGTGCTGTTATGTCAGATGAGGAATTGAGGCACAGAGACACATGGTGTAAACCCAAAGTCACACAGGAAGTTTGTGAAGGAGCAGGGAGTTAAACGTGAGTCTCCTAAGTCCCATGACTCTACAGTTATTGTTGTGAGAAGTGGGTTCAAGGCACTCCACAGTGACAGATTCACAAGAAAAGGAATTTCTAACATAACTGCTGAGTCAGCCTTTACTTACAGGAGCAAAAACCCACCCCTAAACAGGTGACCACGCAGTACAATATATCAGCTAAACAGGCGCTTGGGACAATATTGAAGATCACAAACCAGCTAAGCCACACTTTCCACCATTGATGACATCAGCAATTTGCCTGTAAAATAAACAACAGCCTTGTGCAGGAATAATCCATTATTCCATATATTTTTAGCAATTACCATTGAAACTAGTAAAATACAAAAAGAAAGAACTGATGAAATAATATTGAAAGAAATTCTAAATCCAGCTGATTAACTGGCATCCTCCTCATTCAGATCACTTCGTTCCTCTGCAGGAAATTATACTATGAAACATTATCTACAGGATTTCTCTTGCCATTATTTCAGTTCAGTTTGTGCTATGCATTACACTTTCTAGATGGATGAGTCACATTAATTATTATTTTTCACTCTGACTGTTAAGCCAAATTAGGCAGCTTTTCGAGGTGAAGAGGAAAACACAATTATTAATGCCTCTAAACATTTGTTCTGGAAAAAACAGATGTAGACGGGGGGGGGGGGGGGGCGGAACTTTGCTGATAGTCTCAGAAAATGTTTTGGCCCGACATTTGTTATTCAGATATTAAGCAGCGCCTTTCACACACTGTAGCTCCTATTTATTTTATTTGTAACACTCTAGATTGTAAGCTCCTTGGTGCACAGACCATCTTATGGTTCTGTGATTCTACAGCTGCTCCATGATTGGGCCCCAAGGTGCTCTGGTATTACAGATACTACTACTACTAATACAGTGATTCTCTCTGAGCTAGCTTGATGCATTCCAGATACATATATTTAATCCTGTACTTTGAAATTTATTCACTAACGAACTTAATTTTTTTCTAGGGTTGTTTTTTTTTTTTTTTTTTTTTTTTTAAAAGGGAGCCATGTTTAGAATTTTAATTATACAAAGAGAAGGGGAAAAAAACAGGAGTGATTTGGGTTTCATTTTATCCAACCCCCACAAATTCAGGACTGTGGAAGGGGCAATTCCGAGAGAGAGCCATCATTACCTTAAATCCATCAATTCTCCTCTCCCCTCTGTCAGAAGTTACATAGCCATTATTCAGAGAACGGGAGTTGATTTCCTGGATCATACCTTCTCTTTGTTGCTTAATGGGATTCTCATTTATTATTTAAAAGAATTGAAACTGGATCTTCCCTTGAGATCTTGTGTAAATTGAGACTTTAAGTGAATTTGTCCAACCTGTATAATTGATTCAGTCTCTCCTGGAGTATGGTAGTACTCAACGGGAGTAAGGCTGGAAGAATTGGGCTCTTAGTGTATAGTTAATGTAAGAATCAGCAAAGATTTAATCTAGGTTCAGGATTTTACTATACACAGAATAAAATGCTCAGATATGAATTTATACTTCAAAAAACAGACTTAAGCATCTAACTTTCTGATATGCTTTTCTAGTTAGTGAAAATCTTATCACAAACACAAGCAAACATTTTCTGCAGCCCGCATCAATGTCACTCAGCAGAGAGGGTTCACAGTTAATGATGCCAGCTGTGACTCTTGCGCATCACATGGCAAAATATACCTTGTCCCTTGAGGACAAATAAATGACTTAGTGATATATTCCCTTTGTCCCCCATCCTCCCCCCACACCCAATTTGTGTAATTTCCACTGTTGTCACTGGGATTTGCGGGTGTGGATGGGAGAAGACGCCCAATAATTCTCAAGTGCTGAAAAATATCTAAGGGCTGTTTTAAGATACTATTTCATATGGTTTTTACCTTATGTGTCTGTTCTGTCTTGAGGCTGCAGCTACACATTTTGAGATTATTTGAATTTACAGAAGAGAAAAGGAGGGAAAAAAAGTAATTAAATTGGGCCAATATAAATCCGTAACAGGCTACAAGGGATCAAATGTGTGAGTTGTTTTTGTGTGTTTGCTAACCCTGGGAGATTTTAAATAACTGTTTTCTCAACCTTTCAGCACGCACTCTCTCTCTTCTGGGATCAGACCACCCACCAAATCTTAAACTATACCCAGTCACTGCACAACTGAAAACACGTTGTTTGTCAAATACTGATTTGATGTTTGATTGTTTATTAAAGGGCCACATTTTGCAAGGAACTTGGCTTACATTAAAACAGCTAAGTAAGGGCCAGATTTCCAATGGTGCCCAGCATCCACTTACGGACAAAGTCTTAAGGGAACCAAAACGCTGAGGGTTCTTCTTATTTCAGTGCCTCAATTTGGCCCCAGTTGCACTGTTGCCAAGCCTGAGCATTGAGGCAGCTCTCCTCCCTGCCACCCCAAATCATAGAATCATAGAATCTCAGGGTTGGAAGGGACCTCAGGAGGTCATCTAGTCCAACCCCCTGCTCAAAGCAGGACCAAACCCAGAAATCATGAGATGTTCTTTTAAAAAAAAAGTTTTTAAGTTAATCACACTTTCAATGGTACTTCTGTTTTAACCTCTAGAGCAGAGGTGGGCAAACTACGGCCCGCTGGACCCTCCTGCCCATCCCCCTGAGCTCCTGGCCTGGGAAGCTCACCCCCGGCCCATCCACCGCTATCCCCCCTTCCCCATGGCCTCAGCTTGCTCTGCTACCGGCACAGTGCTCTGGGCGGCAGGGCTGCGAGCTCCTGGGGCAGCACAGCTGCAGAGCCAGCCTGACCCGGTGCTCTGTGCTGCGCGGTGCGTGGCTGGCTCCAGCCGAGCGGCGTGGCTGTAGCGCCACCAGCGCTCCAGGCAGTGCGGTAAGGGGGCAGGGAGCAGGGGGAGGGGGTGTTGGATAGAGGGCAAGGGAGTTCGGGGTGGTGGTCAGGGGGCAGGGGTGTGGATAGCGGTCAGAGGACGGGGAACATTGGGGTTGAATGGGGGCAGGGGTCCGGGGGGGGGTCAGGAAGTAGAGGGGGGTTGGATGGGGCAGTGGGGGCCAGTCAGGGGACAGGGAGGGGTGGATGGGGCACAGCCTCCCCTAACCAGCCCTCCACACAATTTTGGAAACCCAATATGACCCCCAGGCCAAAAAGTTTACCCGCCCCTGAGCTAGAGTATATTTGGGTCACATTTTCAACCTTTTCTCTCTAACCATGAGGAACAGAAACTCACCAAATACAGAAAAACACCAAATATTGTGAAACTGGAAATAAAGTAATGAAAGTTAACAACAACATCTTAATTGTGTAATAGGAATTGATAAAGGAGGATAAAGTGTGTTATGTCAGAGGTCTACACGTTTTACCACAGAATGATGTGCTGGCAGAGTAGTAAAAAATAATAAATCTAATTGTAATGATTCATCTGTTTAGAGTTATGAAATGTGTTGATTACAGTTCATGGTGGGTTTACGTAAGTGAAGGCAGACCTTGCAAGGCTGTTTTTTTAAAAGCTGTACTAACGATGGCATGTGGTAATTTATACATGCAGGGTTCCATAGTGAGTCACACACCACAGGTTAAAGTTTGAAATATTTGTAAAGTGTAGTATTTGGGTAAAGATGAAAATATGGAGACCGGCTGTCAGCTGGTCTCCAACGAGAGACACTTGCAGCTTTTTTGTTTAAGCAAAGAGCTGGTTCAGGGATTCCTCCCCATGCCTTTTCTTAAAATAAAAATGAGCACCAGATATTAATATCATTCTGGTGTAAAGAGAGCACCGGACTGGACTCTGCTCTACAGATCCTGAGGCCCTCGATGCAGAGTTTATCCTCTCCACGGAGCCTGACACACTTCAATAGGACTCCTAGTTCCCTACCTCCAGTACACATCCCTTTCACTCTACCTATCCCGCCCCGCCTCCATACACACTTTAATCCTCCTCACATCTGGCTCCTCCTCACAGCAGCAGCGAGAGCAACACAGTCTAGCGTCAGCAGTAAAGACGTCTATATTTAAACAAACTCATTTTAAATGGCATTCCACATACCCTTGGAAACAGCTGTGTATGAACACAGCCAGGGGACAATAACTGGTTTGGGGGGCGGGGGGGAGGAGAATAAAACCCCTCAAATGACTGTATTCTACAGTTTTAAAGCACACACATTTCTGTGGCGCGCTCTGCTCCTCCCTGGCCCGAGGAATTGGGAGACAGAGCCCCTTCTGCCAGTTATGTATTTGGTAGATAATGGCCCAAATTTGGAGTCCATAGCCTAAGGCATGTGGGAAACAGGATGGGCCAAAACCATTAGCAAATGGTTAACATCAACCATATGGACATTTACAACTAACTCAACCTCCCACCCTCACTCAACGCTGCCAGAATTTAAAGCTCTGCTTTTTTTTCCTTTCTACCTTGGGATTAGATCAGCGGTTCTCAAACTGTGGGTCGCGACCCCATTTTAATGGCGTTTCCAGGGCTGGCTTTAGACTTGCTGGGGTCCAGGGCTGAAGCCCGAGCCCCACCGCTCGGGGCCGAAGCCCAGGCCTCAGGGCTTTAGCCCTGGATGGCGGAGCCCAGATTATAGGCTCCCTGCCTGGGGCTGAAGCCCTTGGTCTTCAGCTTTGGCCTCCCAAGGGCAGCAGAGCTTGTGTGGGCTCAGGCTTCAGTCCCTCCCACCCCTACCCTCCTGGGGTCACGTAGTAATTTTTGTTGTCAGAAGGGGGTTGCGGTGTAATGAAGTTTGAGAACCCCTGGATTAGATGTTGCACCTGAAATTCCAGGGGACTGGCTTCTTTTTGGAGAAGTTAAGGGGGGTAATGTTTGAAAAACCAGGCTCTAGGAAGCTAGCTTCAGCCTTCACAATGGAGCAGTGAGCACTGCACTCATATCGTTATGAAAAGGCTCTACAGTGACCAGAAATGTGAAGGGAAGTTCAGATCCACATTTTAGATTCTTAACCCTGCGATCTGAATAATTCTGAAAGCCAATGGCCTCCGTTTTTGTGTTTGGGGGGTGGGGGGTGGAGAAGAAGTGTCATTGTTTGGTTTGTTTTTGTTGGGTTTCTGTGCAGGTTTTTTGTTTTTAACTCTCTCCTTGGAATCAGTAAATTGTCCAAATGAAAGAACCAGTTTTTCCCCAAATGCTCAGAGCAGTGTAGAACCCACGTGGCTTTTTGCTGAAGACTGAATGTGCCACTTGTTTTACATACTTTTGGGAGAAAAGGAACGTACATCACTCACAACACAGGGCTAGGGTCTGCAGGACCCTCAGCAGATGCCTCACCCGAGATCGGTATGTTATGCCTCTCCTGAGATCTTATTATTTTAGGGGTTTCTAGAACTCATATCACTGAGGCATCTAGATGCTTAGATATTATTAGGAACATAACTTGTTAGTGGTTTATTTTCCTCTACTTATACATACACACATGAAGGGAGAGAAAAGGTAGATATCTGCGAATCAAAGTTTGCCAGAGAACACAAGAGGATTCGACTTCTCTGCCCAAGCTGCTATATGTAATCTGAGTTATCCACATCTCTGAAAGCTAACCTGATTTGTATGCTGAAAACGTCTCTGCTATCTACAAGGATTAAACAGCAGAACACATCATGTATCTAGTTGTGGAAGGTTAACAAACTTGGGTGTTGACTGCATTGTAGAATGCTCACACATTATGCACATCATTGCAAAAAACACACAAACAAAAAAAAATTTACTCTTTAAAGAGACTCTCCTTCAGCAAGTTTAGCCTCGTTGTAAGTGCAGGTACCCCCCTTGCTTCCCATACATAGCTCTCCTCTACCTGCCCTGAGCTGCAGGGCTTTTCAGACGGCACAATGCTGATTTTGTATAACATAAATGAGGGCTCTTTTACATGGCTCACTCGTTTCAATTACAGCTGAAGCCCAGAAGCGTAGGGAGTGCATCATGGGACAGCAGAGCACTAAAGTTGTGTCATCATCTTCAAGGCACCAGCAGCTTTTATTAAGGTCTTGTACAAATCTTCTCCTGCCCTAGGCTCCTCTCCTCAAGCATCTCCCTGAGAGAAAGCAGCCTGGATAATACATAATTACCTTTGTGAAATTACAAGCATACCTGGCGCTTTTCCCTTAGAATATTTATTCTCTCTAGCTCAGTGGAAATAAACAAGACATCGCTGCACTAGTTTAGTTTCCATAAATACACAAACGAGGAGCAGTTGGGTGGAATATGAATACATCAGCCCTTCAAGGCTCTGTTATCTATTGCTTCTAAATTATAGCAACCACTGTAAGCACCAGAGGTGATAATGAAGCATAGGCCAATGTGTCAAAACTCATACAGTACATTACATTCATCACTTTGGTACTTCATTGGCATTAGTTTGATAACCAGTAGAGCCTGGAGGGAGGTGTGGGGAAGTGGCACCATCTGAGCCTTTAGGGGGACTGGGTAGGTGTGATAATATCCAGAGCGGAGAGGATCAAACATTAAAGGAATGCTTCAAACACCACTGGGCTGGTGACAAACTGCTAACCCCCCCGAGATATCTAAGTTAACACCAAACTCCCACCCTCAATTCATGGTGTTGCAAATATGGAGGGGGTGGGGGGGGGCAGAGTGGAAGAGATGGGAAAGGGCAAAAATAAAGGAAAACAACTGTGGGGAAAAAAAGCCAATCTTCCACACATGAAATTAGGCACCACGTTCATAACTGAATAAATACGCATGTAAGACTTCTCACAAAATATTATTAGCTTGTTAATTATATAGCTTTAAATGCTTGATGCACTATAGCAGCTCTATAGGAGTTATTGCTGTATTTACAATTGGTAAATATAAAGTATATTTTGGCACATTTACTACATTCTGAAACCTGCATCTATTTTTATTGCAGTACACCTAGAGGATCCAATTAGGATTCGTGTCCTCAACAGGATACCTAGAAGTTCATTCATGTCCATAAAGTTAATACAATAAAAATGACGGCCAAGATTTTTTAAAGCGACTAATCAGTTTGGGTGCCCAATTTGAGATGCCATAAAGGCCTCTGGTTTTCAAAAGAGCTGTGCTCCTTTCTGCCCTCTGAAAACCAGGCTCCTTTAAGGTGCCTCAAGTTTAGGATGACTAGATATCCCAATATTAGGGGCTTTGTCTTATATACGTAACTATACCCCTCACTTACACTCAGAAAAAAACTGTCCCAATTTTTCATACTTGCTCTCTGTCCTACTCAAGTTCAGCACCAAAACTGAGCTATCCAAAACAAACCCAAACCTGAGCTGTTAGTTACCATTAGAGCTGATTGAAAAACAGTGAGTACGTTTTGTGAAAAAATTTAATTTTCCTTGAAGCTTTCTGACCTTTGAGAAAAACAAAAATCTAAAAATAAAGGGTTGGTTTTTTCCCCCCAAGTTTTGGAATTTGTTCCACCTCTTTTTCCTCCCTTTATTTTCTCTCTTTTTCTCCCTCTTTTTTTTTATTTCCTTTTTTTCAGTGGTAAAAACGGGTAAAAGAAAGGAAAAGAAAGGGTGTGAAAAGGACTTTTTTGGGAGTCACAAAAAAGTTTCAACTGCAAAACTTCGACCAGCTCTAGTTACCATTAAAAATACACAGCAGATTTTGATAAGCTTAACAAACCATTCTCAAACTTCATGATCATATTCATCCCATAAAATAAATAAACTAGATTGACAGCACTGCCAACAGGTTATTAATCTTCCATACCTTTCCCTAGATTAGGGAAATGCCACTAACTCACTCAGATGAGCTTCGAATTTGTCAAAACAAACTACGAGTCAACATTTAATGCAACAGAAAGAAGTGTAAGTGAATATTTGTACACTCCTGGGCATTGTGAAATAAATACAAAGACTCTGTAGCATATACCCTGCGAACAATTAATGTACAAAGACAGGGAACACCACACAGCCTTTCACATAGGGATGAAACTGACTAACTAGGAGAGATGACAAGATAAATGGATCAGATTTAGTTCCAGACAGCTGTGCCCTAGCAATACCAAACAGAATGCTTTCTAGGAGCACAGTTACATGCTGGGACCTGAGACGCCACATATGTTAATACAAACCCGATCTTCTTCAGTGTTAGTAAAGAAACTTTTAATTGAATTGAAAATAGATGGAAATACATTAACCAGAACAGCAGAGCGAAGTCTAGGAATGAAATCTTGGCCCCGCTGATGTCAATGGCAAAACTCCCATGGGCTTCAGGGAAGCCAGGATTTCACCTACAAGTTCAAACTGCTAGCTTTGGGGTGGATTACCACCCTCACTTACATTGAGTAGAATCCCATTTCTTTCAATAGGGCTACTCAGTGTGAGAAAGGATGGTAGACTGTAGGCATGTGTTCCTTTCTGTCTTTCCCAGCCATCTGCAATCAATCACAAAGAGCCCTTGGAGAAACTCTAACCACCTGTCAGCCCAACAGGCACAAACCAAACAATGTTCCTTTCAGACTACCTTTAACAAGCAGCAGTTTTGAAGGGCTGTGACCCTGGAATACTATACAACCCTCCCAGCTCTTTTCAGTTAATAACTGTATACCACTTCCCCTACCATGTGACAGTTCAGAAAAATATAAACAGTTGCTGGTTGGCTCCCCATTTGTCTATCTCCTCAGGGTATTAGCAATATATATTTAAAGTTACTGAAATTAAAATAAATCTACAATGTATGTCAGCTTCAAGCTTACGTGATAATCACAATCATTCACAAATTCTAACTCCAGCTCCTGAACATATGCCATGCTACTGATTTAGTTTCTGTAGGAAAATAAATGCATAAATAAGCAAGCTGTTTACCGTTTATAATGGTCTGTTGATGAAATAAACAAACACCTCCCAGTACATAAAGGATTCTCTGTACTTTGTTTATTTCTTTTAAGTGCAGACTCATGCAAAGCAAGAAGAAACTCCTATAGCAGAAATATATCTGGAACTGAAGTGGACACCAATCAACCAGCAGAACACAGACATGGTAAGAAAAAGCAATGCAGATGGGAGGGGGGGGGGGAAATCCATTCTAAGAATGAAACGGTTTAAAAGTTTGGTATCTACTCTTATCAGATACTAAGAGAAAAAGATAATGTAACTACCGTCTTGTTCACTGACTGAAACCCCTCTCCCACCCACTACTAGAATCACAATATCACAATTTTTAAAACCTTATTTCAAACCCCTCCCAGGCATTTTTCCCTTCTTTCTTTTTGTTAACCTGTGATTGGATGACTTGGTTTACCATTAAAGGTGATCACATCTTGTTCACACAAATTCCTAATGCAGATTACTTGGTTAATCTACTCTGGCTGTGTCAGGAGGTGCTGACATCTTTGTATTTGCTTGGTTTAAAATGGCTGCAGAAGCTCAGGTTTTCCATAAGTTATTGAACATAAAATAACAGAGCATCATAGAAATGACTATTGCCTGCTTGCATATCATTTTTAAATTTAACAAAGCCAAAGTAATTAGTCCCATGAGCACACTTCCAGTAAAAGGTTCAGTCCCTACTAGTAATGTACTGTATGCTATGGAATAATTATGCTACCAAGCTGTCAGGGCTTCCTTATCTGCATGTAAATTAGTTCATATGCTATACGTCTGCTAAAATGACAGTATTAAAACAAGAATTTTATAATGAAGCGATCCTCTTTATGGCAACATAGTACAATTACTTGATTAACATAATGCATCTCTCTCTATCTACTCATCAATGCCTGTAGTTGCTCCCAAACGAAAAAAGGCATAGCCAAAATTCACATCCTTCCATATTGCCAAAACCCTGTACTTCCCTTCGTCTCATATCTTTAAATAAATACATGAACAAGAATGTGAATTTCTAAACTACCTCTGTATAATACCATTCCTTCATTGTTCCTGTGGAAACACTGCACCAAATGCCATTAAGTGTGACTAGGTGAATAAATATTCCCACAATGCTCCAAAGGTTAAGGAGATAAAACAGTAATAATCAAATCAGCAGCTGTTTGCTCCCAGCCTTGACATCAATCATCAACTGCTGTTTACTAGCTACTGTGAGCATCATAGACAAATGACAGAGAAAGGAAAAGGAGGGGAAATGCACCAGATCTGCAATCTCACATTTAAAACAAATAAAAGTAACAACATATTTAAAAAAAAAAAGGGGGGGGGGGAAATCAGTGAATGGGCATTTAAATCACGTCAACATTATGATTTCTTCCTTGCAAAGGCTAGCATTCCCCGCCCCCGCAATCATTAGATTTTGAGCTCTCCCAATGGGCTAGGACAGAATGCGAATGCAATATCATAAATCTTCTCTCTGTTTCTGTGGTGTGCCAGGGCTGTAATATCCAGGGAGCAGCATCCTCATTTCTGACAAATGCAGCATCATGAATGGGAGATCTGCCTTCAGTTCTCAGTGCTGTTTGAAATGTTTGTAGAAGGAAACAGTTGTTTTTGGGTTACAGACCCTTTCCAATTTGGTTTCCTAGTGAATTATGCAATTCACTGCAAAGCTGATTTACAGTAATTAGCTTCTAAAAATAAATTCAATACAGGACTTGACTAATTTCCCTGTGCTGTTTTATGGAGTCTTTTTTCATTATATATTCAGTAACAGCTCTGTAGTTTTACTTCTTTTTTTTGACAAATAAAGAAGAAAAACTAGTGGCAGACCTAACCATTCAAATAAAAATTTACATCCATCTCTCAAATGAGGGCTTCACTTTTAGAAGCGTTTTTAATAACTCCAGCTCACACAGCCACATTTTAAAAGCTGCAAGGTATTTCTTCTTTCCCAGGACCAGTCCAATGACTTGAACGCAGGACATTCTGTCCAAATTGAACCTTCTCCAAGCTGGTCTACAAAAACTGGGTTGGGAATCTTGCAAGATCATACTTTCCAGTGAAACATATATTTAGTTTCTGATGCCAGAGGGAACCAGGAAATGTGTAAGTTAAACATATTTTCAATTTTCGTTTTTCAAGTGAAAGTTTTTCTAACCACAAAAAAAGGTTCAGTTTGGGCTTGGTTACAGTTTTAATAATACTTTACACTTAATGCATATATCATCTTTCATCCAATTATCTCCAGGCCATTTACAAACAATATAGCCTCACAAAGCCATTGGTAGGTAGGTAAGAACTATTCTTATTCCCATTTTAGAGACGGATAAACTGAGAACAAGAAAGGCTAAAAGTGACTTGCCACAGAAACAGATCAGTGTCAGAGGCATCAACAGATCCCAGGAGTTCTGATTAAGTACCACAGACTCCTATTCGAAACACTCCTTTTTGGATGAAAGTTTTGTTCTTATCTAAACTGGTTAATCTATCACTACCCACTACTCTGCATTCTTATAACCAGAATTAGAATTTTTTTCTATCCTCAGACCTCACATGGCTATAAACCCAAAAGTGTAGAGTTCAGATAGCAGCTCCATTCAGAGATCCTTAGTAAATAATTTTGGAAACTTTTCTTAATCCATTGTGATGACCAGGGCCGGCTCCAGGCACCAGCCGAGCAAGCTAGTGCTTGGGGCAGCAGATTCCAAGGGGCGGCATTCCCGCAAGTTTTTTTTTTCCCCCTTCGCCGCTCCGGCCACCCTATAGGGGGCGGCAGCACGGAGGAGGGGAGTGCCCTGCTGGGAGCGGTGCCAGGTCTGTAGCAAGGCCTGCAGGTTTTTGTTTTCTTCCCTTCGCTGCTCCGGCCGGCCCACAGGTTTGTTTTTTGGTTTCCCCGCCCCCGCCTTCGCTGCTCCGGCCGCCTGCTTGGGCCGGCACAAAAAGCCAGAGCTGATGACCCCAATTTCAGGATTTATAGGAAGCCTCAAGTATATTATCAATGGGAGAATCATACAGTAAAGCAACCAGGTTTGAGGATAGCTACGTGCCAGGCGAAGAAGGAGTTAAACTGAATTAGAATTAGAAGGTGAGAAACAGACATGAGCTGTCCAAATAACAAATCAATCAAAAGATTTAGGAGCGTGTCATCTCATTTTCATGTTTTGCTATCTTTCAGTGAAGCACTAAGTACTGATGCACCAACTAATTGTTAAGCAAAACCTGACACCATAACACATGAATCAACAAATCAGCGAATCAGGCAAGCAATGGAATTAAATTCCTCCCTTTACAAAGTTTCTTTTGTTTCTGCCAATACAGCCTATAATCTGATGGGGTTTTGGCAGAACAATGGAAAAGAAGGTGGAATCAACCTTGGCTTTTGCGGGAAAAGAAGAAATATCAGAATATACCCACAACTACCCACAAAACCCTTTGCATTCCCTGACGCCATCCGGTGAAGAGAATACAATACAGACCAGGTTTTCACAGGAGCTCAGCTCACATTTAGTTTCTGGGTGGGATTTTCAAAAGCATCCAAACAACTTAGGCACATAAGTTCTATTGAAAGCAATGGGAATTGTGCACCTATCTCACACGGGCACTTTTAAAAATCCCACTGAAGTGGCCACATTTCAAAAGTGCTCAGAACCATCAGCTCCCTGAGCAGCTCCTAATGTCAACATGAAAACATGGTCCTATAGATATTTCTTTTTTTATCGATTTCCTTGTGACCACCACTCATTGAAGTCAATGGAAGAATTCCCTCTGGCTTCACTATGGGGTGGATCAGGTTCTAGGTACCTAGCCATCATCTTTTCCTCAGTGACTATGGGTCTCTGGCATCGATTCCACCGCTCCACCCCATCCCCACTGTCCTTCTATTCTCTACGTCTTTTTTCTCTCTTTACATGGGCTGGGCATCTTCAATTTACTACTGGTGTTCCTCATCTATTCGAGGCTCTCCAAATTCATCCTCAGTGCTATATGGCCTCTAAAATCCATCCTGCTGATCACCTTACCCTACCTATCACATTTAGAATGCCATAGGCCAGGGGTTCTCAACCTTTTTCAAACTCAAAACCAACTTCAGGGCCTGGTGGGGGGGCTTGAGCACTGGGCGGGGGGCCCTCCATAGTGTAGTTTGACTTCTATTGGGGGAGCAGGATCTGGTGGGGCTTGGGCTGGCTCTGCACGGTGAAGTCCGGGGAGCAAGCATCACCTCCACCCCCTGACTCGCCCAGCAGGCCACCCAGCCTGTCTGGTTGAAGGGCAGGAAACCAAAAATTATAACTCAAGGGTGGAGGGGCCTTCATCTCAAAAAGTTTGAAAACTGTTCAGGGTGCAGGGAGGGGGAAGCTAGGGGCTGTGTGCCGGCAGAGGGGAGCTCAGGTGCAGGGAGGGATCAGCTAGGCCTCCTGGATCCCCAGTTGAGAACTGCTGCTATAGGCAAACAATGTTCGCGGTATGTCAGATTCTCCCTGTTAATATTTGCACGATAAATTACAAATCAATACTTTATATAATAGCCACATAGTGCCCTCAGATCAAACCTTCCTAATCCTCAGGGCTTTTTCCAGTAATTGATCATGTTCACCCCATAAAGCTGACAACCTAAGACTTGGTTGGTACCTTTACAATACCATATAAACCCCGCCCCCCCCCCCACACCATTTCTCTTAATAGGCAGTACAGTTCTGAGGGCAGCCATTTTCTTATAGCTGTTTAAAAGTTTGCTGAATTTTCCTTAGATAAATAGATAAGCTTTCTGCAGTATCTCCCATACTTGCGCCTACAAGGGATACTACAATTACCAAGGAAACTATTGATTTATGTAAGGAAACAAATGGTAAGTTTTAAATGGCAACCAGTACATTGGCCACATAATGCATGGTATATTAAGTCTTCCATTAAAATAAAAACTATTAGTTAATTTTGGCTTAGACTTTGGACTACTATCTTCTTAATTGTTCAAAACAAACTCCCAAGTGAATGCCTTTCCCTCCTATTCATGTTCCATGTCATTTTGCACAGCAAATCCTTATGTATTTCCCAGGTCAATATAAAGCTGGCATTCATTTTAAAAATTTCTCTCTCTCCCGGTAATGATTTAGGTCAACACAGGAAGGTAATGCCAACATGGCCCAAACCAGGAACCATTGGACTCTTATAAGAAACTGATATAAACTTAAAGCCAGAGGTGAAAGTAACGGCGAAGACTTACCGGTACGGAGGCCGGCTCCTGCCCCTGGAAGGGGTGGGACCTCGGACGGAAGGAGGTGTGTGTGTCAACATCCCCCAGCCAGCCCATCCGCGTGCTGCCCCGGGCCCTTTTACACTGCCAGCCCGGGACAGCTGTCCTTTTGCCCCCCCCGGGGCAGTGACGTTAAAACTGAAGAAAGTTCCAAGCCCCATTCCAACTTGAGACCATTGCTCCTTGTTCTGTCATCTGCCACCACTGAGAACAGCCGAGCTCCATCCTCTTTGGAACCCCCCTTCAGGTAGTTGAAAGCAGCTATCAAATCCCCCCTCATTCTTCTCTTCTGCAAGCTAAACAATCCCAGTTCCCTCAGCCTCTCCTCATAAGTCATGTGCCCCAGCCCCCTAATCATTTTCATTGCCCTCCACTGGACTGTCTCCAATTTGTCCACATCCCTTCTGTAGTGGGGGGCCCAAAACTGGACACAGTACTCCAGGTGTGGCCTCACCAGTGCCAAATAGAGGGGAATAATCACTTCCCTCGATCTGCTGGCAACGCTCCTACTAATGCAGCCCAATATGCTGGCAACAAGGGCACACTGTTGACTCATATCCAGCTTCTCGTCCACTGTAATCCCCAGGTCCTTTTCTGCAGAACTGCTGCTTAGCTAGTTGGTCCCCAGCCTGTAGCAGTGCATGGGATTCTTCCATCCTAAGCAAGGTCCTTTGCCGTGGCAGTGCTTTAAATTCAGCTGGGTATGGGCCGGTACCGGTGGCCACTTTTTACCGGTACGCCGTACCAGCTTACTTTCACCCCCTGCTTAAGGCTGTAACAATCTTTAAAACAACTGATGTATCAGGTCCCTGCATCGTTGGAGACAGTGTCTCTGTCTCTGAACCACTAAGACAACAATGCTGCTCAAAAATACACAGATAAAGCTGGGGGGGGGGGGGCAGAAACACATGAGAACTGGAGCCAAAGCATTGTCACTGAAGGGGACCTGGCTGTGGAATGAACTTCCAGAGTAAAGGATCATCTTTAAGAAACGCTGCCCAACCTTATTGACAGAATGACAGTTACAGTACCAACAACTCTCCTCCTGACTAAAAGAAATAGCTCCATCCCTATAACCTGAAGAGACAGAAGCACCAGATACTCCATGAAAAGTCCACTATTGCCAATCTATTTTGAATGGGAGACACTCAGATACCATAGTGATGGGCAGCAGTACACAACTGCAGATACTCAGGTAGGTCAGACCCCAGGTGGGCATGTTCTTCCAGAAAACATTATCCCTGGAGATAGATGTCTGCAGTGGAAATACACAGAAGGGTCAGACAAGCAGTCACAGGGGCTCTCTAGAATATACAGAGAAGCCACCCAGCCAAAAGGATCCCCATATATAATGGTCTGCACTGATGATCCACTCCATTTCTACTTCCAGACCAGTAAAAATCCCTCTACAGCTCTTGCTATAACTCGGCAGCCATGTTATTATGCGATTGTCTGTTATATTTTAAAAAATTCCCCTATCACTGCAATAATAAGTTGGAAAACAAAACACGGAAAGCACCTGCAGGGTGTGACTTCTTAGATGGGCATATTAACGGAGCTGTGTGCTAAGAATTCTCTTCTGGGTTTTGTGCACATATACAATTATTTTTTAAAAATAAAAATACACAGGTATATAATTTTCTTGTGCTCTAATTTCAGAAAGTGAAGCAAACACCTGTAGCAGACACATTCTGAACACTTATTCATGCATCTACACATTAATTATTCAGAATTTTAAAAAAACTAGGTCAAATATAATGGTTAAACAGACCCGGAAGGTTTAAACCAGGATCATTCTTTGATCCAGTCACCATTTGGGCTGCAAAACTGGCTAGGGAGGAGCTATCAAAGCAAATCTGTCTAAATCCTTCTTCACACTGGACTCCAAATCATGCAGATGTCAACCATATTTAAACAGCTTCCAGACCAGTTCCAACACTGGCCGCGGTTCGCTGCTCCAGGCCAATGGGGCGGTGGGAAGTGGCGCGGACCAAGGGATGTGCTGGCCGCCCTTCCTGCAGCCCCCATTGGCCTGGAGCAGCGAGTCACGGCATTACCTGGGAGCCGCAATCGGCCAAACCTGCGGATGCGGCAGGTAAACAAACCAGCCTGGCTCACCAGGGGCTTTCCCTGAACAAGCAGTGGCCCTAGTTTGGGAACCACTGCTATAAGACACACTGGTTATGGGACTCATGTTAGAGCTTTGTTAGCTACTGGGAACATTATCACTCCCTGAGCAAAGCACAATTAAACTACAGTAACTCCTCACCTAACGTTGTAGTTATGTTCTTAAAAAATGTGACTTTAAGCAAAATGATGTTAAGTGAACCCAATTTCCTCATAAGAATTAATGTAAATGAGGGGGTTAGGTTCCAGGGAATTTTTTTTCACCAGACAAAAGATTATGTACACACACACACACGAAGTTTTAAACAAACAATTTAAGACTGGTACACAGTGATGATGATTGTGAAGCTTGGTTGAGGTGGAGGAGTCAGAGGGTGGGATATTTCCCTTACTGCTAAATGATGTACTAGCAATTGGCTGAGCCCTCAAGGGTTAACTCTCTCACTACAAGGCAGCAGGAATGGAGGGAGATATGCGCATTTCACCTTTAAGTACACTGCCTTATTAATTAGGTTTGCTGAGACTGCAGCTGCTGCAAACTCCCTCCGTCCTGAGCCCTGGTGTGTCCCCCCTGCTCTATGGAAGATGGGGTAAGCGGGGTGCAGGAGCAGGGGAACACCCTGACATTAGCCCCCCTCTTCCTTTCCTCCCCCTAAGTTCCTTGTGCAGCAGCTGCCTGCAGTTCAGCTGTGTCCCCCCTCCACAGCAAGCAAGAGTCTTGGGGAGCAGCTCCAAGCCAGAGGGCAGGAGCAGCACATGGCAGTGGGGGGAGGGACACAGCTTAACTGCAGGCAGCTGCTGCACAGAGAACTTAGGGGAGGAGGGAGCTGATGGGGGGGCTGCCGGTCCACCCTGGTTCCAAGCCCCCACCAGCTAGCTGCAAGGGGCTGCTCTTCCTGCAAGCAGTGGACAAAGCAGGCGGCTGCCAAACGACGTTAGAAGGGAGCATTGCACAACTTTAAACAAGCACGTTCCCTAATTGATCAGCAACGTAACAACAAAACAACATTAACCGGGACGACTTTAAGTGAGGAGTTACCATAAAGCCTCTGTAAGATGTGGAAGCCAATCCCAAACTATGAGTGCAATGGCTCCACTTCAGCTGTGTGAGACTTGACAAGAGCCACAGTAAGTGACTCATGGTTTTATTCTCCCTCTAGTTTCACCAACTGATTGGAAAATTAAATATCCAAGTATCCTCAAAGCAACACCATCCATAAGAAACCATCGTCATTTCTAGGGCCTGAGAACCTTGAGTGTGTCCTTTCTAGAGCAGAGCAGCTGTTCAGTTGATGGGCATCCTGTCCCACCGGGGAAAGAAGCAGCCTCCTCTACTATAAAATTATTCCTTTTTCTGCTTTTCAAGCATTCTTAATTTGTGCACTGTTTGCAAGAGTCCTATAGAGGAAACAGCCACACGGACACAGGAAAGGTTGTTAGGCTGAAGAATTGCTCTGCTATGTCCTTGTTTCATAGCCAAGGTACTTATGTTCAAAAAGAGCAGGGAAATTTACAATGCATGTCAACCTCGCCTGCTTTCAGAAATTAAAAACAATTATGAGATGTTCTGAAAGATTTTCAGAAACAAACTAATATGTACTAGCAGTGCTGTCCGGACATCAGGACACCTGGGTTCTGCTACCAGCTCCACGACTGACTCATTTGGCTGTGGACTAGTCATACAGGGTCTGATTTTCTGAACTGTGGAAAACCCGCAATTCCAATGGTGGCCAAGGTTACTTAGTGTATCAGTCTACCTACCTCTAGCTTAGGTAGAATAATAATCGGCTCCCTCAAAGGCCTTTTGTGAGGCTTCCTTTAATACTTTGAAAGTGCTTTGAGATCCTCAGATGAAAGGTACATGTAATGCTAATAATGTTTATTAGAAATAGGAAGCAGTGTGGCCTAGTGGATAGAGACTTAGCCTCCATTCCCAGAACTTCTACTGACATGCTGGATGACCTGGGGCAAGTCACTTCCCCTCTCTGTGCCTCAGTCTCACCATCTGTAAAGTGGGGATAACAATACTTACCTCCTTTGTAAAATGCTTTGAGATCGACTGATGAAAAGTGTAATACAAAAGCTGGGTATTATTATCATCATCATCATGATTTTTTTCTACAATCTAAGATACATGTGCAGCATCCTGCAATGTTCATTTCATCCTTGTATATTCACACTTTTATTGTACTAATGCCCCAACATTACTTTGCTTCTCTCTCACAGCTACACAGTTTAATAGTTATGCCAACAGCCACATACCAGGCAACTTCTTTATGATCAGCAGCATGGACTTTCTCAAATACAACACAAGGATTGAGGCAGTTGACAATAGACCTAATTCACCTGACTCAAAACAGTCAGCCTATATCAGCCAGCAAGTTTTCACTATTTAGACTTGACCTATGGTATGCTGTGTAAGAATAGTTTACTGAGTACTTTTTATAAAAATGAATTTCATGGCTTTCTGGTACATACAGAATACCAGATGACGGTGCACATGTATATTTATAAGGTTGTGTAAGTATTGCATTTTAATGGAGTTACAATATGACTATCATTAAAACTACATGATAATACAGACAGAGTTAAAGTTGTGCATGCAAGCTAAGGTCTCGATGTTGCAAAGTCTAACACACATTTAAATTTAAGCACCCTGAACAGTCCCAGTGAAGGCATTCAGAGTACTCACAGTGGGACAGTTGAGCACATGCTTAAATTTTTGCAGAATTAGGGCCTAAATGTGGTCATCTCCTGAATTTTCAGTGCTTAATCATAGCATTTGCTTGACATAATTTTTTACGGAATTAGCCTTATCCCCTAAAGAAAGCAGGCTTTTGATAAGGAAATAGTTCATTAGACACTGCTGGAACACACAGTTCTTTGCCTGAGTAATCCCTGTTCCTGCACATCTTTAAAAGTCTGCAATAGGGAACTCTTTTCCTAGGAACTGTAGATGCGAAGCAGTAACTCACCACACATCCAGAGGCATGTGTGGAAAACTTTATGGACACCGGGCACAAAGTTCTCCAGGACACAAAATGGTTGATGTATCTAGTGCAAAAAGTTGAAGCTGTATCAACCTCCCTGTACTTCACACAGGAAAACGTCACACAGACAGCACATACCATGGTTTTCAAATGTTGAAAACTTTACAAGATGGATGCATGAAATACTCCAGATATAGCAGCAGAGTGAATGAAGGAATGGCTCTTCAGGGGCCCATTCATCATCATTCATTATCCACCTTCACTAAGGGGAAGATTTTTCAGAGGTACAAATGGCAGTTCAGCATCCAACGCCTATTGGCTTTCAGTGGGAACTGGGCATCTAAGCATCATTTGATGTTATTGTCTGTGCAACCCAACTTAGCTCTACACAGAAGCCTGGCCTCTCTTAGCTGCACACTTCACAAGAGAAAAAAGTTGTGCGTGAATGGGTGAGATTTTCAAAGGCTTAGAAATTGCTCAAATCAAATGCAAATTTTATCACTGCAGCAGCCTGGCCCCGATCCAGCACAGCACATCAGCATAAGCTCAATTTTCAACACCTGGGAATTTCCACGGAAATCAGTGGGATTACACAGCTGCTTAAAATTAAGCATGTGTTGAAGTGCTCTCCCAGACTGAGACCTATGAGTATGTCTAGACCAGGATAAACTATTAGGATGAGGTTGAGGTTAGCTGACGTGTGGTAGCTAACCTTGACCTTTCTGCTACTCTAGATGAAGATTATTGCCTTTTACCCTGAGCTAGGTCCCTCCTCAAATTGACCTCAACAAGTTAAATCAAGGTGTTTGTCTGCATCTAAAGCTTGGCTGGAGTATAAGTGGGCCGGTGTAAAGTGAGAATTTTGATTCATATTTGTAGTCTATTTGTACCACATGCTTAAACGTCCCACTGAACTGCAAGGCAAACAGGAATTTGTAGAAAAATCTGACCTCTTCAACTAAGATTGGCAGCTCATTAACTCTTCATATCCCAGCCTTTCCAGAATGGGACACTTACTTTGTTTTCTTTTCAGCCTTCGGGTGCTAGTGACCCCCATACTCGCTGCGTTACCAGAAACTAGCAGAATTTCATTGAAAGTGACAGGTTTGAGCATTGGCCTGCTAAACCCAGGATTGTGAGTTCAATCCTTGAGGGGGCCACTTAGGGATCTGGGGCAAAAATTGGTCCTGCTAGTGAAGGCAGGGGGCTGGACTTGATGACCTTTCAAGGTCCCTTCCAGTTCTAGGAGATTGGTATATCATCCTAGAACACAGGTCGGCAACCTTTCAGAAGTGGTGTGCCGAGTCTTCATTTATTCACTCTAATTTAAGGTTTTGTGTGCTGGTAATACATTTTAATGTTTTTAGAAGGTCTCTTTCTATAAGTCTATAATATATAACTAAATTATTGTTGTACGTAAAGTAAATAAGGTTTTTTTAAAATGTTTAAGAAACTTCATTTAAAATTAAATTAAAATGCAGAGCCCCCCGGACCGGTGGCCAGGACCCGGCAGTGTGAGTGCCACTGAAAATCAGCTCACATGCCGCCTTCGGTTGCCTACCCCTATCCTAGAACAATCAGTGGCAGTCAATAGTTTACCTGTTTTTCAGGTACCTCTGTAAATCAGGATTTATTTACAGGTTTTCAAAATAGGCTATACCTACCAACAGCTGTACCTACTCTACAGCTGTACCTACCAACAATGCCACATTAGTAACTATATTGTAGCTGAGATTAATATAGTCAACACTTCAAACAATGCAAGTTCAAGCAGAAAAGTGAGAGAGAAAGCCGGCCTGAAATCTGGTTTTGGGAATCCATTCCTCAAGCTACCAGGGGTTGGCCCAGGGCAAAGCTATCTACTGAGGGATGGAGCAAAGGCTTTGCTCTCCCACCATACTCTGTGTGAGGTGATTAATGCAACAGCTTTTATAGCACCGGTGTGCCGTGTGCCAATTCTCTAGACAGGCGAGGAGGCAACATATTGCATTGCAATTAAAAAACAACAAGGAAAAATGCCAAGAGTAAAGAGGTAGGGAAAACCCTAATCTCCCTATAGCACAAGAAATGAGAAAGCAAAGCCCTGCTGTGGGACAGCATTTCTTTGTACCTTTTATTTTGCTGCTTGTGAGATGACAGACTGACAATGATAAGTTCAATTCACCATGAGCCTGAATGTGCCTGTTACTCTTCCGACGACAAGGAAGCCAGACGGGAACCTGTGAATTCCTACCACCAAACTGTAAGGCAGTTTTAGACACTAATTAGTATGGGACCCAACAGAGTCAGTACACTCTCTTAACTACCTCAAATACCCCGTATTACATAGATTGCTATTCCATATCAGGTAATATCAGCTCACACTTTAATACATTCATCTACTACTGGTGACTCTTCACCCTTCTAACATATACATTATTCTTTCCCCTCTTCTAGTAGTGCTGATATCCTACAAACAGCTATACTGGTTCAGATCAATGGTCCATCCAGCCCAGTGGTTCTCAACCACTGAGGTACATGTACCCATGGGGGTACTTAGAGGTCTTCTAGGGGGTACAGCAACTCATCTAGATATTTGCCTAGTCTTACAACAGGCTACATAAAAAACACTAGCAAAGTCAGCACAAACTAAAATTTCATACAGACAATGACTTATTTATACTGCTCTATATGCTATACACTGAAATGTAAGTACAATATTTTTATTCCAATTTATTTATTATATAATTATCTGGTAAAAATGAGACAGGAAGCAATTTTTCAGTAATAGTTTGCTGTGACAATTGTGTTTGATTTTGTAAGCAAGTAGTTTTTAAGTGAGATGAAATTTGGAGGAGGAGGGTACGCAAGACAAATCAGACTCCTGAAACGGGTACGGTGGTCTAGAAAGATAAAGAGCCACTGATATAGACCAATATCCTGTCTTTGACAGCAGCCAGTGCCAAATGCTTCAGAGGGAATTAACAGAACAGGGTAATTTATTGAGCAATCCATTCCGTCATCCAGTCCCAGCATCTGGCAGTCAGAGGTTTAGGGCAGGGCACGGCATCTAAATGCACCCACATCCTGGCCGGCGGTCAAGCATCCGCCGAAATGCCGCCGAATTTCTGCAGCGACGCCTCTCGATGACGTTGCTTGCCGCCAACAAGCGGCATCATCGAGCGGCATTGCCGACGAAATGCTGCAGAAATTCGGTGGCATTTCGGCGGATGCTCGACCGCCGCCATAGTCCTTCGTCTGGCGCCCGCCAGATGAAAAGGTTGGGGACCACTGGTTTAGGCCCAAACTGAGGAAGTGGTTGCATCCCTCACCATCTTGGCTAATAGCCATTGATGGACCTCTCCTCCATGAATTTATCTAATTAGCCCTTGTGGGAACCTGGTTATAATTTTGACCTGCAGAACATCTCCTGGCAATGAGTTCTACAAGCTGACTGTGCGTTGTGTGAAGAAGTACTTCTTTGTGTTTGTTTTAAACTTGCTGCCTATTAATTTCATTGAGTGGCCTCTAGTTCTTGTACTATGTGAAGGGGTAAATAACACTTCCCTATTCACTTTCTCCACACCAATCATGATTTTATAGACCTCCATCATATCCCCGCCTTGGTCATCTCTTGTCTAACTGAACAGCCCCAGTCTTTTTCATCTCTCCTCATACGGAAGCTTTTCCATACCCCTCATCAATTTTGTTGCCTCTCTCTGTAACTTTTCCAATTCTAATATGTCTTTTTTGAGATGGGGTGACCAGAACTACATGCAGTATTTAATACCATAGATTTATGGAGTGACATTATGATATTTTTTGCTATATTGTCTATCCCTTTTCTAATGGTGCCTAACATTCTGTTCGCTTTTTTGACTGCTACTGCACATTGAGCAGAACTATCCACGACTCCAAGATTTCTTTCTTTCTTGAGTAGTAACAACTAACTTTGATCACACCATTTTGTATGCATAGTTGAGATTTTTTCTAATGTTCATTATCTTGCACTTAACACTGAATTTCATCTGCCATTTTGTTGCCTAAACATCCAGTTTAATGACATCCCTTTTTAACTCTTCACAGTCTGCTTTGGACTTAACTACCTTGACTAATTTTGTATTGTCTACAAAATTTTGCCACCTCAATGGTTCACCCCCTTTTCCAGATCATCTATAAATGTGCTGAACCGTACAATAGGTCCCAGTATAGATCCTTCAGGGACCCCGCTATTTACCTCTCTCCTTGTGGAAACTGACTATTTATGCCTACCCCTTTGTTTCCTATCTTTTAAGCAGCTACTGATGTATTGGAGGACCTTCCCTCTTATCCCATAACCATTTAGTTTGCTTACGAGTCTTTGGTGAGGGACCTTGTCAAAGACTTTCTGAAAGTGTAAGTAGAATATATTGACTGGATCTCCCTTGTCAACATGCTCGACGACATCCTCAAAGAACTCTAGCATATTGATGAAACATGATTTTGTCATCAAGCATTTATGCTGCGAAGACAACAACTACCTCATTAAGAATATAAGGTATACTTAATCCTACTTAAGTTTGTGGGTGGCAGGGATGGGCCAGATGACCTTTTAAGCTTCCTTCCAGCTATACCTTTATGAGCTTGTATGATTATCCCTTTTCCCAACTTTACTCAGGACTCTTTTTTTCTACAAAAAAAAATAAATCACAAAAGGTAGGCCGCTTGCATGCTGAGACCACTGCCAGATCATGCTGGCCATTATTATCTCACTGTTACCTTGGACACTCCGACTTGTCTGTATCCATCTGTCTTATATTTAAATTGAAAATTCTTTGGGGTATGGAGTATCTTTCTGTTCTGTGTTTTGTACATGGCCTAACACAATGGGGTTCTGGTCCATGATTGTGACGCCTAGGTGGACAGTAATAAATAATAATGCAGGTAAGAGAGGGCTTTAAAAACTGCTCTCCAATATGCAGATGTCCTGCTCTAACTTAAGATTTATGCCATGCTAAAACCACCTTTAAAGGAAACAACACAAAACATGCGCCTGACCCTGCAACCATCACACACACAGGCAATCCTTGGTCACTTGAGCAGCCTCAGAATTACACAGGTCATTCCCAACAAGTGCTGAGAAACACTGTTATCTGAACCACCACGGTGGATTCTGTATACTCCAACGTGTTACAGAAAAGATATTTTAGAAATATCTCAGCAAGTTTCAAAAATACATCAGAACTAGTTTTTGTATCCCTTCATCTGAGTTAAAGGCTGAAAGGGAGCAACCAGCTTGAAAATCTCACAGTTTGGCCCCTTTCAAGGCGAGAGACATGGCCCTCCCGTTGGGAAGCTGGGTATCTCACCATTCCAGTGGCAAAGGCTCCTGTTTCTCCAGACCTGTGAGAAACTGAAATTTAAACCTCTGCCATATTTAGGTCTAGAAAAGTTGTCCCTGGTTCAGGGTTAATCTCACCTAGCCCAGGCCTGCGTAATTCCGCAGGTAGGAAGAGGAACCATTTCACTGGGACGTTGCTTAAAAGCTCTCAGAGGGCTGGAGTATTAGAACAAGTATTGGAGGAAATGGGTCACTGAGCAGAGGGCAGGTGAGCAGTTCAAAAGTGCATCCGGTGTGCTCACCACACAGAAGAAGGCAAGGACATGTTGTATGGGTTTTAACGAGGATGCAACTTTATAAGTCAAATTTTACTTCCAAGGTTCCTGTCGGGGGGACAGCTCAGTGCTGTCACTAGCAATCCATTGATCCTTTGCCAATTCTTGGGGGCATCGCAGGGAAAGCCAATAATCACACTAAGAGGTTCTCTGGGCACCCATAGCCTCCATTTTGGGGGCTGAGGTGAGAGGGACCCTTGACCTCCATCCAATACTGCCATCAAGTGGGGTAGTGTCCCAGCCCCTGGTTCCTATTTGTCTCCAGCGAAGACACATTGCCCTCATCTCAAAAGGAGAGTCCCTAGAATGCCCCCTAAGTTACCTTTTTGGATCTGGAGCCTAAATCAGCAAGTTCCCACACTAGGAACCTGCCAAAAGTTGTGATAACTAAACGACTCTCACAGAGGTCCACACAGTGATCTCGGGGAGGGGGAGAATTCCAACGCTCTAGTTGCCCCAAACCCAACCCTTAGGTTTTGCTGAGAGGAAGGTGAAAAAAACCCCAACCCAATCTGGTGGTATGGGGAAAAAGTCCTTCCCAGCCCGAAAGCAGTGACTAGCATAGCCTGCAGCGACCTAGATAAGGGCGGTGGGGTGGGCTGACCAGCAAACAGGAAGTGGCCCTGAGCATATGGCTCTTATCGTAGTCTCTAATCTCATGCCATCTCATGAGACATCTAGCCAACCCAGGAAGGTCTGCAAGGGCTGGACTTCATGTCCTTTCTGCCCTCTGCTGTCACAGAAGCCACCAAAGCTCACCCCTCGCTAGGTTCTGGGACCTCAACTCTATTTATCAGATTGGCTTTCACCTTCACTTATGTGGCATACGACACATACCATAATGTATACTACACTGTTCCTTCCTCCTCCGCTGAATCCAAAAGCCAGTATATATAGGCCACATCTTTTGACACCTGAGTCACCGATGTTCTATCCATGTTTAGTGTTAATTTTTGCTAACGAAGAGCGTTAGCTTTGAGAAGCACGGAACATAGATTGGGTCACACCACAGAACTTAAAAAAAAAAAATCCACTCTTCCAAAGCACTGTAGCCACTTCAGTGTTGTGAGGGTTTCAAGCAGTAAGTGAACCAGGAGGGAAGCCAGAGGCTCTATTTAGCACAAATTATACACTGTTCATTTGCCACTAAACAGAAAGTGGGGAAGGAAAATAAAATCAATCAATCAAGGGATGCTGAAAATTCATAAAAATGCAAGGACTTGCAGAGATTGTACGGGTAGTGCCACCTGTACCTCTCAAATTTCAGGCAACATCTTCCAAGTGGTGACTACATGCCCATCCCCATGTGTGTACCTGCAAACCTTCAGAATATGCCAACATATTAAGGCATATCAAAGCAACATTGGGGAGATACCCTGCCGCCACTGAAATTCCATGGCAGTTGAGCACTTAATTGACTTACACGCCTTTGACAATCCCAGCCTCTTTGGAAGAGGCTAGAAGTGGAAAGAACTATTAAAGTTGTCTGCCCTTTCTCTTTGCTGTTAAGGTGGTGAGCTCTTCACTGCAAGAACTCTCTATCACTATGTGTTTTCCCATAGTACAATGGACTCTATTCCTGGTTGACACATAGGCAGTAGCATCATACAAAGATAAATAATAATAAAAAAGATAAAGTAAACCTCTAATTACAATACTTTGCACTCCTCTAGGGCATTTAGTCTCTAAGTCAGGGGTCCCCAACGCAGGGCATCTAAATGCGCCCGCGTCCTGGCCGGCGGTCGAGCATCCGCTGAAATTCGGCGGCATATCGGCGGCGCCGCCTCTCAATGACGCCGCTTGCCGCTGACAAGTGGCATCATCTAGAGGCATTTCGGCGGATGCTCGACTGCCATCACGGTCCTTCGTCTGGCGCCCGCCAGACAAAAAGGTTGGGGACCACTGCTCTAAGTACAGTAATTAATCTTTATTACACTCCTGTGAGGTAAGTCTAATTGTGCCCATTTTGCAGACATTTCTGTATGTTTCAAGACACGTTAAAATGACTTGCTCAAATTCATACAAGTTGGTGGGTGGCACCCAGTTCTGTGCTCTAACTGCTTCCCCCATGTTGTTTTTTTGCGAAGAAACTTTTTTAAAAGTGTATGGCTCTCCCACTGCAGTTTCTGCAGCACAAAGCTCTGCGGCAGCTGTATTTTAATCTAACTTCATTATAAGTGGCGTTAGCTACAGTGGGACTTACTATAAGCTGGTTCTGCTGTAACTTTTTTTTTTTTTTAAATCTCATCTCTCCCCTTTCTTTCTTCTGCATAGAAAATCAGCCTTGGAGTTTAAAGGGGCAAGAAAAGCCGAAAAGCATCCTAGCATATCAGACAGGTTTGTCCTGAACTCTGCCTCGTCTATTCATTAGACAGCTTGGAGAAACTGGACTTCTGGAAAATGAAGTATTGTATATACTCATTCATAGGCTGAATATTTTTGGTAAAAAAGTAACGCATCAAAGAGTGGGGATTGGCTTATAAATGGATCTACACCAAAATTTGATGATTTTAAACTCTATGGAATCATTGAATATCTAATACAATGTCGTTTTGTTTACCTGGAGTGTCTGCAGGCATGGAGCCCCTCAGCTCCCCGTTCCCAGCCTATGGGAGCTGCAGGAAGTGGCACGCTATGGGAGCTGAGGGAGCCTGTGAATGCTCCAGGTAAGCAAAATCTCCAGGCCCGCTATGGCTTACCCTAACAGGCCAGGAACCAAAGTTTGCCAACCCCTGAAATATAGGGTCGGCTTATGAAAGGGTCATACAGTTTTTGCTATTTGTACCTATCCATCTTGGGTGTCGGCTTATAAACGAACAGGCTAATGAACGCGTATATACAGTAATCATAAAAAAAACCCCAAATATGCTCTTGGCGTGGATTGTAACTTACATTCTTGAGATAATGAAGATAATAATGCTTGGCCTCAAAGAGCTACTATAACCTGGCATAATTCTCCACTATCCCGTAACCAACACTTCACCTAACAAGATTAACATAAAAACGAGGTAATGCCAGAAAGCTATACATTTTCACAATAAATCAGCCACTTGCCTTTCATTGTGCTCTGTGCAGTTCATATGATTTCCTTTCTGGAGCAAATTATGTCTACTTACTGTCTGCCTTCAGACGTAAAACCATCAGTAACATTTCCACAGGGTCACCTCAAGTGAATCTCTGAGAACGTACAGGACCAAAAGGTTTTCTTTCCTCCTGTTTTTGCAACCAGTGTTTAAACGTTATGAGCCCCGGGACACTATCAAAGGCTTATGTGGCTAATAACAAAGCTTGTAAGGAAACGTGTACAACCACATACTGTATATAAAGAACAGGGAAGTGTTCCCAGACACTTACTTAATACGAAGGAATAGATTACGCTTGTATCTCTAGCAGTCAACCTACAGCTGTTTAGCACATGAAAGAAAGACCATGCAGGTAAATAAGCACATTACTTTGTTTAACAAAGGCTCTGTAACATATATACAAATTGAGTTTCTATATATAGACATTGAATCTCACTCCCTCATTACCTCTTTGAATGTTCAGAGCATTTTGTCTTTTGCAAGGTGGGTGAGGGGGGTAATTGCATCCCATTATTTCGAAGACTACATCATTAATGTCTCAGACACCATTATCTCTCTCACAGTCTGGCAAAGTTGAGAGTGGGCATGTTATTGTTTATTTCGACTTTGGGAGGCTCAAATACTATGCCAATGGGGCCCATTCAAGCCGGTAGGTAGAGAGATATTTCAAGCTTTGGCATTAAACAGAAAAGGTATATTTAAATAACCTCAGACAGGGAGAACCTTTGAGGCAAAAGAAAGTTTCTGAATTGTTTGGACATGAAGAAACAAACACTCTAGTTTAAAGGTTCTTTTTGTTCTGGTTTTTCTCAGGACTTCTGACAGCCAGAAGGCTAGACATCTTGCTGTGGCCTTGGGCTAGACACTTCATTGCTCTGCTTTGGTTTTCCCATCTGCGAAATGGGGATAATACTACTCACCCATGTATCTCACAGCACTGTTACAAGGATGAATTGGCTCTTACTATAAAGTGCTCTGGACATGCTATGTACTATGGGACAGATTTTCGGAACTGCTGAGCACCCCCAGCTTCCACTGATTTCAGAGAGTTGGATAAGTATTCAACACCCCTGGAATTCAGACTCTGTATAAATGCTTTATTGCTGTTCAGCAGAACTGGATGATAGCTGCAGCAATACTTATGTGGCATTTTTCATCTTTAAAGCAGTTAATAAGCTTGAACATAATTAACCCTCACAACATCCCGTGAGCATTTTTATCCTCATTTTACAGATAGGGCAAACTAAGTTAGATAGGATCAACAACTTGCTCAAAGCAATAGACAGAATCAGAACTCACGTATTCCAGGTTCATTATGGAGACTTTTGTCAGAGACGCCATAGTCCCAGCTGCGCTGAGCTTTTCACTTACAGCAGGGTTTAAATCCTTCTATTTCACAGTTCAGTAACTGAGTTTAGTCTCCAAATGTAACACAATTACTGTTCAGAGGAAAACTGAATTTTGTCCTACTTTTATTTTGAAATGGGTAAAACAGTCACTAACGTTTACAGAGAAAACAGCTAATAATCAGTCACTTTTGAAATTTTGCTCAGACTCATTTGTTTTGGTTTTGGCACTCTGATAGCTAAATAACCAGTCACCACAAACTCAAAACCAAACACACACACACACACACACACACACACTCACTCTTTCTCACAATTATTAAGCACAAGCCACTTTTAGAACAGAAAACCAAGCAGAAAACCAAGATGTGATTCATCTGCTTTGTGATATTTCCATTGACAACCAAGGAAAGCTGGCAAATCTCTCAGGAACCACAATGTGAAAGGACTGCCGTATGCTTGAGATGTAGGGTAGAGTAGTTCCACTAGACTAGGGATGGAGGGGCCATGCTGGGACAAACTTTCATCCCTAGAGATTGGTTTGTATTTTTGGAAGTAATTGAACTAGAAATATACTGATGCTCTAATGTCCAAAGAATTAACCAGAATGTACACTTTTCACCCAGACCTGACAGAATTCTCTCTCAAAATGTTCAAACCTTCATAGTGAATAAACAAAGATGGTGTCTTATTACCAACCTGTTTTTGACACTTAAACTTTTTAAAATAAAGTTGCAATACTTTTTCAAAGGTAAAGTCCATCTCCTCCCCCCCGCCCCATCTCCAAGAGGGGGGAAAAACCTTGTCCAATTAAACCCAAACTTTGAAAGAAAAAACCTGTAACATCAATGCACGGGAGAAACATTAGGTGAAAAAGCAGTTTTTGAAAAAGTTCTGATGGGAAGGGGGGGGACCTGCTTATAATGGAAAACTAGTTTATAATTTATAAACGTGACTATGAAAACACTACCAAGACTCCATTATATATGAAAAAATATATATATAAAAACCCATTACTGACTCATTTAATCATCAAGGACTTCTTTGAGACTGTTAGAGTTTACTGTTTAAATTGCTGTTTAAAAAGCATGCTGATTCACAGCATGGATAATTCATTCCTATGCTGCTACAGAGATTCGTGGAGTGTATATCTATATCTATATATAAAAAGTGATCTTCTTGTGTGCACAGTGGTGGATTTTTACCCACTGGGATGAAGAACCAGCTAAATCCATTTTCAAAATAACAAATTCTTAATTTACTGGAGTCTAGAACCAAAATAATTTTAAAAAAAATCCCATTTTGGCACTTTCATACCTTACACATTAATAGACCCAGTTATGAATAAATGCTAGAGCTGTAGCTGGTTGTTCTGGGAGTGTTCAGGACAACAACTTTGGGTGTGTGTGTGCGTGCGTGTGTGTGTGCAAGAGGTGACACTTCATTTCTGCCTCCATACTAGGGCGTGTCACTTATTTATACTGGAAGACTGATCCATTTTTCAAGGGATTAACAAACAAAGAGGAGTGGTGCTTCTTTGGATCCAAAATCAATGATGTAGAGCATTGAGCACAATAGGATGCTGGCCCATTCCTGGGCTGCCGAGGCATTACACCAATACAAATAAATACTAACAATCCTGTTGATGTGGAAATTTCTCTCTCCATCAACCAGTGATTTGAGCACTGGGCCTGGATAATCTTGCTCCAGAAAAGTGATTTTCAACCTTTTTACATTTCCAGATCCCTAAAAAATTTCAAAGAGAGGTATGGAGCCCTTTGGAAATTCAACCTGTGGTCCACGGACCCCTACCATAGAAATCTTAGGCCATATCTACATACAGTGGTGCAGCTGTACCGATACAGTGTGTGTGGTGAAGACGCCCTATGAGAGCTCTGCTGTTAAGAAAGAAACCCACCTCTGTGAGCGGCAGAATCTACGTCAGCAGGAAAAGCTCTCCCATGACATAGTGCTGTGCACACGAGCGCTTATGCCGGTGTAACTCGGTCGCTTGGGGGGGAGGGGCGTCTTACTCACACGGAGTGACATCTATTATGGCAGCATAAACTGTAGTGTAGACGTAGGCTTAGACTGAAAATTGGCTGAATGGAATTCAGCTGTAAATGTTGCATGGGCTCTGCCCGACATTTGATGCGGGAGAAAGGGTGCTAAACTGTGGGCTTCTAGGGTAACGACAACACTTCGGGTTTTGACCTGGTGGTGGTGGGGGGGTATTCACATGCTTTTGATTGATCAGAAAAACGGAAGTGCCTTTTCTGGGATCTGAAACTTTATTTTCGTCGTCACCTTTTGCGGACCTCTTAGACATAGTCCGCGGACCCCCGAGGGTCTGTGGACCACAGGTTGAAAACCACTGCTCTAGAAACTCATTTAAATTGACTGATATACTAGATACCTTTGATAGAACATGGTCCGCTTGAACTCTGTACTCAGTAATAAACTCTTTGGTTCTCTCTCTCTCTCTGTGTTTGATTTATTGTACCACAACGGTGGTGTGTATTAATCCTTATTGCGTCCAACTCTATGAGTTTCATAATTACTTGGCTGCATTTTAGAGTTTTTTCCTTCTAATTAAATATTGCCTTTTCAAAGCAATGCCAGAAAAAGAAATTATTAAATTAAAATTGAGAACTAATTTGAGCAAACTTTTGGAAACACAAGTGGCATTTTAACTGAACCTCTTACTTGGCAAAAATAAAATCCCAAGCATAAGCAGAACATTACTTTGAACACATTTTATGCAAAGCTCATCTAAATGTGGGTAGTTACATCTCACTTCGCAATCCACACACTCACTTTATAATCTTCATCCACTGAATTTTAGGTATCAACCTACACAATTATTAACATTTGTATACAGCACAAAGACCTCCATTCAGCAAAATACTTAAGCACGTGCTTAAATACTTTGAACTGGGCCTAAACGTGCACACAACACCTAAGAGATTATTCAAGTTATTACTAAAGGCAGAAACCATCAGATAGGAATATGCTTATGCAACATTAGAACCTGAAGCTCACTGAGGTTAAATGAACCTTTGTGATCTTAAGGCTGGAACCCTCTGTACAGCAAGCCCAGCCTCTCCAGCAGCCTTCTTCTCTAACTCCCTCTCCAGTGTCTTCCAGGCAGTCAACTAGCTTGCTCTGCCTTTCCAACATTGCAGGCCCTGCTGCTGGATCCTCCTCACCTGGATTCTTGGGGGAGGCAGTCAGCAGATGCCAGACACTTGTCACATCACTATGTACATATCCTCTTCTTTTCTCCATACCCACGGTCTCTGCTAGAAGGTGCAAAGTCCCAATGCCCATCTCCCATTACACAAATATTAATCATTCTGTGCACCATTGCTTTTTTCATTTACCTCCTCCTCCCATGTTCCTGTTTGGTCCTCTGCTCTCCATGCACATGCTATCTGAATTCCTTTCTCCCCTGAGCATTCTTGTCCAGCCACCTCGACTCCTATGTTCCTATTTTCCTGGACATACTGCTTGGCTGCCTTCCCTTCCTTCTCATTCTCCTCTGCATACTGAAATATCAAACTCTACCTCCAATGCCACTGTGGGCTCCAGTCCTTGACTCTAATTATCTCTCTTCCTGTAGATGGTCCCTTGTAAGGGAAGGCAAAAGCCTATTGATCACTTTGAAAATGAAAAGTTTGGGGCTGGCAGACACAACGATTTCAACTCTATTTCAACTCTAAGTTTCTCAGGTTACCACTGGCTTATTCATAAACCGGAGGTTAAATGGCCAGTGCCGTGAGGTCCCAGGCTTAGCGGCACCACTGGAACCAGGATAACAATAGCCACGGTTGCAGGATTTTAGTGCAATGTCCCTGTCCGTTGTGGACTGCGATTATTTTGGCTGAGAATCAAGTTTTAAAAGGAGCTACAGACTGTGTGGAGGGGAAGCCGACAAACCTGGTTTGGCTAGCATGGTTCTTAAAGAAATCCCTGCCTAGGACCAGGGAAATGGGGTGGTACTGTGCTAACAGAATGAGTGTTTAAATGTGCTTGCTACCAGCACAGTTTAAACCATAAGTGTGTGGCTAGGGCCTGTTAAAGGAGAACCGAGCTAGAGTAAAACCTAATTTAGTTTCTCTCCACATGTACTGCACAGGTGTGCTAATTGCTCATGAAGTTCAGCACAGATTTTCAAGATAGAACAAGTCCATGCTTGCTTTACACGAAAAATTGGAGAGGACTGAGTCTTCTACAGCACCCACTTTGAAGGTGTGCTGCTTCTTTTGGTGTTGTATTTCTACCTAAGCTAGGATGACATGGGACAATTCCCAGACTCAGGAAGATACTGCTGGTGCTTCTCATTGCTCCTGGGATCCACAGAGAGGACATTTATGGTGCAAGGTCAGTGACTGATGGAATTTTCATCTCTCTTTTACACATTATTATTATAATGGTACTTCTCTCGTCAAGGTCTCTCAAACAGGGCCAGCTCCAAGGTTTTTGCCACCCCAAGTGGCGAAAAAAATAAAATAAAGCCGCGATCGGTGCCTGCTCCACCGCGCCGCTTTCTTCTTTGGCGGCAGGTCTTTCCCTCCGAGAGGGACTGAGGGACCCGCCACCGAATTGCCGCCGAAGAGCCGGACGTGCCGCACCTTCCCCTTGCCTGCCCCCAAGCACCTGCTTGCTGAGCCGGTGCCTGGAGCTGGCGCTGTTCTCAAAGGAGTTGGAGAACGTAAGTTTAGCCATTTTATTTTGCATCAGAATGAAACTTACCAGGCAAGATTTTAGGCCACACTTCTTTTAAAACAAAAAAGAACAAAAAACAAAAACAACCCTACAAATTTTAAACAGTTTGAGATACATTTGTACCCCTCCCTCTAAAAAGCAGTTTAACTTTATCTTCAATTTCACTGCACCTTTCTGCCTTTTCCTTAACAAAGGAGAGGGGAAATCAAACGTAAAACTACTGTTAAAATAACAGTCAACTCAGAAACTGGGAAAAGTGATGAAATTCTAATTGCACATGGCCTTCCAGCCTTAACTCAAACTGTTGTACTTAAATAAATAAACCAACATGTACACAATGGAGCACCTGAAAGCCCCAACTGGGAGCAGGGCTGCACCACACCAGATACTCTACAAACATAGAAAAGACAACTCCCATCCTTGAACAAGGAAATGAACCTGGCAAAGAATTGGCCCAGCTTTGTTACTTACATGGATTGTAATGTTTGTAAATTAATGTGGGGGTAGAGGTGGGGAATATGGGACCAGGGAAAGAACAGAAAGGGAGGAGGAACAGTTAACTGTCTAGCCATGATCATCAAGCATCACAGCACACACGGCATCATCATGCAGTACCAAGTAGCTATTTGTATGTAATAAATTACATGCTTTTATCATACTGCATTTGCAGGCCATATTGGTCTAATAAATGGAAATTAGCAGACCTACATTGGATGGGCAAACCATAAATAAAAAGACAGAACAACAATACAAAGCCCAAGGGATATAGCATATATTATGAACTAAATCTTTCGGTGTGACTGCATCACAATATGTTTCTGTATACTGGTGAGTTATTTATCATAGCCTGCCAACTTGGTGCAAAATAGCTGCTGTTATAAGACGACAATTTGAAACAGACGGTGTCAAAAGATCTGAATTACCTTACAATGATCTTTACCTTACAATGCACCAAGATAATTCTTTTGAGTTCACACTCTGGATAAAGAGAAATACTGACTGCTAAAGGATTTATCAGTGTAGAGAAATTGTTAAAATATCATGGGACAAAACTGCTGTGCTAGCTAAATCACTAAATTGGTCAGAGAGATGAGGGCTGTACTCATCAGTTAGCATAAATATAAAGGCAATCTGCCATCCGAAAACCAGTGTCCGGCATGCTCCTGCGAATACAAAATTATTAAATTTTCACCACGAAACCTGATCCAAATTTCCGAGATAACATTCCCTCCAACAAAGGCCCGGCCCATTGTCTTCATTAATCACAGCTTACAAATATTTTAATTCAAGAAACTTGGAGAGGTTTTAGAGAGAGAAAATGTGCTTGTTCCATGTGAGAAGGCAGCTCTGATCTGCAGGGCCTGGTTTAATATTTTATGATAGCGATCTGCAGGGTATGCAGTGCAATTCTGATGGCTTGCACTGCCCTACGTTCCCTGAATCCTCAATATTGTTCACAATTGCTTCATGAAAAAAAAAAAAAAGGTTTAGTTCCAGCAGGACAACACTGGCTGACTGAGCTCTCATTGCTTCACCCTAATGCAAATGAAGCATCCATTAGACAGGGACTGGAAATGCTTTTCTACTTGGCCTTTTCAGAAAAAACAATACCAGATATTTACATATAAATAACATTTTAAAGAAGAATGAAACTGATTTCCCATGCGTGACGTTTATTTATCAAGTCTTTTTATTATAGCAGCTAAAATACAAACTAGGGAGCAGGATCCCTGCTCAATCTGTATCTCCAGGTCATCAGTACTGGTTCAACGCATTAATATTAAAATGACATTAAAACACAGTGTGATCAATGGAAATCCATGATGAGAGCAAAATACAGTTTTCTTGATCCAGAATGTGCAATTCATGGCTCTCTCTACGGTATGCCTTTCCACTCAGGTCTCTGAACAAACACTTTACTGAAAAGAAGAGTTATGGCAACGACAGAGAACAGCAGGCGTGTATCTTTCCCACATACTGTATAGGGGCTATCAGTGTCCATCCAATACAAAGAACACTCCAGATACCAGATAAATACTAGCATAGTACCAACCTCTGCTACTTGAAAGAAATCCAATAGGCAAGAATACCGTTCTCTAAAACCAGAGTTATAAAGAAACTCAGATAGTGCTGTTGTTCTGTTCCAAGGCAGGGTGAGACTCACTCATGTTTCTATTCTAGTGTCTTTGATAACATAGGATTCAAAACTCCCACACTTTAACAGATAAAAGGGATATCCTTTCATGAAGTCAGCCATAAGGAAATAGAGGAGGAGGAGGCCTGTGTGCATTCGGAGGGAGGGGAATACCGATAACCTCCGTCTCTTAATGGAGTTTTACTCTATGAAAGGAACCATTTCTGTAGACAGTGAAATGTAACAGATGGTATCACGAGTTATCTGGTTAAGTTGTGGAATTTAAGCAGAGCAGCATGCTCTATGACAGACCTTCTTTGCGTACAATTATAACTGCAAATCTATGGAGGTTGGTTTTTTTCAGGCACCAACAGGTAATTTTGAATAGAGCACTTTGGAAAGCGAGCTTGTGTTACAATGCAATTGTGATGGGATGGTGCCATGACTATCTTGCCCTACAGGACCCCGGAAGAGATGCCCCCTGACGGCCAGTTTCTTGCATGTGGGGTCCGAGTCAACCTAAGCAGCAGAACACCAGCTTACAGACTGGTTTGTATCTCATGTTATCCATACACAAACGTGTAAGGCAAACAAAAGAGAAATACTTTAAAAGCAACGTGGTCAAATGGGAAATCACTCCTCTGTCTGAAAGTCTGGTGCCTACCTAGGCTTACTAAAACTGAAAAAAGTTCGTGAGGAGGAATATTTCATTCATTTTATTTCTTTTTCTCAACTTTTTATTTTCTGTTGGGTATTTTCTGTTTGCCTTTGTATATAGTCAATTTCATTGTTTCCCATGCCTTGCCAGCTGGTTTCCTCCTTGGTAAACAAGGAGGCAGAAAATACATGCAAAAATTAAAGGAATTTAAAAGGGAAATAAAACTCAAGAGTTGCTATTTAACACAAGATCTATCAGACACAGGATTTTTTTTGTTAAGTCAATTAAAAATTATATTAAACCACCAAGAAAATGATGTGTTTTCAGCGGCAGATGGTATTAGATAAATACAAATTGCTTACACATACCTAGGAATCCAATGTTGTACATTGGACAATCCATACCCAGTTTTAAAGTTCCATTCTTTAATTTATTCAAATTTCTTTTAATAAAAAAGTCTATTTCAGTTGCTTGTACAAATATTTTAAAATGTATAAAACTAAGGATAAAAAAAAAAAGTCACATGCCCATCTCCATCAGCCCCAATCCACAAAATAATGTCAATAACAACCTCCATTCTCTCATTAAACTATATCCCCAGCCAACTCCCTCAGCAGAACACAGGAAAATAGAGTATTCCTGCAGCATCCCCGAAGGTCAAAAAATCTGGGCATTGATGGAAGAAGAGAAGAAAGGATGTTGTCATAGTCAAGGATCCCCCGTGTCAAAGTTAGACTCAGGACTCACAGTTTGTCAAACTATCTTATTTATACAGATAAAAGGATGAGAACTTAACAAGATAACTTAACTAACTATTACCCATCTTCTGTTAATGTTTTGCCATTAGCACCATTGTTTATGCCTAATGTTTCTTTTCCTGGCACCTGTATTTCAACATTTCTTATTTCTGCTTAAAGGTACATACAACATTTCTTTAATCCATTCTTATTTTTACAATATAATTTATTCTACTTTCACACCCGCTTCCCCAGAAACTATTTGGCACCAGTCCATTCGCTTTGGAACAGAGGGCTTTGACTTGGACCCTCATCACTCACCACAACTGAAACAGGTAGCACACAGAGAGAGGTGGTATTTATCTCAGGCAGCCACTTCTCCAGCCATTTATTTAGGGCTTTACAGCTTATCAGACACCAAATACAAAACTGGCTCTTAGAGACACCCACAAACCCAAAGAAGCTGAAGTTCTCACATAAGCCACTCTGTACGATGACAATCAACCTGTAAAATGCCTGAAAGTATAATTGATATTTTCAGGAGTGAGCTTCCTACCAAAGATGAGGGGCTTGAAACAGAGACAAGGAGCATCAGCACAAGACCTGTTTTATAGCCATGCAGAGAACTACAGAAGGGGCTCATACTGGTGCAGCTATACTGGTGCAAAACCCCCCAAAGTAATCAAGATCTATTAAGCAAAGTATGACATCAGATATACAAGAAATCTTAGACTTCATAAAGTGCGGACCTACAATTTCGTACCGGCAAAGGCCTGACTTAAAATCCCCCAAATTTAGCCACACCACAGAATTTTGTTTGATAAATTAACAGCTACTCTCAAAAAAAGCTTCATTCCAAATGAGACCTTTGTCCTTATTTGTGGTTAAAAGAGTTGTTCCACAGATACACCGCCAGCAGCAACAGACCTCAAATTAACAGTCATTCCTCTACTGTGCCAGAACTGTAGTCTACCCTTGGCACCTAGCGACGACAATCCTTCCACAAATAATTTAAACGCTGAACAAAGATGCATTTGGGTTTGAAGCCTGGCCTGGAAAGCAGCAAATATATTCAGAGTGACTGTATTCAGAAGTCACAGGCAGATATTCCTAAAATATTGGAACCTGGTAATTAACAAATCTTGCAGTGAGGGTTAACGGTACATCTTCTAATACTGTCTTCAAACAGAAGTAAAGCACACAGAGTATTTCTTAAAAAGACACTGGATCAGATCACTGCCATTCTACAAAACTTGTCGTTTCTTACAGAAACTCAGAGCTATTTCAAGCAAGAGTGAACTGGCGAGGCAGAGAAAGAGAGACTTGTCAGTAAAGAGGGTTAATCCCTGCAGGTAATACACATGCAGTTAAATTGTGCAACATTTTCCAGTCTGCAGATTCTGAATCCCATTTAACATCTTTCTCACATTGTAAGCAGCCGCGTTTTAGCCCCTCTATTCTGGGAGGCTGTTTCTGCAGGCACTGGGCAGTTAACTAACAACTGCTGGTGCTCTCCAGTGAAGCCCTTGGGGGGGGGGGGGGGGGGAAGCTGCACAATAGAGCATGACACAAAAGGCCATCCTTTTCATCCTTTCTGCTTCTCCATTTTCTCCAGCTGAGCCTGAGCTTTATTCAAACAACACTTAAAAAAAAATAGCAAATGGGGGAGAGAAATCTAACATCTCATTAACCAGAACCAGCCAAATTTGGGGGATGGGGGCAATCAACCCTCATCTCCCCCCTTTCCCCTTCCAAGTAAACCCTTTAAAACAGCTCCTGCTTTCCCCCCCACCCACCAAAATGCAAGCTGCGGATGGCTGATCTATTTTTCCTTTCCTTCAGAAAATGCTGCAAAGGGCCTGACACCGAAAGGAGCCCCCTACCATTCTCGGGGAGAGCCAGTACCATGTAGATAATCACATGAAAAACATGGCTGGCTGGTGCATCGACAGATACAAATGAGAAATACCGGACTGAGCTTTATTTAGATTACAGCTAAATTTAAAAAAAAACAGGGGGGAGGGTGTGCCCGTGTAACATGGCTGCAGTTTTAAAACCATTACGCCTGCCAGCTTGAAGAGAATAGCAAAAATATTTGCCTGTTCCTGACATCCTCACAGAATAGTCCATTCATTCATCCATCCGTCCGTCCGTCCATCCGTCATTCTGACCAGGAAGGACAAAACACAGGAAAAGAACTAAAATAGTTTACCTGATTCAGTGCAACTTCATGGGAGCAAGAGGTAGAAAATCCAGAGGAAATGTAGAAAGAAAAAAAAAAATCTGCTTGGATCCCTTTTGCAGTCCACAGTCTCATCTACATGCATCTGAGCAAGCACTTACCAGCAGCTGCTTCTTTTATCAAGCCCACAAGCACAGCAAATTAGCTGTCCTGCCAGTGAGACAGTTCAGTCAATGTGAGCTATTCACACTCCAGCTCTTGTGTGAGGCAAGCTTCTCCTGTCCCTATGTCCCCCTGGTGAGCACCCGCCCACCTCCACATGGCCTTTGGATAAACAAGGCTTTCACATCACCCACAGAGAAAAATCACATGATCCTGACAATCAACAGTCTGGGGGAAATATATAGAGAGAGATATATATATACACACACACACACACACACACACACACACACACACGGACCCTGAAGGCGTTACCCAGAGCGAGAGACAGAAATGAGGGTAGGAAGGAAAAGCATAAGAAAAGAAACAGGTTTGCTTAAAAAAAATTCCTCCGGGTCACAAAAGAAATGCAGAGGTCTGGAGAAGGGTAACCTCTTCCAAACTCTCTGCACCTTTAACTTTGCGGGGAATCTTCTCCTAAAAGAGCAGAAAATTAGGATTCCTAGTGAACAATGAATCTGATGCAGGCCAGAGTAATCTGACATAGTAAAAAATATTTACCAGCAGCCAGTACATCCTTAGTGTATCTGCAGCTTCGCACTGAATCCTGGGTTTTTCCTTCATCATTCTCAAGAAAACATGAAATGATTTTACTTGGGGTAAAAAATAAAGGCCCTGATTTTTTTCCAGTGGGTTAAATAAACAAAATATATAGGGGAAAAAAAAGCGAACACTAAAAATAACTACACTAACTGCTCTGTGACAACCAGCTATGGGACGCTTATGAGCGGAGCTTGTGTTTTTCGTGAATGCAAAACCCCCCCACAAAATGAAATGAAAAGCTCACTCCACAGAAGCGGTTCCTGCAGCTCTTGTCCCATGCTGCTGGGCCTGGCTCCCCTCTGCAGTGTTGCCACCTGAGGCACGTGGTTGCAACTCTGCTCAGGTTTGGCCTGGCCTTGACAGAGAATAGGGTGAGCATCTTCTCAGAAAGCAGAAAAAAGCAGGACACACGCAGGAGCCCCGTCCCCTTATGTGGCCCCACCCCTGCTCCTACTCTTCCCCCTCCCTCCGAGGCCCTGCCTCCTGGTCAGGCTGGAGCTGCCCAGGGAGCCCAGGCCTCTGTGGGGAGAGCCGGACCTTCCACCTGTCCAGGGTGGGGTGCTCAGGAGTAGCCCCCGGCCCGTGTCCCCACCCCCCAGGGCATGCCGCACAGGGCAGGTGGATGTTCCAGGACTCCGCACAGCAGCCCGAGCTTCCTGGGTGGCTCTTCCTATTGCCAAGTGCTGGTTTCTGGCCTGGCCACAGGGGGGAAAGGAGGAGCAGGGGGTGGGGCCCCATGGCAACAGAGGCTACGCCCACCTCACCACCCTCCCACTGGAAGAGGGTGGTGCTGTCCCTGAGCCTTGGGTAGGTGCAGCGCGGTTCCACTCGGACTCCGGGACAGTCGTTCCGCCCAGGACCGGGACCTGAACTCTGCATTTTGGGATTGTCCTACCCAATTCAGGACGGGTGATCACCTGAACAGAGGGGCAGCCAGGCCAAACCTGAGCAGTGCTGTGACCCGGAGTTCCAGGCTGCATCGCCCATAGCTAGGAGCCAGGCCCAGCCCTGAAGCACAGAAGCTGCCACTGTGGTGTGGTCTCAATCGGCAACCACTCACCACCCCAGGGCCTCTCACTCCATTGGGGTTTCACTCTGCAATCCCCCAGGCATGAATAAACTGAAACACCACAACATTCATGAAAAATAAAACAAAAAATTAATAAAAATCAGAAGAATGTCATGGCTTGCTACTTATCAGACACTAAGGTTGTTCCGTCATAGATTCCAAGGCTAGAAGGCACCACCACTATGATCATCTTTCTAGTCTGACTCCTGTGCAACTCAGGCCAGAGAACTCCCCCAGAATAATTTCTGGAGCAGATCCGTCAGAAAAAAACATCCAACCTTGATTTTAAAAAAGTCAGTGATGGAGAATCCACAATGACTCTTAGTGTTGTTACAATGTTAATTACTCTCACTGTTAAAAATAATTATGCCTTACCTCCGGTCTGAATTTGTCTAGTTTCAACTTCCAGCCGTCGGATAGTGCTATACCTTTCTCTGCTAGACTGAAGAGTGCATTGTTAATTTGTTCCCCCTGTAGGTACTTACATAGACTGTAATCAAATCACACTTTCACCTTCTCCTGGTTAAACTACACAGATTGAGCTCTTTGAGTCCATCACTATAATGCATGTTTTCTAATCCCTTAATCATTCTCTTGGCTCTTCTCTGAACCCTCTCCAATTTATCAACATCATCCTTGAATTGCAAACACTAGAATTGGACGTAGTATTTCAGCAGTGGTCACACCAGTGCCAAATACAGAGGTAAAATAACCTTCTTTCATCTAGTTGAGATTCACGCATCCAAGGACTGCATTTCCCCTTTTGGCCACAGCATTGCACTGTTCATATGATTATCCACCACGATCCGCAAATCCTTTTTGAGAGTCACTGCTTCTCAGGATAGATTCACTCATATGGTAAGTATGACATATATTCTTTGTCCATAGATGCATATATTTGCATTTAATCATATTAAAACAAATATTATTCGCTTGCACCCAATTTATCAAGCAATCCACATCGCTCTGTATTACTGAGTGAACCTCGTTATTATTTACCACTCCTTCAATTTTTGTGTCATCTGCAAGCTTTATCAGTGACGATTTTATGTTTTCTACCAGGTCATTGATGAACATGTTAAATTATATAGGTCCAAGAACTGATCTCTGAGGGACGCCACTAGAAACACAACCACTCAAGAATGATTGTTTATAATTATTTTTGAGACCTACCAGTTAGCCAGCTTTTAATCCATTTAATGTGTGCCGTTAATTTTATACTGTTGTCATTTTTATTTTATTCAAAATGTTGTGCAGTACCAAGTCAAATGCCTTACAGAGCTGGCCAGGCAGAGAGCGGCAGCTGTTGATCAGATGCCCAGCTCCGAAGGCAGTGCCCCGCCAGCAGCAGTGCAGAAATAAGTGTGGCAATACCATACCATGCCATCCGTACTTCTGCACTGCTGCCTTCAGAGCTGGGCGGCCAGAGCGTGGCAGCTGCTGACTGAGGGCCCAGCTCTGCAGGCAGCAGCGCTGAAGTAAGGGTGGCAATACCATATCATGCCATCCGTACTTCTGCACTGCTGCTAGCAGCGGCTCTGCCTTCAGAGCTGGGATCCCGGCCAGCAACCGCTGCTCTCCAGCAGCCCAGCTCTGAAGGCAGCGCTGCCACCAACAGCAGCACAGAAATAAGGGTAGCTCCACTGACAACAATCAGGGCAGGACTATGTGCACGATGAGAAAAAAGAACCAATTTCCACCCATCCAATTTGTTAAATTTAAACTCCTTTCACTGCAATTCTGCTGGAAGATAACTAACAGCAGGCATCCTTTGCATCTCAGTTAAAATACATGTATTAAAAACACCTTGAGGAAGGACAAACTGATTTTAATTTTTTTTCCCCCTATCTGGTCACTTGCTGCTGGGAACACATTACAATATTTCAGATATCCCCGCTAAGACATTCCTCAACAGGGATTGTTAGAAGTCCTAGAGCGTGGAATCCCTGAAGTGCACTCTTAGATCAAGGATGACTAGGGGAGAGATACACTGGTACAAAACACCAGATGTGCCTCTGCATTCACAGTATCTTTCTGCTCAGGTACTCACATTCACCACATATTCCTGGACTTGGCCAAGATTTGTAAGAAAAGGCACAAAGGAGGAGAAAATGTAAAAGCTCCCATTAAAACTCTCTGGAAATGTGAGTTCAGGAAAGAGCAGTTGGAACCCACATCCCCAAGGAGCTGTGTTGATGAAGCAGGAAAAAAAAACCCTTATCCTTTGAAGCTGGCTAGCAGCAAGGAGGAGTCCAAACTACTCTCAGACTTAAAATGGGACATTTTGTTCAGTTTGTTTTGGGGGGAAGTTAGTGTGTATCCACGATTCTAAAAAACTGTAGCTTATGAGATCACTGGCTAATTATTCTTTTGCATCTATATTCTCTCTAGCACAAAAATGTATCTTTGGAGGGCAAAGTTTGTCTTTCTCAAATGAAAATTACCTGAGCTACCTGAACTAAGCAAAACTCTGAATAGCAATATTCACGGTGGTCTAGAAACTGCAAGTATCTATATTGTAGTAACTATATTGCTTTAGGTTTCCATATTCATAGATTTTAAGGCCAACACGGGAAATTAGATCATCTAGTCTGACCTTTTGTATACCACAGGTGAGATATTCCTGTATTGAGCTCAAACAAGTATTTCAAATATTAGCTTTAAAAACATGTCTACTAGACAAGACATTTGTCTTCAATATATGCATGCAAATATATAAAATAATTATAACCAAATAGGAAAACTGGGAAATTTAAAGCTTTCAGCTCACTTTATGGTTTTACACACTTTTAAAAATATATATATTATATATATATATATAAAGATGGTTTTGCTTGAAGGCAGGCCTAAAACAGGAGTGCTTTTGAGTTACACATTTTAAAACGGTGAATTTAGAAAATTAAAATTTTGTGCATGTGGAGATGAATTCTCTCAGAAATGTTCCCAAAGCTGGATCTTTTTTGTATATTTCAGGGTGAAAATTACTCAAATGAAACCAAAGATTTTATGGGGGGTGGGAGTTTATTTTAACACTTTTGTATGACCTTAGGTGCAAAATCATATTTTAAAAAATTTCCCAATATCTGCATAGAATTTGCCATATTGGATCACGGCATTGGCCTACCTACCTTGGTCTGGTGGCCAATGGCTAACATATCATCAGAAAGCAAGCCCAATCCACCTCTCACCCACCCACATGCTAACTGTGTCTGTGTGCACCTGGCTGATTGTGAAATAGGCAAAAATTCCTTCCCAACTCCCATAGGTCATTTTAAACCCTGAAGCATAAGTATCTAGGTGCTCCTATATCATGGTGATTGGCGTGGTACAGTAATTAAAATGGATAGATTTTAGATCTCACATTGTTGCTATAAATGTAACCAAAAGTCCTAAAATTATCCTGGCCCCTCCTCTCAGGATTTACTACTGTGGTCCAGCCTCTCTCAGATTGTGACTATGTTGCATCAAGTATATCACCTAGTTTGTTCTCAATGCGCTGGTCTAATATTGCAGACTGTCTCCTTGTTCTCACATGATTAGAGAGGGTGAAAAGCAGGAAAGGGCTGATCAGTTTTCCTGTGTTAAGTAGTTTTTGGCACAGTCATGCCTTCCCTATAAACAATCAGCCCTAGAACATGAAAACCCCTACAAAGTGATTAAAAGTAAGCCTGATTTCATCTGTATCAGTGATGCACAGACATTAATATTATTAATGTATAGTTTTGTTTTTGACTAGCTGGAGGGCAATACTCACATCACGCTAAACTGGGGCACTGACGAGCAGTCACATGTCTTTGAAGGCATATTAGTCATCAGTGACGTATGTGGTTATGTTAATAGTGGTTCATGCTTAATGTACTGGTGAACCATGACACTAAGGCATACAAACTGATATGATATAATATAATAGGCATACTGATGCACAGGGCCGGATTAACACAGGGGCCCCTAGGGGCTGCAGCCCAGGGCCTCGAGCTAAGGGGGGGCAGGGAGGGGCGCAGGCTGGATGTGATCCGCTGCATCTTTTCATCCAGCCCGCGGCAAGTCTCCATGCCTCAGGCTGGACACTGTTCCCCGAGCCTCGGCACCCACCCCCACCTCCACAGGGCATGCCCCTGCGGCCCCTAGGCAAGGGGCGTTCAGGGAATCTCTGCACATTGCTCCCACCTCCAGCGCCGGCTCCGCAGCTCCCATTGGCCAGGAAGTGCGGCCAATGCGGGCACGGGTAGTTTGTACCACGCAGAGCGGCCTGGCCCTTCTGCCTAGGGGCTGGACGTGCCGGCTACCTCGGGGAGCAGAGCAGCATGGAGCCAGGCCAGGCAGGGATCCTGCCTTAACCCCGCTGCACCGCCAACCAGGAGCCACCCGAGATAAGGGCCTCTGGGCCGGAACCTGCACCCCAACCCCAACGCCTGACCCCAGCACCCAAACTCCCTACCAGGCCCCGCACCCCAACCTGCACCCCAACCCCAGCTCAGCCCTGAGCCCACACCCCAAACCTCCTGCTGCACCGCAACCCCCATCTCATCCCTGGCCCCACCCCCAGCTGGAGCTGCACCCCCTCCCGCACCCCAACCCCGTCTCAGCCCTGAGCCCACTTCCCAAACCTCCTGCTGCACCGCAACCCCCATCTCATCCCTGGCCCCACTCCCAGCTGGAGTTGCACCCCCTACCACCTCCCAAACCCCTGCCCCAGCCCTGAGCCCATTCCCACACTCCAAACCCCCAGGGGCCCCACAAAATCTAATAGCCCCAGGCCCACAGGAGAGTTAATCTGGCCCTGCTGATACACAAACAAATATTACTCAAATCTAAGGGGTAAAACTGGCGTGGCTCCATTGAGATCAGTGGAGATATGCTGACTCACACCAGCTGAGGATCCTCTGATACCACGTGCACTTTTATTCCAGCTTGCGGCCAAACTCTGCACCGTGACGTCATGTGAGACTTCCATTGGGAGTCCCATGTACGTCTTAGGGCAGAATTTAGGCCTTATACTTGAAGTTTTTTAAATCAACAATGAATAGTCTCTAAAGATGTGGCACTTACCACAGACTTACCTGTATACACCAAGCATGTTAAGGGCAACATCTTCAGCTGGTGTAAATCAACGGGGCCAGGGGCGGCTCTAGGCATTTTGCGACGACCAGCAGAGCGCCCCCAGTGGCTTGCCGCTCCAAGCACGCGCTTGGCGTGCTGGTGCCTGGAGCCGCCCTTGAACGGGGCTACACTGATTTACAACAACTGAGGATCTGGTCCTAACTGTTTTATTTGCTGCCCTACCAAAAGGCATTACTTTCAACCAACATTTGGTAAACTGTAGGGGGAAAGGCAGAGGTTCAGAAAACAGAACGAGTGGCATATTTCTTGCTGTAAAGTGCAACTTTAGAAGTAAGTTAAACGAGAGCCCAAGTGGTTTGACATTTTCTTTTCAGAAAGACATGAATTGACAAACACACACAAAGCTGGCTTTTCCCCTCCATCTTCAGCTCTTGGTGAAATTATTTTTAAAAATAGAAAAGTGCAAACACTGTCATATTTTAAAAAGCTAATGAGTGATGGTGTGCAGTGTTTCTTCAGAAATAACCATGGGGTTTCATTTTTTTCTGGGCTTGAACTCCACCATGACAAGACGACATTAAAATAGTCAGTACATTTTAACCCATCCACTTTTAACCTTCAGGTTCAATCTGTTAACCCATCCTCAGACTTGCAGCTCACCACAATCGAAGAGCTCTCAAACTTAAGCCTACAGTCTTGCTATTCTATTTGCCACTTAATAGCTTATAGGAGGAATGTGAGCTTCCATGCAGAATGGTTGTAAACCTGTAGCCATAACCCTGTTAACTTTGCACTGTAGTGCTGCTGAAAATGAAGGACATCTGGCAGTAAACTACATATCCACAGCAGGCTTAATTAATAACAATAAAACAACATCTGATCCTAGTCACCAAATTGCAATAAATTCTGTCATTGCCTTTCAGAAATATGGGATTCCCAGAGACCAGCAGAATATCTCACCCCTGAAGGGTAATTATCATCGGTCTTACTATAAGTACAGAAAACTCAGAAGCTTTATGGGTAACAAGGTCTTTATGGAAGGGAAAGTCCAACTGGTTTCACCAGTTATGGATGGGATTCTGTTTACTGAGGATTTTTTAGTTAATTTATGAAGCGAACACAATACTTCACTGAAAATATATTAGAGTAGCTGGCTTGCTGTGACCACTGCTTCTTATGCTCACCAGTATCATCTCCTTGTTTCTTTATCCCATCAGTTTGGTGTATCCAGCTGTTGTCTATCATTCTACCCTTAGATTGTGAGACCAGGGACTATATCTACAGACCAGGGACTATATCTATGTGGTAGGTGTATGGTGCCTAACACAATGGGGGCCTGGCCTCTAGGTGCTACTGTCTAGGGTTGCCAACTGTGTAACTGCACAAACCCAAATACCCTTGCCCCACTCCTTCCCCACCCCTTGCCCACTGCTCCACCCCTTTTACGATGCCCCGCCCCTCGCCCCCTCCAGCCCCTGTCCCTCTGTCGCTCACTCTCCCCCACCCTCACTCAATTTCACCAGGCTGGGGCAGGGGATGGGGTGTGGAAGGGGGTTTGGGGTGTGGGCTCTGGGAGGGAGTTTGGGTGTGGGAGGGGGTTGGGGCAGAGGTTGGGATACAGAAGGGGATTTGCGGTGCAGGCTCTGGGAGGGAGTTTGGATGCAGGAGGGGGTTGGGGCAGAGGGTTGGTCTGCGGGAGGGGGATCAGGGAGCAGGCTCCGGCCGGGTGGCACTTACCTCGGGTGGCTTCCGGAAGTGGCGGCAGCCAGGCAGTTCTGCCCCCGCAGCTCCCATTGGCTCCCATTGGCCACGGTTCCCTGCTCCCGGCCAATGGGAGCTGCGGAGTCGGTGCTCGGGCGGGGGCAGCACACAGAGACCCGCCCCCGGCCGCACCTCCTTCAAGGAGCAGCTGCCAGACATGCCAGTTGCTTCCAGGAGTAGTGCAGAGCCAGGGCAGGTAGAGAGTCTGCCTCAGACCCACTGCACCGCCAGACTTTTAGTAGCCTAAAATTTCCCGGATTGGCTTCAGTAGCCTCCAGGAGATCGAGCCCGATTCCGGGAGACTCCCGGCCAAACCCGGAGGGTTGGCAACCCTAGTACTGTCATACAATTTTTATTAATTATTATTACGTACTCTACAGTTGGTTGAAATTCTTTAGAAAAAAATAAGTTGCTCTTTTGAGTTAAAGCTATTTTCATTAAGTGAAACAGAACGGAGCAGTCTGAAGTTCATACCTATTCCCAATTCTGATCAGTTTAATCACTCAATACATCACATTTTTTCTTTCATTTTTCATATCCTCAGTTCAGTTTGCTATGCTGAGCATCATGTACTAAAGAGCTCACTGGTAGAGTCTGCAAATCTGCACATATCTGTTTGATATCGTAGCAATCTGCATCTGTGTTTGCAGATCGGATGAGGATACATATTTTGTATCCACGCAGTCCTCTACTCACTGGTTTAGCCAGCTTTGATGAAATAATACTAATGCTGAGTCCTTGTAGCGAGTATTTAAATCCACAGATCTCAAAGCACTTGACAAAGGAGCTCAGTAATATTATTCGCAAGGAAACAGAAGTGCAAAAAAAGATTAAGTGATTTGTCCAAGCAGGCCAGTGGCAGAACTAGGAATTGAATCCAGGTCTCTAGAGTTTCTGTTCAATGATCTATCCACTAAAGTACAGTGCCTCTCCACAGAAAATCTCAGCTATTCTCTTCAGTAATATGAGGGCATCGAACTGAGGAATTAAAGGTTCTGCACAAGTGAAACATGGATCATAAAGATGCACTTATGGTCTGTTTCAACTCCATAATGCCAGCAACAATCTTTCCATGCAGTATAATGGGAACTGAATCAGGCCCTCGAAACTTCCTCCCTGCACCTAGAAATTCTCTTTTTAGATACAAACCCATGAAATAATCCCTGCTTAACTATATACAAAAATACAAAGATTAGGACTAAGGCAAAAAGCATATGATCCAATTCTCCCCTCAGATAGGCAATCACAGATCCAATTAACTGCATAGGAGAGCAAAACTGAGCCATCTTGTGTTTGTTTAGATAAATAAATAACTAAAACCCTGAGGGCAGCACTATCTTTAAGGAAAGAACCTCTCCATTAATATATCAGAGGGGTAGCCGTGTTAGTCTGGTTCTGTAGAAGCAGCAAAGAATCCTGTGGCACCTTATAGACTAACAGATGTTTTGCAGCATGAGCTTTGGGTGGTGTGTGAATATAAGTATTCACACACTCATGCTCATGCAAAACATCTCTAAGTCTATAATATGCCACAGATCTCCATTAATATAGTTTAAAAGGATGGTATCCCACCCTCCTACCAGTTACGCCTGCTAAAATTATCGCTGCCTACACCCAAAACCAAGAAGGCTGGTCGACAGCTACATGTCCAACATGATTATATCAAACAACAGACATCCTTAGTAACACAGGCTGAGTTGCAAGGTATGGTTCAGTAAGCCATTCATATACTGAACAAATGGAGAACAAATGTGACTTGGGTTCGAATGCTGAATCCCAAGAAATGCAACGGAGAAAGTTTCCCCTAAGGTTTATTTTGTTTTAAACAAAGACAACCGCTTTCATTTAGCATGTCTGTACGCTTCTAGTATGGTAACAGAAACCGATTACTTGCATATGGTAGAAAAAGTGGTTGCAGGGAACGAAAATGAGGCTCGTATTATTATTATTAGCTCTGAAGCAGTACCTAGGAGCCTTAGTCATGGACTAGGACCCCACTGTGTTAGGTGCTGTACAAACACAAAAGAAAAGGCTGTTCCCTGCTCCAAAGAGCTTACAGAATAACCCAGGGATTGGCAACCTTTGGCACGCGACTCGCCAGGCTAAGCGCCCAGGGGGCTGGGCCAGTTTGTTTATCTGCCGCGTCCGCAGGTTCGGCCGATCACGGCTCCCACTGGCCTATGGGGACGGCAGGAAGCGGCAGCAAGCACATCCCTCGTCCCGCGCCGCTTCCCGCAGCCTCCATTGGCCTGGAACAGCGAACCGCGGCCAGTGGGAGCCGTGATCAGCCGAACCAGCAGACGCGGCAGATAAACAAACCGGCCCACCAGGGTGCTTACATGCCAAAGGTTGCCGATCGCTGGTCTAACCTGTAGTAATCCACACCCTCTGCCCATTTACAACTGATTAATTTAGTCATCATTAAAACCAGAAATGCACTTGCTTAATTCAGGTGATCAAAACCCCACCTGCAACACATCACAGGAAATTCTACCTCACCTAATGCTGATCATGAGAATGCCTAGAACAGAACCCGGAGGGCGCTAAAAGCCTATTGATAAGGGCACTTCCTGAAGAGGTGCAAAATAAACCTCCAATGTGATTAAACTAGCCAATGTCTACGTACAGTTCTTAAGTTGTTGTGTCAGACCTCCAGGGTGACATATGATTTAATTTACTAAAACCAAAACTTTGAGGAGCTATGACTAGCAATCTAAGCACTAAAATCATAGAATTTAACCAAAATGAGAAGTCTGTGTGGTATTTGCAACCCAAACCTTGGAGTATTTAGTCAGAGTTTGATAGCTAGAAGTTAATATGGAGTCAAAACCAAAGGTCAAACTGACTTGCTTTGTTTCTCTCCACTTGGAGAGCGAAACTAACAAAGCAAATAATATATATAGCGAAAAGTAAATTAGAGTTTAAAAAAAAATATTGCCATTTTAACAATCTATGGTTACATAAATAAGGCAAATGTATTTTTGCTTAGTTAAATTTTATTTTTAAGCCAACTATAAACATAGTAACTATATTCAGCTTGAAAGGGAAGTATGGGGGGGGGGCCATACATCGTCTCCTGTCAGCATAGAGTGTCTTCACCAGATGTGCTGCAGTGGCACAGCTGTATTGGTATCGCTGCGCTGCTGCAGTGCTGTATGTATGGACAGACCCTTAATAAGGAATTCCTGCTTTGTTCCTGGTCACTCTTGCTAATCACAATGGGCTGTGAAATGTAACCTGTTTTCATTTTGGCAACCCCTTCACCATTTAGGTTGGCATTTCCAGAGGATCTGAGGATGTTTTGCTTCCAGGTATTCAATAAATAAACAAATACATAAATACCACCACCTAGCTCTTCTATAAGGCGCAGTACATCTCAAAGCACTTTACACACAGGATTATTCCTCATTTTAGGGAAAACTGAGGCACAGAGTGATGCGGTAACTTGCCTAAGGTCAGCCAGAAGGCTAGTAGCCTGGAACAGAAACCAGATCTCCTGAGTCCCAGCTATCCACTAGGTCACACTACTCAATAAGGGTGTCTCACTCCCTTATGCTGCTTTGAAAATCCCAACCTTAGTTAATGGCATCTTTTTGAAACATGGAGTGACGTGGGAAAGTCTCTGTGAGAACTTTCATAAATTGTAATACTTTGATCATAATTAGCATAGACAATTGAAATCAAAATAAGTCTGACTGCTTCCTAGCACTGTTTAAAATTAATGAAGTAAACGTATTTGTATTTTTTACCTTTTCATTATATGAATAAAAAAAAACAGCACCGGTAAATAGCACAAATCCCTCCCACAGAAGAGGATCTCTGTACATATTGTTTTTGTTCATACAGTGAAAGCTAAGTTAAACAAGTAATATAATTTTCCTGACTTTGAGCCTAACTAGTCTCAGCTCTACCTGGTAATTTCAAGTGGTAATAGGAAGCCAAAGTCTTTCCCCAGTTTCCCATGTGGAAGTGCCAACCTGAGCTGAGACTGTCAGAAAGCCCAGGCAGGTACCCCTATTTAGATGTAACCCCCCCACACACACTCAAAGCACCATGACTGCGGGTGACTAAGGAGAGCAGCAAGGGGCATCACACCTAGGGAGGACCCAACAGGACATCAAAAGCCTACAGCCCTCATCATAGGATGCGTCTTGTAGAGGTCTTGTATGAATACAAGAAATTGGGAATGGTAGCTTTTGTTACAACAGCTAAATAAGGGTGATGAATTTAGCTACACTCTAGGATTCTTACTTATGCCTTGATTCTTGTATTGATTGCCCATTACAATACTGAATAGCCATGATTGAAACGATAATTAAGAAGGCAACTCATATTTGGCAATTGTTCCTGTATTATTATAAATTATTGGGTTAGCCTGTTTGTAGCATCCATCGCACGCAGAAAAATCCCATGTAACATTGAAATTCTGTCACAGATATTACCAGAAAATTAAAATAAAATCATTCACTTTTCTGTCATAGCACATTAGAGAATTAACTACTGCACAAGAACAATTACCTAGAATGGCAGAGGAAAATTTTGACTGGAGCATCAAACAATGAGGGTATTCAGATCACAAAATAAAACTCTGCTGAAACCTAGGGCATGTGTTATGGGAGAAGAGCTCTTATTAAACTGTGAAAACTAGCCTACTGCACAGCTTTCATTATAGAGCTCTGGAACTCACAGATGAGTATTCAACCCAATAAGCTATACATTAATTGGATCATTTTTCTCACTGTTTCCACTCAGTTCATATTTGCCCTCCTAAAAGGCTTTATGCAGATGTCAGTAAGCAACGCAACCATGCACAGAAGAGGAAACGGCTCCCATGTCTTCCAACTTGTTTCTAGCCCATCAATTAGAAAGAGAGTTAAAATACAGAGGCAAAGGCGCATTGTGGTCAGACAACACATTTCAAGATGCTATGAATACAGAAACACACACATCTTTAGGAAAGCTTAAAAGTGCTTTTGGCTTCTTAGGCACAGAATAAAACACTCTAGAGGCAGATCCTTGTCTGGCATAAATCAGCATAGCTCCACTGACTTCAATTCACACCGGCTGAAGATTCTATCCCCCTTCCCCCATATGTTCAAACGCGAAATAAAAAGGGAAGAGAGAGAAAATGTTGAGACAAAAGATAAAATCAAGGAAGATGCATGTGTGATATTGCATGTCTTCACTGAACAAAGAGTGATTCATAGATGTCTCTATTTCCACTGCCATTTTGTGCAATTATTTTTGGCTTATTTCCACATTTAGTTTGATATTTCAGAAGACGACTGTGGGAGCATTCTAGACAATTTAAGTGACGTTATGGTGAATGAAATGGAAATATCTCACCACAGAAACCTGAGAAATAGAGTGATGGATCTCAAAACCGAGTACTATCTGTCTACCCAAGGAGATTAGCTCTCTGAACTTCATTCTGAGATTAAATGCGCACTACTGCATGAATGTAAGGCAATTCCTCATATTTTGTAAAAATTGTCAGGCAATCAAAAAGCTTTATTTGGTTTTCATTGTGATTGCAAAATTTAGTGCTTTAAAACAGAAGACTGTCAAAAAGCTTTTCAAGTATGCTATAATTTTAACATAATCAAAGCACCTTTCAGAAGATGAACTCACATGCTTATAATGACCAAGTGACATAATAATGGAAAACATTCAAAGATTTTGAATGGAAATAAAAGGGAATACACCGAAAACGGAAAGAGTAGCACAGAACTACATGGAACCTAAAAGTATCCTTGTGTGTCCCTCAAAATAATGGACCTCTCAATTGGCTGGACCTGCCATATGGTTATACCATTCTAAACAGCATGATAACAAAAAAAAATATGATTGAGGGCTTGGCTACACTGGAGAGTTGCAGCGCTGGTAGTAGCTTTACAGCACTGCAATTCACTCACCGTCCACACTTGCCAGGCACATACAGCGCTGTATCTCCCTGGCTACAGCGCTGGCTGTACTCCACCTCGGCCTGGGGAATAACGACTATAGCGCTGCTGATGCAGCGCTGCTCCGCCAGTGTGGCCACCAAAAGCGCTGTTATTGGCCTCCAGAGGTATTCGGAGGTATCCCAGAATGCCTGTTCAGCCACACTGCTCATCAGTTCGAACTCTACTGCCCTGGCCTCAGGTGACCCGCCCTTTAAATGCCCCGGGAATTTTAAAAATCCCCTTCCTGTTTGCTCAGCCAGCTGTGGAGTGCAATCAGTGAATCTTTCCAGGTGACCATGGCTCCACATAGCAAACAAGCCCCAGTATGGAGCAATGGCGAGTTGCTGGACCACATCAGTGTTTGGGGGGAGGAAGCTGTGCAGTCCCAGCTGCGCTCCAGCCGTAGGAATTACGATACCTATGGACAGATATCAAGGGCCATGCTGGAAAGGGGCCATGACCGGGACGCGCTGCAGTGCAGGGTTAAAGTGAAGGAGCTGCGGAGTGCCTACTGCAAAGCCCACGAGGGAAACCGCCGCTCCGGCGCTGCCCCCACAACCTGCCGTTTTTACAAAGAGCTGGACGCGATACTTGGGGGTGACCCCACCAACACTCCGAGGACCACGATGGACACTTCAGAGCGAGGGGAGGAGGAGGAGGAGGAAAGCGAGAGTGAGAGTATTGGGGTGCGGGGAGACACCCCGGAGTCCCTGGAGGCATGCAGCCAGGAGCTCTTCTCAAGCCAGGAGGAAGGTAGCCAGTCGCAGCAGCCGGTACTTGGTGGAGGACAAACAGAGGAGCGGGTTCCCGTTAAGCAGCTTTTATTTTCAGGATGGAAATTTTTCGGGAGAGGAGGGAGGGTTCTGCATGCATGCATGCCTAGATGCAGAATAGCGCACTGATGTGGTCTATCACTTCGCTGTAATCGGCCTCGGTAATCTCTTCAAAAGTTTCAGCCAGAGTGTAAGCAATGCGCTTGCGCAAGTTTATTGGGAGAGCCACTGTGGTCCTTGTCCCAGTCAGGCTAACGTATCCGCGCCACTGTGCCACGAGGGGTGGGGGGACCATTGCAAGACACAGGCAAGCTGCATAGGGGCCAAGGCGGAATCCGCATTGCTGTAGAAGACCCTCCCGCGCTTCCCAGGTGACCCGCAGCAGCGAGATATCTTCCAGGATCAACTCCTGGGGAAAATGTTGGGATAGTGTTCAGTGTAGGTGCCCCCTGCAGCTGTTTGCTTTCCCCAACGCACAGAAACCCCGAGGACAGTAGAGCCCTGAAGCAATCAGTCCCCCTTACTCACCATTTCGGGGCTCCCGTGGGTTATGTGCACTCTCTTTGGGATGGGAAAATGATGCTATTGTGAAGACTGTTACCCTCCTTAACTGTGTGTGAATAACTGTCTGGTATAAACAATGCTGCCTCTGTTAAGTGTTGCATTTTTTGCCTTTACAGAAGCAACCTTGAGATCTCGGCTGCCCGTGTTATCAACATCTCAAAGACTACAAAACCTCCGGAAGAAGCAGCAAAAAAGCAAAGACGACCTGCTGCAAGCAGTTATGCAGCACTCTGTCACAGAGAATCCAAAAGTGCAGGACTGGAGGGAAAGGGAAAGCAGAATCCGCCAGAAAAATGCAGCGGACAGGAAGAAAAGCACAAAGCAGCTGATAAGCATCCTGGCGCGCCAAGCAGACTCTATCCAGTCACTCGTAGCCATGCAGGCAGAGCACTACCGTGCCCGCCCCCCGTCCCAAAGCTCTTTCCCTTGTGCCCCAATGTCAGCTCAAAACCCCCTTCCCCAGCATCCAGGTTCTTACCACCACCAGCTGCCTCCAACACCTGTACGTTCACTAACCAGCCCTGAGAACTACGACCCTTACCCTCTGCACTCAACCCCCCTCACCATGCAGTATAGCCATCCTGAAGTGCAGCAGCCATTGCACAGCACTCCAGACAGGACATATTCAAACCTGACTGTACGGTTCCCCACCCCACCCCCCTGCCCTTTTAGGTTCCCAAAAAGTTGTGTGTCTGTCAATAAAGTAATTTTCTTTTCAATAAATGAATTCTTGGCTTTGAAAACAGTCTTTATTATTGCAGAAAGTCAAAGATACCTTAGCCCAGGAAAGAAACAGGCACTGCAAATCAGCTTAGGAAACACAGATTCCTACTAACATTGTAACCACTGCACTTCACTCCCGTGCAAGGCACCAAACATTACTGTTGGTTTTCAGCCTCAGATTCCTCCCTCAAGGCATCCCTAATCCTTGTAGCCCTGTGCTGGGCCTCTCTAGTAGCCCTGCTCTCTGGCTGTGCAAATTCAGCCTCCAGGCGTTGAACCTCGGAGGTCCATGCCTGACTGAATCTTTCACCCTTCCCTTCACAAATATTATGGAGGGTACAGCATGCGGATATAACCGCGGGGATGCTGCTTTCCCCCAAGTCTAGCTTCCCATACAGAGATCGCCAGCGCCCCTTTAAACAGCCAAAAGCACACTCCACAGTCATTTGGCACTGGCTCAGCCTGTAGTTGAACCGGTCCTTGGTCCTGTCAAGGTTCCCTGTATATGGTTTCATGAGCCAAGGCATTAACGGGTAAGCGGGGTCTCCAAGGATCACAATGGGCATTTCGACATCCCCTACTGTGATCTTCCAGTCTGGGAAAAAAGTCCCAGCCTGCAGCTTCCTGAACAGGCCACTGTTCCGAAAGATGCATGCGTCATGCACCTTTCCAGGCCAGCCTGTGTTAATGTCAATGAAACTCCCACGATGATCCACAAGCGCCTGGAGCACCATGGAGAAATACCCCTTCCGATTAACGTACTTGGATGCTAGGTGGGGTGGTGCCAGAATAGGAATATGCGTCCCATCTATCGCCCCTCCACAGTTAGGGAAACCCATTTGTGCAAAGCCATCCACAATGTCCTGCAAGTTCCCCAGAGTCACGGTTCTTCTTAGCAGGATGCGATTAATGGCCCTGCAAACTTGCATCAACACGATTCCAACGGTCGACTTTCCCACTCCAAACTGGTTCCTGACCAATCGGTAGCTGTCTGGAGTTGCCAGCTTCCAGATTGCAATAGCCACCCGCTTCTCCACCGGCAGGGCAGCTCTCAATCTTGTGTCCTTGCGCTGCAGGGTGGGGGCGAGCTCCTCACACAGTCCCATGAAAGGGCTTTTCTCATCCGAAAGTTCTGCAGCCACTGCTCGTCATCCCAGACTTCCATGACGATGTGATCCCACCACTCAGTGCTTGTTTCCCGAGCCCAAAAGCGGCATTTCACGGTGCTGAGCATTTCTGTGAATGCCACAAGCAATTTCGTGCCATACGCGTCACGCGACTCGCTATCATCATCGGACTCCTCATCACTTTGGATCTTAAGGAATAGCTCAACTGCCAAACGTGATGTGCTGGTGAGACTCATCAGCATATTCCTCAGCAGTTCGGGCTCCATTTCCCACAGAAATCGCGCTGCACAGAAACCGTTGAGAGAGTCAAGATGGCGCCAAACATGGATGGAAAAACAGGGATTGCTGGGATGTGAAGCAATGCATCACGGAGCGTTGGGACAGGAAGCAGAATGACCCACACCCTCCGCCCCCTTCCCACAACCCATGGCGCCAGAATGGGAAGAGGTGCTCTGTGGGATAGCTGCCCAGAATGCACCACTCCCAACACCGCTGCAAATGCTGCAAATGTGGCCACGCTGCAGCGCTTTCCCTACACAGCTGTACGAAAACAGCTGCAACTCCCAGAGCTGCACACCTGCAAGTGTAGCCAAATCCTTAAAGAACTGTCCTTAAATATGTCTACGGGTAGAGTTTCCTGATGCAACAACATTATTTAAGGATGTCGGACTTTGGAGGTGGTGGTTTTGAGATTCACAGGAACCACTGCCCAATTGCTGTGTTCCACCATTTTCAGAAGTACTTAAATAGAGTAAATACCTTAAGTACAGTACACTGCCAAACTATTTCAACTGAAAGACCTCTGAAGAGTAACAACTTAAAATCAGTTGTTTTCAAGAATCCATTGTGAAATCTACAAGGCCAACATATAATATCTAGCTACATACAACATGCTTAGACTGTGGTAGTACAAATAATAACTACTAGTACTTATTTTATTCTACGTACCTTTCACATCCAAGAACTGGAAACCATGGAAACCATGGTATTTGGTGTTTGTTATTACCACTTCAAGCCAGGGGGTGTAGTAGCTCCCCCAGCACCCCTAGTTCCAGCATCACTGGTCTTCCATGGTCTTTCACAGCCATGGATTCTATAATTCTGAACTAAGGAATCTGTTGGTATAGAACCACAAATCTACACATTTCCCTATTGCAGAATTTGCTACACCATTGTCGTTAGAAAAACTGTTCATGATAGGCCTAAGTAGCATAACAAATATGGAATAAAATGTATTTAAATGCACAATTTGAAACTGAAAGCCCATTGAAAAGCAATGAATACTCTCCAGTAATGCCAAATGAAACAGCACAGCTCTGTCAGCCAGCATACGAACCAAACATTTATGCTCAGCTTTTGGCTTTAAGTGAAAATGTGCTCAGGGAACTACAACTCCCAAAATACTTTGCAGAATATTTAAGTTCAATGGGTCAGAAAGTAGCCAAAGCTAGCCCTCCAGCAGAATATAAAAGAAATGAGGAAACCATTGTCATATGGACAAGGGTAGGCAAACAAAATAGTAGTAAGCGTCTCATTTTCCTATACATTTAATTACATTTGTGTAGTTTTGTTTGTTTTTTTAGTTCATATGGCTTATCTCATATGTTCAATAGCAGTTAATTTCAGATCATGGTGCCTCTTCATATTCTCAAGCAACAATAGAACACTTTCTATAAAATGGCGCTATCTTAAAATGGAGGTATGTATGGGGGGGGGAAGTGACTGTTTCTCCACTCTCCTTCCGAGACATTCACAATTTAGGGATGGGAGTACTCTTGTAATTTCATACTGTCCCAAGAAACACAGGTGGTATTGGTGGCCCTCTGCCCCAGAAAGGCAATTGTGCCCATTTATGTCAGATCTTGACCATGCTATGCTCACTCTTGTCTTTGGCACCATTAGTTTAGATTCCGCAATGCACTCACTCCATGTGGGCCAACCTCAAGACCATTCAAAAGCAGAGTGTAGCTTGTATTGCTTGGCAGCATTACTCGCAGGAAGCAATATTGTGCCAGCTCTCCACTGGCACACTTGTTTCCTACTAATTTCCAGATACAACTGGAAAGGAGATATAAGCCCTGTATATGTTAACTCCTGGAGTTGTGAGCTGTGACCTCAGTCTGGGGAGGGCAGATCCATGTCTTCTTGGGGAGGGCAGATCCATGCTGTGTTTATTAAAAGTGGTGTGATGCTATTAAGCAATACATATGCACCTGGAGACATGCTAACTGGTCACACTTATAAATTAAATTATCTACACTGAATGAATGATTTAAGTGGACTATGAAATGGATTAATTCAGGTAAGATAGGAATGGTATGTGAACTGGTGAAAACTACAATATGGAAAATATTTCTTGTTATTAGTAGTCAGACTATTGCTGATGAAAGAGTTCATTAAAAGCTACTTACTGGCTCTTCTCTCTGGAATCCTCACAAATTTAAGGGTGGGATTATCAAAAGTGTGCAGAACTGGGCTCCCTCTGCTCCCATTGGTACCACTCATACAACTCCCCTGGATTTCAGTGAGTAGAGTTAAACCAATACTGGGCACATTTGAAAATTCCACCCCGAGTTTCAAACACAGTATTAAGCTGATGTACTTTGGTTAAAACAAAAATGAATGTGCAGTTACCATCAAGATAAAGTCCTCAATTCTGTGCCCACCTAGTAGGTCAGAGACAGAAATCAATAGCCCTTCCACCCATTCCTGCAAAATGCATTAAAAAACCATAATGGTTACAATAAAAACAAGAGAACCTCTCAGACTCATTTTAGCCAGACTCTCTTTCCTGCCTCTGTGCTGCCTAAGCCTTACTCTGAAAAGCAAGACCCTGTTCTCGATGCAAATAAAGTCCATTATGTCAGCACTATTAAACTTAATGGTTTCATAAAGTTAGTGAGCATCTGGAACTATTGATATGGTTTCAGTTTATAGACACTTTGGTGTGTTTTCCCCCCATACACAAACTGGTGTAGCATTTCAGCCACTGTTTTTTTGCTTTGATTTAACATTTTATTATAGCTTTATTCCTTGCAAAGTGAGTTTACTGGTACTGAATTTACTCTGGTTTTAATTTTTAAATATGGCCTTTTTAAGGATATCTTCTCATTCAGCCAACAACTTGTCTTATTCTGATACATTGGAATAAATAAAGAGTTCACATTAACCATATATTTAGTTGCTCCTCTCACCTCCGTCCTCTCTCTCCCGCCCCACTCTCCTTCCACACAAACCCTGCCTGTGGACAACCTCACTTTTAGTGGGCAAACAAGTGGTATAATGCAGATCCTACAGTATGTCTGCTGACTTGTGTGGCCTCCAGAATAGAACGCATCTTTATCATTTCAGACTAACATGTTGCTAACAGATATTAGGCACCCAGATACCATGGTAATGAGAGAGGGCTAGATTAAATGAGATGGATGATAGATTATGGGCCAGAATCTCAGCTAGCGGAAATTGCTGGAACTCCACTGAAGTCAATGGACCTATGCAGATTTATGCCAGCTGTGAATGTGGCCCCGAGTCCCTCACACGGCTTCATGCTTGTTATGCAATACAATTTTAAAAATAAAACGTCTTCAAGCTCATGTGCACTGCTGAAATCCAAGCAGCCTATATAGAAATAAATGACATTCGTAAATTCAGTTTACCGTTCAAATGGCACGACTCTCACCAATGTCATTTCTGGCCAACAATCTCAGCCCCTTAAAATGTTTTAGATTCACAAATGAGATTCAAACCGAACTGAACTAAAAAGGGGCCTTTGTGTTTCCCGAAAATTGAAAAGGAACAGCAGAAGTTCCATTTTTAAGGATTACCGAGCCTCCACCTCACACAGAATTCGCATTAATGCTGATTGGAAACACTGACTTATCTAGATTTTGAATGGGTGCTAGTTTTTAATCTGTAATAAACAGGGCACAAAGCCAAGATTTCTGCTAGGAGCATCCTGGTTAAAGACTCCTCATGAAAACACACGCAGTGCTTTGAAGCGGCCAGCATAAGTCAAGTCTTCCCAACTGAGCAGAGTGGTTTGGACAACACACATGCTTACAGCTGGTCACCTGCTTAACTGCATTGCTCAACAGGACATCTGCCATACCTTGGTCTGAAAGCTGGTCCTGATTACATCTCCTGGTTCCCCACTATCATCACTACTCTTTGTTATGAGACGAAAGCCATTCCTCCATGTACCGAGGCTCTCAAATCTTGCTCCCACTGAAATCAGTGAAAAAACTCCCAGTGACTGAATGGTGGAGAACTGGCCTTAACTCTTCCTAAACAAGTTGGTGCACTGGATGCAGAAGACTTATACATGAGTTAAATCTCATGCAAGTCCTCAAAATACAGCTAAAGTGGAACTAAAATGATGCAAGGGGCTTGATGAATTTCATCCAGAATCCTTAAATCCTGATAGTAAAGGTGTGCTATATATTTGTTTTTTTCAGAGAAAGAAAAGAGGATAAAAATCCATTAAAATGAATCAGTTGTAATAGGGTAAATGAGAACATTACAGTTATTTGGATTGGATATTATATATCAAACCATTTCAAGAACATTTGGTCTATTTTTAAAGATTTTCCACTTAGTCACAGGCAAACCTTAAATTGTCCAGCAGCTTGCTAAGTATAAATATGTTTATCCAAGCTTGCAACCTGACATCAGTGTAGCTACACTGAGCTATGCCAACTGAGGATCGAACTATGAGTAGCTTCTCTTATGATACACGAGGGTGTATATTTTTTTCCTCCAGCCAAAATCAAGAAAACAGTTTATCCAAACGTTTCCCCTTAAGATGTATAGATTTAAAAGACTGAAGGAATCATTATGACCATCTAGTCCGACCTGCTGCCTAATGCAGCCCATTGATTTCATGCAGTAATTCCTGCTTTAAGATCATAACCTCTGTTTGAGCTATGGTGTATCTTTCAGAAACCTACCCAAACTTAGTTTAAACTTTTCAAGTGATGTAGAACCCACCACACCCCTTAGAAAGTTGTGGGAGTTTTGGTTTTATTTTTATTTTCAAATTCAGATTTGTTTCATGGACAGGTAAGAATTTTTACCTCATTTTAGTTTATCCAGAAAGAGTAGTGTTGTGAGAATTCCTTATTTATATGGGTGATGTGCTTTAGAGACGACAATCGCTTTGGTATTAACTGGAGTGGTTTATTCATCGCTTGCGGGCTGTTACGCACACCACAAGTCATTGTTGCTCATACAAATAACTCCACGTAAGATGTCTCCAAACGCACAACAAAACAGAGAGAAACAAAATAAGCAACTTCTAATATTGTAACATGTATCTATCAATGGAACAGGTAATAAACTATTAATAAACCTGCCAATTAGCTCCAACTCCACTCAGCTAACAGACAAAACCCATCCCAACAAGCAAAACCCAGAGTCAGGAAAATGTCTAAGTAAATAAACGAGAGTTGTTCAATAAGCTCTATAGCTGACAAACATGCACCCTCTTGTGAGTAAAGGGGCTTCAGAGCTGAGGATGTTCCACTAAGAATGTCCTCTCTACACCCCAACCTTAGACAATAAGCCACTGATCCAATGCCCTTTGAAGTCAATGGGAGCAACCTATCAAAAGGTAAGTGACATCTCCATCACATACATAGTTTGAATTTGTGGTTCTATGAAATTCTGAGTGTGTCCCCCCCAACATGGCTAAATTAAAAACAGCTTCACCATTAAAATTATTTATGGTCACAAATTTGTACCGGGACTGTACCATATAATTCAAAATAGCACTGCTGGCAGCATTTCCCCCATCCCCAAAATCAAAGCTGTTAACTACCTAATAAAAATATTCCATGGTAAAACTGCAGAGTTATAATCATTGTGAAACTGTTTCCTGCATGTTCTCCATAGCTATCTTTCCAACACTAATATCTCTTGCCCAATAAAAAACAGGTGTGACAAACCCAAAAGACGTGTGTCTGCATTAAAAATTAACTGCCTGTAAAATTATATTTTTTTTAATTACAGGGTGTTTTTTGCACCAGATCTGAAGAGCTCTGTGGAGCTTGGAAGCTTGTCTCTTTTACCAACAGAAGTTGGTGCAATAAAACATATTACCTCACCCACCTTGTGTCTCCCAGTCTTCTTTTTTTTGGCAGGAATATGGCTTTTTATGGCCACACTTCTGCAACTTACAAATGGCTCTAATGATCTGTGACCTATTTGGTGGAATACATGCGTCTGGGTATACAAATGAATAATACAAACATCATGAAGTAATTGTAAACTGTTCCAGAGCAAAATCATGACGAAAAGTTCAGCATCAAGTGACCCTACTCAGTAACTATTGCTTTTATGCTCTCCAGCTTATAAAGAGAACCAATTTATGGTCATTTCAAAAGTGATCATGTGACCTGACCATTTGAATACCAGCTGAGCTGCGGACCCTGGAAAATTAGGTTTTTCAACAGGGTGCCCAGACTCAATGGTGGTATCAAATGCTGCTAGATTAAACAGTAAGGAGAAACAAAAGCAGTGAGCAAAAGGCAAAGTCCTTTTCCTGGATGTTTTTATTCATTTTAAATCTTAAACAAACCATTGACTTCCATAGCTTTCCTTCTCAGGGTTTGAAGGATCCCACAATTGTGACACACCAGAAGTCCTGTTTTTGTAGCATGGATAAATAATTTTCATGGCAGTCTTGACTACTCGCTCTAGCTAAGTATAAACTGCCAACAGCTGCAGTAGAAGGCATGGGGCCCTTACGTCCTTATCAAATTGCGATGACTTGATGGACTGGGGCTACGTCTACACTACCCGCCGTATCGGCGGGTAGCGATCGATTTTTTTCGATCATATATATCGTCTCATCTCATCGCGACGATATATCGATCCCACGCGCGCTCTCTTCGTTCGTCGTAACTCCACACGGCGGCGGCGGCGGGCGGCGATGGAGAGCCGACCATCATCGATCCCGTGAGCGGAGGACGGTGTCGATATAATATTCGATATCTTATGCTTCTTCAGCTCGTTCACGTAGCTGTATTCGATTATCTTTTTTCTTATTTTTAGTTCCAGTGCCTGGGATGAGATTCATACGTATGTGTCAGTTTTCTCTTCCCCTTACCAAGCACTTGCTTGTAAGACACTGGCTGGGCCTTAATGCAAATCCAAGATCTGAATGCACTTACATGTTAGGGAAATTTAGATCTAGAGCTATACTTTACGGTTTGGGGCCACCACTAGCAAAAAACGATACAATGGCAAGCTTCCCTTGCAATTCCTACATTTTTTTTCCAAAGGTGAAATTTCACTTTGCTGTGACTTCGCAGGAAAAAATATGGTACATCTGGAAAGTTTTTCAAAACTGGTAAATTTATAAAATGTCAGGATTCTACCATTTTGATGACAAACATGTATAAGAAACCACATGGAAAACAATCTTTTTGCCACTTACTTTCCCCTGGTTCTAACTTGTACTTCTGGAAAACCATAGTTCCATTATATCTTATATGTACCCATCTATCATAGGTATTTATTTGCCTCCCCACCATCACAGTAAATGAGCATCTGACAATGTGTTTATCCTGACAACACCTCTGTGGGGTAGAGAAAAGCTATTACTCCTACTTTACAGACAGGGAACTGAGGCATAGACAGACTATGTGACTTGTCCAAGGTCACACAAGTTTATAGCAGAGCAAGGAATCTAGCCTGAATCTCTCAAATCCCAGACTGGCTCCCTAATCACTGGATCAACCTTCTGCTCCAGGTAGAGAAGATAGACAGGAGCAGTAGCCAAAAGCCAATCTACAGTTAGTTACACTACATCCTGCAGCATCTTCTCCATCACATTTTGCCCCCAAAGAAACATTAAATGGAAAATACCATGATGAGCAAATTAAGTGCCCTGATTTCAAAACAATGTAAAAGTCAACTCCCATACCCACATTTTATACTTAAATCAGTCATCTTGCATATCCATACAGTACTCAACGATATGAATGAAGCTATATCATACAGTACTCAACGATATGAATGAACCTATATATATATAATTACATGCACACACAGATAAATATTGTCTGGAAAAAAATATTAGGAAGAAACAATGAAGCAGTTTGGCTCATCTTCCAATTTATTGAAGGCAGGCAAACTATATTTTTGAGATAAGCTCCAGGGCAAATGGCAAGAAATGCAGCCTATTCATAATTTCTGGGATTCTTTTTAGAGAAAGCTCACACTTCTTTCTTCTCCGAAACAGATAAGCATTTGAACATAATGGCCATGAAAATGATGTGGCCAGAAGCATACACGCTGCCAAGAACTTGATATTATGTTATCGAAGCACCTCTAAGTCCCTAAGACAGACAAATGGCACTTACAAGCATCACTGGTTTTATTTCATTTTATTTCTGACTAGCATTTTTTTATTTCATACTGCATTCATTGAAAAACTTCTCTGCAGTCTCAACACGAGCTTAGTTTCAACACCTGAATACACAACAGAGCTGCCTTCTGATGTTATGCACAACAATGAAAGTCAGCTTTCCAAAGCCTCATATATAGTCGACAGAAAAGGACATCTTCCCATATTTATTTTCCCTCTCCCCGCTAGAAAATCTCCAGTAAAGGCTGCACTCAAATAATTCCATAGTGATTTTCATCCATATATCTCAATGAGCTTTTAAAAGGACAAGTATCATCTTCACTTTACAGCGGGAGACAATAAGTCAGAGAAAGGTGAAGTCTCAGTTTTATTTGTATTACAGTGATATGTGAAGATCCCAACTGAGACCAGGCCCCATTGTATTAGATGCACTACAAAACACATTGCCTCGACTGTCTTGCCCCACAGAGTCCAAGGCCCCATTCTGTAACTGACAATGAGGATGGAGCCCCTGAGCCACTGACTTCACCGGGGCTCAGCATGAAGGCAGGATCTGCATGAAGCACTGGGAGCCTTAGAATAGACTCTTTGGATGGACAGAGCAATTAAATGACTTGCTTTAAGTCACAAAGGAAGTCAGCAGCAGAGCCATGAACTGAACCTAGATCTCTTGAGATGCATACCAGTGCCCTACACCCCCGATATTCCTTCCTCTCAAAATGCCTTGTCCACACCAGTGGGAGAGCTGGGAACAGAATACAGCTCTGCCCACTGTTGCCAGGTCCAGAGGATAGGAGAAAGAGTAATGGTTAACGCCTTCCTTAACCATATGCCTCCCGTCTCCACCCTATAATCTTAGGATTTTTGGGAGGGATTGCAGATCTGTACCACTCAGCAATTAAAAGATCCAGGAGGTGTCTGTCCTGTAGCTATTTTCTATTACTAAATTGCAATGGCTATTGTTAGCAGGGGTCAGATGCAGCACATTGCGAAAGATATACCCATTCTTTAATATCGGGACGTATTTCGGGTGCTGACAGCCCATTAAACCTACTATGATACAGTATGTCGACACTCAATTACCAAGATTCAGAACTCACAGTCAGCCTGTCACAGTACCTACACGTTCACAAGCAGAGCAGAGCAAACCTTTCTTAACGTAACCCCACGCTGGTGAGGTTTGGAAGATGGGAACTTTTCTAGTTCTGCTGTTGCATTAAAAGGGGTTGGGCAGTCCATATGTCCCCCACAGACAATACCAGAGCCTGGGATGAGGGATGCAAGCCTACCTTGGCTAAGAATCTAGCTCTTATCTAGCACTTTTCATCAGTAGCTCTCAAAGCACTTCACACTGGAACTCAGTATCATTATCCCCCTATTATTTTATAGGTGGGGAAACTGAGGCACAAAGAGGTGCACTGACTTGCCCAATATCACCCAGTATGCCAGTGGAAGAGCTAGGAACAGTACCCAGGTATCCTGAGTCTAAGGGTCTATCCACTAGGCCACATTGCCTATACGGAGGGAGGACACTGGTGCTTCAGGACACCAGCATCTGGTCAAGTTGTTGATTAAATAAAGAAACTAATCAGGTTCACGCAACTTTGCTTTGCGTTTTGGGGTCCATACAAGCAAATATAGAAGCATAAAGACAGAGCTGTCAAAACTCAGCTAACCAAACTGATACTGTTCACTGAAACCCATCATAAATTAAACAGACAGTTTTCAAATGGTCCTTATCACAAATACCTTGACATTATATATTTGAGCTCCCTCCTCAGAATAAAGCCAAAAGAAATTGGTGTGTGTATACACACACACACACACACACAAAATCATAGATGGGTGCTCTGCAGTTGGTGGTATGTTAGCAAAATGACAAAACAGCATAAAGTGGAAGTGAAAACTCTATTTGGGGATGGAAAGCCCTCAAGCCACAATGCTCCTGTATGTTTTGATAGTTATTTAGGTGACTGGATAAGCAACAAAAACAAACAAAGAAGAAAGCAAACTAATACAATGTAAATGTAAAAAATAAAATCAAAATCAAAATCAAAACCACACCTACGTCACCAAAGAGAGATTTTACCCAAAAAGGGAGAAATACCACAGACACCATGAAATCCACTAGGGACTTTGCTATTGTTACCAATGTTGTGGGGAAGGATCTCAGATACTATGGTGCTCCTAAGATTAATTTGAATGTGTACTTGTAAGCATAGGCATAGTTTGACTTCTATATTTTGGGAGTAGCTCCAATCAGGCCAACAGGGCCACTTGTGGGGGAGGGATAAATTCCACTCCTGCCTAAGGGCTTGAAGTTGGGGCAACACCCTTTCTGCCCCCGCACCCGCAAACTATGCCCATGCATGTAAGAGAACTTTTTTAAAAAACCAGGAGAATTATATGGGCAAAACAATGAAAAGCAGATGAATATTTGTGTTGTAAGCATCAGCATGAAAATGAGATGATTAGGAAATTATATACAGAATATAGCCCAATACTCTCTGAAATTATCATGAATTTTAAATGCATGTGAAGTATCAACCACTGGCTGGGAAATCGCATGAATTGATCAAACTCTGATTTTAAAATCTCTCCCCACCTCGATTCAAGAATATCAGGGGTTAAATTTTAAAAGGTCAATACGCATAGCTTCTCTGTCATCTCAATGGGTGGCTTTACTCCTATCACTCCTGCTGCCAAAAAGGTTGACTTAGCAGTATTACACTTCGCAGATAAAGCTGAAGATACCAACATCAACACCATCTGGCGTAAAAGTGTTGTTCTGACCCAAAAAGATAAGTGGGAGGTCTTTAAAAAAAAAAGACCCCTCTCCTTATTTCAGTAAACTCATGCTATTGTGGAAATTCTTCCCACTTGAAATACTGTAAGTGTCGGTAAAGCAGATTGCTGAAACTTTTTGTTTCTTTTAAGGAGAAGGATAGAGCAAATCTGATGCAGCGGTAGAAGGAAAAAGTATTAGGGAACAATTACCGTAAAACCTCATTATGAAAGCACCCCTGAGAGCCATCGATTTGGAGTGTTAGTGTATAAAGAGTTTTTGTTATGATGTCTGGAGTACGGCTTAGTGCAGTAGGCCACTTTTTAACTTCCCAAAGAATGTTACAACAGGCAGCTATTTAATAAGGGCAAATTGTGTGGCTGCTAAAGAAGCAGGGCGGCAGATAATTCACCAGGAGTTAGTTACTTCTAAATATTGCACTTAGCAAACCCCACTGAGATAATGACATGCCATTTACCAGTTTTCCCTTCCAGATGATATAAGCTAGAGCAGTGGTTCTCAACCAGGGGCATGTATAACAGGGTTTAAAAGAGAACTAGATAAATTCATGGAGCTTAAGTCCATTAATGGCTATTCGCCAGACTGGGTAAGGAATGGTGTCCCTAGCCTCTGTTTGTCAGAGTGTGGAGATGGATGGCAGGAGAGAGATCACTTGATCATTGCCTGTTAGGTTCACTCCTTCTGGGGCATCTGACATTGGTCACTGTCGGTAGACAGGATACTAGGCTGGATGGACGTTTGGTCTGACCCAGTATGGCCGTTCTTATGTTCTTAAAAGGTCTTTTAGGGGCTACATGAACTCATCTAGATATTTGCCTAGTTTTACACCAGGCTACATAAAAAGCACTAGCAAAGTCAGTACAAATTAAAATTTCATACAAACAATTAATTGTTTATACTGCTCTATATACTATACACTGAAATTTAAGTACAATATTTATATTCTAATTGATTTATTTTATAATTATATGGTAAAAATGAGAAAATAAGCAATTTTTCAGTACTAGTGTGGCTGTGATACTTTTGTAATTTTATATATGATTTTTTAAGCAAGTTGTTTTTAAGTGAGGTGAAACTTGGGAGACGCAAGACAAATCAGACCCTTGAAAAGGGTACAGTAGTCTGGAAAGGTTCAGAGCCACTGAGCAAGGGTATCTTCCTTCAGGGGAAAAGGACCTTTCATTAATAAAAGTCCTTCAATTTAAAGATCTCTCCACAGTGACAAAATGACATTTGCAGCTGACGATGCAAGGATCTCTCTACACATAACATTTGAGACGACATCAGAATCTTTCCTTTCTTAAACATTTAAGGCCCACGTATGTTAGGGGCAGCTAGCAGCAATGCCTAAAGCAAAGGTTCCTGCACACTTTCCATTACAAGCCCCTGTTTCCAGTCACTTATAAAACTCGGCCAAACTAACCACTGTGGCTGAAATCCTCCATGCTTTTTCTCTGCCTCGAGCTTCATTTATTTATTTATTCTGAGTTAAGTGAAAACAGTCTAGCCATTTCCAAGAATGTGGTTAGGGAACATTGATAGTATTGCCAATGTTAAAAAAAATCTAAGCATTTCATTGACGAACTTAAAAACCTCTATTATTTGAGGTAGGGACTAGATATTTTGTAAAGGTATAGCGATATTTTGCAAAGCCCCACAGTCCTATCCCTTTCTTAGAAGGCAGGCCAATACCATCCCCCCCAGTTGGGGTCACCTCTGAGATCCTGCAGAAATGCAAGTAGAACCCTCTCTTTGATATGACGGACTTCAGCCTCATATACTTATCCACACTGCCTTTTGGAACAAAGGTGCCAAAAACACATGTTTAGCGAATTACTCATAGAAAGGATTGATATGGTTCCACATGAGGGAGTTGTTTTGTTTAAAAAAAAAAAAAACACACCTTAGGGACATTATATACTCATAAGTTAGAAAATGACAGAATTAAGGTTGCTTACGCAACTTTAATTTGTCCCTGTTGTACATATACGCATTACAATACCATCCTTACATGGCCACATACTATTTGTTTTACAAGCCTCATCTTATATAGTGTGCAAGATAGAAAAAAAAAGAGGCATAGGAGAAAGGTGTTCTCTTGTGTTTAAGGAACTAGACTGGGTATCCAGGAGAGCTGGATTCTAATCCTGCTCTGACAGAGCCTTCCTATTTGACGATGGGCAAGCCTATCCTAATGGATATGTGCAAGGGAGATTGAAGAGGCGACCTTATGCATGGCATTTCCTAACTTTGGTGCACAACACTCTGGATCCTTAACGTTCTCTTGGCAGCCCTGTATATGTATATATAGCCTATGTATATATGTCCCAAGCAATGTTTTACACTCTCTCTCTAATTGGAATATTCAAAAATTACTTACCACAGGAGAAAGTCTACTTCAACTTTGAGGCAGTACTCATATTAGCAAACATACCGTTGCAAACAGACACTATCCATTAACTTTAACGTCTATGATGAGATAACGGGCTCTGTGGAAGAGGGGAAAGCAGTGGACATGTTATTTCTTGACTTTAGCAAAGCTTTGGATATGGTCTCCCACAGTATTCTTGCAAGCAAGTTAAAGAAATATTGATTGGATGAATGGACTATAAGGTGGATAGAAAGCTGGCTAGATCATCGGGCTCAACGGGTAGTGATCAATGGCTCCATGTCTAGTTGGCAGCCTGTATCAAGCGGAGTGCCCCAAGGGTCAGTCCTGGGGCCGGTTTAGTTCAATATCTTTATTAACGATCTGGAGGATGGCGTGGACTGCATCCTCAGCAAGTTTGCAAATGATGCTAAACTGGGAGGAGTGGTAAATATGCTGGAGGGTAGGGATAGGATACAGAGGGACCTAGACAAATTAGAGGATTGGGCCAAAAGAAATCTGATGAGATTCAACAAGGACAAATGCAGAGTCCTGAACTTAGGAAGGAAGAATCCCATGCACTGCTACAGACTAGGGACTGAATGGCTAGGCAGCAGTGCTGCAGAAAAGGACCTAGGGGTTACGGTGGACGAGAAGCTGGATATGAGTCAAAAGTGTGCCCTTGTTGCCAAGAAGGCTAACGGCATTTTGGGCTGTATCAGCAGGAGCCTTGCCAGCAGATTGAGGGATGTGATCATTCCTCTCTATTCGGCATTGGTGAGGCTTCATCTGGAGTACTGTGTCCAGTTTTGGGCCCCACACTATAAGAAGGATGTGGAAAAATTGGAAGGAGTCCAGCGGAGGGCAACAAAAATGATTAGGGGGCTGGAGCACATGACTTATGAGGAGAGGCTGAAGGAACTGGGATTGTTTAGTCTGCAGAAGAGAAGAATGAGGGGGGATTTGATAGCTGCTTTCAACTACCTGAAAGGGGGTTCCAAAGAGGATGGAGCTAGGCTGTTCTCAGTGGTACCAGATGACAGAACAAGGAGTAAAGGTCTCAAATTGCAGAGGGGGAGGTTTAGGTTGGATATTAGGAAAAACTTTTTCACTAGTAGGGTGGTGAAGCACTGGAATGGGTTACCCAGGGAGGTGGTGCAATCTCCTTCCTTAGAGGTTTTTACGGTCAGGCTTGACAAAGCCCTGGCTGGGATGATTTAGTTGGGGATTAGGCCCTGCTTTGAGCAGGGGGTTGGACTCCTGAGGTCCCTCCCAACCCTGATTATTCTATGATTCTATGATAAAAGGTTTGATTTAGACTTGTGAAGGAATATTCCAGATGAAAGAACTGAAGTCATAACAAAGGGGAACTGGACCAATTGTTCAGTACCCTAATGGTTTAAGATGGCATTTTCAACAGCCCTGGAAATATTGTTGTAAATCTGTTCTCAGTGAAGTCAAAGCTAAAAGTTCCCATTGACTTTAACAGGAGCAAATGCAGGCCTAGACTGAGCAATTTCAAAAAAGCAACCCTGAGAGTCCATTGGTCCTTCTTAGGACTCCAAATCAGTCAGCCTTTGTTTTCAAATGGGGTCCTGTGACATTCCTTCATTTCAGTTATGCTGATACAGCTCTTCAAAGACGACGGAGAAGAAACCAATTTGCAATGGCCCCATTTCCCTCAAAATGTTGAAGCAGCAACTAACGTGAGGCATTGACTGGAAACATCTATCAGTAGGGGAGTGTGCGGTTAATTGGTTATGTGGTAACAAGCAGCTGCTACTGCAAAGTGTGTGAGCGCAAGCAGAGCAATTCGAGAGCCAGGAGTGTCCTTTGGCCTGGATTGTATTGAAGAACCATAAACAATTAGAAAGATGAATAAAGAGACATCACAAAAGCTTACTTGCCAAGACCTTTTAAAAAAGTCAGAATACCCTTAGACTTTGCAGACATCAAAGACTGCTGAACTAATAAAACTATAATACATATGACATTATTAGAGAGATAAATGGGGGGAGGAAAATCTGATAAAGGCACTACCAATCAAATAATTACCAGATAGCCTGAAGATAAAATGAAATTACAAGTTTTGTGCCATGCCACAGTAATAAAAAGAAAATATAAAACTTCAAAGTAATTAGAACGGTACGCTCAAGTTTCCTGTTCAATTACCCAGATATATTTAAATCATGAACTCTTTCTAATTGGGTAACTAATTGGCTTAAGGAACAGGTAACAGAGCTTCTATCATTTCTCCACTGCTCAATTTCAGACCAGGTTGTGGTTTGGTGGGCTCAGTCCAGCTTGTCAATTGTTTTGGTGAGCTCAGTTTAGTTCCCTGAGGCATTTGGCCCTATCACAAAAAGCACCACAGTGGCCATTTTGGGGTACCTTTGTTGGCAGTCCGAGAAGAGAAGAAAAGGATTTAATGAACACAGAGTCTGAACTGTCTTGTCAACTGTAAAGGTGAGACACTCCTAATGAGAGGTCAAAACACACTAACCTTATATTCACTAGGAAAAAGGTATGGTTTTAACACGTGTTAAAATCCTAGTTAAGAAAGGACAAATTGTAGTTTTTACACATGTAACTGATCATGATTTACCCTGTAGGGTTTACCTAGAACAGCTAACATGTTAAAACGACAACTTACTTTGTCTACACTAGGATTTCAACATGTGATAACATGCATTACCTAACATGTTAAAACACCCTTTCCCTTAGTACAGACATGGCCACTGATGGCAGCACTGGCAGAAGCTTACATTGCAGCTACCCATGTCACACCTATTCTATGGACAGAGAAAGGGCTTGAGTCTCCAAGACACCATATTGGACATTTCACAAGCACTGGTTTCAACTGGATCAAATGTAAAGGAAAAAGGATAAGATCTTTTTCAGCCGTTGTTGGCCAGGTTTACCAAGAGTTTACATTCTGGTGCAGTATTATTAGCACACCATCAACTTTGTGACAGACTTTTAATCAATATGTAGTACTGCAATGCTGACAAAAACTGCATTATCATTAGTACCATATACAGCTCACCATGCATTGAAATTAATACAACAGATTAGCACCAGAAAATGTCCTGACTACCAACAGTTTGAAAAGGGACCAAAGGCTCCTGATAAGACTCATTATATATGAGACACAGACAGAGAGAGAGAAAAAAATTGTAACTGGCAATAAACTGTGACATCAGCTTTTAAAGTCTTGATTTGGGGCTTTTTCCCTGAATCCCATCAGACTTTTAAACAGTTATAGACAATGCCGTTGCACTAATAAAACCCCACCAAAGATTTAATAAAATTCAGAGACTTCAGATATCACTGGGATGTGAATATAAAAATTTTCATTTGGAGAGGAAAATAAGAAAATAGTTGATGGTGCTTACAGCATACAGAGTACCAACAGTGGTGTAATTTCTTGTCTGAGCAGAGAAAGGAACAACCTAATTTCTCAATTTAAGGTAGGATATATACAGGAACATTCTGATTATTGACATATACATTGTCAACCTAGTATTCTTTTCTCATTTCAATACTGGAAATTGTGACACTGTATATCCATAATTTAGTGGAATACAGCTCACACTGGGCTGACGCTGTGGCTTTTATCAGGCCCATGTATATAAACTTCAAAACTTTTCAGTAAAGTAGACAGATATTATAAGTAATATACAAATGGATTTGTTTAGTGTTCTCTCATTCTGCGATTCAGGGACTGTCCTGGGAAAAGGGGTGAACCCTAATCTCTCCTTTTGTAGCATGATTCAAAACCACACCCTTCCCACCAGGTCTGAAACAGGCTCCCATAGGGAACTGGCTGTGAGATTAATTAGCCCAAAGGAAAAATGAAAACCTGCCTCTCTTAGATCATCTAGGGCCAGTTTTTTCAGAAGTCAGCATCCACAACTGGGCCAGGATTTTCAAAAATAGCTCCCGTTGTTCTTTTCCATAGGAAGTCTCACAGGGCCAAAGCTGGAACTTCTGATCTAATTATGTAGAATATCATTTCCTTAGTCCATTTAAAAGTCACAGTATAATAATTACTCTGAATTATATCTTAATTAAGGCTACTTTAACCCATGTTCTGGATGTCCCTATGGCTCTGACTACCAGATGCTGGGACTGGATGACAGCATCACTAGATAGTTGCCCCGTTGTGTTCATTCCCTCTGAAGCATCTGGCACCGTCCACTTTTGGAAGACAGGATAGAAGGACCATTAGTCGGGTCTAGTGTAGCCATTCTTATGCACCTATAGTCACCACTACCAGTTCCACCTATAACTATTGGGGAATTGGAACTGACATTTTTTGGGCTCTATTGGAATGCTTACGATTTCTTCCTTCTTTTTTAAATTCCAAATAGGGTGAGAGTAGGTGTCAGTGTTTCCCTTACAAAATGTTACCTGTATACAATAACGCAGAAGACCTGAAAAAAATTGTAAATGTGTTCTGAAGATATGCCACACAGACACAGACAGATCCAGGCTCAAACGAAGCAAAATAGGTCAAATGTGGTTGTTGGGTTGTTGTTGTTTTTTAATCTTCATTTTACTCCTCCATGTTCTGTATTCCAGGAAGAAGAAATCAAAGGCACATATTTAAGAGAGAAAAAAGGACATGCGATCTTTTCTATTTGGCCCACCAATCTGACAGTGTGATGAAATTCTAATAGATATTAACATGGCGGGGGGAGGATATCTTGCTTATATATGCAGAAGAGCAACAGCAGCTCAGGATTAGCTGCCGTCAGACCATGCAGGATTAACACAGTGAACCAGCCATCACGCTTACTAGAATATTCAAGAGCAAAACATTCAGAGGATTCCAGGATGAGATTTAGTGAAATTTGACAGAAAACAGCATCATATTTTGAACATGTTTTCTTGAACACAGCAGCATTCGATAGACCTCAGCAAAAAAGACAAGATGCATTATTTTCAGGAGCATGTGTGCATAATTATTTTCCAGATGCAATGTCTTGAAGTGGATGGAAGGCTGTTAAAAAGATATCAATGCATGAGCTTTAAAGTGAAAGCAAGAGCCTTACCTATAGTATTTGAAGTTTTAAATGACTGAAATCCAATGTAAGCTTTATTACTGTCAGATGTGGAGTCAAGAGCCCTACACCATTTAATCAGCTTGTGTTGCTGAATTAATGGTTTGCATTGTTGCTTCTTCCTTCCAAGACACTTTGAATGCTATGACAGCTTTGCTATTGCCAGAGGTTGTCAGTAATGGTGAAAGCGACATGCGAAGACTCAAATTATGAATCTGATTACCAACATAAGCAGAACACATTAAAAAGGAATAAATGTGAATCTACAGAGTCAACATTGCTTTTTTTCCATGGGCACGAATACTGTACAACTATTTAGTGGAAATATGTATGTGGCTGGTAGGAGAGAAATATGTAGCCTACTGTTTGAGTTAGGTTTTGACTTATTCATGTTAGCAAATAGTTACTCGCATGAGTAATCCACTCGAAGTCACATGAGTGCACCAGCATGAATAAGGGGTTCGCAGTCCGAGCCTTTGTTAATGTAACTATAATAGTGAAGACAGCAGTAGAGGTAGGGTGACCAGACAGCAAGTGTGAAAAATCAGGACAGGGAGTGGGGGGTAATAGGTGACTATATAAGAAAAAGCCCCGAATATCAGGACTGTCCCTATAAAATCAGTACATCTGGTCACCCTAAGTAGAGGAAACTAGTCCTGAGATGATTCTGGATTTTGCCAGTTACTACTCTTCAGCTGTAGGGTATAAAATAGAGTTTATGACAACATGCAGATAAAGCTGTTCTCTGAATATGCGCCCTTAAAACGGATGCAAATCAACTCAATGTTAAACTGAGCTCCATGTGTTTGCTGAATATATGCAGAATGTGTGTGTGTAACAAGGGTTTATTAATCTCTTGAGAAGCTGCTGCTTTAGACTGGGATCCTTTTTGGTGTTAAATATATAACTGAACTTGCAAATGACTCCTGTTTTAGTCACACAAACTGATATTCAAGTAGCTAACCCTTGGGAGAATAATAAATAAATAGTAACCGATAACATGACATGGGTGGGAGTGGGATGATGTTCTGTAACCCAATCCACTTCATTTTGCTTCTGCATCAGTTGGTTGAAAATAACCTAGACGGGTAGGAATAACCTAAAGTAACTACCAACCAATGGCTGGCGTCTCAGCAGCCTGTGTGAAATGAATCTGTGGTCTCGGCCAGTCTCCTATTAGGCATGGACACTTGTCCACATGACTGAAGAGCCATGAATCCTAAATCCTCTCTCTCTCTCTCTCTCTCTCTCACTCAGGTCACGGCTGAGTCATCCATTTATCCACAGGGCAGGGACAGAAGAAAGGGCAGCTGCATCTGCCATGACCATGCCTTTACCAGTCCTGTGGGCAAACAGAGCACTTCACTCCCCACCACTACTTACACATGAATACAAAAAAAAAAGCCAACAGGAGCCTAACCTGCAAATTCCACTGGGCCTCAAATCCCGAGAAGAAATACAAAACCTTCAGCATCTAACAATTAAGTTTATCATCAGCTAGATTAGTTCTAAAAGCAAATATTCCGTTTTCCCTGAAAGAAGTAGTGTGTCATTTTATGACTAAAGGAACAAAGACCCTTTCACTGTGCTGATAAATATGGTATCCCCTGTCACAAACAGGACTGGAACCTGACAGAAATCAGAATAAAATGGGGGTATTTTAATGGATCTCCCTTTAAACAAAACATAATGCAACAATTATTTGGCATTCTTTGTTTTCCTCTTGGCGTCCCCAGGTATTATGCTAGCTAACATGTCTGTAATTGCTTAGAGATGCTATTTTGCTATTTGGTTTCTGGTGGAGTAAAGAAAAATACCTCAAAACAGGCTATTTAGCTAATGCATAGTAACAGGAAACAAACAGGCACAGAAAGATCTGTCATTTAATAAGACCCTTATAGGTCTTGTTTAGTCCAGACTGCACAGAGTTATATCAGTTCATTCATAAGTGATGCATTCCTGAGGGAGGCTAAACTATGCCCCTTTTAAGGCTCTCGTCACCAAATTTCCACAAACAACAGACCCTGCCTCCTCCTCTCCTGGCATCCTCTGTCTGTGGCACACCATATGCTACTGACCCAGCGTCTCCCTATGCTGTTCACCTCCTGGTTCCAGCATGTGCCCATTTTAGTGGTATTCATGGACATTTTGAAAAGAAAGGGTGCAGCATGGCCTCGCTGCCCCTTTAACGAGTGCCCAGCCTCTTTGGCAAGAAAACTGGTAAAGCTCAGAGTCAGGCACTCAGAACAGGCGCTCTAGCCTAGCTGCGTGCAGCTGTCTACAGTGGGGATGCAAGCTCCTCTTTCTAAGCAGTAAGCACCAGTCGGCATGTACCTCTTCCATTCTCCCCCACACACTCCCCCCACATTAAAACAGGCTCTCATTCTGTCTGTACATTCAAGGCTGAAATAAAAATGTGTGCTAATTTTTTGTTCTTGTGTTTTGTTTTGTTTTTTACTTTCGACATGCAGTGATCTCTGTAGAACAACTGCTTTTATAAACACAATTACCGCATGCATACACACATCAGAAGGTTTTCCCCCTTCTCCTTTTGCTAAGCTGCAGGCAGAACAATGCTGGAACATACATTTAGCAACACCTGCTGCACCGCATTAATATGCACAGGAATGTATTGATGGTTTCCCCCTTGAACACTAAGGCTGCATTGTTCTTTACAATCCATTAGTGGCTCACTTCCCTCCCTCCTCCCCTCCCCTGCCAACAAGACCCCTTTTTTGACATGTCCTTTTTTCGAAAGCACGGACTGACGCTCACATTTTGGAATGCACTTCATTAAAATGTAGCTGCCCAATTCCAACCTGCAATGCGGAGGCAATACAAAGCAAGCGCCACGCTTCCTCCTGCATTTCTTTCAAAAGTCCCATTGTTCGGCAAGCATCTGGTCCTGATCTCCTCCTATTCGTGCCCATTGACCCCTCTTTTCATAGCATACCCGTTCGCGAATGGGCCTCACGGAAAGCCTGCTTGATGAATTAAAAAGCAGCACCAGCCATCTGTCCTCTCGGGCTGAGCTCAGACTGTGCAGCTACTCCCGCCTCTACCAGCCTCCCCAACCTCGCTATCCCCCTCCGTTATACACATAACCCGAAGCTGATAAACCCCTGGGTTTGCGCAGTAAACACTGACACAGCTCATCATACTTGCTGCTTTACATTTATTACACTAGCATCCGGGGGGGAAAAATGCATTAGAATGTTCTCACTTGCCTGAGTCCTTCGAAATTCAAGCACAAATACAAGATTAATCCTTCCTTTGTGAGGTCTTGTCTTAAAGTCGGGCTATGTAATGATCCTCAGCACTGCAGCAGAGGGGAATAAAAAATGCAGGGATCAGATGCAGGGGGAGGACAGGGCTTACTTACATCAGGGTTTCTGCCACATGACAAAAGGTTTGAGAGGGAAGAATAAGCTGGCAGGAGCAGGTGACAGTGCAAAAGGGGAAATGCAGAAGCCTGCCTTTTATATTACTGGTGACATTTCTAACACATGACAACAATTTCCATCTGTATTTAAGCTGGGAGTGTGAGAAAAGAGCATTACATCACGACTCCTCGATCGGAGGGGCTGTGGAATATGTAGGCCAGGGGGATTAAAACGCACCTGTGTATGTTGGAAATCTGAAATACCAGTAAACAGATTTCCTCTCTCCCCCTTTTCATTTGTTTATCACTTTCACTAGACCATGCCCAGGGAAGTGGTGAAATGGTACTGTCCGCCTTCGCAAGGCAGCAGAATGGGGGGAAATTCTTATATCTAATCTACCTCTCTATAGCTCTTGGTTTTTAACAGGCATTCTAAGACAAAATACAGAGTCAGTCTCTCTCTGTGTCTCTTTCAGCAGTGGTCTCAAGTGTCTGTTACTGCACTGACTTTCCTCTCTTAAGTCTACTGGGAATTGCAATGGTAACACCAAGATTTTCCTCTTTTAAGCCAAGCATATGTCTGTACATTTTAAACAGTAAACATCAAGAGTAGAGACCAGAAGATATTTTGGGGAGAATGAGATACTGTTTTGACTGCTTCAGTGCCAGCAGGTAGGTGTATGTGTGGGACTCTCGGCACTTCCCGTAAAATAGTATTGCGTGGGTGAGACACAAAAATCCCAGTGGATTTTAGCTTCACAAGGAAGTCTACCTGCTAACAGTTCACAGGCTGGCCTGTGCTGGGATTGAATTTGGATTGCTGAGGTTGTACCTCACATCTGGGCCAGGCACGAATTCGGAGTACTACAGAAACACGGTGCGAAGTCCCTCCAAGAAGGAAGCATGGTGTCCTCAAGCAATCCCACTGGGCAAACACAACATTGCATCCATGGGCCAGCTCCATCCTACAGTGACAGGTGCTCAATCAAGGACAGACAGGCAGACTTCTGGCCATGAGAACTGCTGCAATAGGAGGGCTTTGTGGGTGTAGACTGGCAGGAGAAAATAAGCAAGGCAGGAGGATACTTGCTTCCTTCCAAAGAAAACCCCATTTTGCTGACAATTACACCCCTAGCCTACAGCAGAGCCCATGCTACACAAAATTATATATAGCCATAAAGTCTGGTGCATGCAATCCGAAAACCAGCTGCTTTAGCAAGCAAACGTTTTAAACCACACGTACGTCTGGCATTCGCTATTCACAACGTAACTTGTCACAGTTATTGACCTTTGCAGTCCGAGACCTGCCCGTCTATTACACGTGTGCGCGCACAAGCGCAAGTCAGAAGGACAGAGCGTCCCTTCATCGCACTGTTTTACTGACATACAGACAACACCAAGCCCACACCACTAACTAATGGTAGTTGCAGAAAGATGTGTATCCTGACCCAAACTGCACTTGGACTGTTACACGAGGCAGGATGGTTGAGTACAAAATGTCACCAACTGCAAGAATGAGCCCTATCTCAACTTTAAGAAACAAACACATTAAAAGAAAAGAGAGACAAAGGTTTGATTATAAATATATTTTTGAGTCTTTTTAGGTTTACCAGAACATTAAAAAAAATTCAGAGTCCTGAACAGGCCAGTTTACTGACTTTTTATGGGTTCCTTGTTGAAAAAAAATCTTCCCTCAAGATTCATCTCTCATATCTTTCAACCACAGCCTCACTAAATTACAACTGCCCCCCAGTTACATCTCTTGTGAGTAGCAGTAGCTCTTCTGGGAGCAAAAAAAATCCAAAATCTGGAACTAGACTGGATTTAGAATACTAGCTATGGTACATTTAAGAGTGGAAAAAAAAGTAGCATTTTATTCCTTCTCCCGCAACACACACAAAATTAAAACTATTGCATAAGCCAAATTAAAATGCTCTCAGCAGATAATGCTCCAATCAGGCAGCACCAAAGTGGAAACACAGTGAAAAAGTCTTTTCATAAAAAGAAACAAATGGAGCATTTTTTTTTCATAAAGGCAGCTTCCCAATCATCTATGAAAACTCTTCCATATGATTCGGAAAAAACAGAGTCCATAACAATATAATTGCTTATTTTTCATCTGAGGTTTGAAGAATTTTTTCTCCTACAAAAACCCCTAAAGCAAAACCACCCACAAAAATCAAATCTCACACACACACACACACACACACACACACACACACACACCCCGAATGAAAACTTCTGTTTCTGTGCCAGGAAACCAAGATCTAAAGTACCTAATCAATTTCTCAGAGCTCCTGTGGTCTCCACCAAAAGCTGGAGAATATTTTCTAAATTTATTTGGCCCTTCGTGTTTTGATTGTTAGTCTTTAAATATAGCGTTTCATGAGCTCTATAATGATATCCTTCCTTTTGCATTTGCACTGTGTGATTATTTCTTACACAAAATGTATCGTTTATCGCTGAAAGAGAAAAAACAACAAAAACAAGTAGTTGAGGTTCAATTCAACAAGGTTCTGAGCACTCTACTGAAGTGCATGGATTCCACATTCATCGCATCAGCCCCTTTATATTTGTACATTCTGTTATTTCTACGAGTTATTTTCAGCACCAAACTTAAAAAAACCCAACTCTCTTTTGTGCCTACTAACAGGGACAGGAATATTTAATGAATGTGGTGGTCTGAAGTCCAACAAAATAATTAATGAGCACCAAATTTACACCAATAGTATAGTAGCTGTTTTGTCATATGCCAAAGAATTTTATACCTTTTCTTCTGTAGAAAATCAAAGGCAAGTTATAAATCATTTCAATATGTGGAAAGGGATCTTGTCCTTATGGTAACCCCAACTTCTCACCATGAAACAAGAGCATCTTGAGATGAGATTTTACAGCTGGGTTTTAACTCACATAGCACTGGAAGTGTAAGATAGAGCATTCTTTTAGGTAGGAACAAACTTCATTGACAGACTCCCTTAGTCTTTTCATCAGTACGTTTTGGAACAAATTCACTTACCAGGTGGGAACAGCAAATGGGGAACAAACTGTGAATTCACATAAATGTAAACTCAGCAAGATGTGGAAATAAAACCCAGATGGGTGCACTTTAGATTAAGGGTCAGTGTTTTAACATCACTTTCCACTTTTCCATTCTGATAGGTGATGTAGAACAATCAGCTCCTTCTTGAGACAGGACTCAAATTAAACCATGAATCACTAAGAAAAACACACAGGCAAGCAATATCTCCAAGTAAGTCTCCAGGCTAATCAAGAATCTACAGTTACTGTGCTAAGTTGCTGCTTGTGGTTTGTGCCCCTTTACAATTAACATTTGGGAGCGGAAGTAGTTTCTCTATGGGGAGACAGAGCTGAAAAAGTTTCTTCACATTCAAAATCTTACATGTATAGGGTCACTGTTAAAGTGTTACTTTCTGCTATTATATTCCATCAGGCTCTGTCCAATGGGCAGCTGTCATATACATGTCGTTCCATAAAGTCAACTTTGGGTCTCATCTATGTTACTGTAATCCTCAACATGCTCCTGCAGACAGCGTGCACGGCCTTCTGCCTTGTACATCTGCTAGTAGAAGCCAAGAACATCACTACCTCTAAGATCCCACACTAAGCATCATATAGCGTTAGCCACTGGAATACCTATGGATTGCAGACTGTATTTGCATGAACACCAGATGAATGTTTGATTAATGCAGTCACAACTAATAGCAAAGGAATTCATAATGTCTTACCCACTCACTGGGGAAGTGCTACCTGAAAGCCAAGGTCTCTCTCAGGAAGGAAATAATTCTTGTAAGGAGAAGTTCATTTACAGAAGAAACAAAATATAAGCATAGATGAGGTAAATGAAGATTTGAACAACTTGAAATGCTAAGTGGAGAGACACTGAATGGCATGTAGCCAATCATAGAATACCAGGGTTGGAAGGGACCTCAGGAGGTCATCTAGTCCAACCCCCTGCTCAAAGCAGGACCAATCCCCAGATTCCTAAATGGCCCCCTCAAGGATTAAACTCACAACCATGGGTTTAGCAGGCCAATGCTCAAACCACTGAGCTATCCCTCCCCACAGTAACTGAAAGATGGCTATCACCTTCAAAACAGGTTGAAAGTTGTTTATCATCTCAGAGTTAAAAAGAAGTAGAGAAATCTAATAGTGTTATAATACTGAATTTACCATTTTAATGGCACTATCAATGCTCTTTAATGCTGGTAAATTACAAAATGTCTATCCAAGTAATTCTCTTGTGCAGTTAGTTATACAATATCATATCCGCAACTTTTTCTACAAAACAGTGACCATTTTGGGAGCAGGACAAGAGGAGGCTAATATTAGAAAACACTCCAGTGAAACGATTTGAAAAATATAGAAGTGAAAAAAATGGGCAAAGTATTAATGAACATTATCGGAACAGTACATTCCTCAAAGATCCCATTCTATTATCTTGTCTTCATATTTTAGTGCGCCCATTAACAGGATTCCACCACAAGTCTCACAATATTGGCTGTTTTTCTTAAAGCCCCAGTGCCTGGCAGCAAGAGATTCTATTAGAATCTCAGCTTTTTTTTAAAGTTTCCAGTCTCCATGCAGAAAATAGCCACTACACCCTAAAGGCTCAAACTAGCAGCCAAATAAAAAGAACCCAAAATATTTTTTTTTAAATAATCATGGTTTTTACACCAATTTCATGATTTTGGGGGCTGACTCGTGACCTTTGGATGCTAAGGGCTGACACTACTGCATTTATATCCATCTCTTCTGTCAATCTCCAGAATTTGAAAAGATGTCTAGAGGGGCAGGGCTTTGTTTGTTTTGAAGTATTTGCCCCCTGATTCTTAAATACTACCGAGAACGGGCTCCAAATGCTACAAAGAACATCTGCATAATTTTGAGCATGTGACTATTCCACTAAGTTGTGTAAAGTTAAGTAGACGTGTAAGTTTTCACAGGATCAGAGCTCATGTCACCCCAAAGCATGATTATGTAATTTTTTCCAACTGGTTTAGACATAATGGTATGAGAGACAGCTAAATTCTACATTTCTTTATTAGGTTGTGAAGGAAAAAGCTCCAGCATTTGTCTGCAAGTCAAATTGGGAGTGAATTTATTTCTGACACACAGTTAAAAATGCAGTTAAACTTTCTTTTAAAACCTCCTGAGGTGCAGATCATAAAGAACGAAAAGCAGATCAAAATCCTATGGCCAGTGGCACTCTAGGGATCCCCTGCTGTCTTTCCCCCCTTTGCCCTGCACAGACACAGCAGGTCCATGCTGAAATATATGCACAGATACTTGCAAGACATCAGTATCCAGCCAATTATTTAATAATACACATCTCATTTTCAAGACATATTATCCCTTCTAAGAGCCATTTATTATACATTCCCACTTAAATAGTAATTTTCACAACCATCAGTGAAATAGATGTGTTCACTCTTAAATTGCTAATTAGGTGTGGTCTGGGACATTACAAAGCCCTTTAAAAAGATATCAGGGAACTCTACTGTTCCCCTTAAACAAATCTACTCTGGCAACCACCCAGGAATCTAGACTTCATAACTCAAGGCCCTAATTATTCAGGAGGATATGATATATCCAGAACATTATGATTAATAAGAGATTTATTTCCCTTTCCATGGGGATAGAGCTAGAAATATTTCTGTAAGGCAGAGGTGGGGGAAGGGGCACTGGCTATATTCACTGACTTCGATTAAAAAAAAATCAATGAATGAATGAATTTACAAAGAGATTATTTCTAGTATGCAGTATGGCTCCAAAAAGAAAGTACCCTGGAACCTGAAAGTTATTTCACATGAATATGTAGCTAGCTTCCTTTGCACTGAAATAAAAAGCCACTACTTTACAAGAATAATACAGTGTGCTATTCACAGGGAAGCAGGAAAGTAATGACAGAACAAGCAGGAATGGTTTCAAGTTGCAGTGGGGAAGGTCTAGGTTGGATATTAGGAAAGACTATTTCACTAGGAGGGTGGTGAAGCACTGGAATGGGTTACCTAGGGAGGTGGTAGAATCTCCATCCTTAGAGGTTTTTAAGGCCTGGCTTGACAAAGCCCTGTCTGGGATGATTTGGTTGGGGATTGGTCCTGCTTTGAGCGGGGGGTTGGACTAGATACCTCCTGAGGTCCCTTCCAACCCTGATATTCTATGATTCTTTGAAAGGGTAATATTTTGTTGATAGATTTGCCACAGTTCATTTCCAAAGACTCACCACGGTTTTTCAATTTTTTGCTTAAGTCAATCTGAAGGGGCACCCTCAAACTCGGCATGAGTCTGCATCTACCGTACCCTTTCTATTCTGCCAAAGCACAAGTGTAGCCAAATCTGTGGCTGATAAAAAACAACTCGGGCACTTCCACTGGAAGGAAAACATTCTTATATATTTTGCATTTCATTTACAAAACTGGACTTCAGAAGTAAAATGAGAGAGCTGTTTGTGTGACTCCTGTAGTCTACAATACTACTTTCAAAATAAAGAAATGGGACAGTTTTGCGTGACATCTTTACGGTCACTAAGTAGTTGTACGAAAGAGAACTTGCATGCTGGAGTTTTCTGCCACCTTCTGACTAAACAGCAGTATATTCATACTTCTTGGACTGGGGGACTTTTCCAGTAATTCTGTGTCTGAACACGTTTATCATGACCCACTCAATTGTCACTAACATTCAAGCTGGGCTAAAGAAGAGTGTTAAAGACTATCTACCCTCTTTTCACTTTTCATTTTATTCTAAATATGGACGACTCATTCCATTGGATTGTTTCATCGTGGTGAAACACAGAGCAAATTCTACTCAATACGGCTATAAACCTTCAACACCGGTTTTGTAGTTAGAATAGAGAAACCAAACACTTGTTTGACGAAATGAAAAACCAGGACACGTCAGCCATCATGAAAGACACACTTGGGGCATTGAGACACGACACGAAAAACCTGGATGTATGTTCACTTTACCCAAATGGTTGGCTATATTACCTCTGACCCAATGTCTCCAATCAACACTGTGCTCAGATTTACCATTCCTGGGCTTCGTACCTTGCTGGGTATGTTGTGGTTCTTTTCTTCCACAGTTTAAACTGTGAAGTGGGTAAAAACATGGGACTACCTTAGTTGACAAGCAAGATGCCTTCTAAAGTAACCCACAGATCTCTCTCTATCCCACGTTTGAAGGAACAGTAGCAGCTGAGCCAGAATTTACAGACTCTGTGCCTTTCTGCAGATTCGCAGCCTTAAAATCTTTTAGAATTTAGAGCGCCTGTATAGTCTCTGTCTGTGTTACCTGAATAGCCACTTCAAATGCCCTACAGATGTACAAAGCAATCACGTGCAACTACAGCACCCAAAACGAAAAAGGCAACACAAAGTACACCCGGTATTAATAAAGAAAACAAAGGAAACCAGACAGGAGATCTCTTCCTGCACGTCTTACCCAGATCTTGCTTGGGAAGTGGCATGGGAGAGTCTTATGAGGCCGAACCACGAAGAGTCTGCATTTCTGCTTTGGACTGTACTGGTTTCTGATGCCTCTTGTAGTTTCAGTACTGTGTCTCTTTGAAATAAAAAAAGCTACATCTAAACAAAAAGGCACATAGATGGAGAAATATTAGCCATCCTACAAGCTTTTATTTCCAAACCTAAAGAACCTCCAACAGTTTCATTGGTTTAAAATGTATATGGATTTAAAAGTAGAGGCCAGATGGAAAAATGTCTGAGGGCCCTCCGATTAAACAGAGACAATGGCATATACAAATAAACTAACCTACATAAATGTTGCTCATGCAGCTCAAAATTGGACATTAGCGCTTCTATAAGTTAATATTTGCAATAATTCTCTCCCAGAAAATTTTAGCCTACAGCAGAATATTCTGGGTGCCAGCAATGCACTGTTCAGAAATATGGTGACAAGAATATTCTGAATGGACTAGGGGGGTTTTCAGTATATCTATTGTGCAATAGTATAGAAAAAAAGCATCGTAATTTATACATGCTGAGTGAACATATTCAAGGACACCGAAAAAGTGCTCTGAAAACACACTAAACAATACTCTCCAGAGAATGCAATAGGATGAAACTGAACTTTACAGACATTGATAGGTGATAAGGATACAGTGAAAAATTTCAACTTTTTTGTAAACTGCTTTATAGCTGGGACAAATATTGTGAAATAATTAATTACCTTTTCTGTGCTAGGGCACCTTGTTCACACCTTGCTCAAAAGAATGCTTTCATAATCATGGGCACTGCAACTTTTTTTTATTACAGAGTAGAATTACATGTGTATATACAATAGAAAAGGCATTTAGATAATAAGCAATGCCGCACTTCTTGAAGGCTTTTGATAATTCAAAGGACATTTGCTTATATAAACCTCTGACTTACTGCTTATGAAAGAAAATAACTTGGACTGTCAGCAATTCTGTTTATCTTAAAAAAAAATAGCAACTAAAATAAATCAGAAAGTGCTACTCTATGAACCCTAGTATATAACCAATATGTCTACTCATATTATACAGGTCTTTTCATTTGATTCCAAGAATTGGCTGATGGACACAACTGGCATCATATAAATCATAATGAATATTCATTTTAAGAAAAATCAGCTGAATTGTCGTTAAATCCAGACTAATTAGAGCCTACAAGAGGATTTGCTTGTATTTCTACCAGTTTATTTTTATGTGTCTTCTTTTCTGAAATCCTGTGAGTTTCTCTGGTGCTAATGAATGCAAAGGACTTCATCAGTTACCCCTAGACATCGCCAGGCAGCTGCTCTGCAAGCTTTGCCAACAGACTGCCCAGAGCCTGGCCCATCTAGCCCTACCCACCACGATCAGAAAAAGCCAATGGTGCCTAATGTAGAGATTTGTTCTGTGATGGGAATAAATATCCATGGGGGATTAGAATGCGCCAAACTCATTTTCGCTTGTAAAATTATTTTAAATCCAGGCTTGAACCCAGGGTTTCTACCAGTGAAATATGTACCACATACAAGGAAGAAAATGCACAGAGTTGTAATTATTAAATAAGTACATTCAACTACCACTGAGCCCATTTACCCGAGAACTGAATGTGGCCCTCTATATCCATTTCATAATTTATCTCCTATGATGTGACATCACAATTTCTTGCTTTGTGTTATTGGCCTTCCTTTAAAACTTCGAAATTTCCTTTTATAGCTGTGAGGAACTCTTGGAACAGGGGCCCTCTTTCTCAAGTTTCCCACAAAAAATTAAGAGAGCTTGAACAAACCAGACGACTGGATGTCACATACTGTTGGTTTTCCAAGTCTCCTTAGAATTCCATCCAAATCTTATTCCAACATCTTTTTAACTATTGCTTTCCATCTCAATGTGGCACCTTCAAGGTCAACTGTAGCAAATGGAGCTGGTACTCTGGGATTCAAAACACAGGAAAAAACTGAACTCTGGGAGGCTTGGCTGCTGCAGGGAGCATGACCAGAAGAGATGTAACAGATCTATCTAACCTTAAGTGAGCCAGCCAATTTATCCCCCCCCCCCCCCCCCGCCAGTACGCGTTTATTTTGGGGAACTGACAACTACAGAACAAAGTTAAAGAACCCAGAAGGGCTTAAAAGAACCCTCCAGGAAAAATTTGCTATGCAGAGAAAGAGCCTAGGTCTAAATCTCTGCCCTAAGAAAGCCATCGTACTGACCTTGGGCGTCTCGGTATCTACAGCAAAAACGTCTACAGCCTGACTTCTTTTTAAAGTCACTGGCCAAAAGGACAAGACAAGCATTATTAAATCCAAGGGTAACAGAATGGGAACTAATGCAGAATTTACATGAACTGGGAGGTAAGGGATTGCTGACCTGTGTTATTCAATTTTGCATCACGTACCTTGCTTTGGCATGTTGTACTAGCTAATAACAAAAACAACAACAAGGCAGATTCGGGCTGCCAGGGACCCTAAACGTAGATCTCACTGCCTGAATGACCCTGAAGATACAGAAGATCCCCAGGGAGTAGCAAAGGAATCAAATGAATGGGACCAGGACACAAATACCAAACAGAGCCTGTCTGGAGGTAATAACATCTTTCTTATTCTTCTTGGTCCACTGTGAAAAGGGAGCTGCTGTCACATTTCTGAGAATAAGCAACTAGGACAAATGGCCAGTCCAGCTTGTTTATTTTAAACCAGCCCATTTCAGCATCATTTTAAGATGGAGATGACCTTGTCTGCCCAGACTCCTGTATTTAGACATGTTGTCCTATTGTCATGTCATCGTCGAACCAACGGACTACACACGCCTATTGTAACATTAAAATATGTTACTACTGGGTACTATTGTCAATTGATATAGTGCAAATATATTCCAGATGAACCTACTTGGAAACACTAATTCACAATGCAATGTTCTGGGCAGGTTCTCAGGTTTACTCCCAACCAGCCATGTTTTCTACAGAGTAACTCTTTATGGCTGTCCTTTCAGAAATGATATGCTAATGTCAACCAGTTAGCATAGCCCAATGCTACTTTTAGGGGAAGAGTGATATTTCCAGGAACAACAATAGTCTGTCAAAAATACCACAGGAGGCCAACCAACCTGAGGACCTCTAGTCTCCTCCAAACCCAGAGATATCCCAAAGCCAAGTCAACACTATGGACTTTTGCTGACGTAGTTATGTCCGTCAGGGGTGCGAAGAGGTGTAAATCTCTGATGGACATAGCTGTGCTGGCAGAATTCCCTAGTGTAAATGTAGTTATATACTGGTAGAGATTGTTTTGCTTGGGGGTGAGTGAACCTGGAACAAGCTTAGGTCGACAAAAGCACAATACTGCAGGGATAAGTTGCACCCACTCTAGGAAGACTCTGCTGGTGTAGTAGCAAAGCCTTCCTAGACACAGACCTGGCCCAAAACTGCTGAACTCTGCTGAACAGAGTGTGAATACAGTGCAGTATTCACACTCTGCCAGGAGCAATAAAGCCATTAACTAGCCTAGAAATATTGCATTTCTTCTGATGGCCTTAATGAACCCATACCAGATCAGAAACCAGAAAGGATGCAATGCCTCAGAGTCAGGCAGGGATACAGGAACCACCAGAGACTGTCAGCGTTCTAGACACCTAAATAACCCAACGTAACATGGGTCTATAGTCTAGCTTTGGCAAGGGATACTATGCCTAGGGCAGGGGTTCTCAAACTGGGGTCAGGACCCCTCAGGGTTTCACGAGATCATTACATGGGGGTTTGCGAGCTGCAAACCTCCACCCCAAACCCCGCTTGTCTCCAGCATTTATAATGGTGTTAAATGTATTAAAAAGTGTTTTTAATTTATAAGGGGTCACACTCAGAGGCTTGCGATGTGAAAGGGGTTGCCAGTAAAAAAGTTTGAGACCCATTGGCCTAGGGAATGATGAGTGCGGTCTAGGGTGACCAGATGTCCCGATTTTATAGGGACAGTCCCAATTTTTGAGTCTTTCTTATATAGGCTCCTATTACCCGCCACTCCCTGTCCCAATTTTTCACATTTGCTGTTTGGTCACCCTAGTGCGGTCATTTATCTGAGTGAGTGAAGAGAGGATCCTAGCTCGAGTATCTTAAGGTGCTGCCTTCTCAGAAGTGAAGAAAAAAACCCCACAACACCTCAGAGCTGTCATACTATACAGCAATGAAGTGTATAAATATCAATGATTGGCATTACGAATGAACTAATTGGTTCAGCTGACACGAGAACGGGCTCGGTTTCTAAACTACACTTTTATTTTTTTTTAAATAAGGTTTGTGTAGAGTAAATGACGTGTCATGTCTCCTGCATCCTATCTGGCCCTAGCCTTCAATGATTAAGTTGGGCCCAGAGTCTTCAGAAAGCTAATCTTGCACATTTGGGTGTACCAGTAATATCAGTCCTCAGATCACACGAAATTTGAATTCAGAGGCCAAAGGCCCATAGGAAGGTTTATCAGATCTGCTGTTCACTATAACCTTAGCAGAAAATAGAGGCTGGAGTAGGCAGAAGGAAATTGCAGGCAGGGGTTTTGTTAGAGAGAGGCTGGTAACACCTGAGGTGGGGAAGAGTGTTTGTTATAGAGGTTGACCACAAATCTGGCATAGCTTTAGGAAGGGTCATGGCTACCTGGCCCTTACCATCAGCTCCCGAGGTAACATTTAGGCGTGCATTTACAGGTTTCCTTTTAAAAGCCCAGTTGGCACCCTGGCTATTTTATTAAGAATTAACAATAAAAATAACTATATGGGCGGGGTGTGTGTGTGTGTGTGTGTGTGTGTGTGTGTGTGTGTGTGTGTGTGTGTGTTCGCGCTTTTCTACACTGCACTTTAAATTTGAGTTTATTTCACTATTTCAAGGTCCGGTTTCTTTACAAAGTAGTCCCTATGCTCAGTGGGTCACTTGCAAAGCTATCTGATCTCTGAATTCTGGCTTTGCTCTTTAAGTGCGATTGTTATTTCACATTCCAAAAAAACCACAGCGAGAGCTGCACCTCTCCACTCCTCTGTCCCTGTGTCTTCATAAGGAAAAGAGGTATCGTCTTACCTGGAGTTAGCTAACTACAGTCCTTGGGGAAATGAGACAGTACGTAGTTTTCACAAGAGTAGCAGGTTGAACTAAAGACTAGTCTTCCCCAAAGGATTTAGCTCAACCTGCTAACTTATGTCGAAACTACAAACTGCCTGGTCTTGACTAGGGTTCTACCTCAAATTAATTGACTCGACTTACTATGATTCTTTCTATCATGCAAGGAGCCGCAGTCCTGGACCAGGACCCCACTGTGCTCGGCACTGCATACACACAGAACAGACAGACAGGTCCTGTCCTAAAGAACTGACCATTTAAGTACAAAACAAGAGACAACAGATGGATATAGGCAGATGGGGAAGTACAAGGAAACAGTGAGACAATACCGATCCGCAGGACAGGCAATGCTCATTCAAAACCACACCTTTTCTCCTCCTGAAGACAAAGCTTTTCATTTAGTTTTGTTGAGTGGTTTGTAACCTGAAAAGTCTGCAGTAGTTTTAAGAGCTGTTGTTTGACAAGCTGTTGTTTAGAGCATAACTTGCAGCCTATGCACAGCTGAACCACAGGGTTTGGTATTAACCTCCTAGGATTTAGGGGAAGAGCCAGTTTACACCTCCTTCTCCATTGTACATTAATTAATCATCACTTCATGTATTCCTGATATTAGCAACAACCAGCAGCAAGCAGTCCAAGCATGCTCAGTTTGAGTGACCTTGTGTGCTTGTAGCATGTTTACCAGATCATCAGCAGGGAATTCCATTTTCAAAATACAAGACTTCATAATCCATTAGCACTAGAGCTCTGGATCCAGAGCTCTGGATTTACTGCTTACATGTACCAAGGAATAAAAGTATGTGAGTATGCAACTAGATTAATCTCTGGACCTGTAAAAGCATACCGCAAGTTCATTCAAATTCACACATGTACATGTTAAACGTCATATCAAAAACCGGACTCATCTCCTTTCCACAGCACACAGAGGAAAAATAAAATGTTACCCGATGTATAGCTCTGCAAGGACAGGGGTACACAATAAATAACCTCTCCTTGCAGATTTTTCTATTTGTTACATAATTGGAACATGATTACAGATGTTCTTATTAAACGCCAGAACAAAACATCTCTCCCTGTTATTTTTAAAAGGCAGAAATCACTCTATCCCTTCCCTCCCTGCTACCCCAATTCTAAAACAAAGCACAGTAAGTTTAAATTCAAGCAGTTTAACTCACAGTCAAGTTCAATAAATCTGAGAAACAAATCAACAGAAAGCATTTCAAAACGTAACCTTGGCAACACAGAAAATGCTTCAATAGAACTTCTGCACATTTTCTTTATTTGCTGTGTCTGAAATTGGAATACAAGTCAAAAGAAATACATGGGCAGAAGGATATTAGCATCAGGACTCTGCAGCTACTGAGTCTAAAATTGCATTCATTCACATTCCTAGAAGGCATCTTGTTCAGTAGTCCTTTAAAAACTGCAGCCAGGCAAATTACAAGCATAAAGACTAATCACATTTTGGATTGACAAACTGGAAAAGGGAAGTGTTCAATAGGATCAGTGTTTAGTCATTATGCCTATGCATAGCATTTCAAAGAGTACTTCAGTCCCTCCTTTCCACTGATGAAATAAGACTAATGCAGCCATAAGAACATAAGAATGGCCTTACTGGGTCAGACCAAGGATCCATCTAGCCCAGTATCCTGTCTTTCGACAGTGGCCAGTGCCAGGTGCCCCAGAGGGAATGAACAAAACAGGTAATCATCAAGTGATCCATCCCCTGTCACCCATTCCCAGCTTCTGGCAAAAAGAGGCTTGGGATACCATTCCTGCGCATCCTGGCTAATAGTGTGTGCAGATGAATTTATCTAGTTGTTTTTTGAACCGCGTTATAGTCTTGGCCTTCACAACATCCTCTGGCAAGGAGTTCCACAGGTTGACTGTGCGTTGTGTGAAAAAATACTTCTTTTATTTGTTTTAAATCTGCTGTCTATTAATTTCATTTAGTGACCCCTAGTTCTTGTGTTAAGAGAAGTAGTAAACAACACTTCCTTATCTACTTTCTCTATACCAGTCATGATTTAATCACATCTCCCCTTAGCCGTCTCTTTTCCAAGCTGAAAAGTCCCAGTCTTACTAGTTTATCCTCATACAGAAGCCATTCCATACACCTAATCATTTTTGTTGCCTTTTCTGAACTTTTTCCAATTCCAATATATCTTTTTTGAGGTGAGGTGACCACATCTGCACACAGTATTCAAGATGTGGGCATGCCATGTATTTATATAGAGGCAACATGATATTTTCTGTCCTATTATCTATCCCTTTCTTAATTATTCCCAGCATTCTGTTCGTTTTTTGACTGCCACTGCACACTGAGTGGATGTTTTCAGAGAACTATCCACAATGACCCCAAGATCTCTTTCTTGAGTGGTAACAGCTAATTTAGACCCTATCAATTTATGTGTATAGTCCGGATTATGCTTTCCGACGTGCATTACTTTGCATTTATCAACATTAAATTTCATCTGCCATTTTGTTGCCCAGTCACCCAGTTTTCAAACTGGTGATACACAACTAATGTCATTAAAGGAGTCAAAGTGTGTCAAACAAACAGTTGTCACACAATGGTATCCATTACTCCAGCCAAGTATTTCATATATAGCCCTTAAGAAAGAAATGGGCATGTTATCCCAGCTACCATTACATGAGAACCGTTGGCAAGTGTCAACTTTTTGATAACCACTATCACTTAATATTTCAGTAAGTCTCTGCAGTAGATAAATCAGCTGCTGTTCCTGTAAAGATGGGTAAGCCTCAAAATGTTTGGCAACTCATTTAAATACTTCAAAATTTAGATGTTTGCTTAAATTTTAACCACACCCCTTAGGAGAGCTGCCATTACCTTTCCAGTGTGCCCTGAGTGTATTCAGATTGATGGGGAGCATCTTTGGCTGTAATATAGTCCCCGAGCGAAGGCAGGAAGTGCAAAGCAGTGACACATGGGGGGCATTCCCCAAACTCCAAAAAGGCCAGGTTCAGTTTGAGCGTGGAGCAAAGATTCAGGTAATTTATTATACACTTCTCCTGAATCTTTAATGAGCAAACATACCTTTCTGAACTGAGGGGGGCGGGGGAGAGAAAGTTTTCAATTAGTTTTTTTTTTTTTTTTTTTTTAAACAAAGACTTTTCTTTTTTCATCCAGATTGACAATTGCATGAAAAGGGAGGTTTGTTTCTAAAGAGTTTGTCTGTTCCTGTTGCTTATTTCCTCCTTCAATTCAGGATGACCCCCCCATTAGTGACATCATCTCATTTCTACAGCAACAAGCAATGATGTCATAAAAAGGTTTGCAATTGCACAAGTCAAATAAGCATCAGGAGCAAATCAATTTGAAGAACGATAGATCCTGTTCTTATTCAAGCAACTTAACAACCGGAAAGGGGGGGAGCGCACAGGACACAGACCATCTGATGTTAACACAGAACTGTTTCTACGTCAAGTGTTTGTCCAAGCTTTATGTAAGGCATCAACCAACCTGTAAATGCTATGTAAATAGCTGCTGCATGATGGAACTCTGACATGCAGCAAGACAGGGTGCAACCAGCAAATCAGAACCCCAGGATGAAGTGGTTTCACTACCAAACCCGCTCTTTTCCTCACTCATTCCCTACCATCTCACTTCCTTTCCCATCAACTGGGAATTTATTTTCAAACCTTTTCCCATCACAATCCATTCCGGAACTACCATTCACTTTGCACCTTATCTCAGCCAATCCACAGAGCCAGGCATATCATCTTCTCCGCTGTCACCAACACGAGAGCCCCATAGCCGTAAATCAGGTCTCCCCTATAGCAGTGCACAGCACCACTTACAGTTTACCACCAAAAGGATTTAATTTTATCACATGAACTCCACTGGGGGAATTTTTCATTACTTACAAGGCACAGCATGGCGATAAAGGTTATCTCTAATTGTCTGCTGCAGCTCGTGATCTGGAGATCCTTTCTGAAACCTCTGGTTGAGATAATGCCTCAGATCTTTGTTCAGTCTACTTCCTGCAAAGAGAAAACAGCTATTTTTAAAAAAGCTACAAATAACCCCCAATACATTACCAAAACAAGACACTCCGGTACACACGCTTCTCTCTCTGGGAAGAGGATGAGAGAACCAACACCATGGGACAGATGTCAAGTCACGATGTTTAATATCAGAGGGGTAGCCGTGTTAGTCTGGATCTGCAAAAGCAGCAAAGAGTTCTGTGGCACCTTATAGACTAACAGATGTATTGGAGCATGAGCTTTCGTGGGTGAATAGTTGGGATTATGCTTTCCGATGTGCATTACTTTGCATTTATCAACATTAAATTTCATCTGCCATTTTGTTGCCCAGTCACCCAGTTTTCAAACTGGTGATATCCACGAAAGCTCATGCTCCAATATGTCTGTCTATAAGGTGTCACAGGACTCTGATGTTTAATATGTTACTAGAAGGAGCTCAGAGACTATGGTGATGAACAAGGAATAAAAACCTACATAGAACAGAAAAAAAATTCTCTCTCTCAAAAAAAAAAAAAAGTTGATGGGAAGTTCCTAACCTGCTCTATTCCCAGCTACACAGAGAAATGAAAAGAAAGGAAATCTATTTCTTGCTGTGCACAGCTAAGAGGTGTTCATTCAGGCAGTAGAAGTTAGAGCTGGGCAGGAAATGGCTTTCCAGTCCCGGGAAAATGTGTCCCATCACGAATCCGCATAAAGAATTAAAATCTTGAAAATGTTGGCTGACTGATATTCAAAACAAAAACATTCAGGCCGGGTCAATCAAAACATTTTATTTCAATTTAGACCTGTGTTTTATTTGATTATCATTTAAATTTCTAAATTAAAAGTCATTTTGAGTCAAAACCCAGAAATTTTCTTTTAGAAAATATCCTGGTGTCTCATTGCAGTTGGGCAGGGAGAAAAAAACTTGAGCTGGTGATTCTATCTAGCAAGCAGAAACAACAGAGGGAACCCCATTGGTCCAAACAGTTGAACGAGCCGGGGGATGGGAATATCCTATATGCATAATGTCGTTCCATAAAGTTTTATAACAAAATTGTTAGTATCAGAATAGTTTTTAAAACTCTAAATAGAATTATTCCAATAAAACAAACAATTTAATGTGATCTTCTCCAAACAACATTGATGGTTTTTAAAAAGGTGGAAGCAGCTGAGATATTACAGCAAGGAAAATTCTGTAGAGTCAGCACACCACATTTATAAGGAATATGAATCAGATATGGCTTTTTTGCCTACACACAGCTATAAATCAATACAAGTATAAACTTTCTAATAAGATAGTCATTCACAGACTGGCAGGAACTTAATGTACTGTAGTTAAATCTGATTATGAAACACTTAATTTAGAAACAACCATCTTCTCTACAGTTGTAAGGAGCTCTACTCTATCAGAGAATTGTGGTATTAACAACTGCTCTCGGAGGCGGAAAACAGCCATTGTTATTAATTCTGTTGAGGTCCCACTAATGAGCTTCCAGCAGGATACTGAATTAGGACCATATTTTGGTTTAGGTTTTAAACATTTTTATACACTGCTTTATCATATATTCATTTATTTATTTCCATCTCACTGTCAGCAAAGATCAAACATGTTCATTGTAGAAGCATCTAAAAACAGTAAGCCCAAACTAATGAAGATAACATTGTATCATTATACTTTCCTTACTGGTTCTGGGAACATCCCTCATTATGCCAAGCAGTGGATCACCACCCAATTTTCTAAAAAATAGTTTCCAGTCACTATGAAGTTAAAAGTGATTTCCTGTGGGATGGCTTACTTGGAGGTGGCTAACTTTTCACTGTGGCAATTCAACCTTCAGAAGCGACCTTCTCAATTATGTGTATTTGATAGTAAGGGGTATTTCCTTCTCTTACTTCTAAAGGCAGATTTTGCAGGAGTCAAAGGATGGCATACCCTGAAAGGATGAATCACTGAATTTTTCATCTTTCAGTTCAATAGCTAGTCCTTATTTTCCCCTCACAAGCCAATGTTAAACAAGGTTATGAATAAGGACGAAACAAACATCCTAAATGTATTTTGCATATAATGTAAGAAAGTATTCCATTGAGGAAATTAATGCTGCAAACTGCATGCATTAAAAAAATATAGGTTGTCTTCTGACATGCATTATGCATTCAGTTATTTGTGTTGCAGTAGTCAAGGCCTTGTTGTGCTAGGACTTCCTAGCTATATAACTTATAATTCATGCATGATACACTTCCTCCTAGAATTGGTCAAAGTTTTGGAATGATTTTTTTCCATAGACATACCTTTTTTCCAAATGTTGACTTCTTTGGAATTTCTTTTTATCAAAAATTATATTGAAATGTATTTAAAATTTTCATTTGTAATATATTGTATTCAGAATCAGATTTAAGCCATTTTCAAAAATGAATTTTGACTTGTTAAATTTCACCACATGACTTAACTGACCAAAAAGATTTTAAAACGCATTGCAAAAATGAGGAAAAAAATTAATTTTAAAATGGGGGAGAGGGTTTGTAATTTTTTCCTTAATTTTTTAACTAGCTCGCCAGCATGCTGTGAATCTCTCAGATTGTTGCTTTTCCTTCCAGGAAGCTGATGAAGTCGGTTCTAGCCCATGAAAGCTTATGCCCAAATAAATTTGTTAGTCTCTAAGGTGCCACAAGGACTCATTGTTTTTGCTGATACAGATTAACATTCAGAAAGCTTTCACCTAATATACATTTTGAAACTTGAGTTTCTACTCAACTCAAGGGTCTAGGATTTTTTTTTCTTTAAACAGTTTTTCCTGAATTTTGGACTAAACAAAGGAAACTTGGGTTACATGTCCTCTTGGGTTTTGTTTGGTTACTCATGTTCTTGCAAATCCAGAGTTCAATGGTTTTCTTTCCAATGATGTTACACTTTGGAAGCCAAATGATAGTCGTTCAGTGAGAAAAACAAACCCAAACAGTGAAACAGAAAATAACCCAGTGGGTGGACTAATATTGCTCATTCTTGTTTGTTCCCAGCAACAATAAATTAACGTGTGTGTGTCTGTGTCCTGACTGTGCTGCTATCTATCCACTATAGTGCTTGCTTTTAAACATGTTTCTTTCAATCCTGATTTCCTGTCTCACTCGGTGTTTCTCAAAGTTATTTAATAGCAGAGTCACTAACAAACATTGATCTTTCAAAAACCGTAAATTTCCTCACATTAGCAATGGATCTATTCCAGTCACAGTCACAAACTGCTACATAGGAGCAAATAGGTAAAGGTAAAGCTTCTCTTTCCTTGTATAAAAATATTAATCTACTCCAAACAGCCTCAATGAGAATTTGTGCTATTCTGTTGGGACCAAATCCTGCTCACCTTACTCCCACAAGTAGCTCCAATGAAGCCAACAGACTAAACTGCAAAAATGAAATAAGCAGGCTTTGCGTCTGTGGGAAGAAACTTCAACCATTCCCATTCCAGAGCAGTGAGTCCCTGTTCCCACCATGCTTTAGACAGGCCAGACTCCGAACGTGTGATATATAGCCGGTAGACATTTAAGTGAGTTTTTAAATATCATTTTATGTTCATGCATTATGGGGTCCAAGTGATATTATAATAGCTTTGCACTTCTAAAGTAATTACTGAAGATGTTTTCTCCCCATTTATTCTCCAAGACGGCTATAGATAATCCAGGCCATCAACTGTATTCTGACAGAGCCTAGTACCATTTGTGCTAGGAAAGTCATGGCCAGGGTACAGTGGTCTCTGACCTACATTACGTACCTCACATAAACAGGTTTACATGCTAGTTCAGAGTCTCAATTTATTTTTAAGCAGGAACGTAATGACTACTGAGTGCCGTTTCACACTGGTTAATGCAGGGGTGGCTCCGGAGCCACATGCGGCTCTTCAGAAGTTAATATGCGGCTCCTTGTACAGGCACCGACTCTGAGGCTGGAGCTACAGGCGCCAACTTTCTAATGTGGCGGGGGGTGCTCACTGCTCAACCCCTGGCTCTGCTCCAGGCCCTGCCCTCACTCCACCCCTTGCCGCCCCCACTCCCTTGAGCCTGCTGTCCCCTTGCTCCTCCTCTCCCCCTCCTCCCCCAGGCTCCTGCACACCACGAAAACAGCTGATGGAGAGGTGCAGGGAGGGAGAGGTGCTAATCGGCGGGGCTGCCAGTGGGCAGAAGGCACTGGGAGCTGGGGGAGGGGGGAGCGCTGATGGGGGCTGCTGACTTATTACTGTGGCGCTCTGGGAATGTACGTTGGTAAATTCGGGCTCCTTCTCAGGCTCAGGTTGGCCACCCCTGGGTTAATGGCTCTGAACTAGACAAGTCCATATTTCATCTGTGTATCACAACACAATTCCACTCTTTAGCGAGATTTCTTTTTTAAGAAGCTCTATAGCAAGAGGATTTCCTGCGGTCATCCAAAGGCAGTTTCAAAATAACAGTGCCATGAAGCAAGCAGAGGTTAAAAGGCCTTACTACAAGGATAACAGTGCAATGAAGTCATCTAGATTAAGATTCTCTCTCTCTCTCTCTCTCGCAGCCCAATGACTACATCGAGAGGGAAAGCAAACTTTGCCTCTTGTAAAAGTTTACGTTTTGGGTTTGCAGGATGAAGGTATTAGTCAAACTGGTTTATAATGAGCGGGTGGAAGGGGGGAAGAGAAGAGAAATTGGAAGGGAAGGGACTTTTTTTTTTTTTTAAATGGGTTCGTACAGCACCTACACCAAGATAGGATCCTGAACCACGAGTAAGGTCCCAGGCCATTATCACAACGCAAATAATAAATGGAAATCACCATCAACTGATGGTGAGGACCTACTAATACTGGATTTTGCCTGTATTCTAGAGCTAAGGTTGTTTGTTATGGACAAATATTTTGTTAATTTTTGCAGGACTTTCTATTCTGCTTCTGTACCTATGAATGCAATCATTCTCATGGCAAGGTCTACTAAGCAGCAACCCATCTCAGGACCCAGAATGAGCGCTGAATGCTCCTAACCATATCATCATCAAATGTTCCTAATCCCAGTAGCTGTTAGACAAATGATAATATTTTGTGCTATATCATTTCATTCTACTCCATCCTGGTCTTCCAGCTGCTAACCAAAAGTGATTATAAATAATGGGGCTATAAAAGCCATTCAATAATTAGAACACTCACTGGTCATATGCCAGCAATGACAAAAGAGAGTGATTTATGTAAGTCAAGTATGTCACATCTGCCAGCCCAGAGTTTTGTTACTGATGTGGCTTTAAGGGCATGGCTTAACACTGTTCTAACAGCCATTTGTCATGAGGGACAGAGAGAAAGAGATGGAGACAAGAGAAATGAAATATAGCACTACTGGTTATTTTTAAGCAAAAGAAGAATCAAATAAATCTAACAGTGACTTTCTACTTTCCTAATTTAGAGTATCCTCTGAGGTCAAAGTAAGAGGTGAGTCTGATACACTGGCTCACTTGCTTTCATCATCCGTTTGCAAAAGCCTAAGTAAGATCATGGAGTGAAAGACCTGCCATCTGAATGTAGCTTCCGAAAGTCTATATAATTTGGGTTCTTTTTGTCAGCCACTCACAAAGTAAAGACATCATATAAATCTACTGTATTTTGGTAAACTGTTTGCTGCTACATTTTATTAGTGCAAGAAAACTTAAACCAATCTTTTATTCCTTGGATAAATAAAGAAATATTTATCTGAGCCCTGCTGAGAGAGCTGGCTTTACATTTAACATAACTTGACAGGGATCTGATTTGATTGCCTCCATGTTTGTTTCTTAAAGCGCTAAAGTGAGATCTTGGCTGCAATGCACAAACAAAATCCTGCCCAAACCCCAGACTGATGGAAACAAACCAGGGCACCCATATCATCACCTATCATTGCAGGTGTTTGCTTCAGTAGCCATATGGACTAGAGTAAATTGGCAATAGGCCCTGACCTGTGAGTTCATATTGGTTCACTGTTGGAAATGCCATGAGCCAACTAAGGTCTTGATCCCACAGGCTCGAACATTCAGGCAGGCTCTGTGCGAGCACAGGAAGCATGCTTGGAACAGGTGAACTGTAGGACCAAAGCCTACATGCCTCCCTTACTATACATCTTAATACATATATCGCTACAATCAGTATAATTTAAATGACCTACTTACCTTTCCCTGGGGAAAAGTTAACTAATCATACAATTTTCCCCCCAACGTTTACTCTTTTTATTTAAAAAAGATCCAGTGCAAAATCCTTTTAGCTCATGATCTCCCACGGTGCATTTGCTATGGCTGAAAACTATAATAAGCCACAGAGCTGCACTCCATAGAAAAGCACAAAGTAACAGAATCAACCACCTCTGCGGTAATAAAACTCAACTTTGATGAAGCACAGTTAAGTCTCCAACACCACAACAGCTGCTGAATCAGCAGAGAGCACTTCAGCGTAGATCATAATTTTTGACTGGAGAATGAATAACACCTGTTACTTTATTACTAACAGAACTTTTTATAAATATTATTTTAGGTGTCGTTTGTGAATCTGAAGGAAACCTATTCACTCAAAACTTTTCAACGCTGTTCAAAATCAAGAACAGGCAATAGTTTTCTTGGCACATTATTTTGGTATCTCTCTTAACCTATAAGGCATGTACGGGTGAATGACCCAGCACTAGAATAGTAATTCAGAATTTGCTGTTTCAGAAATACTCTTTAACAGTTCATAAATCCACAGTAAATCCATCGTCTGCACTTTTACACCCCAGCACTGCATTTAGAATGTGTTCCACCTTATATTATTGCACATTAAGGATTTGTTCAATATCTAGCCAAAGTTTAAAAAGTCAAGTTAAAAGCACTAGACAACACACACTCTTTCAAGGTAAGAAGAAGAAAAGCACAAATGTTGCCACGACTGGCTTGACAATCTGAGGGTCTGGATACACACATTTCTCATCCCAGCTGTTTTCAGAGGCATTTCCAGTATGTATGATGATACAGGTCAGCCAATCGAAAACCCGGGCTTCTCACAATCAGCCCCTGTTCTGATCTCTGGGTGGTCCATCCCCACTACATTGCTTTCAGAGTTGGATAAAAACTGCAGCTAACCTCCCCGGCACTCCCTAACCTCAGTATTTGGCCATGCCTTTTCATCAGCCAGGGCACACTGGAGCGTGGGTTTCAACAGTACGTGTGATGGGTCTGCTAACAGCAACCACATTGTGGCGGGAAAAGAGAAAATGGAGAACAGCAAGGATCTGAACAGAAGCAGTGGCAGAAGGACTGCAGAAGAGAAATGGATGGAAGGGTGGAATTAATCAAGACCATAAGATTTAACTAGGCGTTAGGACTGCTAAGATCGAGTGGCTGATGTCCTAAGACCACATCAACCAAGTCCAGGTGGTAGAGCCTAAGAGAATGTGTAGGTTGAGTGTCAGTGGTCTTAGACACAGAGGCACTTCATTGGACTAAATCCCCCTGGCTCCTGTACACAACCCCATGTTGGATGGGAGACGCATTCACGTCAGAATTCTGGGGTCACTGGAAGAGCAAGCAGGGGCAGCAAGGGGAAGGAGACGAATCAGAGTCTGGGCCTGTTCTCTGTCTTTTCAGAGAATAACTCTGAGGAGGAGTATTTTTCTCCCAGAAGGCCAAGAAGACGTCCCAGTAAAACAAAAAACAAAAAAACAATGGAAGTAGCCAGGGAACCATGGTGGGGGAAGGGGAGACAATGGAAAATGGATGAGACCCTTAATTGGTTACTTCTTGGAGAAGGGGAAGAGGTGGATGACAGAAAGGATCCCCCTCGTTAGAGAGAAAGGAAGCAGCTGATCCAAGACATAGACTCTGGATGGAGGACCTCCCCAAAGAAAAGGTAGAGACATCTGGAATAGATTGATGGTCTCCTACATCTTGCCCTGGGATTCTCCTTCTGAGTTAGAATTGGCTGGGTTCCTCTGTTATCGGTATTGGCAGAGGGGCTGCTGAAGCATGGCACACGCATCCAGTACTGCGCTGCCTTTGGTCCGGTTTCCACTCATCCGGGCTACAAAGTCACCGCAGCAGGTGGCAGGAGATTTCCACGCAAATTGATCCTATATCGAAGGAATGAGTGAGGTAGAATAGAAAGGGCATTTTTGGCCTCTCGTAGCTCCACATAGGCTCTGGAGCTCCAGTGATGGTGAATAAAGATGGTGCTCCTGCAGAAAAGGTGGTAGCTGCAATTGTCCCAGCAAGAGACAGAGAACTGAAGTAAGATCTCCTGCCAAGCAGAGGGGATGGTGCCTCTGGACTGGCCATCCCCTACCTGCATGGCATGAATTGAGAGATACTCACACTATGGGCTCATGGCACATGTATCACAGAAGAAGTAACCTACATTTGTTACACCTTGAGACACTCCTATGTAAAGTGGAGGGGCGTTTTTGGTAGTACCCGTGGAGGTTTTCCCTGAGGATAGCTTAAATTATCTGGACATAAAAATCATCATAAGGGCTGTGAGGTTAACTTTGTCATTTATTTTAATGGCTTTCAGTGGCACTCAACTACCTTTTCCTCACTCATATGAATTCCTGAAAAACGTTGCATGTTACCTGCCTTTGGCTCGGTCTCTTTTTTGCTTTCTCTCTTTGAAGAATCCACATCAAACACTCGGGAGAGGTGTGTGTGTGTGTGTGTGTGTGTGTGTGTGTGTGTGTGTGTGTGTGCGCGCGCGCGCGCATGCGCTAGACTTTCAACCTCTGGTTGTAATTGACACCAAAGAGCGAGGTGAGCAGAGGTGAGAAAAAGGGGCCTGCTGGGATTGAAATAAAAATATCTAGGACAAATCATAATATGGAATCAGAAAGAGCTACATGTACATTACAAAGTTCAGGAGACAGCTGTACTGAAGTACTATAAGATGCTCTGGAATTGTTTACAACTTGAATTGGGCTATACCCCTGACAATTACTGTAGAAGATCCTACTACAACCAGGCCATTGGCATCAATTTCATTTAGGCCTATCAAGCTGCAACATCAAGTCATGTCCATAGGGACTTCCTATTGGAGATATCCTCAAGTCAAAAGCCAGAATCAGAAACCCATGCTCCTCCCAAACTTTGAGGAAATTAATATCCAGATCTGAACTTTGAAATGCAGGACCACTTCTCACTTGAATACATTTTGTCTGACACACAAAGGCACAGCTGTAGAGGGGATATTTGTTACCATACAGTCTAACAAGAAAAAGCAATTAGTATGAAATAGTCATTAGTGGCAAGAGTTGCTGATGTTGCTATGTGAGTTTAAAAAAACTCCTACACATCAAAAGTGAGTGCAGAATGAAATCTGTGCAATATCATAGTCCAGTACGTAGACTCATTCCATGTGAGACTGTACAGAATTCTAGCTGAGCATTTCACTCTGACCCCATCATTCACCAGGCCATCAGTGAACACATCCTAATATACATGAACATTTCACTACTAGCCCGTAGCTTCTGATAATACCTTTCCAGAAAAAACAGACTGTATCAGAGCCAGCCATGCATGCATAGCATTTTTCGCAGATATCTAATTTGTAATGTTTTCCACGGAGCTCAAGCAAGTCTTCAGCATTAAGCAAACCTGGTGGAGGGATTGCTCCATTTTCTTTGTTTTGATCCAAAGCAGCCAGTAGAGTTTACTTTCCTTACTTGTCTGGAAAAGAGACTGTTATCCAGACAGGGTCTGGAAGGCAATAGATGCAAAAGGAAAAAAAATTAGGCTGAAAAAAAATAGCTTTAGTCTTTGAGTTAACATGAACGACCTGTTTGCAAGAATTAGCTACACACGTCTGTGCGTCTCCTGACAGAAGTTACCGTATGTTCTAAAACTAGGATATAATGTGAGAGCTGCAAAAGCCAAATCAGCTTGGGGAGACAGAAGGCATTACTAAGCTTTAGCAGAATGAGCCCTAACAAAACAATATGCCAAAGAAGTCCTTTTCCAAAACAGAGATGGAAAAATATTTTCAAAATCTGTTATCCTTCACTCAAATATAGCATACGATTCTTCCAGAAAATGGGGGGGGGGGAAGAGAGATACGTGCCAGTATTATCTGAGTCTGAGCTGTCATTTTTCGTTTTTTCAGCTCCATCTCAAACCTTGCACCACCAATCAGTCACTTCCCATTAGTCAGTTACTACTTCTCCTTGATTGGCTGGAGCGAGTTAACCTGGCCAGGAAATGTAAGTTCATAGAAACATAAGGCTGGAAGGGATGTAGTCCATCCCCTCTCAATACGGGGATTCCTCATCTTAGGATACTAATTAGAGTTGGGGTGGCCACTCACGTATTCCCAGAATACCTGGATATTCTGGGGTACTCCTGGGCACAGCATGGGCCTACCCTGCTGGCGTGACCTCACATGCACGGTGCGTATGAGGTCACTACATGGAGGAAACCATTATCAGGAGTGTGCTGCTCCAGCCCCACTGGCATGGTCATGCCGGCAAGCACGGAATGACGTGCTCTTCAAAATGGCATCTCCTGTCCAATACAATCCTGTTTTGTCTCAGTACTAGATGGAGGACAAACCACCCAAAGAGAGGGCTGCCAGGTTTAAAACCAGACAATTGGCCTGCGTAACCACAGCTTCATAGTAGTTCCTTCTGCCCTCATTGGATCATGGGTATGCATCAACATTAATAGCCTGGTTTTCAGAGATGCTGGATACCTGCAGCTCCCACTGACGTCTAGTGGAGTGCAGGCATTTAGAACTTTTGAAAAGTCAGGCCAGAAAATGTATATGGTTATCGATATGACTGGTTAAAAATTGGGTTTCTGCCTAAGCAAAAACTTTTCATGAGAGTGTTTGCTTTCCACAGAAAATGTTGACTTTTTGTCCCCTCCCTGCCCCCCCCCAAAAAACCTATATCCAACCCCACAAAAATTTCAATTAGCAAATATCCCCACAGAGCCTCAGAAGAGTTACAGCTCAGGAGCTGTCATGACTCCCTTCCCCTCCAGGGCTGGGCTCTCTGGCTGGACTACATCTCCCATGACACACTGTGATCATGTCATCCCCAGAGCAAGAAAGAAGAAAAGTTTCAGTGTTTGATTTTTTGCCAAAAACCAGAATTTTCAGGGGTGGGAGGGTAGAGAAAGAGAGGTGGAAGTGGGAAAAGAGGAAAACAATTTTCTGGTCTGCGCTAGTGATTAAAATAAAACCAGCAACAAGGCTTGCTATGAAAATCTGGAAATAATTTAAAGTCCTGATCCTGTCCCATTAGCTTCAAAAGGTGCAAATTTAAACATACAGTAATGGGACACTTCAACCTCCCTAATTTAAAATTACATTACTGGGCAGCACAAGTACAGTATCTAGAAGAATGGTCAATCAGAGATCCGAATGCTAAGTTGAACAGTCCTGAGCTAGACAAATCAACTCAGCAAATCTTTTCCATTGTTCAATGGATCAAGAGCTTTAGAAACTGTAATTACATCAAGAGAAGCCTCCAGGTGAAGGTATTGCTGCTAAGAAGTGTGAAATTAAACACACAACACAATAGCTCTCCTTGTTCGCAGGTGATAGGAATGGAATTCCAAATTTGTCTCCAAACATTAATAGCTTGCTATCCCTGCCAAGTATCCAGGAGGGATGAGCTTGTAGGAACTTTAATACTGTATTATGTATTCCACTAGAATAACAAATTGTCAAAAAACAACGTTAACATCACCGTGAACTAGTTCACTATTGATTATTTTAGCAAAAACATTCACATTCTCTTGGATTATGACCATTTCTCATTCCTTCACTCTATTGTGACCCAGGACTATATATTTGCCATATTACAAGCCATGTAATAACATTCTCTTTTCAGTGCTGAAACATTGATCCACTCGTAAAAAATCGAGTTAATCTATTAAGCTATTACTATGCAACATAAATCCAACAATCCATCTAAGGCAGTGAAAAAAAAATATTGCACATAAAGTTTATTAAACTTTATAACAAATTACTTTTTCCCTTGGCGTTGCAGTCTTGTTTTCTTAACGGGTTTGGATCTCCCGCTATCATGCTTCTGTCATCCTCCCTCTTTCCTCCACAACAAATGTTCACGTTACAAATGGTAACATCACATTTCCAAAAAGGAAATAAAGGCTTTATGCAATATAGAGCAAAAATGTATTTCTAAAGACAATGGACACATTTCAATGTACTAGTGCAGAGTAAGAAATTGTTAAAAGTACAATATTTTGTGGTGGCTAAAGACTCCGATCACAAAGAAACAGGGTTTCTGACCATAGCACAAGTAGTTCTTTCAGATGTAAAGCTGAGCAGTCTGTAACTGAATAAGGATATAGCCTCTTTTGAGAGCAACATACCAGTGGATTAATGGAAAGGAAGCTTGGTCTTATGGTTAAGGCACTGGGCTATGACACAAGAGTAGGGTTGGTCAGAAATGAAAAACGCTGATTGGTCGAAATCGAATGTTTTGTGGGGATATGTTAATTGCCATTAAACTTTTGCCGAGACCAGGGAGGCGTCTATGGAAACCTACATATTTTCCTGCTAGCTTGCCCTCCTCCCCAGATCCATGGCAGTCTGGTTGATAGGTTCCAAAGAGGATGGATCTAGACTGTTCTCAGTGGTACCAGATGACAGAACAAGGAATAACGGTCTCAAGTTGCAGTGGGGGAGCTTTAGGTTGGATATTAGGAAAAACTTTTTCACTAGGAGGGTGGTGAAGCACTGGAATGGGTTACCTAAGGAGGTGGTGGAATCTCCTTCCTTAGAGGTTAAGGTCAGGCTTGACAAAGCCCTGGCTGGGATGATTTAGTTGGGGATTGGTCCTACTTTGAGCAGGGGATTGGACTAGATGATCTTCTGAGGTCTCTTCCAACCCTGATATTGTATGATTCTATGGGCTGGGGCTTCCAGGGTCCTAAGTACCATTCAGTTGACTGCTGTAAAGCCAGAACTCCCGGGAGCTCACGGAGCATAATTTTGCAGACTTCCAGTTCTATTAAAACTGTTGAGTTTGGGATTTTCAGCCTAACTTGGGAAATGCTGCTACTAATTCTTTTCCAGAATGCCTTTGGCTTGTCAGAGAGATAATATGGTAGAACTTGCAAACGTTGAAATACTCAGTGCCGCACAAGGTTTCCGTTCACAAAACTTTTCTCACATGGCCCATTAATTCACTCAGTGAAGTCTGAAATGCCCTGTCAGCTATCCATGCCTCCAGTTAGTTAATCAAAGCCAGGTCCCAAGGATGCCCTCGCTGGAAAGTGGAAGATGAAGCCGGGTCAGGAAACTCTTTTCCAGCCTTCACAACAGGAGGAAGATTCCTTTCCAATGCTATGGTCTGTAACAGCAATCTTGATGGCTTTCTAGCATGTCCACAAAGAATGGCTTTTGAGAACGATTAATAACAAAGGCAAAAGATGAGGCATTTTATCAAGCTCTGCTTATTGCTTCATACTCTGCAAAGGTTATTCCGTAAATGTATCCGGCCATATCTGTGGATCTCCTTTTATTGATTAAACGTAGCTTTCCATCGACTCAGGTGATTTCATCCAAAGTCCTGCCAGAATATTTTCTCCATACACAATAAAAGAGCTTTACTTTTCCTAACATTAAAACCACTACTATCGAACACATGCTGCAATTTTACTTTTAACTGAAAATTATTATGACAACAACAAACAACAACAGGGAATGACAGATAATATATGGAACAATGACAAATAGTATAAATGCTTTAATACTGATACCTCCTGAGAGGGAACAGAGAATCTGCACTTTGGCATGGTGGGGGTTAAACGCCACCTTTGGGTTCAGTAAGCTGCACCCCACTATACCTGTGGCCCATACCAGACCTGGAGTGGGGAGAAAAGAAGGGAGCCTGGCTCAGTTAGGGGCTGACTGGCGAGGAAGCAGGAGCTCGCTCCCTGCCTGCCTGAAGGGATGGATCACCTAACATATTGAGTTTTGAGACCTTCCTTCCTTCCCAAATCAAGAGTGAAAAATTCTGACAAATTCTGTGTCAGGGGCAGATTATGGGTGGTCAGACCTAGTAGTCGAAGCCAGAGTCTGCAGTCACGAGGCAGGAGTGTAGAGGCAGTGGGGCCAGGAGACTGGAATGTCAGAAGCAGGTGACAAACTGGAGATCAGAACCATGAATTGGAAACAGAGCCAGACTTGGTCAGGATATCAGAATGTCAGAGGCAGGAACCACAAATCAGATGCCAGGAAATGAAGCCAGGGAAGTGGGAACAGGAAGCACAAGGGCACTCAGTCCAGAGCAGTGTGCAGCCATCTTGTTTGGTCAGCTTCCTGTTCCTGCAGCTGGCTAACGTACAGCCAGCAGGCTACTCAGCCACTCTGGGACTCTGCCCATCAGACATGGAGGGGAAGAGCCTCACACAGGGGCTGGGCTTCGTGGGTCCCAGGTAAGCTATTGTCAGCAGGCTGCCAGGTGGAGGCCTTTGAATTTACTGGACTGGTATTTTTCTTTGGTCTTATTTCGTACAAGAGCCTATTTGACAGCTTTAAATGCCAATTGTGCCTTCTTATTGTTCTTAAGTATGACATATGACTGCTGGGATAATTACGTTTTTATAAGGAAGCTTGGTATATTGGACCAGTTCAATTCTTTTTGCAATATACTGTTCCTATGCAGCTCCATTCAATGCACCATACTCTCAATATCTCTTTCAACAGATTGTTGGGCTCAACGGGTAGTGATCAACAACTCCATGTCTAGTTGGAAGCCGGTATCAAGCAAAGTGCCCCAGGGTCGGTCCTGGGGCCAGTTTTGTTCAACATCTTCATTAATGGTCTGGATGATGGGATGAATTGCACCCTCAGCAAGTTCACAGATGACACTAAGGTGGGGGGAGAGGTAGATATGCTGGAGTGTAGGGATAAGGTCCAGAGTGACCTAGACAAATTGGAGTATTGGGCCAAAAGAAATTTGATGAGGTTCAACAAGGACAAGTGCAGAGTTCTGCACTTAGGAAGGAAGAATCCCATGCACTGCTACAGACTGGGGACCGACTGGCTAAACAGCAGTTCTGCAGAAAAGTACTTAGGGGTTACAGTGGACGAGAACCTGGATATGAGTCAGCAGTGTGCCCTTGTTGCCAAGAAGGCCAACAGCATATTGGGCTGCATTAGTAGGAGCACTGCCAGCAGATCGAGGGAAGTGATTATTCCCCTCTATTCGGCACCGGTGAGGCCACACCTGGAGTATTGTGTCCAGTTTTGGTCCCCCCACTACAAAAGGGATATGGACAAATTGGAGAGAGTCCAGTGGAGGGCAACAAAGATGATTAGGGAGCTGGGACACATGACTTACAAGGAGAGGCTGGGGGAACTGGGGTTAGTCTGCAGAAGAGAAGAGTGAGGGGGGATTTGATAGCAGCCTTCAATTACCTGAAGGGGGGTTCCAAAGAGGATGCAGCTAGGCTGTTCCCAGTGGTGGCAGATGACAGAAGGAGTAATGGTCTCAAGTTGCAGTGGAGAAGGTTTAGGTTGGATATTAGGAAACACTATTTCACTAGGAGGGCAGTGAAGCACTGGAATGGGTTACCTAGGGAGGTGGTGGAATCTCCATCCTTAGAGGTTTTTAAGGCCCGGCCTGACAAAGCCCTGGCTGGGATGATTTAGTTGCTGTTGGTCCTGCTTTGAGCAGGAGATTGGACTACATGACCTCTTGAGGTCTCTTCCAACCCTGATATTCTATGATTCTATGATCTATACAGACTCCATTATTTCTTTCAAGCCAGGTGCTTTTGAAGTTGCTCTATAAACAACGTGTCCAGATGTGCGTACATCACCAGCCCCATGATTGTCAGATTCGCCTACTCAAACAGCTGTTGACTACTATTAGTTTGCCATCCTGTTTGAAATAACTTGACTTTCTCAGGATCAGTGGGGAAATATTCTTGTTAGGAACATAAGCCAAGGTTCTGTCTAAACTAATAATTTATTTGTCCATGTAGACAGGAGAGATAATGAAAAAGAAGCTGGCATTTCACATGATCTACAAAGTACAGCTTTTCTGTTTTAGGATCTCTGTCAGTGAGGATGTGACAACTACTGGACACAATCTCTTATTCTTTAAGGCCTGAAAATAACTATGTAGACTATAAAACTATATCTCCTGTTGTCTCAATTATCATACAGAGGGTTGAAGCATGAGATAGTGCTACACCACAAAACGAATATTTATGTCTTATTTAAGTGAGATCAAAACACACATTGAACTCCTTTTTTGCTCATATACTTAAAATGATACATCTGTCTGATGGGTTACATTCGACTTACAGTATATATTCAATCATAAGCCGGTTCGCTTATAAGCCGACCCCCGCCCCAGATGGATAAGTAAAAATGGAACACTTTTATAACCTGTTCATAAGCCGACCCTATAATTCAGGGGTCAGCATACTTTGGCTCCCGGGCCATCAGGATAAGCCCCTGGTGGGCTGAGATGGTTTGTTTACCTCGAGTGTCCGCAGGCATGGAACTAAAACTAAGTAAACAAAAAGTGTCCCAGCGCGCCAGCTGCTTACCCTGACGGGCCGGGACAGCAACTGATGGGGAAATTTTTGGGGGGAGAGAGAAGCTGGGAGTCAGGGGAGTAACCCCTGTGACCACCCCCCACATGACCCCACCCCTAGCCTGGGACCTCCACAATCTCTCCATCCCTTCGCACTTTATCTGGGGAGGGCCAGGGGAGGATGTATCTGGCCTGGCTGGAGCTGCTCCAGCAGGCTGGGCAGTGCGGCCGCAGCCTGCTCCGGCGGGCTGGGCAGTGTGGGCACAGCCTGCTCTGGGGGACTGGGCTGGGCAGCCGGGCTGGGTGGCGCTGCTGCAGCCTGCTCTGAGGGGCAGGGCCGAGCGGCACGGCTGCAGCCTGCCAGCCCCAGTGCTGCAGCTGCTTCGGAGGCTGGGGGGAGAGCAGCGTGGCCAGAGCGGAGAGACTCTGGCCTCTTCTCTTCCGGCTGTGTTGCCTCTCCCTGCTCCCTCTGTTGGGGGCAGGGCCGGCTTTAAGACATGCAGGGCCCGATTAGAAAGAGCTGCTGCTGAAATGCGGCCAAAGACAGCGGCAGCGATTGAGCTGCCGCCGAAGATAGCGGCGGCAATTTGGCGGCAGCTCAATCGGTTGCCGCTGTTTCCGGCCCCTCTTCCGGACACTGCGGGGCCCTCTTAGGCACAGGGCCTGATTCCTGGGAATCGGTGGAATCGCCCTAAAGCCGGCCCTGGTTGCGGGGAGGGGCTGTGTCCCACCTCTCCCTGTCTATAAGCTGACCCCCGTCTCTGGTGCTTCCCTTTTTTACTAAAAAAATTGGGCTTATGAAAAAGTCTATACGGTAGCAGAAAGTCATCTTTCATAGTTTGCCTACATCTCCTGTGTTCGAATAGGAAACCTCTTTCTCTCTTTTCCTTTTATGTCATTTGCTAAAAAGTGAAAAATGTCTCCTGCTTAGAACAGCATGCAAGGCTGTTGTTAAAGCTCTTTGTCAAACTCCTTTATTGCCTACAGCACAGACTCATACCAGTGTGAAGGCACAACCAGTGGGGGTCTCTCTACTATGATTCAACTCATCTGCAGTCTAGCAGCAAGAGAGCCCACTATCTCAAGAAAAAAGTGTAAGTCTCTAGGAAGAAAAAAAAAAGAAAAAAAAAGTTTCCCAGATGGTGGCACACAGAACTGTGACTTCACTGCAGTTCAACGAGCATTGGGGAAAATAGAAGTGTGTTCACGCTACTTCTTATTAATGAAAACAAATATAAAAAACAGGTCCAATCACTCAGAAGTTATTTAAAAAGTATCGGTCGGAATTGTAAAATGTTAATGTTCAGCAGCAATGCTGAATTTTAACTCACAAGTTATTCTATCCTGGAGTATCGGTACTGATCTTACAGGCTTCTGCAAACAAAACAAAACTGAGCTTTATTTTTTCCACTTTTCTTTTAAAGCAGAGAATTAGGTTCTTTTCTCTTTCTTCTTGTCTGCTCTGAAGCCATGGTTAATGATTTAAAAAATAACTAATAAAATGGGAAAATCATATCTCACAGAAAAAGGCATCACCTTTTGGAAGTTTTATTTCAAATTTCAGTTTCAAGACAATCTATCCTGTAATGACAAGTATACGCTAGAGAAGATAAATGCAGTTCTGTAAATGCACAAAAAATTCAGTTACCTAGAGACATCAAAAAAGGGACAGTGAGTGGTGTATTAAGAGATTTAATTTTTTGTTTTTAATAGGAAGGTTGAAACAGACAGCTATGGTTTTGAGACTTCATTGCCTCCGAGACATTTTAAGTCTGCTTTAACAAATGATGCCAATGTTCCAGGTTGGTTTTTGCTCTGTTTAGGTTACCCTTATGGTTTCCCACGAAGACCAAAGGCAGCACCCAGGTTTTCCATCACATTTATTCTACAGCCAAATTCGTATGCTTCAAACAACCACCCCACAAAAGACTAGCAATCATTTTCATAACTGCATTCCAAATAAAACAGAATGTATAATTTTGGATTTGCAGCTCAAAATCTGATCAGGGCGGATTAATTTTCTGCACACATAAGAAATGCTTAAGATCTTAAAACATTCATCATGTGTAACAAATGTCTGTGTCTCTTATAAGCCTAGGGTCTCTAACAGGCAAGGCAAATCTGCAGAGCGTTTATTGATGAGCGGTGAAGATTAACAGGATTTTTTAAAAATATGCCTCCATTAACACACAAGTGACAAACTTTCAGGCAGAGATTATCATGTGCTACATATGTTTGTAGGACACCTAGCATAATGGGGCCCCCAACCTGGTTGGCTTCCAAATGCTATAACAATATAAATATCAAGTAATGATAATAAAGGAAACTAAGGCACAATCACCATAGGGAATATCATGGGCATTTTTCAAGACTGCAAATTGTAAATGGGGTGCGGAGCATTTTAGAGGCATCAGGCTTTGTGAGATGCCAGACGAGTTTGAGATAGGCGCTAACAACATCCATTGTTGGTCCTACTAGAAGTACCTAACATTTATTGGGTTACATAGGCCAGACATACAGAGACACAGGCGCATGCACATGCCTTGTCCACACTGAAGGTGGTGTGTTGGGTACGTTTCGCTGCACGCTGCAGTAAAAAGCAGGCTGCATTCACACTGTGGTGTGTAGCCACACGCAGCAGTGAAAGGCTCTGGTGGGGGGGAGAAAGCAGGGAAAGCGGGGTGGAGCTCCCAGAGCTGTCACAGACTTTTCCCGCTGCCAAAGTCTTTCCTTATGGTGGGGAAAGGCTCTGGCAGCAGGATACAACACTGCTAAAGATGACGGGGCGGGGGGGAGGGGGAAGGGGAGTTGTCATCGCTTGGGTGTGTAGAGAGAGCGGTGTAGGGTATATACCCTAAGGCTCTGCTGTGTCTTTATTCACCTTCACTGCTATTTATACCCATGCCGAAGGATGTGTAGCGTATGTACTCTATACGACCCCATAAGTGGTGTGGAGTATAGACACACACAGAGACACACGCCAAGCACAGAGAGTGTGTATGATAACGCTTGCCCCCACCACATAACAGCAGCTACATAAATAAATACATTCCACCTAAAAGAACACCCGCAAAAAAACAAAAAACAAACAAACAAAAACAATCAAACCCCCTGCCCCAAAAAAAGAATTGGTTCCATGGAACCAAGCTAGGAGAATGACGACTTGAATGTTGATGGTGATACTGCTGAGAATGTATCTGATAAATTGACCATACTGGTTAGCTGATCAGTAATTCTGACATTCAGACATCAAATAAGGCTCAGGAACACAACCTCCAGGGCAACAGCTCTAAATCAGTGCTTAATAAAACGACGGACTTGTTTTGCAAACCATTCTTGTCCATGAGAATTCTTCGGTACTAAATAAAAGTGGAGTTCAGAAATTATCCAAAATGTAGATACAATGACCCACTTGACAGGAGACCACCAAAGAGCAGAAGAGAACAGAATACTAAACACAAAGGCTACATTGCCATCTTCATTTCCTGCCTCAATACAGGAGACTGGACAAGATGACCAACTGAGGCCCCGTCTAGCCCTACACGTCTATGATTGCTAATCAAAATACAGATCTAAAGAGCTCATTATCATGCTGAAAAATGAACCAGACATTCCTGAAAAGATGTGAGGCATATGAACCTTAACCGAAATAGCAGGAGTCTTTGAGAAATACAGCACACCAAAACTGTTGTTTGTATCCATCTTTCAGCATATGGTAGCCAGTAGAAATAAATCTCGACAAAAAGGAATTCATTTTAAATATCAAATTATGTTGCCAAACCCTACTATTTATCTACCAAATATGTTAAATAGTTTCTAAAGAGACCCATACTGCTTCCTCTATAAAACCTTTAAATAACTACCGTGCTGAGGGTGCTTGAAGTTTAGTTATAAATGTCACTGGTCTGGTTAACACCCCAGTATTTCAACCATCGGATTTAATTTTGAAAGGATTTCAGCCGCTTTTCTGTCCTGCATACGTGAATAACTCCATTCTTAAATAAATTATATGTTATTATTCTCCTCTTACTTTATTCTGCATGCAAATTATGCAAGATACACAAACAGTGCATTTGTCTTAGTCCACCCTACCAGAATTTCTTTCACCTCGGGATCGCAGGGGCAAAGTATTTCAACAGCTCCAAATGCATCTTTCCTCCCTACCCTGGCTTTTGAAATACTTCAGTTTCCACAAATGACATGGCAGATTATGGTATATTTATTACAAAAGACTCAGGTTAAATGCTGGAAGGATCTTTTAACACTGACACAAATGTTGGACAACTTATATTCAAAGATCTGCACTGGGGGTTCTCCCTTTCATTTCAGCTCAATTGCTTTGAGCAAAATCTTTTGGTACTCTGAACAATTCAGTATACACCAGGTAAAGAAGTCACTTGGAACGAGTCAAGATCTTTACTGCTGCCTAATGATCACAAAGATTAAACTTGGAACATTACACACACATAGTTGTCCACTGTTCATTTGCAATCAGGGTTTGCTTTAACATTTCAGGAGGTGATCTGAGAGAGAGGGGAATGCCAGTCTTCAAAAGAGAGAACAGTAAAAAATACCTAAAAGATTTAGGGTTTGATTATCCTCTCATTTATATGCATGTAACTCCTTAACGTCATGATCTCTGTATAAACTAGTGGAGAGTTGGGGAGATAGTGTAAGATGCCTGCACTAAAACATGCTATAGCTATAAAGAAAGAAAAGAGCTTTCCTGAACTTCTGCCGATAATTCTTCAAAATGGGTTTCCCCCCTCCCAGGGGCGGCTCTATGTATTTTGCCGCCCCAAGCACAGAACTCAGGCAGCTTTCAGCGGCATGGCTGCGGAAGGCCCGCTGCTAACGCGCCTTCGGCATACCCGCCGCCAAAACCGCAGCATCGGTGGACCTCCTGCAGGCATGCCGCCGAAGGCAGCCTGACTGCTGCCCTCAGGGCGACCAGCAGGCCGCCCCTCGCAGCTTGCCGCCCCAGGCACGTGCTCGGTGTGGTGGTGCCTGGAGCTTCCCCTGGCCTCTCCTTTGAATTTTATAACTTAAAACTATGAAAAGTCTTCTAACTCCACCCCCTTCTTTTCTGTCTTGGTAAACATAGAGAGATTTTGAAATTGTTCAGAGCAAATTGAAAACCGATCCTTCCTCTCTACACATTAATCCTTTCAATTCCGCAAGAAACACAATAAAGCATTTTAAAAACAAAATTTACACAAGTTTTACTCCAGCTCTTTCACAGACTCAAACCAAAGCAGCAGTCTTGACATTTAGCAAATCGTTGATTCCAGATCAGATTCCCAATTAGATGGTGGAGGAAACATTGTTGAAGTTCTAGTTCAGAGATAGCGGGCATCAGATTGTTGTGGTGCACTGAACAGAGAAAGGATGAATACAGGAATCATTCCAGGTCATCAATTACATCATTTCATAAGGAAGAATATTTAAGTGAAATGTAAGAATGAACCAATGGGTTTTAGAAACAGACTTCAGTGTATATTGTTAATGACAGAAGATAGTGGCAAAATCACCAGGAAAATGAAACGAGCAGCATCTCACTCATGTCATGATGCCGCTGCAATTCAGCCTGCCCTGTAGCATGTTGTGTTATTAGAGGTTCAAGAGAGCTACGAAGTGAATTATTACAGTTCCTACAGTCTTGCTGAGATCTACAGTTATGGTCATAATATACTGCCATGCAGCCATCACTGTGTGCCCTTGTTAACATGTGATAAAATGGTCTGCAGCGCATAGAAACAAATCTGTTTATTTGGCATTCATTGACCACACATTTTTGGAGGAAGGTGAGTATCAGAAGGAAAGTGAGATGGAAAGAGTGATCGTGAAACAGAGGTGTATGAGGACGATAACGACAAAGCATGACCTTTAAAGATAGGAAATACTCTGATATCACTCTTAAGAAGCAAAGCAACGCGTGAGCTTTTTCTCAACAGCCCTAAAATGAAGCAAACAAATCTCCCTAAGGGAGAGGGCCAAGGATGTGTTTATAAGATAGTTGCCATAAAACACTTCTAGAAATATGAAAGACTATAATTTACACATACACAGGACATGGAACTGAGATCCACTCTAGGAGTCTTGGAGCAGAGATTTGTAAAGTGATTTGTTAAGAGATTTGTAAACCCTAAGTAGAATTTAAAAAGACAGCGTACTTTAAGAAACAAGACTTTACATGAGTAACTTCAATTGGACATTTATTTGAGTTTTTAAACACTAAAAGGAAGGGAAAACAACACCTACCAAGTGAAATACTTTTTCAAAGCTCTCCCCAGCACTTGAAGTCCAACATGCAACAAAAGTAAGACTCAAGGCAGTGTTGCCTAATGGATACAGCACTAGACAGACTCAGAAGGCATGGGTTCTAATCCTGGTTTGACAACTGACCTGCTGTGACCTTGGCCATATTAGTGCATCTCAATGTGCCTTTGTTTCCCCTCCCATGCTGTACTATTTCAGTTGTAAGCACTTTGGGGCAGGATCTGTCTTTCACCAGCATTTGTAAAGTGCCTAGCAATGTAGGATCCTGGTCTCTGGGCTTTAAGGAGCTAATGCAGTGCATGTAATATTAATACATAAATGTTTAAGGCATATACGAAGTGCCACCCCCACTTTAGCATTTAGATCCCAAATAAAATCACAGATTTGTCTTTATCATAATAACCCCTTGAAAAGGTAACCAGATGATCCATAACCGAACAAGTAGAAGTTTAAACACATCCTACTGCATGCGTTCTCACAGGATTAGCCAGAAACAATTTAATTGTGCATGTACACATTTGTACCAGATTGATAACCTATTCGCTTTGCTGTCTGGAACCTAGAATAACCATCAAGAACAAGTGATACCTCTATTACCTTGTGTATAGAACAAAATTATTCCTTGTCAGCAAAGTTATGAAAATGCACCTTTCTAAGGATACAGTTTTCAGTACATGTTGCACCATCACAATTAAAGCACTGTGGTAAAATGATGAAGTAGAAGCAAAAAACAAAGTAACCATACGCCTGGGAGCTCATACCACAAAAAAAAAAAAAACTACGATCCCCAACAAAATTGTTCCCAAGAAACAGAACACACAATCCATTATAAGAACGAAGAACAAGCTATAATAGCTTTATATGATTATGTCCTATTCCATAAACCATATTCAAGGTCATAAATCAAAGTAAAAAAAAACCCACACCACTATACCAAAGGTTGTAGAAAATTATGAATACAAGTTTGAAACAGTAGATTCACGCCATAGGATGTAAATCACATCTATGCACTAGCAAAACACTGCTACAGTACTGAGTGAAGGTCCCAGCAATCTTTTATTTATAGGCTGGTTTATGATATTCCACATCACGGTACCTGAGTACTTGACATACATTTTAAGGAGGAAAATATTCTCACCAGTTTACAGATGGGGAACCTAAGCCATACTAAGTGACTTGCCCAAGGTCACACAGGCAGAACTGGGAACAGAACTCAGATCTCTCGAGTCTTCTCCAACATCTTAACCACAAGAGCATCTTTCCTCTCTCCGTGCCAAAAGAGAACTCAGTGAATGGCACAACTAGCCATACAGTCTGTCTCACGATAAATTAGGAACTGTTAAGGGCAGAGACCATTACTGTAACATTCTGTGAACATGTTATTCCATTTAGACACCATCCGCTCGCTGAGGTTTTGTCAGACAACAGGATAATGATTCATTATGCAATAAATTATTTCAAGACCAAAGAACAGGAAAGTGTATTACAGTGCACAGGTTGACCATGAAAATCTGAAAATCTGTCAACAAATGAAGCTCGTTTGCAATAAATTGGATACAAAAGAACAGCTATGAAACCACACAGTGTGGAGCAGCAGGGAATTGATGGTATGGCATGAAGTTGAAAGTAACTGTCAATTTAGTATTTCTCATGATTGAAACGCACACAAACCCAGAGGTCTCAGGGCCCAAACAGCGCTGTCAGCCAGCTACAGAAATTGGACTGAAGCACATTGTTACCAAGGTCAATATGTAGCTAAACAGGAAATATTTCAGAAGAGCAGAGGTACAGTGAGTGTGTAGTGGGGGATGGGATGAATTGGGGTATAGCTCTTTTTTGCAGAAATAAAACAAACAACAACAACTCAGACTCTGCCTGCCTATAAGCTAATAAAAGAAACTAAATTTAAATCAAAACCTACATTTGTCCTCCAAATACTTAAAAATCAAATGTTTAAAGCAGTGTTTTTCTCCCTTTGAAGTGAATGGGAAAGAAAGAATCTCTCTCCATCTGATTCTGCAACTTAATGAGAGAGGAAGGCACCACCCACAAAATATGGTCACAGACATTCACCGTCATAGCAATATTGGGACTTCTGCTGGTATTTCTTTAGTATTACATGCCTTTAAAACAGATGGACTCCATGCAAAAGCCTGTCACAACTGCAGGCCCAGAAGTTCAGAGACCAGTCTCCCTTTGATCCCCCTTGAACAGGGGATGAGAGTGGGAGAGCACTGATAACCCAATCCTGACAGGCCTTACATCATTATCCCAATATAAAGAACTCAGTGGCATTATTATAATAAATGCACAAAATATTTGCTTCCACTTCAGATCAACATTTTCAGATGGGTTGGTTGTGTTTAAAAATAAATGGCTTTGTCAATTTGCAATTATGAAATAGGTCAAGAAGGATCGGCACTTACTGAGACAAAATGATTCCCACCTACAACTCTCTCTCACACACACACACACACCAATATGGCTTGCAGCATCTTTTTATTTGTAAGGCAAACCGTCTGACTCCTGGATTACGAACAGTTCAAGTGCTCAGTTTCCCACATCATATACACTTCATTGTAAGCAACATGGTTAGCACTACAGAAATGTGGCAACGTGTGCTTTGGTTAATGTTCAAATTTACTTTCTGTTGCAAGAGGAGAATTGGCGCTCTCCCAAACTAAAGGCTTGAACAGCTTCGTAATTTCTGGTCCCAAGGAAATCAGGTTATAATGTTAGACTGGCATAGTTCTGTTCCACTGGCACCTATTCATGCTAGCAAAAACACTGACCATTTTACTCTTCTCCTGACCTACCATTACGTATACATCAGATGCTGTCTTTAGTATTCTTTTCATGGCACTTATAAGTACTTTTGATCTCTTTGATAGTTCCTTGACAGCGCTATTTCATCAGAGCCATTATCTAAAAAAGTTCCCTTAATTTTTGTTTTAATACACCTAACTTACTGCAAAGCCAACTTAAATATTAACAAGCCACTTAGAACAGGCACCTCCAAGTGAACTAATCTCTACAGATTATGTGTTCTAAGCAAAATCCTCTTGAACTGCCCATTGGATGAGACAGCAGCATAAGAATACAGAGATATTACTGGTAAGTAAGGGGAAATATCTGGCAATTTTTTACCCTTTCTTTTGTCTTCTCTAGCAAATGTTTTGCCCCACATACTTTGATAGGATTTGCAATTTACAAGTATTAATTAGCTTTTAAGATTTCGTTTCACAATAGAATCACAGTGTATCGAAATGGACAGACTAATGTTCCACCCTGAATTTAGCAGCAATGTTTTATTCCACAGGATCCTTTCTGAATCTCTGAAATACTCAGAAGCAGATGTCAGTCTTTTCCAGACTCTGCATTTGCCAGAGTGAGCCCTTTGGAGCTTCCGAAATATATTACTGCAACTCCTCCCGGCTGTCCTGGGGACACGCTCTGCCAGGCATTGCGCCCTCTTCTGGTGGGGTCTATCCTGCTGCCCTCTTGCCCTGCGGACCCCTCTCGCACCAGGAACCACAACCTCCTCTTTGTGACTCGGCCCTCCAGGCAGGTCAATACATGGGGTCCCCCCTTCTAGGTGTGGTAGCAAAGTCTTTCTAGGACAGATCATCCCAGGCAGTCCATTGTCCTCTACCCAGTCTGTGCCACATCCTAGTGGCTGATAGGGGAACCCACCCTCTACTCTGGGTTCCCTCTGGGGGCTTCTAATCAGCAGCCAAGGTCTGCACTCCTATTCATTGCTGCTTTTTCCCTGAGCCTTCTCCCACCTTCCTGGCTTCCCCACTCTCTGGCTTTGCCAGTTTCCCTCCTCCCAGGCAGTAACTCTGGACTACCTCTATGGGCCTAACACACCTCCCTTCATCCAGGGAGTGACCGCGGACTACCCCCCTCCTGGCCTTTATACAGGCCCCTCCTGTTCCTGCCCAGCTGAGCCTTGTGGCTGATTAATCTCTGCTCCTTCTGGTGCAGCCTGGGCAGTTAATTGGCCCACCTGGCCATATTAGCCCCTCCCAGTCTTGGGTGGGATGGACACCCCATCACATCTTCCTTTAGACGTTGCCCTCTGTAAGCCATCCATAGACTGTGGATGCCGCAAAATGTGGCACCATGATATTTCAAAGATCCTTTCCTATTAGAGCGAGTGACACCAACTGCCAGAGCAGGCCGGAGGGAAAAGGCATTTTCCTCAGGTCCACAAGCACCACAGAAGAAGCAGTAGCCTGCAATTCCACTTGGATCAGATCCCTCCTGCTTCATGGTGATCCTCCCAGATGCCCTGAGGGGTCCTTCCTACCCCAGCTGCAAAGGCACAACAGAGCAGAACTCCCTCCTGTACCTAAAACATGCAGAAGTTCATCTTTGCCTCTTCACACTTCAGAAAGCCCATGGAATCAGACTCATCACCTTCTGTGCGACACAGATGTATGGTTCTGTAGCAGAGATAAATGAATGGTTCCGCTGCTACGGAAAGCACAGCACTATGTGTCAAAGATATGGCTTGCATTCCCCGTTCTGCCAAGTGACTGACCTAGGTTAACTCATTTATGCATCATTGAGTCAGTTTCCCCATGGGAAATGAGGGGGAAGAATGACCGCTCTACATGACAGGGCTGTAGAGAAAATTCATTACTTCTGACAAGGTGCTGCTGAGGTCCTTTCATGGGAAATACTATAGTAGTGAGGTACTGTAACGCATGCTGCATATATTACTGGAGTTTGCTGCTGGTAGTACCAGGTACTTCACTAACACAAAGGAAAGCACAGTCCTCTCCCCAAAGAGCTTAATTAGAAAGAAATGACTCAAGTGTAACATTTAAAGGATCTTAGACTTTTCTAAATAAATGGAAATAGTGTCGCTAAAACTAATGTTATATGGTCTGTAGCAAATAAGGTATAAAAGAAAGCTTTAAGCATTCGGATGCCAGGGTGATGGGTGTACTATAAGAGACATATTGTATCAGTACAAGGAATCCCTTCTCCTAAACATCACTGCAACAACAGCTATAGACAAACAGATCAAATGGTCAGTTATGTGGAGCCCAGGTCTTTAAACAAGGTTTGTGTTCCCTGAAAACCTGCCCCCAATTCTTTTTGGGTGAATGAACTCTGATGACGAATCACTTTCAGTCTCTGGACCTCCAGGAACATAGCTGTATTGTGAATGTGTGTATCACAAGAAACCACATCTGCATGGTTGTGGCATGCATAAGTTAGTGTGTATGTATGTCAACGTCCTTTTTTTTAAAAATGTCAGTGTCGATTTTTTTGTTTAAAAACCAGCCGGAATGCCTGGGTTATTTTACTGTGCCCTGTCCCTTGAAGGATTGGTGCTCCGTTAAAGAGGTCAACGAGGACTCAGCCAAGGTGAAGAGGATGTGGTCCCAGGAGTTGTATGCTCATGAGAGACTCAAAAGCATTGCTCATCAATCCTAAAAAAAATATTCAATCCCCCTTGAAGTTTCAAAGGATGTATTTTTTTGTAATATCCCTCTCCATACTTATATCTTATTTAGAAAGTCCCAAAATGTTCCTTCCACACGAAGACTATAGATTTTCAAGCCATGCCCCTCTTTTATTATTTTGGACTGCAATGAGAAAAAAACTCTCTCGAGGACAATGGAAATATTTGTTCATATTGAAACACCAAACTGCTTTATAGCTATAGTACACATAGGAGTGATCTGACCAATTCTTCACCTCAATCTCATTTACAGCCTTCCGTTTGTATTTCTATTAATTAACACCAGGATTACAGTTAACTTCCCTAGCCTGAAAAAATACACTTGATATTCTCATCATTTCCTTTTATTAAAAAAATAGAATACTTAAAAAGTTTTCATTCACTGACTAAAATTAGAGCCCATCAAAAACCACCTTTCAAACAGGTTACATTCATGTAAATACTTCAAAGTGACACAAAAGTGAAAGGAAAAACAATAAAATAAAAATAGTCCTCTAACAAATACCCCTAAAAAACCCACTTCATTTTCCACTCTTTCACTTTCCGGTCAAGACACGGACATCTTCAGTTCCAAACCACCCTAGTACTTTTCATCTGGTGCAGAGGAAAAACTGAGAAATGACAAGATGGACTCCCTATCCTCTAAGGATGCTCCCACAGGCTTTGCTGGTCTGAGAATGGAGTGATCAATTGTCTAGAAGCCTGGGGGAGGGGAAATAGGTAGGGAGTGAAAATTGGATTCCCATCATTCAACCCACTGGGCAAGTCATGACACAACCAATTTTAAAGTGTTACCATTTTCACAGCAAAATGTGAGGGTGAAGCTCTGAGACTATGCTCTCAGTCCATTTGCTGTCGAAGACATTGGTTCAAAACAAAATAGGTAACGAAAGAAATACCTTTGGTGGGGTCTGTCTAGACGGGACAGCTTTCTACTTAAATGAAAACTACTATATGACACATTTCAAAATAATTAATACATATCCTCTTGCTTTGGAGAGGCCCAAGATTGAAAGAGCCGAGCTATCACCTGTCAGGCCTGAAATGAATTAATAGCATTGTGTCAGAAAGCACAATATAGGACCTGCCTTTATTATGCATTGCAGGGCAGCCTTCACTGTTTCTCACACTCATGAGAGCTTAAACCTAAACCCAAACTATACACTAATAATTGGAAAAACAATGATTGTTGCATCTTTGACGCTACAATATAAAAAACCTGCAGACTTTGGTTATGAAACATGCTAACTCGGAATCTTAAATTAAATCCAATCAACAAAAAAATAATTGATTTACTTGGCATTCATGAAATGTTCTTATAGCATTTACATACCAAATGCAGAAGCATTTCTAAGAATGTAGCTAAAGCCTTGCCTTAAGAATTCTAAGACCTGTCCGTACTTATTACCAAATATCTGCTATGATGTGCAAGAAAGCTAATGGAAATTAACAAAACAGCTTGCACAAATTTGGAGTTTAAGTATTTACACCACCAAATACAGATATTTAAATAGGAAATTTTAAGAACTGGCAGTGCATCAATAGCTTAAGTGATAAATCCCTCCCCCCCTTTTTTTTTTTTGCATTTGTTTACTAAATAAATGTAAGGCTTACAAGAATATATCTGCGGGACTTGGCCAATATAATGATTTTTTTTTTTTGGTGGGTTGTGCAAGTGAGTTTTATTATAAGAAAATGAATCATTTGTTATTTTTCTAGGTTACATAGAGAAAAATCATCAATATTCTTCAAATCAATAAAGAAATTTTTAATTTCAATGAAAATAGACAAATTGTTATAAGTAGTATTCTGTAGCAAAGAATCACCATTTTAGACATTTAATAGCCATAAAACTGTTCTCCCACTGTTTGCATTTGTGTTCTCCAAATACAACAGTCACACCAAAGTAAAGTCTTTCCACAAAATTTCTCCAGCCACTTATCAAAACTACTACTTTTCCGTTTGTAAATCAGTTGTGAGTTTGTGCAGATTTGAATATTTGTCTCCTAGAGTGTCCCAGAAATTCAAGTTACATAAACTAAAACTTGGATCATTCTATCATGTATAAACACTTGTTAAAACTTCAACAACACTTCTGAATCACAAGGCTTACAGAAACAAAGACATTTATATTCTAAAGCAGTATCTGTAAAGTGCTCAAGAATCATACCATGAAACAAAATTTTATAAGATAAAGGAATCTTTATTAACTGGGGGAGTAAGTCTGTATTTAAATTTCTTGCTCCTAATAAGCATCAACACTGAATGTGACCCAATGTTGCATACAGTGTTATTGTAGCCATATTGTTTCCAGGATATTATAGAGACCAGGTGGGTGGGTAATATCTTTTATTGGACCAACTTCTGTTGGAGAGAGAGAGACGCTTTCGAGCATACACTGAGCTCTTCTTCGGGTCTAGGAAATTAAGAGTGTCACTGCTAAATGCAAGGTGGAACTTATGCTAAACACATTTACCTCTAAGCATGTCTGTAGTCCCAATTACTTCAGAGTGATCTAGTGGACAGAACACTGGACTGGGAGTCCTGAAGCTGGGATTCTATATCTGCTTTGAACACTGTCTCACTGCACAACCTGGGGCTAGTCACGTCATTTCTCTGTGCCTCTGTTTCATCTCCCATCCTTCATCTTGTCTCTTTAGATTGTGAACTCTTTTGGGAAAGGGTGGTCTCTTAGGGCCTATCTACACTACAAAATTATGTCGACCTAACTCATGTCAGCATACAGCCACCACAGTTATGAAACAGTTTGGCTCCTTGGGTTGGGGGTGCACATCCTCACCAGGTGCAATTCTATCGATTGTATTGTCAGTTTGGGGCACTGTGGGACAGCTCCTGAAAGCTAGTGACAGTCAACATAAGCAACACAGTGCCTACACGGACACTGCGTCAACCTAATGACAAGGAATGACCCTACGCCTCTCGGGGAAGTGGTGTTACTAAATCAGTCTAGAGAGGCACTTACTTCAGCAGGAGCCAAATTTAAGTGAAGACATTTTCAGAGCTAGGTCGATGCAAGGCAGCTTACGTCAACTTAACCGTGTAGTGTAGACCAGGCTTAGTATGTCATTGGGTTTGAGTCTCTAAGCACAATTTGGGGGCGGCTCCAGGCACCAGAGCAGCAAGCGCGTGCCCGGGGCGGCAAGCTGCGGAGGGTGGCGTGCCAGTCGCTGTGAGGGCGGCAGTCAGGCAGCCTTCGGCAGCACGCCTGCAGGAGGTCTGCCGGTCCCACGGCTTCGGCGGCAATTCGGCGGGTACGCCGAAGGTGCGGGACCGGCAGATCACCCGCAGAAACGCCGCCGAATACGCATGACCAGCGGACCGTCCGCAGGCGTACCGCCGAAGGCCGCCTGACTGCCGTGTTTGGGGCAGCAAAAGACATACAGACACCCCTGGTGCAATTTTAATACAAATAAACACTCATTTGGAAAAGTGCTCTGTTGGCTCTTCTTTTGTCTGTCTTCTATACTTAAAACAATACATTACGGCTATTCTTATTGTTTGCATTGCAGCAACATCCAAAAGGTTCAAATACATAAAGACTTGGCCACTCCCCAAAGAGCTTACAGTCTTCAGGGAAGCGAGTGGATTACCCTTTGGCAGCCATCTTGGGGGAAATGTATTTGAAAAGCTTGCAGCACTTAACTTCTGCTCTCTCGCAGCTCTTTAGCCTTTCCCTACATTTTGAACTGCCACCAAAAGCCAAAGGTGCTGAAGCGATGGCTTTAATAAAAGCAAACACCATAGGAACAGCATAATTCTCCCTTGCTAAGAGACAAAGATGGCAAGGCCGGCAAAGAGCAAGCCCAGGGGAATCCCTTCTCTCTGCATTAAAGTCTTTAAGGGATGAGCTGTTTTTATGCCTGTGCAGTAGATATGGTATATTGCCCATGGATAATCAATAAAGTCCTTCCCATTTAATACAGACAGCTAAAATCTCTGTCATTAAAAGTCTACCTTATAGGTGCAACGTGGAAGGTAGGAAAACCTATCGCTGCCAGCGGCCTCAGAGTCTGAAACAAAGACATGGGTGTCATGGACACGAATGTACGTGGATCGCAGGCAGCTAGGAGTCTGTGCAGGCAATGCTCTAGGGCACTAGAGCTCTATCTCTAGGACACCCGTGGAGCTGTTGCTACCACTCTAGATGGGTGACATTGTCTGTGCTCTGGGCTCACTAGACATATGCCTACACAACAGCAGCTACAGTGGCACAGCTATGGCGCTGCGTTGCTGCAGTGTAGATGCTTCGACAGAAGGGGTGTTTCCATCAATGTAGTAATCAACCTCTCCGATAGGCGGTAGCTAGGCAGGAAAAATTCTTCCATTGACTTAGTCATGTCTTCAGCGGGGGTTAGGTCAACCTAACTATGTCACATGGGGAGTGAAATTTTTCACAGCCTTGAACGATGTAGCTAGGCCAATATAATTTTTACAGTGTAGACCTCAGCCAGGCTTGTCAGTGAGTAAATAATAATACCTAGTCTTTTCATCAGTAGATCTCAACGTGCTCTGCAAAGGAAGTCAGTCTCATTATCCTGATTTTAAAAATGGGGAAACTGAGGCACATGGAGGCAGTGAATTGTCCAAGATCATCCAGCAGGCCAGTGACAGAGCCAGGAATAGAACCCAGGTCTCCTGACCCACTCTCCAGTGCTCTAACTACTACGCCTGTGGTTCTCAACCAAGGGTAGACATACCCCTGGGGGTACGCAGAGATCTTCCAGCGGAGACATCAACTCATCTAGATATTTTCCTAGTTTTACAACAGGCTACATAAAAAGCACTAGCGAAGTCAGGACAAACTAAAATTTCATATAGTCAATGACTTCTTTATACTACTCTATATACCAGGGGTAGCCAAACTGCAGCTTGCAAGCCCACCTACCAGACTGGGGCAGGGGCAAGCTCAGGCTTCTGCCCTGTGGTAGGGCTAGGGCTTTCTGCCTAATGGGGCAGGGAACTACAGGCTTTAGCCCTGCAGAAGGTGGGTGCCAGGGCTTGGGGCTTCAGCCTCAGTCTTGCTGAAGGCCCAAGCCCCACTACCTGCCACGGAGCAGAAGCCGAAGCAGGTGCGCCCGGCTCTCAAACTTCTGAAGATTATCGTATGCAGCTCGGAGGATCAGTAAGTTTGGCCACCCCGCTATACACTGAAATATATAGACAATACTTATATTCCAAATTGATTTGTTTTATAATATGGTAAAAAGGAGAAAGTCGGCAATTTCTTAGTACTCATGTGTCTGACACTTGTGTATTTTTATGTCTGACTTTGTAAGCAAGTCATTTTTAAGGGAGGTGAAACTTGGAGGACACAAGACAAATCAGACACCTGAAAGGGGGACAGTCGTCTGGAAAGGTTGAGAGCCACTGCACCAGGCAAAACTGTCTCCTACTGAGGCAACATCCAAGCCCATTTCGGTTCCCAGGGAGCACTGTTGGGGTGGGACCCCTCCCCAGTCCACACAAAATCAGCCTTGGCCTCGTCTTGGATGATGGGAGGTGAGTGGGGCTGGGAGGACAGCAGCTTGACGGCGTGCAGGGGTTTGGTGGGGAAGGAGGCTAGATAGGGTGGAAAGTGGGGGTGAGCAGGCTGCCGTCCCGGTGCTGGCAGCTACAGAAAAATCAACAGACTATATTGCTGCCTATCTGCAAAAGGGATCAAACCTCAGCAGCAAAGAGCTTATTACCATGGTTATTGCTGCTATTTCTAGACAACGTGAAGGGCCGTTTAGGGCTTTCATGAGGGAGTTCTCAGACTCCATGGCAAGCATATTGTTAGTAATTACAGGCGCGTTCTACCACTTGAATGTTTTCGGCAGGAACAGCTCTAGCTTTTTTGCCGCCCCAAGCACGGCAGTCAGGCAGCCTTCGGTGGCTTGCCTGCGGAGGTCCCCGGTCCCGCAGATTCAGCGTACCCACCGTCGAATAGCCGCCGAATCTGCGGGACCGGCGGACCTCCCGCAGGCAAGCCACCGAAGGCTGCCTGACTGCTGCCCTCGCAGGGACTGGCAGGGCGCCCCCCGCAGCTTGCTGCCCCAGGCACGCGCTTGGAGCGCTGGTGCCTGGAGCCGCCGCTGGTTTTTGGCAACTGAACTGTCAGAAAATATTTGACAGAAAAACGTCTCTGGTCCAAGGAGGATATTCTGGTCCAAAAAAGGTCTGAAGTGCAAAATGCCTCAGCTTTTATACCTGAATCTTCTTCAGCTCATGTATTTCTAACCCTAACCCCTCCTTCCAACAAAGGATCCCTTAGCACTTTCCAAGCCAAATAACGTGAGATTTTCACATGTGCTACCAGTTCTCCCTCTTCTTCTGCTGCTTTGGGTAACAAAAATCACAGTTGCTTACACGTGCCCAGTTCCCTCTCCTCCCAAACCGATCTTCATTTCTTGCAAGTAGCCCTCTGTGCCTGGAATGACCTTCCTGGACTCATTCACTACTAAAGCCCCTACACTTTCCCCCTTCAGATCCTTCTGAACAGTGGTTCTCGGCCCAATCAGCACACAGCTGCGGCCCATGTGACATCCTCAGGGCCATACAGATAGTATATATATTGAATGGATGCGGCCCATGTAACACAGAGAAAGCTGCATATGTGGTCCCCACAGTAAACAGGTTGAGGACCACTGCTTGAGATCTTCTAAGTAAGTGGCCTATGTTTTCAGAAGAGCTGTGCACCCAGCAGGTCCCAGCTGCTGCATCTTCCGTGCTTTTGAAAATCAGAGAGCCTAAATAAGGATTCTGGCGACACGTTTGAAAATGTTGGCCTGAAAACTTACTTGCAAAGTAAAAGTCAAATGTTCTGATGCTCCTCCTGAATCCAAGGCTGTTTAAATAAAACATTTTAATGCATATTCCTTTTAGATTTCAGTGCTTCTATTTCATTATACTCATTTTCTTTATTAAAGAAAAAGTTCATTTATCAATTCATCTCTACCTTTAAAAAGTGACCAAATAAAGTTTTTGAAGCTACAACACACACACACACACACACACACACACACACACACACACGGTATCTCCAGCTCTTTTCAATTTAGTAGCTTTTAATTACAACAAAACCATTTTATAGCTGCACTGACATTTCTGAACATAAGCAGAACTTCACTCTAAATAACCAATTCAAGTCATAATGAAACTGCTCATCTTTATTTTTATGTGCTGGTCATGCAGCCCTTCCACCTTAATCTTGTTGTTTAATTTCTCCTTGGCTACGTACGTTCTTGTGGACTAACATAGCAATTTTCCTCTAATGAGTGTGTGCGTTGAGCATGAATTTTAGGAGATGTAATCAACTAAGAACACATTCATCTCCATGAATAGGTTTTTAAAACTGGAAATATGAATTTTAATGTGCTGTATATCTTATCTACAGCACTTATACCGTGTAATGAGAATTGCACATAGGAAAAACAGTAATTTACCTACTGTAATTTAAACTTTATATATTGTTAAATGATTTTCATGTTAATAGAGACCATTAGAACATTGAAGGGAATAGAAAAAGCTATAGTGGTTTTTGCACCTGCATATCTAGCAATTTTTGAATACACATGATATTAAACAAACTTGCACCAAATGTCTTCAAGCAAATTGACATTCCTATTTATAACCATATTCTGCCTTCATAGGTCCAGATTTTTAAATCAGTGTCATAATGCCTAGCTGATTTAGGATCCAAAATTTCATTTTCAAGTGTGATTTAGGCACCCCGAAGTCTAAATTCCAACAACAGCTGATGGAATTTAAACTCCCAACTGCCTCAAATGATTTTGAAATGAGATTTAGGCTCCTAAACCAGCTAGGCATTGAAATGCTGAGCTCAGCAACTTCTATGTCTACGAATAAAGACAAAAGACTGATTATGTCTATGGGGGAACTCCCTCAGCATCCTTTCACTGAGGAGACATCATGGAGTGTGTGGATGTTGTCATGAAAAACTGGTCCCTGGGAAGCCAGCCAGCTGTGCCACAGACTGAACTGGGGGTAAATCCTACTTTGTTAGAAAGGAAAGGAAACTACTAATCACCGTAGACCATTTGTTCCCACCACTCTTTCTTGTTTCTAGTAGAATCTCTATTCTCTTTATATAAAACCTTATTGTGTTTCATTATAAGTGCTGCGTGTGTAACAGGAGTGGAGGTTTAAGGTAAAACTGGTAAACTGGGGTACCCTGCTCTTCTGGGGGCAGAGGATCTGGGATTTCTGGGAGTAGCCAGAGTCAGGGGCAGGATACCACAGGGGAATGATTCAAAGGAACTTGGAGACTGGGGGGCACCTATTGTTAGTCTGCAAGGGGAAGACAGGGCTGGCATAGCCCAGAGGAGAGGGCTTGAGTGGCTGACAGGCTAGTGGTGTTAGGGAGCTAACACCCATCTACCACAAGCAAGATGCCCTCACATTGGAGGCATAGGGTCACAAGGCAACTCATGGTCGCAGGTATCCTGAGAACCATCACAGGTAGCCTTGTGGTTAAAGGACAGGGCTGGGACTCAGACAATCTGGATTCAATCTCCGGCTCTGTCAAACTTCTTGATGACCTTGGCCAGGACAGGTAATTTCTTTGTGGTTCAGTTGCCCATCTGTAAAATGGGAACAACACTATCTCTTCCAGATCTGGACTCTCTTAGACTGTAAGCGCTTTGGGGCAGGTACTCTTATTATGCATCCACCGATCATCTAGCACAGTGGCTAGTGTGACCCCTTTCACATAGCAAGCCTCTGAGTGCGACCCCTTATAAATTAAAAACACCTTTTTATAGATTTAACACCATTATAAATGCTGGAGGCAAAGCGGGGTTTGGGGTGGAGGCTGGCAGCTTGTGACCCCCCATGTAATAACCTCGCGACCTGCTGAGGGGTCCCGACCCCCAGTTTGAGAACCCCTGATCTAGCATGATGATGCATCGCTCTCACTCAGGCACCTTAGGTACGGCTGTAAAACCAATCATAACATGTCAGGAAGTTCATTTCTAGGTTAATTCATTCAGAACATTTCTAGATCTGCAGCCCATCTTGAGAAGGATGGGGGTGGGGGGGAAGTATACAAGTGAAAACCATCAACTCTTTCTCCTTTACCCCTCGAAATGTTTTAAGCAAATCAGAAATTTTGGCTGGTGTCTGAACTAATTTGAAGGTAGGGACTACAAAACTAGTTTGTTTTGCTTTCACTGAATGTGTATCTGTAATCATTAAGAATTCATAACTGTGTGGTTGGAGGGAAAAGTGGCACCTCACTAAAAGTTTAGAGGCGCTTAAGGGAAAGTTAAGTGTAAGCAAATGTGTGAATAAGCTGCTAAGATGGTTAAACATTTATGAATGTATTCAAAAACATGTAACAATGGCATATATTTAGATCTACATAGAACACAATTAAATGTAGTTTCTCTAGAACAGTAAAAGAACCAACATTTTAAATGCACAGTGGTAACTGAAAACTATATCAAAATTGTATTTTTAAGCAACAATGGCTTGAATAGAAATGCATAATTTATAAAAACGAGGAGTCCGGTGGCACCTTAAAGACAAACAGATTTATTTCGACATAAGCTTTCGTGGGTAAAAAAACCCACTTCATCAGTTGCATTTGAAGAAGTGGGTTTTTTAACCCACAGAAGCTTATGCCCAAATAACTCTGTTAGTCTTTAAGGTGCCACCAGACTCCTCGTTGTTGTTGTGGATACAGACTAATACAGCTACCCCCTGATACTTGACATAATTTACAGTTTATATTAATCAACTGAAATATTCCCTTTTTTCCTTATTTCGGTTTCCTATCTAAGATCCAGGTTAGAGTTCCTCTCTCCTGTTGCTTTAAGGGAGCAATTCTCAAAAAGCACCGAGTGTTGGCCTTTTGACTTCAGCAGGGCCAATGCGAAAAGTGCTTTTGAAAATCCTTCTTTTACCAATGGCTTTAAATTGGAATAGGAAGAAATCTCATTGTGCACAAGGGATAGTGCCTGTCCACTCATTTTAGGCTCTACTTTGTGTGTTAGTATTTTAGGCAGAGATTTTTCAAACCCAACTGAGTCTCTCTCTTCACTAGAAAAAAAGGTGTGCCCCTAACTCAAGGTCAGCTCCTAGTAAAGATAAGGCAGTTTGTAGTTTTCACATCACTTAGCAAGTCAAGTGAAACCCTAGGCTCCCTAGCCTTTAACTTGACCTGTTAACTCATGTGAAAACTACCACCTGCCTTGTCTTCACTAGGATTTGACCTTCACTTGGCCAACTCGAGTTAAGAACACTTTTTTTTTTTCCCTAAGAGATTTGGACTCTCAGAGTCAGATTTTTAAAAGGACCTAAGTGATTTGGACACACTACTCGCATTGACCTTCAATTGGATTTGTGCTTTTATGTCACTGCAGGATGGCCTATTTGGAAAACTTACAATGGAACAGCTACATCTCTCAGGGAGATGTAGCTATGCTGCCCTAACCCACAGTACAGACAGGGCTAGATTGAGGAAGAGAATTTTTCCATCGACCTAGCTACCACCTCTCAGGGAGGTGGATTAACTAGAGCAATGGGGGAACCCCTCCTGTCACTGCAAAGAGGCGCAGCCGCAGCGCTGCATGTGTTCCCCTGTAGTATTTCAAGCTAGTCACAAGCAGGGGCGGCTCTAGACATTTCGCTGCCCCAAGCAGGGCGGCATGCCATGGGAGGCGCTCTGCCGATCGCTGGTCCCGCGGCTCCAGTGGACCTCCCGCAGGCATGCCTGCGGAGGGTCCGCTGGTTCCGCGGCTCCACTGAAGCCGCGCGGGACCAGCGGACCCTCCACAGGGACGCCTGCAGAAGGTCCACCGGAGCCGCCTGCCGCCCTGCCGGCGACCGGCAGAGCGCCCCCCACGGCATGCCGCCCCAAGCACACGCTTGGCGTGCTGGGGTCTGGAGCCGCCCCGGTCACAAGGCTTACATTTTTTGCGATCTCACCTGACATTCCCAATTAAATCCCTTCTTTCTATTCTTACTACCACTACTATCATGAAGTTGTGGGTTTTTTGGAACAATGGTACAAAATTATACATATGAAAAACTTTACAAAATCCAAATCCTTGACTGCTAAAATCAGCCACCCCCAACCCTCTTCTGTGGTAGTCTGTACCTCTCACTTGCATGTGTGTGTTTTGCTTTAGATAAGAGACTTTTTTTTCCTGAGTCACATGAAATGTATTCTGTTTAGTTACCAGCCTTATAAAACATAAGATGCTCACACAATGCAATTTGTGCTACATCAGCACAAATGGTTTTCATTGGCTGGAAAGTTTGGAACCTCTAACCTCGGGCCAATAGCAGACAAGCAGCTCTTCCCTTCACATCAAAAGTATTCCCTGATTCAATCAATACAATACGTTAACCGCACAAAAGATACCACAAGTGGAGGAAATCCAGCATCATATGCACATACCTCTAGCTGAGGAAATCTGTCCTCAGTGCCATGTGAACACTTCATCCATCAACAAGGGTAACATAATGCTACGCCTCAAAGAGCCCACAAAAGATTGTTCACCCACTACCTTCCGAACAACAACAATAAAAAAACCTTGCTTAGTTCTCTCAACAGTGCACAAGGCAAATATTTGAAAAGGAGAAGACAAATCCTCATGGGACTAAAGACAAACACAGATATGGCTCCTGAAGAGTTATGAACAAATGTTAACAAATATTAAAGCACCACATTTTTTTTTAGATTCTTGCAGAAATACTTTGTATGTTATCAGACAACTATTGTACCTTTTTAAAAAAACACCCAGTTCTTTCATACCAATAAATCTATGTGACAAACACCAGTAGGCCAATTAAATGGCAAGTCACTCTGATAGAGGTCTTCAGTGAGCAAATAAGTAAATAAATAAATAAATGATATTTTAAGTAGAAAATCATTTGAACGATTTTAATTGAGGTCTCCAAATTGATAGATTCCCTTCATTATCAAAATAATGCCTACTCTTCTTAGCTGTTACTAATTTTGGGGAAATTACAGCAGAGACAGACTTTCTACTGTTCTACACCCAGAGATCAGATGTGAGGATAACACTCTGTGACCCCAGTCATGTTTTAAAGTTACTTTGCAATTTTTAATTTATTGCCATTGGGTTTTAGCTAAAAACCCTCTTCAGTTTCCAGAAACACATGACTCTTTGTTCAGAACCTTGTGATAGGTTTAACTGGCTGTTCTGTTGGTGTTTCAGCTATGTTAGCTGTGCGCTTGCTGAGTACACATCTTTGAAGAAAAGACATCTATAACTAAAGGGAAATAGCTGATTAAGTGTTTTCTACTAAACTAGCATGCCATTATTTATCTTTATAAATAACTTCTCAGAGACTGAGAAACCCAGCAACATGGGGTTCTAACAAACAAATTTCAGCCATGTTTAGGCATTAGACAGTGCTCTTAGTTATTACATTGCTTATCACCGGACTTCCACATTCACTAAAATAAGGCAATCCAACAGGCCAGAATCAACTCACCAGATGATGCAGATCACAGTTGTGGATCACACTATAATTAGGTGGTGAATGGGAGGAGATATTTTGCTCAAATTAGATCAGCTCATTTGCAGCGTGCAGACACATAATTAGGACAAGCAAGGTGTTGCTGCTGCTGAGCATCAAACTAGAAAACTCATACCCCACAAAATCAAATTAGAAAAGCGGACCGATTACCTGAAAGCCTCTGGCCTGACAGCTTGAAGCTCTTATCTAAGCAGCAGGAAGCAGCACCACAAGGGCTGGCTAACGTTTCTGGCATCTCTGCCATAACGGAGGACTAGCTAGAAGCTTTTGCATAAGAAGCGACTCCAGCCTCACTTGGTAGCATCTGTACAGTTTTTCCTGCAGGTGCTCAAAGCCATGGCAAAGCACGCGTAATGTCTGTGTGTTTCCAAACAGCGCTGGGAAAGGCCGCTCGACAGAGAAACAAAGCATTGTTAGGTTTCTCTCTATTTACTCTCAAAGGAAGTACTCTAACAACAATTTTTGGACCTGGAGGAGTTACAAGTCTGACAAAGTTGTAAACAATAGCAGAGATCCCATTTAACAAATTGCCAAGAAGGTTCTGTCTTCTTCTGCTTCCTGGGACTGAGTTTCTCTCTCACAGTCTACCTGTCATGGAAATTAAACTTTGTCTTGATGGGGGCCTTTTCTTCTGGACCTGAGTTTTCTATATGGCTCCTTGTCTTCATCCCATGCAGTGGCAGGATGCTTCAGTGTTGGTGGAAGTGGATGAGGGGGGCAGAGAAGCAGCCTGCAGGCTCCACAAAGGCCATTAAAGAAATCAAATCAGGAAGAAAGTGAGGAAGAGGGCTCGACAGGAGCGCTCGGAGATGAATGTCCCACTCCTTTTTGGTCCGCGGCCTGAAGCTTTTGCAAACGCAACACACGGCGCTCATGTGGGTTTCCCCTAAACACTTCTATGGGGATCACTGACTGGATAGGTCTTTTGCAGCAGTCAAGGCTTGAAGCCCAGGGATCGGGGCATGTCCCATCCCTACGCTAAGTCCTGTATGGGACTAACTAATTCTAACTTAACACTAAGGGAACTATTAACTATACAACTTTCAACAGTACAGTCACTGGCGGTAAGAAGGAATTGAGGGAGGGAGGAGCCGACAGCGCCCCATATGCCAGTAAATACATGCACCACTCCAGAAGGCACCAGAGCTGGTCCCCTACAGATACCACTGAGGGACAAACATCTGACACCAGTGCATGTGGCAAACACATACCCAAAGAAGAACATACAGCTAAGTTGTACTGTACACTAACCTAAGAAAGATAGCTAGAGACTCCTCAACTATTTGTAGGCAGCTCTTTCTCTCTCCTCATAATGGGGGCATTCAGGGGAAAATTCACTGCGTCTGCCGAAAGGCTGGATGATAGGACTCTATAAAAGCGGGTAAGAGGCAGCTGGGGAGACTAAATTCACACCTCTGGGCCTCTCTCTTATCCCTTTGAGGGAACGGTGGTCAAAGGCCATCAGTGTCTGTTACACAGAGGACTGGGACCACTGGATCACATAAAGGCACATCTGCTCAATCCCTCCTGTGGCACTACAAGTGCACCTGCCTCAGTTTCCCCTTGGTCCAGTCAGTAAAGGAACATAGTCTCTCTCAATGTCCAAGTCAAAAGCCTGCCTGTAGGCATAATTTAGTCCTGTACATGTTCAATAGTCTCCAGAGTCCTTCTGATAAAAAACATTTTCCCCCAAAATCACAACAGGTTCAGGTAGCTTTCCAGGCCCACTCCTGGGATGTCATCTCCAGCTCACCCACCTGAGAGTCCACCTCCAAATCTGTTCCCAGACTCTTTCTGCCCTTGTCCAGGGCTCTGGTCTCCAGACCATCCACCTGAGAGCTCCCCGGTTCACTTCATTCTTGAGACTCTTCTCTGGTCTCAAGGGACCAATCACCCTTGACAACCCCCAGTGCAGCCTCCACACCAATCTATGCAGGGACAGCACGGTGACCTCCCTGTTGTGTTCTGGAACCCTTGCACATCCCCAGCATGAGACTTAGGTGCTACTGTGGGCCTGGGTGAATTGCACCATCAGTGAAGAAGAACCCAGCTCTCTGCAGTATTTAGACACCATTGCACCCAACACAGAAGGCACGCTGGGCCCAGCCAACAGCCTTGTACTTAAGGCATTTTCCTCTCCTCTCCCCAATAATGCCTCTTGCCAGAGACTTATGGCCAGCTTCAAACAATTCCTCTGAGGTGGCAGAAATGCACCCACAGATTCCGCCACTCTCTGAAGCAGAGCTAAGAGTAGGGAACACTGAGGTTCAGGGGCTGAGTGCAGGATATCCAGTGCCAGGTGCTGGAAAAACACAACCTTTCCTACTGGGACATCTGCCAGTTTCTTGGGAAGAGCTGCAGCCCTTCTCATCAGGGCTAGTAAATGTGAGCACAAAGAAAACATCATTTTAAGCAAAAGGCAAATTAAGCCACTTGCGAGTTTAAAATGTCGAACTGTGAGGCTGTCCTGTTTAATGCAGAATCCAGATATGGTGACTGCAGAACCCGAACGGTCTGTAATGTGCCATTTAAATATAGCAAACGTCAATTTGTGACACTTATGCCCTTAACCCCCTGAGCAGGTACAAGACTGCCTTACAGTATGTTCACTAGATTTTTGTGCCTCAATTTAATTGATTGGCAGGCAACAAATGCTGGTTCTTGACCTTAGGGATTAGCTTTTACAAATGTGTTAACTACCTCAAGTTAACTGGCAACCAATTAACTCACGATACAAAAGCCTAGTGAAGACAAGCCCCTTAATCCCCCAATTTTCAGATCAAGTTAGACCTGAAGGAGGAACCTTCGGCTTTAACACTATCACTTTTAGGGCATGTTACACTACAATAGTGTGTCTTGGCTAGAGTTTTAGCCAAGTGAGATAAACAACATTTAACATCACATCTTCAAATCCTAGGTTATGTCTACACTATGGCCCCTGCACCGATGTAAGGTCTCCTGTCTAGCCACTCTATGCTGGTGGGAGAGAGCTCTCCTGCCGGCACAATTAAACTACCCCCAACAAGCAGTGATAACTATGTCGGCGGGGTACACTGTCCAGCCAACATAGTGCTGTCCATACCAGTACTTTTGTCAGTGAAACTTATGTCGGTCAGGGGTGCAGCTAAAGTTTTGTCATCCAAAGTGCTAGTGTAGACAAAGCCCTAGTCCAAAAAAGCCCTGTGGTTTTTGAAAAGTGTACCAGTTGAAGTCAGTGGGTGTTCTCAATGGAGGCACAGTTGGGTGAATCCTTTTGAAAACCCAATCCTCTCCTGCTAAAACTGAAATAATTTGGAAAAACTGATTTATTTCCCACTACTTGCATTATGTATTTACTATGTACAACTCCCTCAGTTTGGACACCCTCTCACGTTAGTTATTTTAACTTTCAGTTTCTCAGGCAATAGCCTAAACAGAGACTATCATCAAAAATACAACATTTAATTTGTCACACACACACACACACACAGATATAAATCTTGCGATCTTATCAATCAGCTACTACGGGGGTGGGGGGGGACCACTTTTCACTACATATTTCTCACAAAAATAAATCACCTCCAAATGGATTGCTACATTCATGCAAGAGTAAATTACCACCATTATAATTAAGAATTAATAACCTTCCAGGATCAGAGGCTGCAATTCAGAATTAGCTCACTGAAAAATTATAAAAGGAGGCTTTTTGCTGTATAATAAATTGAAATACAGAATGTTCCTACAGGACACAGTGTATGAAAATCTAATAACGAGGACTGAAAATAAAAACCATAGTTGCTCATCCTTTCTGTGGTGCAAACTTGAGAATTTTAGCACAACCTCTATTCCTATTTCCATGTTGTCTTTGTTTGCACTGCAACATTATTGGACCTTTTCTGGATCAGCATTAACCATGAACGACAAAACTATAATACCGAACAACGTGCTTCAGCAGAATAAACCTCGTTATCTCACATTTTCATGCTGTGTTCTATACATAAAAACTGTGAAACATCAGCTACAAGGTTTAAAAAAAACTGAATAAAAAGGCAGCTTCTACTGCATACCAAAGAAAGACAATGTTCTTTACTGGGTGGTCTAAACAAATCTGATAGATTCTCATTAGGAAATTCTGTGAAGCACAATTACTTTTAATCAGAATGTCTGTGGCTGGCAATGCAGTGGAAGTGGGATGCTTCTTAAGGAGCAACTTCAGATTTCATATTCCTAAGGACTGGTTGGATTTGCCTACTTTAAAAAGGAGATGGGTGAGTTTGGACTCAGGAATGCAAATGCAAAGATGACCTCACCCTCAACTAGTAGACCTCTGCCTGGGCGACAAAGGGAAGTGTGTGATGAAAGGGGGAAAAGTGGCTTTCACTGAAGAAGTGTTGAAGGATTTTACAGGACCAGGCAGATTTCAGTTGCTCGGAGTGAAATGGAGGAATTTAAAAAGGAATTTTGTTCGGTTTATGTGTGACATCCCTGCGAGCAAACTTAACAAGCAAACGCCAAGTTATCGGACACCTCTTTACCAAATCCCAACCCCCACCTAAAACAATTCCAATGAGACTCCGCATATTCATGAAGAAATTCCTTCTGCCTTCAACAGATAAAGAAACACTACATAAAAACATTAATGTCCCTCACAGGTCAATACATAACCTTAATTACCACATCAGCAACATTAAAAAATATTCAGCAACACACATCCATGGATTACATGCGTGGCACATTTGTTGAAGGATGTAGGATGTCATCATTAAGATTTTTTTTGGTTGAATTCAGTGAAGCTACGTTAGAGTATTTGCCCCTAAGCCTTCTGGTCATTAGGTAAAATATGAGGGAGAAGGGTGGGAGGCAGATTTGTCTCAAAGATTCTTATTTTTTGGTATATTTTAATGAAGTTAATGTTTCTGTTAACTAAGTATGAAATAAAAGGCAAATATCTGCAACCTCACCCCAACAAGTGCCCAAATATAATCATAGCTTCTGTCAACATAGCTAATGTTTGAGAAAATACGTGTTCTGACACTGCAAAAAAAAACTCCTTCTGTCAGTGTTAGGGTGACCCAAAAAGTGAGCTGTTTTTGACCACTGCTAACTGGGCCATTGACTGTCCGGTTGGCAGTGCCATGCAGCGGGGCTGGCATGGGCTGGCATGTCTCCCCTCCGGCTCCTACATGTAGGGGCAGTCAGGGGGCTCTGCACGCTTCCCCTGCCCCAAGTGCCACCCACACAGCTTCCATTGGCTGGGAACCACTGCCAATGTGGGCTGCAGGAGAGGCACCTGCGGACGTGGCAGCGTCATGCACAGAGTCGCCTGGGCACACCTCTATGCAGGAGCCGGAGGGGAGATATGCTGCTGCTTCCAGGAGCTGCTTGAGGTAAATACCATCCAGAACCTGTACCCTTTGACCTCTTCCCTGGCCCCAACCCTGATCCCCCTCCTGCCCACCAACCCCCTCGATCCCAGCCCAAAGCACCCTCCTGCACCCCAAAGTCTTCATCCCCATCCCCACCCCCAGCCGGAGCCCTCACCCCCTCCCATTCCCATTCCCCAGCCCTCTGAGCCAGCCTGGTGAAAATGAGCAAGTGAGTGAGTGTGGGGGGAGTGAGTAACAGAGGAAGGGGGGATGGAGTGAGGGGGGTGGGGCCTTGGAGAAGGAGCAGGGCAGGGGGCGGGGCAAAGGTGTTTAGTTTTTGTGCAAGCTGGTCACCCTCGTATCATCCCTCTTTTACAGATGGGGAAAATGAGACACAGAGAAGAAAGTGACATTCCACAATCAACGTATTACGCTAACATTTCTATGACATTGGGTAGAATGTGTCTTATAATTGTATTGCAATGTGTCTAGAGCTGTGACAGTTGTGTTGTGTTAAATGTGGGAAGATGGGCTATGAATGAGTTCATCTAATTTATAGAGAATTTACTGGATTAGTTTCAAGACTCTGAGAAGTTCTTGAAAGACCTGTTTCAGACTTGACCAAAGAGGAAACATTCAGAAATCTAGCTACAACTGCACAGGCTAAAGCTGCCTTCCTACAGAGTTCCCAGGTTGGACAAACACATTTTCATATGGAAGAGTTTTGCTGATGATTGGTTTTCACTGCAGAAGTAACCAGAGGCTTTCCAGGAATTAGCTGCAAGGCATGCTATTTCACTACATCCTGTATTAGGCAGGACTGTGTGTGTGTGTGTGTGTGTGTGTGTGTGTGTGTGTGTGTGTGTGTGTGTGTGTGTGTGTGTGTGTGTGTACACGTACGTACGTACTGGACACCCTAGTAATGAGAATTGCCTTCTTAATTCCAGTTCCTGATCTTAGTGTTATTCAATACTGTTGCTGTTTTTCTATGCTGTATGCAGTCTTCTACTTCTCTGCAAATCTATGGTTCACTGGACACTGATATAGAGTTGAAGTAAATATATTTTTCTACAAGTTATGTTACCCAGCCATACACAGTATAACGTAGAACCGCTTGTGAGGAATGCAGACTCTGTGCATGAAGCCTATTCCGTTCTAATACCGGCAACTGCAGCCCTGTTACTGAACGACAGTATGCCTCCTCTGTGTTGTGTTTAATGCCTCCGTGGAGTACTGTGGTATTTATTGTCTAAAGGTCCTCTTACCTAATGAAGCTTCTGATGATGTGGATTACAGAACAGCAACAACCACCATATAAATAATGAAGCATGGCATTCAAGGATCTTTGGCAAGAGCCTGGGCACATCAATCTGTTTTCAGCTGAAACTATTCTTGCTACGACTCAGATGATGACAGAATATTCTCTTTGAAGATTGGCTGTGGTAGCACTTGGTATGCAGTGGCTATGGGCACAGTAGATCTAAAGGAGTTCATCCAATATTGATATGCCTCCAGTAAAATATAAAATCCTATTCCACAAAGATTTTTTTTTTTAAACTTGTCTCCTTGCTGTCTCATCCCAGCCCCAAAGGTCTCTGGCCTGAATCCTGAGAAGGTGGAAGTAGAGAATTAAACATCTAGCCCTGAATCTTCTCCATGATAGGTAACAATATTTTTGTAAATTAACATTTTCTCAGAAACCACAGAAATGTCGAGCTGGAAGGGACCTCAAGAGGCCGTCTAGTTCAGCCCCCTGCACTGAGGCAAGACCAGGTATACCTAGACCATCCCTGACAGGTGTTTGTCTCATCTATTCCTAAAACCCGCCAGTGATGGGGATTCCACAAACCTCCTTTTCTTGTGCTTAACTAGCCTCATTGTTAGAAGTTTTTTCCCCTCTAATATCTAATTTATATCTCCCTCTTGTTGCTGCAGATTAAGCTTCATATTTCTCGTCTTACCTTCAATGGACACGGAGAACAATTTATCCCTGTCCTCTTTAAAACAGTCCTGAGTCGTCTTTTTCTCAAGACTAAACATGCTGAGTGTGTTTCCTGATACGTCTAAACCTTTTTATCACTTTTGTTGCTCTCCTCTGGACTCTCTTCATTTGTCCACTTTAAGGAAAAAGTGCAGCCCCCAGAACTGGAGACCATACAGTTCAACATGGCCAAAACATGAGAGACATCACACAATGCTCGGGACTATTCATAATTCATTTATTTAAAATTCAGTGCAAAACAAAATCAAAGGTGGATTTGATTGCAATTGGAATTTATGTAACTACACAGTAACACAGTGAATTCATGTGCTATTATTTTAATTTGCTACATCTTACTTCAGTACATTGGTATGTTGTGGCTTTAAAGCAAAATACTTTCAACTTAAACATCCATTTGATGTGATGAAAAATGCAATAATAAAAATGTAATTTTAACTATACAGCAGCTGTCATCCTGAAGGTTCCCAAAACACATTTCCAAATGATGTATTTCATTCAGGGTCTCATACTGCACTCACCATCACGGCATATTAAACACACAAACGTACAGCACGCACACACCCCACTACTGAAATGGAAGATGGCAGCCAATAGGCACCCATTCAAATGCACAACAATGAAGATGGAGAAAGCTAGGCCAGATGGATAACCGCTACAGGAGAGTGCTCTGGGATCTTTAATGCCACCACAGAGCAGATAGATTCTACTTTTTAAGCTTAAAGTTCTCCATAGTTTCAAAATAATTAGTCATTTTCCAAACTACATTGTATTTGTTTCACACGAGCTGACCAACACTAGGGAAGATGCTCCCATGGTTAGGAAACTAGTTTATGACTTGGGAAACTTTGGTTCAGTTCCCTTAACCTCTCTGTGTTTTAGTTACCCATCTGTAAAATGGAGATAACACTTCCCTACCTCAGGAGTAAATTGTCAGGATTAATATATTAAAGACAGGTAGGCACTTTGAGATCTACTAATGAAAAGCATGATAGCAGAAATAGGGATTATTATTCCGCTAACCACTGATCGTACAAGGTTTTCCTGTCCTGGAGTCTCCCATACAACTGGTTCTATTAATTCATCCTCGGGATAGAAGGGTAACATATAGTTGGGTTACTCCCCACCACACCCCTCATTTGATTTTAATTAAAAATACAATAAATAAGACAGAGTCCTTCAAGGGCACTAAAAAGGAGCGACTGTTCAGAAAAATCAATAAAGGCAATATTATGGCTCCCTAAAGGAAGCTTAATCACTGGCAGCAGATCTGCTTTAATACAGGAAAAATATCGAACGATCACGGATGCTCAAGCATGACCCACTTAGGAAATTCATGTAATTATTTCAATTTGATTGCATCATCTCTGGTGTCCTTTGCTCCCTACTTTGAAGGTCCCAAATTATGCTGTCAAATTTGGCAGTGACAGCCTTTTGATGGCCACTGTATGGCCAAAATTGAAACACTGCTGCCAGGAGCTGAAGATTTGGGAAGATCAACAACCTGGGAATCTCAGGACTGTCAGTACCAGATATAGAGACTAGGCAGAGGTAACCAATGAGCAGACATCAATCATTTGGTTGACTTTTTGTGGTCCTCCCTCGTAGTCTCCTCCCAGGAGTGAAGTACATCCTCTTGTAGTGAGTCAAATTTTGGCTGGGTCATGCTGTTTAGTGGTGAATAAGGGTATCCTCACCCATGATGCAAGCACAGATAAGGTCCGAACTTTGCTTGAACTGCCAGAACCTGTATGGCTGATTCAGCTGGCCCAATATTCTTACAGCTTCCTCTAGAAAAGTACGACAGGCTCAGAGATTTACAAAGCGAATAAAGCTTTTGGTACCTGACCTCAGGCAAAAGGTTAGACCCAAAATTTAATTCAGGAGTGTCCACCTGGTTTTGAGAATGGAGAATTGGTCTATTGCACACGCGAGTTCTCTGACCTTCTGGTTTCCCATAGGAGCGGATTATGTAACATTGGAATCACCTAAGCTTGTTTAACCGAGGCAACTTCAGCATCAACTCTGACTATTATTCTTGTAAATCAGCTTGGGGTCTCGTCACCTACTTCACAACATGAGACTGGAAGTCTGCACATGTTGGCGGACATTCTTTCAGTCTTATTTCGGGACGGAAAACAGGTAGTGGGAAGAGAGATGATAGTCTTCATTGCTGTTGTCACATCATCCCCTCCTTCAAGACAGAGTCAGGGCTTAGCTTTGCTCTTAATCTTTAGGAGATGGAGCAGAGCACAGGCCTTGCTGATTCAGGGCATGCAGGGCACATGGCAATCAGGAGGTGTGACTGCAGCACATGGTGACATATCCAAGGCAACTTTCATCTAGCTAGATCACAGCAAGTTCAAGTAACAACAGCAGTGCAGGGATGGCAGCACAGGTTAGCCCAGAGGCAGATTAAGCTTTTGTGGGGCCCTGGACCAGATCAAGTGGGGAGCCGTTCCCTCCCCTTCCACCTGCAGTCCCCTCCCTGTCCACCCCCACTGCCGGGGAAATGGGGTCAGGGCGTGGGGGCTTGAACATGAGCCAGCCTCCCGAGTATGTAGCCCAGGGTCCTGTATGTGGAAACTAGCTCATGCTGCCACCCTCCTGCTTGCAGATCCACTGTCGTCGTTACTCAAGTGATCTTTGATCTGCCTCTATCACAGCGAGCTCAGGTTTTTTACACATGCTACAAATCACACCTCCTGTCCTGACTACAGTGTTGTCATGCTCTCAGTGTGGAAACTAATTCCCCTTTTTGCCCAGGTTTGTTGACCTTAGTGGCATGATACATTGGCTAGTCATACCTTTTGCCTGTGGTGTGGGGTTGGATGGGACGTGCCCTCATGACTGGATGGTTAAAGGCTCAAAACTTGTTCTGAAGTTTTCCCCCTTTAGGTGGCTGCTGGTAATTTACAGTCTGGGAATAACTGTGTCGGCTGCCCATTGTAGTCAGTACATTTCCCAAAAAGACTAGTCATTTTGTGGGCTTCACTCTCATGAACTTCAGGCATCTTGATGGGGACTGATTTTCAGAGAGTAGATGCTCATCATTTCCCTGTAAGGTGTCTCATATTGGGCACCCAAATCACTACTCACTTTAGACAACTTAAACAGATAGTGTGAACATTTGATATTGTGTTTAAAGAGATGCAAATGCACCCAGAGGCCTGGACATACAATCCTTTAAAAAAAAAAATTAAAAATTACTGAGATGACTACATAAGATCTACGTTTAACATTTCGGACTTTGAAAACATCTACAGAACAAAACGTGGTTTGGAAATTACAATAATAAGCTTCCAAGAATCTTCAAAGCTCCTCAGCTGCTTATTCTAGTATGGACCATTTTATTTCAATGATAAAGAACTTCTCTGCTCTTGAGACAAAATGGTATAAAAGATGGGCCCTGTTAAATCCTCTAACCATGATGCAGTTACAGGTGGTACATAATACGTTCATTTTGATCTTTGACTCTTCCACTTACCTAAGGCCTTGGCTACACTTGAGAGTTACAGCGCTGTTAGTGGCTTTATAGCGCTGTAACTCACTCCCCGTCCACACTGGCAAGGCACATACAGCGCTGTATCTCCATGGCTACAGCGCTGCTTGTACTCCACCTCCACGAGAGGAATAAAGAGAATAGCGCTGCTGCTGCTGCAGCACTGGGGTGCCAGTGTAAACAGGGAATAATCTTAGTACGCTGTAACTGACCTCCGGAAGCTTCCCATAATCCTTTTAAGTAAAGATTACTCTCTTTGTTTTGTTGTGATGCCTCTCTTTATTTTGTTGTGAACTCCAGGCTCCCAAAGCGGCTTATCCAAAAAAACAAACACAGCTCCTGTTTGCTGTGAATGAGCAGAGGCAGGCAGGGGGCTCCCTTTGGAACGCCCACAGAGAGAGTTTGCTTGAGGAGAGGGGGAGAGAGGGGGCTTGAGGAGAGAAGTGGCACGGCGCGCGGGAGGGAGGGAGCGGGGGTCCGTTTCGGGGAGGCTGCTTATCAGCTGCTGTTTGCTTTCAGTGAGTGAGAGAGGGGTGGGGAAGGGGGTTGGAACTTGCAAGGCTGACACAGTGTCGGCTCCAAAAATCCACTCTCTCTCTCCCCCACGCTACCTGTCACACTCCACCTCACCCCCCACTTTTGAAAAGCACGTTGCAGCCACTTGAACGCTGGGATAGCTGCCCATAATGCACCGCTCCTAGTGCCACTGCAGATGCTGCAAATGTGGCCACGCCAGTGCGCTGTCAGCTGTCAGTGTGGATAGACTGCAGCACTTTCCCTACACACCTGTACGAAGACAGGTTTAACTCCCAGCGCTGTACAGCTGCAAGTGTAGCCATACCCTAAAACAGCAAGTCTGACATAACTTTAGACCAGTGCAAAGATGGCTGAATCTGAAATTCAGTGCTGTCTGGCATAGCATCAAGTTTCAAATGTTTGAAATTGGAAGAAGAAAATTTGGTTTGAACGCAGATATGTCCCTCTTATCAACAAAATCAATCTTTCTAATTTCTTGGGCCTGCATCAGATAGAGTGACTGTACGCAGTTCTTTAAGAACTGCCAGTTGGAGAGGAAATAAATGTTGCAAGCTAGCGGTTAGATCAAACCTGGTAGTTGTACTCTTCCAAAATCCACACACAAAATAAACTCTGCCATCTTGACACAAAAATAAGATGCCTTTGAGATTGTGCAGATGTTCAATGGTCTGATAATTTTTACAGAAGGGGGCTGTGTTTATGGTAATGCACGTTCCACTCTTGTTAAAATGCTTTAAACATGAAAAATAACGTAGAGAAATTAAACTTCTCTGCAACTCACTTGATCAATCAAGCGGAAACAACAATACCAGCAATGTTTCCAAAAGCTATCAGCAGACTGCAAAACAAGATGTCTCAGCATTCACCTTGCCTATACAAAGAGATTAAAGACAGTAACAAATAGAAAGCTCTATATGAAATGCCCAAAATGTTTACTTTCACAAAACTACAGTCTCCAGTAATTACTGACACCAATAAGCAAGGTCTACACTAACAGCTCTTGGTTGGCCACCAGAATACCTAAAGAAATATAGACACCATAGTCAATTTCCAGAATGGGAAAACACCCACAGATTGTCTCACAGAGAGACGTTTGTATACATCTAATTAATTAATTAATGCGCTACTGCAACCAGTTCTACCTATCACAATTACATGTGTAGTAAGTTCAGGCCTCAGGCCTGAACTGGGCCTTTATCAGGGCCTACTCTTACTACATTATGTTCATTTATGTTCGCAATAAACCTAGCCGACGTGGCTTTGCATCTTGCGATGATTGGGGGTTCTCGTCGAGTCTGCTGTGTCAGCTATCTTCAAAGAGCTGGGGCAGCACACAGAGGGAACACACGCACGCAGCCGAGTGCTATCAACATTGGAGAAAGCAGAGCACCACACCGGTAGCACTCTGACTACAACATGAGTCATAAGAGCAAGAAAAAAGGACCCATGGACTAGGTCAATATTAATGAGGTCAGATTTTTGGCTTGGAAGCGTTTTAAACAAAGGCCACCAACATACCACCTCTTCAGCAGTCACTCTAGAAGCATCTGACCCCCACAGAACACTTAGACCACAATTATTTGGTGTTCTGACCAAGATGTGGTATTGAAACAGAACTTGGACTATCCCGTGACACCACCCAGAGACCAGAAGCCTATGACGGCCATGAGATAGCTGATTACACACAAAAATGCTGCTTCCATCCCACTCCTTAGCTGGACCCCTGAAAGCCTGCAGTCCAGATAATGGTGCTAGACTTGTCAGAGACCCCCTTCAACTAATCATGAATAATGCCCAGCTCTTATAGTGGCTACTAACTTGACTACAGGATTTTGCAAAGCTGAGTTCCTCTTATTCCTCATAGATAGATCAGAGTCTACTGGTGGGCAAATGCTCTTCCCAGCTGCGGCAACCTATAGGTGACAAGAATTGGTTCCTCTTCAAACACAGAGGCCAAGACACCAGTGACAGGGGTATACAATGTGGACACTTGCAATGTCATTATTCTTAGGTCAGGGAGTGTTTCTCTGTTCTGGATTTATAGATCACCAAACATAATGGGGTTTGGGTCATAAATGGAGTCCCTAGACACTACCATAATACAAACGCTACTGTGAATAACACTAATACCAATCAGAGTGATATGCTAACGATACACAGCTCTGCACAGCTGAGCAGAACCGTGTCTGTACTTCCCGCGTGCCTGGCTGAGAGAGGGATCTGGATGAAAACTCGATGCCTTAGGTTCAACTCACATAAGACAGGCACAGGTAAGCATTTGGACAAATTAGCCATCATTACCTCAGCTCTACCAGTCGAATATCATTTGCCCACCTATTATTAAAGCCATTTGTGATTTTAAGGGCCTATTAGACTCCTATGACTTCCAGATAAGAGTGGACAGTAGAAACCTCTTCTTCCAGCTTGGGCTGGCTAGGCCCATTTTCCTCAGGCGCTGACAGCCCCATGAGCATCCAAGCCCTTGTTACCACAGGGCTAGCGCACTGCAATGATCTGGAGCTTCAGAATCTCCTTCAAGGCTACAGACTCTAGACAGGGAATGCTCAGAGATAAGCCCCCACATCTAGAAATCCAGTTCACTAGACCTACATCTTAGCCCAAACTCGGCCCTATTTAGAGCAAGCTAAAGGTTTTCTACTGACTGCAGGGTTGCTGTCTGACACTTCGGTGCCTGCAAGTTCTTTGTTCTGGTCCTCTTGGCTGCACAGTATTGGATCGCACAGTATCCACTGGTTCCCACTCTCACTGAAATCAACAGCAATAGCTTTACTGATTTCAAAGGGAGAAGGAGCTGACTGTCTACAGGCCTCATCTAAAGGCCAGAGGAATATAGAGTAGGAGTTGACAGGTTATATTATATGGCAGTGGTATAACTGCTACTGGAATACTGTATCCAGGTCTGATGTCCACAACTCAAGCAGTATTCGTATAGCTAGGGGTTACGTTTTTAACATAGGTGGTGCATTTCTAACCCATGTTAAACCCTTAACACCTAGCTGTACGAATTCTTGTAATAAACAGCAAGTACTACAAATAATTACACTTTAGGACCAAAGATATCCCCATTTCCACTGACCTGGGGATAAGTGTAAAATGTGTTTTTATCAAGCAGAAAAATGGATAGTAATAAAATGATCTTTATATACTATACAGGAAACTGGTTACTAAAGCAGGAGCATGCTGCCACTAAATAATAAGGGTAAAATGGAACAACTTAGTGGCATTAAAAAATAAGGGAGAAATACAGTAAAGATTTTGAAGGGATTTAGCCCAAGCTAAACCAGCCAAGTTGAACTCTTAATTTTTTTTTTAAGTTGCCCTTCCTTTTACCTTGCCTTTAATAAGACCCATTTAGATAGGAGATCTTTGAACTCCACAATCTTTGTCCGTCTTGAAGTTCAGTGGGAACAGTTAATTCAGTATATGCTATTAACTTTGGAGCAGGACCTGTTTGTCTGGATTTAAATGAAAAATTGCAAAGCATCTTTCCAAAAGAAACATGCCTTAAAATGTGTATTTAATGTGCAGATTCAAGTGAACTGGCCCCTGCTGCCAGCTCAGGGGGGGAGGGGAAGGGGGGGAAAATGAGAAATCCGACTAAGCAGTTTTGAGCACATTAATGTAGATGCTACAAGGAACTATTTTGCTTGCACACATAGCCAGGACTCAGAATTTGGGCAGAATTTATGGTGTTTATTTACAATTAGCATAATTAAGAAGGCTAATCAGCAAACTAAATTGCTGATTTGCATATCTAGGCTTGAATTGTTCCTTAACATTATTACCCTGGTTCTGATGGCTTGAGGGTTGGTACTGCTAAATAAAAAACAGGGGAATGCTTGGTAAATAATTAAATTGTGCAGTCAAACTGGCAGCATGGCTCCCTGAAAGAAGAAGATTCTTACTTAACTTCAAGGAGAGAACTATTTCAGTGACCAAGAGTTGAAATTGCTTCCACTCTTTCATCTGGTCAACAGATTTGCAAACCTACTCCGAGATGCATTTCCGGCACAGGCTTTTATTACAGGAAATCAAGATGATTCAACATTGGAACCTGATACTTGGAATATCTACCCTTATGAATTTCTTAAGAGTCATGGGCAAGTCATTTTGACTACCTGCAACATGTCTGGGATTTCAGGGTAATCGTGTGGCCAAAAAGAACCGTGCTACATTGGTATTGAAGAGTCATGAAATGACATTTGTGCATCAGTCTATGTGAATTTGCATTGCCAGCTGCAGTACAGTAGAACCTCAGAGTTACAAACAGCTTGGGAGGTTGTTCGTAACTCTGAAATGTTCACAACTCTGAACAAAACGTTATGTTTGTTCTTTCAAAAGTTTACAACTGAACATTGACTTAATACAGCTTTGAAACTTTATTGTACAGAAGAAAAATGCTGTTCTTTAACCATCTTAATTTAAATGAAACAAGTACAGAAAGAATTTCCTTGTCAATTTTTTTTAAAAAACTTTCCCTTTATTTTTTTAGTATTTATTTTAACACTGTACTGTCTTTTTATGTGTCTCTCTCTGCTGCAGCCTGATTGCGTACTTCCAGTTCCAAATGAGGTGTGTTATTGACTGGTCAGTTTGTAACTCTAGTGTTCATAGCTCTGAAGTTATCTACTGTACTGTCAACCTGGGATTCTCTGAACCTAATGGGTCTAATACTATCATTTGCATTACTGCAAAGCTACTGACTTCAATAGGGCTAATCCTAATTTACACAAGTTTGAATGAAAGGAGAATCCAGCCCATAGTTGTGTAAGGACTCTCCCACACAAATTTGAAGGAAACTGTGTCAGGTCTCATCTTTCAGTCACATGCTCCTAGCATACAGCAGAAGTCTCTCTCTCACACACACACACAGACACCTCAGTATATACGCTCAGTATATTGAGGTATATACGCTCAGTATATTGAGGTATTTTATAACGGTACACTGAACAATCAACAATAAATAAAAATACTATAAATGCATTTGAAACATTTTAAAGATAATCTTTCAGCTTGCATAAATAAAGCACACCTATGAAAGTACAGTTTAAAATTCAACAAGATTGTTTAAATTTGCGACCATTCCTCACACACACAAAGCATGATATTACAAAGTGAAGATGTGATTGGTAAAAGAGAAATCTTGACGGAGTTACCTTGCTGAGGCTTAGTTAAATATTTTGATTGATTCCAATTCCTAGAAAAGGAAGATCCTTATCAACTGCTATGGAAAACAGACATAAATCATTCTTGTATTGAAACAAAAACAAAAACTAGAACAAGTTTTCCTTAAATTTTAGATTATTACCTTTAGATTATATCCATTGGTATTTAATTCAATAACCCTGTTGCATAAGACATTATAAATTAAATGTTTTTTATCACTAAAGGTATGTTTTAATTCCTGTATATTTCACTTATCAAATCATCTTCCAGAGATCAAAATGTTACCTTTATCTTAAACCTTTTCCCTCTGCAGATTTAATATATAATGCTACAGTTTTTCATATAAATCAATTTGCCTCGTGTGATATGCTTTCTAAGCCTTATGGGTCATTCCACGAATGCAGACTTTTAGATTCCAGAGGCATCTTAGCAGCTAAAATACCAGTAATGGCAGACATCTCTACTATATTTTACAAAAATTATATGCATTCAGTTGGGGGTGTTTTCCCCCCTGGTCAGGTTTTTCTGACAAAGTAGAATGGCAGATGAGCACATATGTGTTTCAGACATTTCACTTCTACATCTACATTCATATATCTATCCACACTCTTCCAATTTGCAACAGTTGAGCAATGCTGTACACAGAATAGCACCAGGTTTGGCAATGCACTGAACACCAGTTTAAAAACATGTGCAGGTGCACAGACATAGCTTTGCGTGTGAATGAAGTGCAATTTGTATTCTGTACTCGTTGACTACATACTGAAAGATGCCCAAAGGAGAGCAGAGTCTAGTTTTCTCTTCACGAAGCAACTGCAGTGCAGGCAGCAGCAAAATATGCTCTCCTTCCAACATGCCTCCAAACTAAAAGGATCACCTATGAAACAGTTTTCTATCTCAGAGTCCATGCCAGATGCGTTGATGTTATATGGACATATGTTCACTGGGAACTACACTGACACCAATCTCATTTCACATGAGCCATCCAACTGGACTGGAATTGTACCCATAACCTTGATATCTGAATCCTCTTCATCCCATATCAGTGGCCCAAACCACTTGGATCCTCGGTATTTTTAACATTTAGCGTTATAAGATGCAGCACTGAAAGCTTGATGTTAACGGATGAAAAAGGACACTTCCTGATGAAGTTTAGTATTTAAGAATGGCATTCATTTCTTATACCTTATTTCACAGACTATCCACACTGAAATCCCAATGCCAGATGCCTTCAACCTTCAGGGAAATTTGAATCTCTAAAAAGACTGAAATATTACAAAACCCAGGGAATTTGCTTAAAAGATTTATTGCTGGTTAGTTCTCTTAGTCTTCAACGCTGATATATAAAAAACATTCTTAATGCATTGTCACAATCTATACTTAAGGCCAAAACACCAATAATAATAAATAATAATAATAATAATAATATTTTGATAAGCAACAGCATGTGAATTGATGCATGTAAAAGGAGAAAAATTATGATGATCACTGCGAATAAGATAAGTCTTATTTAAAGATAAGGCTTGAATAGAACTCAGCAGCAGAAGTGTTAGGATTTCTGACTCCCTGGGGATGGTATGCATGATTTTTAATTAAGTCCTCTGCTAATCCTCAAGAACAGAGTTTCAATCTATCCAATTTATTTGGAAACAGGAGTTGTATATGAACAAGGAAAGAAGCATACCAATTCTAGGTTTAAGGAAGGTTACCATAACATTAAATCTTGGCTAAAAGCAGGTTATATTTTTGTCGAATTTTATTCATTTATGGTGGTAAGAATTGTTGCTACAGCCTGAGAGAGAGATGTAGTAAAGCAGGTTGCGCCAAGTCAAACAATATTTTTCTCCTCTTCATTTCTGAAAGGTAATAAAGTCAAGCAACTACTATTAGAGAATTGATGACTACGGCGCTTGACAGTTTCACATGGCTGCAATATATTTTACTATCCCCAAACAGCTTGTAACAACTTGAACAGGTCTAAAAAATAAGTTATGTGAATGAGATATTTTTGCCTATGACAGGAAGGTTTCATATGCCTCTGAAGTTAACCTGAGCTACTCAGCATGCCTGAAATGTAACTTTACTTAACGAAGCAAAACAGACTCCTCATATGCTCTACATTAAATATAGTAAAAGGGAAGCTATTTATTCTGGGATGGTGAACCTTTGTTTGATATAATACATTTCTCTGTATTTCAGGGGGCCGTCGCCAGCAACAGGTAATCATTGCTCCTCTATACAGACAAGTCACTTCAGGAAACTTCACCTGTACAGAAGCCTGTTACTCTGACTTGACCTGTCAGCTCTCAGGTGGCAAGATGACTCATTGCGTGTGTGCAGGGGAACCAGTAGGGTCAAACACGCCCACACAGCACACACGGAGAGAGGCTATAAAGGGAAAGAAAAATAGGAAGTGACTAAGTAGGCCATTGTCTTTCGAGACTTGTTAAATTGTCATCTGTTTGACATATTAGCATACATTATACACATACACACACCACCGTATTAGAGTTAACACTGCTCGTGTTTTTTTTCCCCTTACAATAGAAAAACACTAAAAAACTAGGAAATCTCCACCAAAGGCAACATTAACATCCCGACTTATCTCAATGCACAAGCCTTGCCACACCAACATCCTAACACCCCAGAGACTTTTCCACGGCCACACTCTCCCTTTCACTACACCCACACTGCACATGTTCGGTTCTCCAAAACTCAGACATACAGCCTACACTCCAGCCACGGCGATATCGAGGCATATGTGTTGCTTTTACTCAAAGTCTGTTGTTACTACTTTGCAAATCTGAGATGGTGTTTTCATTGGGTATTTGAGTATGATTTGGAGCAGCTGGAGAGGCTCTTTGTGGGTGGCCATATGTTGAAGGGAGTGAGTTTGTTGTATGGTTGAGGGGTCTGAGTGTGGGGGTTGGGTTAGACTTGGGGGAATACAACCTAGATGGAGCTACTATAAGGTGGGTGCATAACTGGTTGGAAAATCGTTCCCAGAGAGTATTTATCAGTGGTTCACAGTCAAGCTGCAAGGGCATATTAAAGTGGGGTCCCGCAGGGATCGGTTCTGGATCCAGTTCTGTTCAATATCTTAATCAATAATTTAGGTAATGGCATAGAGATACCAAGCTGGAAGGGGTTGCAAGTGTTTTGGAGGATAGGATTAAAATTCAAAATGATCTGGACAAACTGGAGCAATGATCTGAAGTAAACAGGATGAAATTCAGTAAGGACAAATGCAAAGTACACCACTTAGGAAGGAACAATCAGTTGCACACATACAAAATGGGAAATGACTGCCTAGGAAGGAGTAGTGCAGAGAGGGATCTGGGGGTCATATGGATCACAAGCTAAATATGAATCAACAGTGTAGCATTATTGCAAAGAAAAAGCAAACATCATTCTGGGATGTATTAGCAGGAATGTTGTAAGCAGGACACGAGAAGTAATTCTTCTGCTCTATTCCATATTGATTAGGCCTCAACTGGAGTATTGTGTCCAATTCTGGGCACCACATTCAAGAGACAAATAGGAGAAAGTCCAGAGAAGAGCAACAAAAATTACTAAAAGTCTAGAAAACATGACCTCTGAGGGAAGATTAAAAAAACCTGGGTTTGTTTAGTCTGAAAAGAGAAGACTGAAGGGGGGACATGATAACAGTTTTCAAGTACATAAAAGGTTGTTACAAGGAGGAGGGAGAAAAATTGCTCTCTTTAATCTCTGAGGATAGGACAAGCAGCAATGGGCTTAAATAGCAGCAAGGGAGGTTTAGGTTGGACATTAGGAAAAACTTTCCAACTGTCAGGGTGGTTAAGCACTGAAATAAATTGCCCAGGGAGGTTGTGGAATCTCCATCATTGGAGATTTTTAAGAGCGGGTTAGACAAACACCTGTCAAGGATGGTCTAGATAATACTTAGTCCTGCCATGAGTGCGGGGGATGATTCTATGATTTACCTGCCATTTCAGACTGCAATATTATATACCTATTCATCAAAGAGGTTATTATTCTAAGTATTGATACTGGAGAATTTATAGTCTTGCTATGTACTGATACCCTATTGATTGAATTTCATCTGCCATTTTGTTGCCCAGTCATCCAGATGCAGTGTTGATAAATGGAAAGTAATGCACATTGCGGGAAAAAAATCTCAACTATACATATATTATAATGGGATCTAAATTAGCTGTTACCACTCAAGAAAGATCTTGGAGTCACCATGGATAGTTCGCTGAAAATTTCAGCTCAGCATGTTTCAACAGCTGACAGAATGATAGGAATAAGACTGAGAATATATTATTGCCCTTATATAAATCCATGGTACGCCCACATCTCGAATACTGTGTACAGATGTGGTCTCCTCACCTCAAAAAAGATATTCTAGCACTAGAAAAGGTTCAGAAAAGAGCAACTAAAATGATTAGGGGTTTAGAGAGGGTCCCATATGAGGAAAGATTAAAGAGGCTAGGACTCTTCAGTTTGGAAAAGAGAAGACTAAGGGGGGATATGATAGAGGTATATAAAATCATGAGTGATGTTGAGAAAGTGGATAAGGAAAAGTTATTTACTTATTCCCATAATACAAGAACTAGGGGTCACCAAATGAAATTAATAGGCAGCAGGTTTAAAACAAATAAAAGGAAGTTCTTCTTCACGCAGCGCACAGTCAACTTGTGGAACTCCTTACCTGAGGAGGTTGTGAAGGCTAGGACTATAACAATGTTTAAAAGGGGACTGGACAAATTCATGGTGGCTAAGTCCATAAATGGCTATTAGCCAGGATGGGTAAGAATGGTGTCCCTAGCCTCTGTTCGTCAGAGGATGGAGATGGATGGCAGGAGAGAGATCACTTGATCATTGCCTGTTAGGTTCACTCCCTCAGGGGCACCTGGCATTGGCCACTGTTGGTAGACAGATACTGGGCTAGATGGACCTTTGGTCTGACCCGGTACGGCCTCTCTTATGTTCTTATGTTCTTAACTATTAGGAACAGGATAGATAAGACAGAAAATATCATAATGCCACTATATGAATCCATAGTATGCCCACACATTGAATACTGAGTGCAGTTTTGCTCACTCCCATCTAATAGCACATAGAAGAACTAGAAAGGTTCAGAGAAGGACAATGATGATCAAGGCTATGGAACGGCCTCCATATGAGGAGAGACTAAAACGATTAGGGCCATTCAGCTTAGAAAAGTGACGACTAAGGGGGCAGAAGTTATACAATCATGATTGGTGGGGGGGGGGAGGGAAAAGTGAATAGCAAAGTGTTATTTACCCTTTCTCGCAATACAAGAACCGAGGAAGTACTTTTGCACACAACACACAAACAACCTGTGTCATGTTGTGATGGTCAAAAGTATAACTGGGTTCAAAAAAGAACTGGATAAATTCACAGAGGAAAGCTCCATCAGTGGCTATTAGCCAAGATTGTCAGGGATGCAATCCTAAACCTCTGACTGCCAGAAGCCAACAGGGATCACGGCAACTGCCCTGGTCTGTACACTTCTGCTGGAGCCCTGGTACTGGCTGCTGCTGGAGATGGGATACTGGGCTAGATGGACCACTAGTCTGACCCAATATGGCTGTTCTTAAGCTTATTAATATAAGACGAGAAAGTCAGGATAGTTACAGTGCATGAAGCCCAGCTTAAAACAGATACATTTGCTGTCTTCCTTCACAAGATTCTTCAGGTTCACAGATCTGTTTCAACTGCTTTAGAGAAAAGGTTTCCTGGAGACTGCTCTTCAGACATCTATGATTTCTGGTTCTATTACATTCTTATTTCCAGGGCCTGCTGCTTGTTTCTACTAGAGTGGCTTCCATGGGTTGTTCTACTGTTTTAATGCAATATCGCCCTCTCGGCTTTTCCCACCCCCACCCCTCCACTTCTGCACAAGCATGAAAGAAAGCTGCAGTGATCACCATGGAAACTAGCCTGAGAATTTAAAAAAAAAAATTCACATTCCCAGTCCAAAACTAGTACACTGCCACCCACTGGGTACTTTGGTTAAAGAGTCTCAAAGTACAAAGTGACAATGCTTAATGCAAGCAAATCAAATGATCATTACCGCTGGCCAAATTTAGTTTCAAATATATATATTTTTATCATGTTCAAATTATTCTGTCTTCATCTGGCAGCATTCTCACTTTACCACGAGATCACATTTGTGGAATTCAAGGTTAATACATGCAGCCTGTCTTTGCTACCTTTACAACACAGAAGACATCTCATGTTTGCAAGCAAGTGTAATAAGCAATATACTCATGCAGTATACATTGTTTCACAGTCTGAAAAGACTTTAGTCATTGCCAGAGAACAGAGATGGGTATCTGGGGGAAAACATACTGATATAATAATAGAGGGAATTTGCTGCTGGATTTTCATCCCTGGTCATGCCAATAATTTACTGCTTTCTTCTGTGAGGTATGAAGTATACAAGAGGATTTTAGGATTTCATAGAGCTTGCTTTTTTGATACACAATGCCCAGTTACCAGCCAGTGATCACAAATGCCAGATTCCACTTTATACACACCCCCATGGTGAGGATAGCTCAGTGGTTTGAGCATTGGCCTGCTAAAACCAGGGTTGTGAGTTCAATCCTTGAGAGGGTCATATAGGGATCTGGGGCAAAAATCTGTTTGGGGATTGGTCCTGCTTTGAGCAAGGGGTTGGACTAGATGACCTCCTGAGGTCCCTTCCAATCCTGATATTCTGTGAAATCAGTTTTCCCCCCATCCCCCCTTTACACTGTGGATGCGAGAACCAAAAGGGATAGAGTATAAAAGGGGGAAAGACTTATAAAAGTGAGGGAGAGAGGGCAAGTGGCCAAGACAATGTTGTTTTGTACACACCTCTTGAAATAGATGTGTTCTCTGAGACACACTGGCAAGATCATTAGAATAATGTTAACTTTTTGACATGGGCATATCACTTACAAACAGTTGAGGAAATTTAAAAGTACTTAACATATGAGCACACGCAGACACACAAACATCCCTAAATCCTTAAAGAGAATGGTAGTTTTTGTAGTGGTTTAAGAAAGATTTTTCAGACCCACTGCAGTATTACGTAGCAGCTCTCTAGCACAAGTCTCTAAAAAAAAGTATGCAGACTTGATTTGTTCCTTATTATTACATGTTCCAGCAGCTCACAATTTGAAATACACTTTTAATCAAGCAAACAGCTGAGATTTCTGCAATTTCGGTCTGGCATTTTTCTACTTCATCTTAGAGTGCTGAAAACAGATCAGATGTTTGTTTCCTGCATGACTCATATTTTTATTTCTTTTCCTCTGTATGGGTTTTACAGATGCCACACACACACTCTTACACTTTAAATTGACACTTCAGAAATGAATCCGATTTAGCATTTTTATCAGGCACAAGCCGTGCAGGAGAATACTTTCAAGTAGTAGATAATTACATCAATGAAATATTTATGGAAATTCATTATGGCAAATGACTGGGTTTTATCCCAGGATTTTGGGCATTCTATGAAACATCGCAAGAAATCAAGTTTAGGCTTTATATTTAATTCCAGTTTAGCTTTACTCGTTTAGGAAATTAAACAACCATAATGCTGCCATTCTTGTTGAAACCCACAGCTCAGTTCATGACAACTTTTGGAGTCTACCTCCTTATGTTGGGGAGGATGCTTGGCATCTGGGACGATGCCTGCTCTGCTGCTCTGACTGAACCCAGGAGCAACAGCAGCATCTTTACAGCAAGATTCAGAGCACGGCTTGACACTGCTATTACAGTGGTGAGGTGGAAGATGGCATTATTAAATTAGGATCTAGAAAGAGATGGCGAGTGAAACTTCTTCCCCCACTCCAACCTCCTATTACAAATAACGCTTTCATTTGCATGAAAGTAGCTTGGAAAGGGAAATCGAGACCTACCTTTCTAAATTCCTTTGTACACAATTGAGATAATGAACACTTGCTTAAGCATGCAAAACTACAACAACAAAATAGAAGCGGCAGGCAGCACTAATTAATTTGCCTAAGGCTAGGCTGTTACGGGTACGTTAGCCTCACTACCGTACGTGTAGCACCAAGAAGTGTTTTGACTCAAACATCCCTACATTCTCTGCTTCCCAAGGAACAATCCCCCCTCCCCTCCCCCGGTCCCCCTTTGCTCCTGGGAGATGAGGATTTGCTGCAAGCCTATACTAGCCCTGTGCACTGACTCCGCTGCTTTGGCGCAAGACTCCAGCCATTTGCTCCAGAGAAGTAGTAAGCAGAAGTGAGAAGCCCAACTTACTCCAGTGGACTGGAACCCAAGATTCAGGTAGCCCACATAAGTGCGTACATGGGGTGAGGGCTCTTACTCTCTTGCACAGATGTGTAGTCTAAGCCACAATCTGGTATATGAACCAAGTGTTCATCTGTGTTGTATCATTTCTATCAAGAATCCATACACTACAAATGCGTTTGTAAGTATATATCTTTCTATCCTAATGTCAGTTTGGCTCATTGTGTAAGTACCTGATACTAAAAGAATTTTGTTGTTGCTACAAGTATTTCTGCCACTCTCAGTGGAAATACACCTCAGAATCATAACCTTCATACAATATGCTAATCTGTAGACTGGAAAATACTGGAAATACTTTTTTTTTTTTAAACAGTGCAATATCATCAAGTGAGCACTGAACACTTTATATATTGTGTTGGAATTGAAATAAATGAATCGCTGTCAAGGGATTAAAAAATTAATCGTGATTAATTGCATTATTAAATAATTAGTGATTAATTGTGCAATTAATCGCACTGTTAAACAATAATAGAATACACTTTAAATATTTTTGGATATTTTCTACATTTTCAAATATATTGATTTCAATTACAACACAGAATATGAAGTGTACAGTGGTCACTATTTTTTATTACAAATATTTGCACTGTAAAAAAGAAAAAGTATTTTTCAATTCACCTAATACAAGCACTGTAGTGCAAACTCTTTCTCATGAAACTTGAACTTACAAATGTAGAATTATGCACAAAAAAACTGCATTAAAAATGAAACAATGTAAAACCTTAGAGCCTACAAGTCCATTCAGTCCTACTTCTTGTTCAGCCAATCGCTCAGACAAACAAGTTTGTTTACATTTGCAGGAGATAATGCTGCCCGCTTCTTATTTACAATGTCACCTGAAAGTGGAACAGGCATTTGCATGGCATTGTTGTAGCCAGCGTCGCAAGATGTTTACGGGCCAGATGCACTAAAGATTCATATGTCCCTTCATGCTTCACAACCACCATTACAGAGAACATGCATCCATGTGAATTCTGCTCGATAACCATCCAAAGCAGAGCAGACCGACACATGTTCATTTTCATCATATGAGTCAGATACCACCAGCAGAAAGTTGATTTTCTTTTTTGGTGGTTGAGTTCTGTAGTTTCCGCAACCACCAAAAGTCTTTTAAGACTTCTGAAAATATGCTCCATGCCTCATTCCTCTCAGATTTTGGAAGGCACTTCAGATTCTTAAACCTTGGGTCAAGTGCTGTTGCTATCTTTAGAAATCTGATATTGGAACCTTCTTTGTGTTTTGTCAAATCTGCAGTGAAAGTCTCTCAAAGCAAACAACATATGCTGGGTCATCATCTGAGACTACCATAACACAAAATATATGGCAGAATGCAGGTAAAACCATGGAGCAGGAGACATACAATCCTCCTTCAAGGAGTTCAGTCACAAATTTAATAAATGCATTTTTTTTTAATAAGCATCATCAGGATGGAAGCATGTTCTCTGGAATGGTGGTCGAAGCATGAAGAGGCATATAAATATTTAGCATATCTGGCACATAAATACCTTCCAATGCCGGCTAAAGAAGTGCCATGCAAATGCCTGTTCTCACTTTCTGGTGACATTGTAATTAAGAAGCATGTTGCATTATCTCCCGTAAATGTAAACAAACTTGTTTCTCTTAGCAATTGGCTGAACAAGAAGTAGAACTGAGTGGACTTATAGGCTCTAAAGTTTTACATTGTTTTGTTATGGAATGCAGTTATGTAACAATAAAAAAAATCTACATTTCCAAGTTGCACTTTTATGATAAAGAGATCGCACTACAGTACTAGTATGAGGTGAACTGAAAAATACTATTTCTTTTGTCATTTTGCAAATATTGTAATCAGAAGTAATTACAAGTGTACACTTCATATTCTGTGTTGTAATTTAAATCAATATATTTGAAAATGTTAAAAACCATCCAAAATATTTAATAAATTTCAATTGCTATTCTATTGTTTAACTGTGCGATTAAAACTGCAATTAATCGCTATTAATTTATTTTAATCGTGATTAATTTTTTGAGTTAATCACATGAGTTAACTGCAACCCTAAAATAAATATATTTTAAAATGTAGAAAAACATCCAAAAATATTCATAAATTTAAATTGGTATTCTATTATTGTTTTAACAGTGTCATTAAAACTGCGATTAATCACAACTATTTTTTAAAATCAGTTAACTTGTTTTGCGTTAATCGTTCGAGATAACTTTGATTAATTGACAGCCCTAGTTTGTATATATACAGAACGATGGGTCTTCATAAAGATATATGAATTATAAGGCCAGCAGAGTCCACTGTGATCATCTGTCATAACCTCTGTATAATACTGGCCATAGGACTATATTAATTTCTGACTGAACTAGAGTATGCATTACTTGAATCAACATTCATAACACTGAACGTTACTATTGGTTACATAGGACGTCGTATGGGCTCTTTCCTTTTGTGAACTGCGAATTTTCAGTGCCTCATTCTCCTCTCATTTGTACTGGTGTAAATCAGGAGTTACACCACTATAGACCTGGTAGGGGAGAAATATAAGGCTCTCACCGGCTAGGACTATGCATAAGCATGGCCATATTGGGTCAGCCCAATGATCCATCTAGCCCAGTCCCATCTTCCAACAGTGGCTAGTGCCAGATGCTTCAAAGGGAAAGAACAGAATAGGGCACTTATCAAAATGTGTCCATGTGACTTCTGGCAAGTCAGAGGCTTAGGAACACCCAGACCATGGGGTTGCATCCCTGACCATCTTGGCTAATAGCTACTGATGGGCCTATCCTCCATGAACATTTACATACAGTACTTTGGAAGCTTAGGATGAAATGACAACCATGCCCAGAGAGGCCAAGTAACCATTATCTCCTGTGAGTGGAATGCAGAGGGTTTGAGGAACTGACATCTATTCTCTCCACACACTTCTATACCCACCTGAGCAAGGCAGCTACAGAGTGGAAAAACAACCTCATCTGTGCTGCGGCACCTGTGGGGGTTTGAGGCCAACATTTTCAAAAGTAAACGCAGTGCCCGCAGCGCCTCCCCAGGGCGTCCTTCACACCAACTGACATGAGGAGGTCCTCTAATGGTAGGCAGTGGATGAGGAACCTGCATAGCCGCACCACTATGTTTCCTCCACCCCCATCCCATACAACACCCAAGCAGCTTAAGTGCCACGAAGGGCTTGCGTTCTATACCACAGATGAATTTCATCCTTTGCTAAACAGCAGTGCTTTATTCCCCCCCCCCCGCATTAAAATGAATTCCCCCCTCCCATATATCTGTAAATATATCAAACAGGCTAAACTAGTCATTAACAGAGTAGACACTGAAGTCAGCTTCTACTAATTGGGTTCCATCATAACACGAGAACCGCTATGAAGATGACAGCAACAAGCAGACAGCTGTAGCCAGAAGAACATTCACGTGCCTGAATAAAAACATTTGGATCCTTAAATCAGAGACCATGACAGCACCACGATACTCAAGAAGGATGTTAAGGAACTGGAGAGGGTTCACAGAAGTGCCACAGGAATGATAAAAGGGTTTGAAAACGTGCCTAATCGTGATAGACTAAAGGAGCTCGATCTATTCAGCTTAGCAAAGAGAAGCTTAGTAAGTCTGTAACTATCTACAGGGGGAATAAATATTTAATAATGGGCTCTTCAATCTAGCAGCGAAAGGTCTAATGCAATCCAGCAGCTGGAAGTTGAAGCTAGACAAATTCAGACAGGAAATAAAGCGTACATTTTAAAGAGTGAGAGTGATTAACCACTGGAACACTTTACCAAGGGTTCTGGTGGATTCTCCATCACTGACAATTTTTAAATCAAAATTGGATGTTTATCTATAAAATACGCTCTAGGAATTATTTTGGGGAAGTCCTATGGTCTGTGTTATCCAGGAAGCCAGACTAGTTTATCCCAATGGTCCCTTCTAGCCTCAGAAAAGTGGTCCCCCAACTGTGGGGAGCATCACAATTGGGAGGGCATGGAGTAATGTTCGGGGGGACATGGCACGGCCCAGGCCAGTCCCCTGGGCCAGCGGGGAGGAAGCACCACCCAGCCCCCGCTCTGCACTCAGCCCGGCCCCGCCTACAATGCCTGACGGCTTGGGGGGCAGAGGGGGAGGAAGAGCAGACAGGTTCTTATTACGTGGTGTGGGGGGAAAGGGGAGCAATGGAAAAAGTTTGGGAAACACGGCCTTCGCATCTATGAAAACCAGATTATACAGAATGTTCATTGTAGACGGTGGTACAACACAGTAGATAAAATCATCCAGGCCTTATCCAACCATAGCGTTGGGAAAAGAAGATCACGACGATCACACGCGCACACGAGACAAGAAAGAACCCACTGTCTCTCCACCCATGTGCAGACATTTACTTGTCCCATCTGCTCTGGTTATCTGACAGTCCTTTTAATTAGTACACAAAGGGCTCCTCCATCACCTCTGGCTTCCCTCATGGCCATAAAAAGGGCCACATATTCGGCATCTGCTCAATTGCTGTGTCTAAGAGCAAAGGCCAATACCAAGTCATTGGGGTGGATATGATGAAGAATTTGTTGTTGCTGTTTTTCGAAGGGATGTAATAAACAAACAGCGGGATACCTGTGATCACAGCTCGGGTCCTCATTGCTTATTGTTTTAAGCAGCTGCCTATATACAATACACCGGCCAGGCCAAACACCTCCCCCTTACTCACAACATCAAACTCATTTTAAAACGAAAAAGCTATGGACGAGGTGTTAATTACACACATACACACACAACGCACTGTAAATCAATGTGTGTCCTGAACAGATAGCCAGGAGAGGTGGTTTCCTTAGCAACAACCACCACCGCTGCATTGAAGCTTCCAGAGTAGTTATTTCTCCCTAAATCCTGAGTCCCTCTCACTAATGTGGTTATCACTTTGGCTTGTATGCAGAATCGAACATCCGGGGCACATTTTCCAGGTATTACACAGGGCATGAGCCACCTATCGCAACTCCCGCTTACAATAACCTTTATAGTGCTGTCTGAGGGCTACAGGGATGGCCTAGAGCAGCAGTTCTCTAACTGTAGGTCGAGACCCCAAAGTGGGTCAGGGCCCCCTTCAACCTCCTGGGGCCCAGGGCTGATGCCCAAGTGCCACTGCCCAGCACCGAAACCCAAGCCCCTTCAGACCTGGGCAGCAGGATACAGGCTTTGGCTTCAGACCCGGGTGGCAGGGCTCAGGTTACAGACCCCCGACCTGGGGTTGAAACCCTTGGGCTTTCCCCCTGCCAAGATAATACTTACTTCTGCCTTGACTGCAGAGGACTGGACTAGAAGACCCCTCGAGGTCTGTCCCAGTCCTACGATTCTATGATGTTAAAGATACAGTAGGCAAAATTCACTTGCAGTCATGCCGGATGTTCCTGGTAAGTACTGTTTAGGGGCCCCACCTCTTTGCTATGGAAGTAAAGGACAATTCACTTTGAGCCCAGTGGAAGTCAGGCTCTTAAAAAGGGAGAGCTGGATACAACCAGCAGTAGGAGACCTATAAGATGGCAAGGTTTGAGATCACTACAGCAAATCCCTCCTGCACAACCTGGAAAACGAAGTGTCAAAAGCTCAGTACTGACTTCCTGGATGAACTGAAGCCAGAGGTCCCACTGATCACACAACAGTGAACTGCTGAAACATGAAATTGAGATGCCGTGGTGTATACCACCATCCAAGACATCCACTCATGCTTCAGCCCTTCAAAATCCAGGTGCCCTCGGCCTCTCAGAAGGAAGAAGGCACCTTGCATCACAGAATACCGGTAAATTTAGCACTCTGCGGCCTCAGGGAGGCTGCTGCAATGTGACTGTTTATTGAGGAAGGGAAGCGAGTGGGCAGTAAATTAAATGGGGACCTGCGTGCAGGTTCAAAACGATCGCTGTAACCACAAGATGGCCTTCTGAGTCAAGCACCGCATGGGAGTCACATCTAGATTCTATTACTGTCTTGCATTCTATACCAAGACCTGAACAGAGGTGAAGGGATTTACCCAGGGGCATATGCAGTTTCAGGTTCCCTTTCTGTGAAATGCAGGTAATACTCTCCTGCTTGCAAGAGTGCTGATAGGATTAGCTAAAACTTCTGTGAAGTGCTCAGAAATCATTCCGTGGAAGGTGCTACAGAGGTGCAGAAAACTTTTAGGATAACAAAGCTCTCCCCTTTTATTCAGATATATTACCTATACCAGCGGTGGGCAAACTACAGCCCAGGCACCACATCTAGCCCTTCAGACGTTTTAATCCGGCCCTCAAGCTCCCACTGGGGTGCGGTGTTTGTGTCACGCCGTGTGCGTCACGGCTCTGTGTAGCTCCCGGAAGCAGCAGCATGTCCCCCCCTCAGCCTCCTATGTGCAGGGGCAGCCAAGGGGCTCCACACACTGCCCCCCTCCAAGCAGCACCCCTGAAGCTCCTATTGGCCAATGGGGCTGCAGAGGTGGCGCCTGCAGACAGGGCATGGCACAGAGCCGCCTGGCCATGTCTCCGGGTAGGAGCTGGAGGGGGGACATACCGCTGCTTCCGGGAGCTCCTTGAGGTAGAGGGCCACCCGGAGCCTGCACCCCTGAGTCCCTTTTGAGCTCCAGCCATGATCCCCCTCCTGCCCTCCAAACCCCTCGGTCCCAGCCCGGAGCACCCTCCCTGCACCTCCAACCCCTCATCCCCAGCCATACCCCCTCCCCGGAACTCCCAATTTCGTGAGCATTCATGGTCTGACATACAATTTCCATACCCAGATATGGCCCTCGGCCAAAAGGTTTGCCTACCCCTGGCCTAGACAGTGGTCCCATCTTGCTGCTCAAGTAAAAAAATTCAAGGTCCAACTGTATGTTTTGAAAAGAAGAAGAGAGAACCCTGGTGTCCTAGCCAATAGCCCCTCTTCACTACACACAAAGTTCTAACCTCCAAGGCTGAGTGTGAACAATTGCTCTGATGAGACAGCTGTTAAATTTTGCCCACAACCATGCCACCAAACGCTGTCTAACTCATGGCTTTCTAGAAAGTGCTTTAGAGAACCTTGACGACAGAAAGGTGCTATTAAAAACATTCTGTTCTCAGTGTAGAGTTGCCAAAGATTAATGAAAAACTTGGCTGCCTTCAACCCTCAGTATATCTGCTAGTCTGGGACTTTTTTTTCAAAGCTGGTTTATAGCTAAGCTCCTAATTGCTTTCAGAAAAGGTAGGTGTTAGCAAACAGCTGAGCTTCACCTCTTCAGCAGGTAGTAATTAAGAAAGCAAAGGCACCAAGAGAAAAGCTTTTTCTTTCATTTGGATAAAATGACCTTTTAACAGGCTACATTCATTCCAGCCCTAGTGGAGAAATGTAGTACAAATAATGCATTAAACATGAATAATTACTTAGGAATAACTTGTGTGGTCTCAAAAAAAAATGGTTAAGGAACTACCGCTGGGACAGAAAAATTCTAGATTGGAAGTTATATCCTTGCTAACAGGACACCATCACATTATATTTTCTATGTTTTAGATTAGTTAACATGAAGTAGGTAGATTAGACAGGCAGTGCATTAGAACAGTCTAGAAACATCACCAGGAAGAAAACGTCTCAAAACGTCAATCTAGTGGAGGGAAAAAAACAGAGAATGAGATTTGGGAAAAATGCACTTTGTCCATTTTAAATACAATTCTTATAACCATCTAATTGAGAAGCTCTACTATCTCAATGTTTTGGAGACAGGTGGCGGGGAGGGGGCAGTTTATAAGCCATTGCAAAAATCTCAGTTTGCACATGCTCACTAGAGAGACCTGTTAAGAGTTGTTAAAGTTTTGCTGCTAAATTCTCAGAATTTTCTGTCTGTACTGAGCATGCTCCATCCTCCAATAGCTGCCACAAGCCAGCTGGATGGCACTGAGACATCCCCACTACACATCTGAGCATACTCCACTCCGAGGCTGCAGAGGTCTTTCCCTGCAATTGCAGCCTATAGAAGCCGGGAGCAGCTGCATCACCTGGCACTGGAACTAACACCCCAGAAACTCTCCATTCTCTTCCAGTTGGTGCCCAGGCCATGTGGAGGGGAAGGAGGAAACAGCATGCCAGAAATGCAGAGGGGTGAGGAGCCAGGCTTCAGCAGTGGTGACGGGGTATGGGTGGGGGAAGTGGGGCTGACTCAGATTGAGAGCCAGTGGAGGAAGCTGGAATGGGGAAAGGGCTGAGGGCCAGGGAGAGGGTGATTTGGGACCAGTCAACAAGAAGACTGGCACAAGGAGCATATAAAGGTAGAACAGGACTGGCAGCTGGCACGAGGGGAAGACCGGGATTCATTGAGGAGGCCAGTGGAAAGACCGGGACTGGCTGGGTAAGGAGATTGCAACAGAGATGAAGTGCCTAGGGGGTGGAAACAGGGGTCTGGGTGAGGAGACATGGAGGTGGAGATGAGATGGGCATTAGTAATATGGTTAATAATCATAACAACGATGATGCCTGTTTCTGCACTTTTCATCAGTAGATCCTGAAGCGCTCCACAATCTTTTAATTATATTTCTCCTCCTTAACCTGTGAGTTAGGGCAGAGCTATTATCCCTATTTTATAGATGGGGAACTAAGGCCCAGTGAGACTAAGTGACTTGCTCAAGGTCATGTAGGAAGTCCTAGTGAACAAAGAATTGAACCCAGCTCTTCCACGTCCTAGGCCAGAAGATGAGAGAAACAACCTGCACGTGAGCTTTAAGTTTAGGAGAGCAGGTGGGTTTCTCTCTTCTTAATCACCAGCATTACTTTATCTCTGCAACCTTTACAGCAGTGGTTCTCAACCAGGGATACGTGTACCCCTGGGGATACACAGATCTTCCAATGGGTACATCGACTCAGCTAGATATTTGCTTAGTTTTCCAATAGGCTACATACAAAGCACTAGCGAAGTCAGAACAAATTAAAATTTCACACGGACAATGACTTCTTTATATACTAGACACTGAAATGCAAGTACAAGATGTATATTCCAATTGATTTATTTTATAATTATCTAGTAAAAATGAGAAAGTCAGCAATTTTTCAGTAACAGTGTTTTGTATTTTTATGTCTGATTATTTAAGCAAGTCATTTTTAAACAAGGTGAAACACAAGACAAATCAGACTCCCGAAAGGGGTACAGTAGTCTGGAAAGGTTGAGAGCCATTGCGTTACAGCACCTGGTTTCCTGGATTAGAAGTGTCGTTTTCTTACGGCTTGGTTTTTGAGACTCGTTCTGAACATGCTTCACTGTGCATGTGTGCGCATGCACTGTCAGTCTAGGCAGTGTTAGCTGAACAACCCCTGATTGAAAGGAAACTTCTGGGCCCAATTCAAAGCCCTCTGAAGTCCATGGAAGGTCTTTAATAGGCTTTGAATGCATTTCCAAGAGCAATCTCCAACCTTAAAATAGAATAAAGATACTCATCCTGTACTCAAATGTTCCCATTGGTTTGAGCAGGGTGTTATGACCCACAGGTGGTGCTTCACTCACTCAACAAGAGCAATTTATCAGTCTCTCAGAGGATTGACATATTAGATGAGTATTTTCTCTGATGAAATGAAAATGCTTACTTTGTATTACAATCTGTCTAGGTGTAGGTATACACATATATTGCAAATAAGGAAATAAACATACATACAAAACCCACACATTTTATACATTGTATATGCTTATATATGAATTGTAATTCTAGCCCCTGAATCACAATACAATTACATTTTAAAAACCCAGTGAAGATACAACATAATGGTATATAGGAAATTTTCTTTAGTCCAAAATGATTCTAAAGTACAGACTAGGAATTCCACATTTAATGAGGGGAAGGGTGGAAATGACTCAAAGACCTGAATTAATGTTAATTCTAATCCTAGATTCAACAAAATAAAGCCAATATTTGTACTCCCTTGAGATTAAATGTAATTGAAGGTATTCATTATTTACCACTGCATTATGATCGGTGTTTGTATTCCTTATTCAACATATAACGAAGCCTAAAAACATGGACCAAACTGAAGTCAGAGGAGTTGACTGGTTGAAATTGAGACGAATCTGATCCATTTCATTATAGCGTCTACACATAGGGGCCCTCATTCCTCTCTAATTCATATTTGTGAACATCAGGACTAACTAGCAAAAGCAACAGGCAAAATCCTTAAAATGTGTAAACTGGTATCGTTCTGTCGAGTTCAATGGAGCTACACCAGATCTACACCAGCTGAGGATCTGACCTACTACAATTACATCACTGTAAAAACTGGTTGTAGGTCAAAATCAGGCCCACGGTGCCCAAGACTATATTTGTGTAAGACACACAATTAAGATCCAATTATTTTTCTGCAGAAGAATTTGTAACAATGCAAAAAAAGCCAAGAACAGCTGATCTTTATTAAGTTATTTCTTGTGAATTGTTACCCTTTTAAAAAAAGTTAGACAATGTAATAGTTAGAATATACATTGGCCTTCCAACTGATTTACACCTCCACTTTCATCTGATCTAGGCTTTATCGCCTCAAGAATAAGGAGCTTCCCAGTGCATTTCACAATAAACAAAACTCACTCAATATTCTTTGACTAGAAATCGTGCAGTTGAATTAAATTAGAGTTGAAATGGGTATGTAAGAATATATTCTATTGGGTACCTGGTTTCTACTTGGTAAAGAAATTAATTCCCCAATATGCTTTCATTCCTTACACATGGAAATTGTATTCTGAATTTGAAGAGTGAAGGTCCCAATGAACTTGGGTCTGTCAGGATGCAAATATGAATGAATAATGTTAATATTGCACAGTGCCTATACGTCTGTTCAGAAATGAACTTTCGTATGAAACCTAACACTGCCTTGGATATCTGAACTACAGCGACCTATTTCTATTCTAGTTATTGACTATTCAAAACCCTGGAATATTTTTAGATGAACTGAGGTATACGGGCTATTGAAGTCAACCGGAGCCTTGAAATGAGAACTGGTCCGGGCCTTAATTTTGTAAGTACACATCCTCACCTTTCTTTTCAGTGCAACCACAAGTCTGTTCACAGGAAATTGTTCTGGGTTGGGCTAAAATCTAAGAATGGTAACATGAACACATTTTAAAACAGAAGTTTAATTGTAATATATGTCACTTTAAAATTTGTACTATTATTGTGAATCATCATCTCCTCTAAAACATAACAGATAATTCCATAGGCATTTCCCCTTCCTCAGAGGTACAGCTAGAGAAATCTAGCTTTAACCTCTCTGAGGATGAATATCTCCTCCTCGCTATACTAAGGAAAGCAATCTCTGCTGCCTGACATGTCACGGTGGGAATCAAGCCATAGATGAAGCATCGCAAGGCAACTTGCAAATCACCACAATTACCATGCAATCGAGTTTGTCCAGGTTCAGTACTAACTTCTGGAATGAAACGATGTTAACTTTCACTGCCATCCATGTCAATCTAAACCATTGTACATGTTTGGGATTTCCTCTATACCTATGAAATTGATTAAACAAACAGCAACAGTGCCTTGCTGGCCTTACAGTAAGTGAATAGTTAATTGGGTCATTAAATAACTAAGGGTATGTCCAGACTACCCGCCGTATCGGCAGGTAACGATTGATTTTTCGGGGATCGATATATCGCGTCTAATCTAGACGCGATATATCGATCCCCGAACGTGCTCCTGTCGACTCCGGAACTCCACCGGAGCGAGCAGCGGTAGCGGAGTCAACACAGGGAGCTGCAGACGTCGATCTCACGCCGTGAGGACCCGAGGTAAATCGATCTAAGATACTTCGACTTCAGCTACGCTATTCACGTAGCTGAAGTTGCGTATCTTAGATCGATACCCACCCCCAGTGTAGACCAGCCCTAAGACTCACAGTTATCAGCCAAGAGACTGGTAGCCATTTTCAACATGCCTTAATTTAGAATTCAACACAAGACAATACACACAGAGTAACAGAAGCCTGCATTTCAGTCAAGAATTTTACTTGTGTCCAATTGTACAAGCTTCTCCAGCACGACAAGCTCACTGTTATTCTCTTTACTACCGCAATATCTGTTACAGGCGTTAGTGTATTCAACACCAACAGAGATAACTCTACATTGCTGGGCTGCTTGGCCTCTGTCCCACACACCATCCAAGACATCCTCAGGCACTGCACGATCTAGAATAAAGGAGGTGGTAGTAAGCAGGACGACCAGTGTGAGAGACCAGGGATAAGAAACGTACACGGCTCTTTTACAGTTAAAGTGCAGCTTGCAGAGCTCCCACGTTCCTCCATTCTCCACCTACCAGATGGGGCGGGAGGAAGCTCGGGGCTTCTGCCCTGTGGGGAGGGAGATATAAGGTCTTTAGCCTTGCGTCCTGGCAGGTGCTGCCCCGCGAGACAGGTTGTGTCTCTCTTGTGACTCTGAAACTTCTGAAGATTATCGTATGCAGCTAGGAGGGTCAGTAAGTTTGGCCACCTCTGCTCTATGCTGACTGGAGAGGTCCCCCATCAGCATAATAAAACCACCTCCATGAGCGGCAGAAGCTATGTCCCACTGACACAGCGCTGTGCACATGAGTGCTTATGTCGGTGTAACTTGTACTGCTCAGGGGGTGGTTTCTTCACACCCCTGAATGACATAACCTTTGATGACATAAGCTGTCGTGTAGACATAGCCAGAGTTAGATCATGACACGCTCATAGAATATCAGGGTTGGAAGGGACCTCAGGAGGTTGGAAGGGACCTCCTGCTCAAAGCAGGACCAACACCAGCTAAATCATCCCAGCCAGGGCTTTGTCAAGCCTGACCTTAAAAACCTCTAAGGAAGGAGATTCCACCACCTCCCTAGGTAACCCATTCCAGTGCTTCACCACCCTCCTAGTGAAAAAGTTTTTCCTAATATCCAACCTAACCCCCCCACACACACATACTACAATTTGAGACCATTGCTTCTTATGGTCATCTGTCACCACTGAGAATAGGCCAAAGGTCTGACTATCCCAGTCTAAACCCAAAGCCTGTAAACATTTCTACAGGAAAGTCGCTATATGCAAATGAGTGGCCCCATTGACTTCATCTGCATGAAGTTACACACGTCAATGTTTGTAAGACTGGGGCGCAAATCACATAGGCTTAAATCCCTCTGACTTCAATGGGACTAGTCATGCTTCAAGTTAACCACGTGATTAAGTGGTCTACTGAATCAGGTCCTAAATTGCTGTGCCATTTATTTTGTCTGCGCACATGCCAGGAAGCAAAGGAAAATAAGTAATACTATAGGCTAAAAGATACATGGATACTCCCACAGTAGATAGAGCACTGGACTGGGTTCTAGTCCCTGCTCTGCCACTGGCCAGCTGGGGACATTGGGCACGTCATGTCGCTTTTTGTGCCTCAGTTTCCGCATCGATAAAATGGGGATATTGACACAAACCTCCTTTGTGAAGTGCTATGAGAGCTACTGATAAAAAGTGCGAGGTATTGCTATTACTATTGTATACAGGTGTGAGGTCTGCTGCATCTGTGCCCCACTGTAACCATAGCAACAGACAGAAGGAGGGAGAAAAGAGGTAACCTAGAATTTACTGAAGTCAGATTTTTGGATTATTTGTTTCTGGCAAAAAATATTTTCTTATTTTACCAAAATTTAACTACATTTGGGGGGAAATGTCAATCTCCCATTATACAAGCCCTTCCTCAAGGAGCCGTAATGAAAAAGACTCAGTTTTAGACTCCTAGTAGCTGCCTTGCTATAAAGGATTATTACTTTTCTATGGCATAGCTACAAGAACCAGATCACATTTCAAGCATTCAATTTCTCTCCTGTGTAATGAATGGGAATCATGTAGATTGCCTTCATTTAATTTAGCCTAGAAATTCAGCCTTATCGATTGCAGTCTGTAGACTTCCTAATAATAGGAAACTGGAAGCAGCACTTACTCTTTTTTTGAGTCACTTACCACACAGATGGATAGGGAGAAGCGATAAAGTGAAAAAAGAGTTGAATGCTATGCAGGATCACGGTTGGTGTTTTTTCCTAGATGTTACACAATGAGACTGCTGAAGTATGTTGTATTGAGGTTGGAGAAACATTCACGTAATCACTTGCATGCTAAGTAACAGAAATTTATAAAATGTGAATCACAGTATCAGAAGTATCATTTAAACACCTGTGACAGAATCAGAGTTTTTCATAAAACTACATTCTCTTCTTTCCACTTTCAACCCCACACACACGAGAGCGGGCTACACCCAACTGCTAAGTTGTGGGCCAGCATTTCACATTCAAACACCTCGTGCTATAAGACAAGATCAATATTAACTTAAAAAACTCTACAAGTGTAGATCCTCAGCCCCGTACACTGTCCTGTTTGCACAACAGGAGAATCCTCCGGAGGTACAAAGCTGGCTCTGCTGCTTCTGGCCCTCTAACCCAGTGGTTCTCAAACTAGGGTCGCCACTTGTGTAGGGAGCGGCAACCCCAGTTCAAGAAACACTCCTTTAACCCCTGGGTGAATTCCAGGACCTGGCACATCTGAGGTAACAGTCTGTCCTGTCCTTGAAAGTTTTGAGGAACTGGTTCTGTTAATACATCCCTGCCACCAGCTTTTCCCACTTCAGGTCCCTCAGTACCGCAGCCCCTTTCTGGTCCCTTTTTAAACAGGAGCAGTCAGAATAGTACACCAGACTCCTCCCTCAATACTGCTTGTACACAACTAAAATGTAGCCAACAGTTCTCACAGTCCATGCCTGCCCCTTTCTGGGACCTTGCATGACTTCCATAAGCTTTTCAGTTGATGGGGATGCCTGCTGATCCTCTCTTTATTTGGAAAAAGTCATGCTCCCAAGCTACATCTTTTTGTTCCTGTACTGATCTTCGAGGGACCCCATATGCTCACTTCTAAAATCCTGGCCCCATTGAAGTCGATGGCAAAACTCCCACTGATTTCAATGGTGCCATGATTTCATCTCTCTGGGCTAAGCTACTTCAACCTTGCACTCCAGGCTCAAATCACTACACAGATTAGGAACACTTTTGCCCCAGCAATTCTATTCCAACACATGAATGTAGTCAGGGTTATGCTATGTTCAAAAGAAACATCCATTCTAGCTGTCACACTAAAGCTTGTCCTCCATTTAAATATCGATTGAAGGTGATTTAAAAAGTTCATCCTTTCTTCTCTGCTATCAAGATGTAGTTTTCAGAATTGAAAGACATTTTTCTGATCCCAGGCCGTGTCAATATGTGCTGGCTTTGAGTTTCAAGAGGAATCACAAGTAGAGAGAAATCATTAGGTGGTTTGTACAAAGCACCAATGACTGTGTTCATGGAAGACTAGAATGCTGCAGTATTTTTCATACACTCAGAAGTATTTCTGAACTTGGTTTTAGAAAACAATGGCTAACTCAAGAAAGTGACACACATTTTGTATTCCTTTTTAACCAACTATCCTATTGCCAACCATAAGCATTCAAAAAATGGTGTCCAAAAATATCATGCGATTGGCCTAAATGATGAGATTTAAAATATATTTAGGGACCTTTTAATCTGCCTTATGGTTTTGTAATCCTTTAAGGGTCACATTTTCAATATTTTTTCTGCACATAGGAGAGCTAGAAACAACCTTTTATTACATGCAAGGTAAGTGTCTCACATAATCACATGACTCTGAGAGCTGGGGCTTTAAGAAAAAACATCAAATAACACAAGAGTTGGGAACACTGAAGACGCTTGGCTTTTGTGTAATTTGCAAAGAAACCCACAAAGGCAGGTTTAATTTTAGATTAAGAAAATGTCAGTTTCAAAGTAGACTCCCTCTGGTAGATTATTTTTACATCATGCAGGTATAAAGACAGAGAAACAGAAGCACATGAATGGAGAGAGCTTATGGCTCACAGGTGAATTTAGATAATCATCATACAACACAGAACATGTAGAAATTTGAGGTGCCTAAGTGGTTATTGTTCAGTGGAAGGCAGGAGAATATTTTCAGGGCATGTGTGTTTCTTCATTTGAAAAATGCTACAGGAAAAATGTATTGTTTTCTCATTTCTTCCTGGATCATGTCACCTGCCAGAACAGGAGTTTAAGCAAAAGGCACATACCATTGTAAATATTCCTGCTGTCAGCTAAGTTTTTTGCTAGCAGCTAAAATACATTTTAAAAAAATGCATCTAATTGCCTCTTAAGAGTAAATTTATAATCTAGTGGTCGATTTGCACTACAAGAAGAACTGAAGGCTCACTGCTTCTTTTGCTTCTGTAACCTATGCACATCCCATCAGTGTAATACTGACAAGGAAGCCAAATTCTTAATGCTGAAGCAGAGTAATGTGCCCTCTTGGGATAAAGAGAACAAACACAATCAACCTATCCTGGCTAACACATGCTTTGCTTTACTACAATGCACCTATTCATCTTTTTCTCCTAGTTCTCCTTTCTTATTTTTAAACAATGCTGCTAAATTATCAGAACCAAAGGAAAATTAAAAGGTACAATTGCCCCATGTAATTTCTTCCTGGCCTTGCTGAAGTCAATGGGAGTTCAGCCATTGATTTCAAAAGGGCCAGGATTTCAGACTCATTTTTTGGGGGTAATATTCTCTGTTTTCTGGAACATGTACTCTCCTTTTTAACAAACCTACAGAGGAACTGTATTATTAACTGCAGATTATTGATATATTTATTTTTAAAGATTTAGATTTTCCCAGTCTATAACTGATCATGAATTATGCCTAACAAAACAAAACAAACCACTGCTCTGTTCAACTCCGATTTATTAGACTTCTCTCGATTTTATATTTTACCAAAAAAATTATTCTCCTATTGTTTTACTTCCATGGGCATTGTGTCCAGTGCACAATTAGGGATCAAATACAGTAACTCAGATGGTTTTCTGTCCTTCCAATAGTCACACCTTAATACTATAGGGTTTTAAAAAAATGTATAAAGGAGCTTTTCTTGACTTTGTTAGCAATGCCTGAGACAAACACCTGATGGCTCATCACCTCATTCTAAATGGCAGGTTATGTCATCAATGGTAATTAACAAAGATACATCTTGGATGCAACTTAATGGATTACTGCTTGAAACAAGGAGGTGTTACACACACACACACACACACACACACACACACACACACACACACACACACACACACACACACACACGTTCTCATATGGAGGATCTTTGAGGGCTATGCAAAGAATTTGGCAAAATTAATCCCAGCTCTGAGTGCTTCTGAAAAAGGGTTTGAATCCATTTGAAATTCACAAACTAGGTTGAGACATATTCACCAAATCATTTAACACAGCCCTACTGTCTTCTAAACATTCCTCACCACATTAAGAAGGAATAAAATACCTTACTTACAATCAGAGCCCCTAATTTTGGAGGCTACAATACTTTGCATGATTTGGCAGCTTACAAATGAATGCAAGGAGACAGCATCCCATCAAGTCCCTTAGGCAGTCTTGCTTAACGGAATGCAATTTCTTACCTGAAAAACATAAATAAGCAACATACATTTACATTTTATTCTGCATATATTAATATCTTATTTAGCAGCTTAAACCACATGTGAAATCAGTTCTTTCTACTAAGCATGCAGGGATGGCTGTGTCACTTGTTTAGAATGGTTTTTTTTAAATCAACTTGTAATTTCTAATTAAAACAGTTTCAGATGTAAATATTTATATCAAATGGGGAGACGTGATTAACATTTTCACTGACGATACAAACTCGTAGCAAAACATTTTCCCAATAATTCCTTGCAATTAATGAGGCTACAACTATGCATTTCTATCAGAAACCATCATAAAATGGGATATACTTGTGCAGCCCATGCCCAGCCTCACCCAACCACACCAACCTAGCTGGTCCAAATCACAGGCTATCATTAACATGAAATACATCGCATCTGCTTTCCCTCACTTCTGGCAGTTCCTCAGTATAACTGCCTGAACGAATGCGACTTTGGCTGATCAATCAACTGCTGTATATGAACTCCACTGAAGAGCTACCTGTGAAAAAGTTTTCAGTATAAATCTGGGCAAGCTGACGAGCCTGGAATGATTTGAGACACGGTGGGAGGGAAGCGGGAGTCTATAAACTTGCCACAAAGTCCACAACTAAAGCAGCAGATCGAACGGGTAAATTAATAAATGTTTTACTAATCTTGTACAACGTCAACAAGGACTTAATCATAACCCATAAATGCCATAAAGAAAGGAAGAATCAATACAACACAAAGGCATTTCACTGAAAGACCTTCAAGAACTAACAAAGCAAAACCAAATAATTAAATGGGAGCAACTGGTGAAATTTTAAATACGCACAGTTCAGGTGGTGTCTGCCCCTACGCAGGTCATAAGAGCCGTTGCCACCTGACAATAAGGGCCTGAAGCACAGCCTATGGAAGCCTGTAGGCAAAACTCCTATTAACATCAATGAGCTGTGAATCAGGTTCTCAGTGCAAGGATCAGGAGTCTTTAGCTACATTGGAGGCACTAGTCACCTGAAAGGGACAAGGAACACCACTCGAGCAAGCCAACAGAGTACACTAGGTGCGTGGGAGCTGATGCACACCCTGCAAAGGACACAGCATGGGAGACACTACTTTGCACCTCAGGAGGAGTTGTGCCTGCCTCAGACACTGTTGTGGTGGTCCTTAAAGCTATAGTGTAGCCATGGGCATGTAACAAATCTCATGGTTTGCACCAGAAATGGAGATGCCAAAGATGGGAAATCATGAAACAAGAAGTACATGAATGTATGTAGGACTCTCTCCTTGGAAAGTATTTCATACAATGTGTCCTCTCTCAACTCTGTGCAGTCTCCTGTCTTTAATTTTTTTAAATATGGATTTTGTCTTTTAATTATGCAAAGATGGCCAGGCTTCCTGGATAGGAGCTTTGCTTTAAACTGAAACAAAGACGGATCTTATCAATCTACCCAAAGTACGTCTAAGACTCCTATCACTGTGGTATCTAATCTTCCTTCTCTTTGTGAAGCAGCTTTCCCATATTTATTAATTAAACTAACAATACTCAGCCACATTATCTAAAAACTGTCTCCAGTTTCATTGCAGCTTTGTAAGTGGTGACGCTTGTATCTCTGCAAGAAATTAACTAGATGTCTTCTCCTTGGGGATCATTTTTAAGACAAATTTTCTATATTATACTTGGGGAGGAGGGGACGACCCTTTATTAAATGAGGCATTTCAATCAAATCTTATATCGCATGTGCCTGGATCTTGAAAGTTTCTATCAAGCTCAAGCCAATTGCACATCCTAAGGTCTGGTCTTTTCATTTTCACAGCAGGTTTGCAGCAGAATACAACGCTGGAATATAACAAACTGTATAAAAATGACACCACAATCTTCGGTGCTGCCTTTGGTGGTTGCCTGAAGTAGGGTGATAAAATCGGTTGTATTTGCCAAACAAGCAGTTGCTCATGGCTGAGACAAACCAGTTGTGCTCCCTGCTGGGCAACGAGAGCATAAGCAGATGGAGAGGAAAGAACATTTGCAGACTTTGGGCAGGGCTAAAATCTATCATTGGAGGACCGGGGTTGGCTTCAGAAAAAAACATCACGTCTCACAGCCCTGCTTTGATGTGCTGCTTTTCAGTGCAAAACTCCAAATATAAAGACACAGCTTAAGATTCTTCACTGACCTTAACAGAAAAATTGGCACAGTTCTTAAATGCCTGCTGTAAGAATCATTCAAGGAGAAAGGGAATGGCCAATATGTTTCTAAAATGCATCCCAAGAGCAAGGCTATCAAAACTGTGCTCAGCAGGAGAGATAAGCACTAAATTTTTACAGTTCAGTCTGAGACAGGGGTGCTGGAACTATTTTTACAGTGCAGGTGCTGAGAGCCATTGAACCAAACTGTAAACCCTGTATATAATGGAAACCACTTCAAGCCGAGGGGGGCGGCGTCTATGAACCTGGACAGATGACAAAAGATTGCTACCATGGTCACAAGGAACATGAGCCTCTGCATTCACAGCTGTGCTGCATGCTGGAAATACTTAGACTGGATTGTACTGGTTTGCTGAGCAACTGCTGCTTCTCCTCACTTGCTAATCTTACAACCTACAATTCCTGTATTTTATATACACATAAATGCTGCAGGCTCCTCAGCACTTCACTTGGATTCCCTCAGATGCCATTGTGAAATACTCATCCTGCTCCACATCGCAAGATATTCTTTTTTAATACCACCTTGCACAATTCCCTCAAGTTCCTGCTGAAGTTCTTAATCTTACAAAGCAGACAACCAAGCCTCCCGGTTGGGGTGGGCCGGCCCAGAAGCATCCCTGCCAGCTGTTTGCTACTGATAATCAGAATACAACACAGTTAGCAAAACGACTAGAGAAACAGATTACCCGATAAACTATCAAGCATTGTCGTGGCAGAAAGTCCATTCTTTATCCAGTTCATTAAAGTATTATGGCAGAGACCACTGCTGCTTGGCTGCTCTCACTAAGGTTTAAATGCTGGTTTCTACTTATGGGTTACGCAGGGAGGTGTAAATTGGTGGGTTTGAACCACAATATGTCTGGCTCTTGGCAGACGTGCTGTCAGCCCAAAGTTTAACTTGACCCTGGGTTCAGTGAAGAGCAAAACAACCATCCATCCCTGCCTCCAGTTTGCAGGTGATTTCTGAAGGGACTTAAATTGAGGTTTGGCAGGCATACAGCAACGGAGCTGGACCAGGAGATGCTGAGCTCTTGATGGGAGTTAAATATGTTCGTAACCTCTCAAGATCATACTTTTAGCCATTAGTGTAGATTGGGGTCTTTTGCCTCTCCCCACCATCCCCAATTTTAAAAAAGCAAATTCCTTCTCAAAGAACATCTGGTAACCAACAAGTAATGCAGAATATTTGTCTGTTTTCACAGACACCATTAAATGTGTTGCTAACACATGATGAAATGTGGGACTTCATCCTGCACCATTAGAATATCACAGGCAGCCCATCTAATGCAGTTTGGAGATGCACAGTGGTGCATGAACCATAATGTGTCAACTCCACTACAAATTCACTGAAAGTCTGTGCGATTGCTTCCGTACAGTTATAGGACAGGGAACACATTTTATGTGGGATTGATCTGCATGAGGTTTGGACGGCAGCATTACTCATAGCGGTGAAGCCACAAGAGAATTATGGGGTCCTTTCCAGGGAGTACTACTAATAAAATCTTAATACCGCAACAGACCAGCATGTATTGTGTGTATGCCACATATTTTGCAGAAAGAGTATTTGAGAGAGCTTTTAAAACTTTTTCTGAATACTGTTTTTTTATATTCCTCTGACTGCAAATCCAAAGTGAACAGATCTGAGAAGAGGAAAATTAATTGTAAAAAGTGTAGAACCACAAAAATTATATTTACATTTGTGTGTGGGCAGACAAGCACATCAGGGTTGCCAGGTGTCCAGTTTTTAACCGGAACACCGGGTTGAAAGGGGATCTTCACGGCTCTGGTCAGCACCGCTGACCAAGCCATTAAAAGTCCGGTTGGCCCACACTGGGGCACGGGAGGGGGTGCGGGTGCTGGGCAGCCGAGCTGCAGCAGAGGATTGGGCTCAGGGTGCAGGCTCTTGGTGGCGCGCACCTCAGGTGCCTCCCAGAAAGCGGCGACAGCTTCCTGCAGCGCAGCCAGGGGAGGTCCGAGTGCTGCCCCCAAGCGCCGCCCCCGAACACCGACTCCACAGATCTCATTGGCCAGGTACTGCCGCCAATGGGAGCTGCGGGGGCGGAACTGTCATTCAAGGGCAGCGCACAGACCCCTTGGCCACGCCTCCGCTTAGGAGCCTCAGGGACTGCTTCCCCGGAGGCGCCTCAGCCCGTAGCGGCCTCCTGCACCCTGAACTCCTCATTTCTTCCTCCACCCTTGCGCCTACACCCCCAACTGGAGCCCTCACCTCCTCCTGCACTCCCCTCCCACATCCTGAACCCCTCATTTATGACCCCTACTCTGGACCCCACACCCCCAGCCCAGAACCTGTACCCCCTCGCACTCCTCAACCCCCTGCCCCAACTTCGCTGCCTGGAGCTCGCACCCCGAACCTCCTCCTGCACCCCTGCCCCACATGGTGAAAGTGCACGAGTGAGCGTGGGTGGGGGAGAGCGAGCGATGGAGGGAGGAGGGAGTGGGGACAGGGCCTCAGATAAGGGGTGTGGCAGGTGCGGGGCAAAGGTGTTCGGTTTTCTGCAAATGAAAGTTGGTAACACACACACACACACACACTCTCCTATAGCATGTAGGAATTTAAGGTCTGATCTTTTCAGGGAAGAAGCAAATAGAAATATATAAATCTGTTTCTACTAATGATGTAGAACCCCCATTACTAGCTACCCAGGGTGGTATTCTGGGACTGAACGTTACCCATAATGCACCTCAGGCCACTAATTTTGATGTGAAGGGAAATTCCACATTTGCTGAAAAAGAGGAAAACATTTCTATTCAGACTGCAAACTCCTTGGGGCAGGGACCTTTTCTTGTTCTGGGGTTGTACAGCACCTAACACAATGGATCCTGGTTCATGACTAGGGCCCCTAGGAGCAGCAGTGGTGGTGATGATGACAAAGCAGGGAAGTAACATGGTCTAGTAGGCAAGGCAATGGCTTGGGTGTCCCAGTTCTGCCACTGACCTGCTGTGTGAACTTGGGCAAGTCACTGCATTCCTCCATTTTCCCTCCAAATCTTTGCCTTTGTGTTGTCCGATTACATTATTAGGTCTCTGAGATAGGGACTGTCTTTCATTGCCTAACAGAGTCCTAATCTCCCTTGGGACCGCTGAACGCTACGATAATGCAAATAATTAATATGGCTCTTTTTAACTCTTAAAAATGGTGACTCTTTTAAAAAAAATGCTTCCCAGTAGTTTTGGGTTGAATAATCAAGATAACATTCACATGCTAGATTTTTTTTTCTTTTTAACCACAACACACATTGGCTTAAACTGCAAACAATTAAATTCAAAAATAATTCAAAAGGGATATTTGAATGCGTAAGCTGTGTTTTCCTAGACCCTTTTTAGTTTCTTGGTGAGTGACAAGGTACAAAAAACAGCCTGCTGATGAAATTAGTTTATACCACAAACTCAGTGATAAAAACAATGCTTTAAAAAGAACATGAAATACTGTGATACACTCGCGACGGCGGATAAAAGTGAGCATTAGTAATAGCAATAGGATCCAAAACAAAATTATTAAGCAGCGGTTTGTTTGTATTCAAAGGTCACATGACTACAGCCACCATAGTTTCTATATGTAACTGTCACCCTAATAATTCGTTTCAGTACTATTGCCACAGGCAAAAGTTATTAATCTCTATGAATTAATGGTATATAATGTAATGAAAGATGAAAAAATGTCAATCTTTTCAAAATCTTACCTTCCCCACCCCACACCTACAGTGTGTAGACTTATTTAAAGTCTCCAGTATCCAGACTTATTTAAAAATCCCATGTTATTTTAGCAGCAGTAGCTTTATACTAGCAGCTTTTCGAACAAAGTCACATAGGGAGGAAATGAGTTTCCTAACATCCACTTCTTTCCAAGGCCAAAAAATATCATGACCAAATAAATCTTGATTGCAACCTTAGCTGCAGAGTAGTGCTGATAAAATACTAAGCCGCAGAAGAGGATGCCAAAATCTCAAACCAATAACATACTCACAAGGCTGGAAACAAATGTAGAACGGTCCAAGGAGAGCAGCAAATTTCACATACATGCAATTCAAATTATCAACCAGGCATTTTGGATAGCAAGTGTTTGTTCAGCTGTTTGAGTGCAACATTGACCAGCAAATGATTTCAATTACCTGAGTTTCCTATGAACTCTGAAAACATTTTGCATTGATAATTTCCACACTAAGAGGTTCCAAATGTCTGGCGAAATCACGCTTTGTTTCATTGCCACCAGATTGCTATGCTGTACTATGCATCCTGTCCTTCCATCCAGACCTCAGCATTCAGGCCCAGACTGTGCAGAGCAGGTAGCAATGTTGCAGCTCCAAACAACTCTTGGATGTTTAACCAAGTAATTGAGGACTGTCCAAGATGGGCAATGTTCAGATCTGCTGAGCATCTACAGCCCCGGTCAAAGTCAAGCGAGGCCATGTTGAAAGGCACTTCAAGAATTACCGGTAATAACTGGATATCTCACCACAGCAGAAAGCAGCCCAGACACTGGTCACTTTCAGTTGGCTACTAGTGAAATACTTATCCCTGTTTCAACCATGTAATCCTTGATGTAATCCTTGCTCCTGTTCCCACCACAACAGGAGGTGCTCAGTCCCTTAGGAAATTAGGACTTGAAAAATGCTTCTCTCTCTGTTGGGAAATGCTCACGTGTCTTGGGTATGTGCACAACGGTTAATTTACCATCCACCACAGGACTGCGGGGGAAATTCCTTGCCCAGAGAGAGGAGAAATGTTGACCAGGCGAGCGTTCAAGTCAAGCCTATGAAGCCATTGCCTCCTTTCCTGAAGGGAAGGGAGCTGCCGGGAGAATGAAAGGAACAGAATAGCTCAAGCACTGCTCCTTTAACAGGAGAAGAGAGGAGGATGGGAAATCAGGAAGCAGAGTGGCTGCTGGGTTGCAGCCGTGGAGGTGCAAAGCCAGCATTACAGCAATGTCTGTCACTGCAACTATGGGACCTGTCTAACAGGTAATTATGTAACCCTTCCTAAGCACCATTCGGACAGCCGTCTTTCTACGGACATGAATTGCAAAGAAAAAGAGATATTGAGACAGAAGAATCATCTCTGTTGGCATAATTCACGGAGCCTTCCTGAGTGGAATGTTAAGATGTCAAGAATGGAATTTCTGAGCACTAAGCCAACTTTTGACAAAGCAATAAAAACTATATATGAATTTCAAGGCTAGCGAAAGATGCCCAAGTGACAGCCCTGAAGATTCATGCCAACTGCTGATCAACCAAAAGGAGTCAGCAGGGGCCTTCATCTCTAACACGGAGGGATCACCCATCTCTGGGGCTGAGAGGGGAATTCAGCCTCCAGGACCTTTCTACTCGAGGCCTCTTTGTTAAGCTGCCCACTGGTGCCACTTGTGGTGATGGAGTTTGTGATACGTAGAGCCCAGGGAGGATACAAAAATGGGTATCCGCATCTGATCCGCAATCCGCAAAAATGGTCTGTGGATTTGCAGGGCTCTACTTACCGCGGCCGGGCCGAGGCTCCGAGCCCACCCACCCCCACTCCGGCCAGAGCCAGGCTGGGGAGAGCCACGCTGGCAGTGGTGGGGAACTGGGTCCCTACACCTACCCTGGTCTGGATTCTCACCGGCAACACAAAAAAAGGCTCTATATGCTAGAACTATCAGCCTCACCCAACTACCCAGTACCCAGGACAAAAAGAACTGGAAATCTCCATTCTATCAACAAACTAGTTAGCATGCATAGCTAAGGGAGCAACATATGAATGAGCAAATCGAGGCCTTCAGATCCACTGCTAGGGAAATAAAAATCCCCGTCACTGCATAAAAATCTAGGAATACGCTGTCAAAGTGAGCAAGAACAAAGTACTGGTGCTAGTAAATCTCTGAGGGTTCCCATTCTGGGTACCCATTGCCGGGTTTATATTTACATTATAAATTTTTATTGTATTCTGCACGGAGTAATTGTAACACTATGATCATGCCCTTTAACCAGTTTTTATAGGAAATGTAAAGGCTGAAAAAACAGTAGTGGTACTATTAAAGACATCCACGTTTTGCCATCTCAAAAGAATGGCATGTTACAGAGCCATGGAAAAGAGAAAATGATTGCAGTGTTAACCTGTAGTAATTACATAAATATAGAGAAAGTAGCACCGGAGAAATTATGGAGGGGAAGATGCTAAAATGTCTTTGTCTAGTTAAAGCACCAGCATAACCTTTCAGAGAATATAACTGCAACGTACATGAAGGACACAATCAATTATTTCAGAGTTCGTAATTACCACCTGGCCTTATTTAAACGGGCACCAGTTAATCACACTTTTTTGTCCAGAGTCCAAAACTATAAGGCATATAAATTGTAGGTATAAAATTTTAATATTATTTGTTATCGCTCCATTACTAAAGTGATATTTACAGAGTTTGGACCTAGTTCTTTCTAGGGTATCTGTCATCCCCTGGGATTAAGAAACTAAAGGTTCGTCTACTCTTGGGAATTTACTGGAATAAATGTTTTGGTATAAAGCCCCCATGTGGACATTCCACATCCAAAGTGCAAAAAAGGTACTCTAGAGTAAGCGTCCACATCACTAATCTGGAATATTTCAGTAAATTTTCAAGTATACACAAGCCCAAGCAGTAGACAAGAGTCAGCAAGTTTTCAAACCCTCAGTTACTGAACGTAAGACAGGGTGCCCACTCCACTGGAAAAGGCAACTTTTCACTCATCATTTCTTCTGCCATCTCAAACTGTCCAGGAATGGCAGGGAGCTATCTGGCCATCCCCTAAAGAAGTCAGGCAGCATGGGGTCATCCAAAGCACTACCTCCACTAGAAGATAATGTTATATAAGGGAGAGAGAGGGGGATAAAGGTCTGTTGGAAAGAAGAAGGCGCAGAAGACAAAGGTGTGCCAGTTGGTGGATAGGCCAATCATAAGCATGCCGTCCCATAGCACAATTTTTGTTCTCCATTACTGTTCCACTCAAATTCCAGAGATATTTGGATTTTTCTGTTTATGAAACTCCACAGCAAGGCACAGATACTCCAGTGCAGCTCCTTCAGAAAACAAAGTTTCTCAAAAGCCAAATCTATAGTGCAGATGCTGACACAGATTTTGATCTCATATCAGTGTGAATTCATAATTCGAATGGAGACCTCTGATCCTAAAATTTACTTTGTCACGTCTGTGCAGCCATCTTCTCCGAGGACCGAGGCACTATGTTAAATGACCAGTTCTTCTGACATTTTACCACCCTGATCCTCAGATAAATAACAAAAGTTTTGAAGACTCTGTTACCCTAGTACCTAATTAAATGGCTTACGCTTTCTGAATGAAAACATATGCTCACTCTTTCTGGGGACTCACTGAGTTTATTACATCTTTTTATGGAGAGGATAAATTTTTCAGCCCTGTTTGCATCTCTCTTGAAAAAGCACTGGAAAAAACTGCTCCAGGACAAAAACTCCACAGCAATTTCTGCCCACAGAACAAAACCAAAGAAGAGCCTCAAAAGAGAACAGATGTTAAACACAACCCTGTTGGAATTTCTCTCTGCTTCTCCTGGAAAGGGACCAAAGAACAACTAATCCTACTTATACATGCTTTATTCACTCATTGATTACATCAGACATAAAGCTCTCAGAATGTTTGACACCTAGTCAGGCCTTTTGGTCTAACCCTTAACCTCGTGGAGTGTATTTTTCAAGAAGAGCACAAAATGTAAACTAAACTCTGAACTCTCAGCAATGAAGGCTTCTGTCCCAGGCTTGGCTAGATTCATTTTATACTTAGATTGCAAGTTTTGGAGGGCAGGGACCCTCTTTTTGTTCTGTGTTTACACAGCAACTAGAATGGGGTCTTGGTGCATGATTGGAGCTCACAGGCACAACAATAATCCAAACAACAACAGGTTCTATTCTGGTTGATTCTTTTCCTGACTTAGATGTTCTCCCAGCCACCGCATTTTGGGGTCTGATTTAAAATGGGGAGGGGGTAGTTTGTTTTTAATTCTGACAAAATTACACTGCACTAACTGTCTACTTTTGCCTAGTACTCAATGGTTAATCATTGCAATAGAGAATGTTATGTAGATAATGACAATACCAGGGGTTCTCAAACTGGGAGTCGTGACCCCTCAGGAGGTTGCAAGGTGGTTACATGGGGGCCATGAGTTGTCAGCCCTCTGGGGCTGACTACCCCGATCTCCCATTAAATTAAATTAAACCACCACCCCCTGTTTTTAATTTATGGGGGGGAGTCACATTCAGAGGCTTGCTGTATGAAAGAGGTCACCAATACAAAAAGTTTGCTTCATAAATACCATATTGTGCAGTGGTTTTCAGTTATCAGCAGAACAATTTGTACAGGAGCAACATTAAATGTGACATCCTTCAAAATTCAGGTAACTAAAAACTTTGGCACCTTATGCCTTTAATGGAAAGTGCTTGCATAACACTTCAGACTCCTATTCCAAGGGGTGTAAGTAGAATAAAGCAAAAGCAGGGGGGAAACCTCTGGCAATTTGATGAAAGAGTGCAGACAAATCTACAGTTTCTGCGATGACTGCCATCTCTGGGGCCACACGGGAGATTGAACTGGGGACCTCCAGAGCTAAAAGCATGTGCTGCTACAGCAGGAGGGAGGGATCGCTCAGTGGTTTGAGCATTGGCCTGCTAAATCCAGGGTTGTGAGTTCAATCCTTGAGGGGGCCATCTAGGAATCTGGGACAAAAATTTGTCAGGGACAGTACCTGGACTTGATGACCTTTCAAGGTCCCTTCCAGTTCTATGAGATAGATAGATATAATATGGATATATACTTATTAATTAGCATGAGCTAAAGAGAGACGAGGCTCTGCAACTGTGGTTGTAACAACTTATAGCCTCTGTAAATTGACACAGGGGAACAGAAATACACACTCGCTGCGGGTTACTGCCTTCTACTGTATATCAAGGATCAATGGCTCCACTTCCAGAAGGTAGACACACAATGCACTGTGTGATGCATATGGGAAGGCAACATTAGTTTTTACCTACTTATCTCATCCTATATAAAAATCCTGATCATCATCTAATACTCACAAAACACAATTCAAAAGGAACCCCAACCCACATAAAATCTTCAGCCTGACAATTACATACTAAAGAAATAGCCCATTGGTAAAATGCAACAAAAAAGTTCAGACCAAATTCAGCTTCATCTGAACATATTAAGAACCACAATAAGAGAGGGCATACGGTCATCTCAGTCACTGGGAAACTCCAGCTTTCCTCTTGTAAAGGTGGTAAATCGTAGTCAATACAGTTTATATAGTTCTGTGCCTGGAGAAGCCAGAAAATCTGTAAGAGGCTGTGAGTGAGGCTGACAGGAATCACTCGTCTCCTCTTACTTATCTGATGGAAAATCATTTTTAAGATTTTAACTTATCAAAGTATGGATCCGCAGTAGCGAGCTGTCGGGTTTTCTCGTTGGAAAACTAGGTCTGTCGCCCAACGCATGCTGCAGTTGGGATCAATTGTTAGGTCTGGGTGGTCACAGAGAGGATACAGAAAACTGACACTTGGGCATATTCAGAACTATTTAGGGGATAGGTAGTGCTCAGAATCCACAGTGATGAGGGCAGTAACAACCTGAATAGAACAAAAAAAGATGCAAGCTTTACTGACTCCAATTCCAGACAGGCAGGCAAAGCTTACCTGGCCTAACCATAAAGGAGCCTCTCCAATGTTCACAAAAGATCATCTCTGCTAAGCATCTAATTTCCAATAGTCCCTCGGGTGCTAACTTAGCTTAAGTTTCACTACATTAAGCACACAGCACGTTCCTTAGAGGCAGGAGAGCTCATCTTATTAAGAAAGGACGCTTCTTACCTGGTCACTCTCCGGGGACTGATATGAGGATATATATACTTCCAATTAGGTGGACTAATTTTTAACTAAGCCCAGTGAGTTTTAGTTAACTAGAAGAAGTTGCAGGCTTGCTGGGCACTGATGCGCAATCTTAGCGCCTCACAGAAAACACTCAACACCACGTAGGATCAGGTTATGTTTTTAAAAAACAGCCCAAGAAATAGTGTCAAGAGACAATCTTTCCTTCTCTCTCACCAACTGGCAAGTCCCCTCACTAACTAGCTAGAAATGAGTCCAGAATGCACAACAACATGGAAATACCAAGAGGCTAGCAATAATTGAAGATGACATTGCCTTCTCAAAACAGCAGGAGGTAGGGTTTGAAATCTGTTTGCTCTATTTCATCACCCTTCATGGATTATTAGTCTTCAAACCACTTCTGAATACAACTCAGGTGTACACAAAGGGAGAAGCAACATATAAACAATGGACTGAACATGAATGGAAACTGCCCCTTTCTCCTTTAACATTTGCAAGATGACCAAAACCACCACCAAAAAATTGGTCACAGAATCACCATATTCCACAAGTGACTGGATTTCCAGCAGGATTTAGAATGCTGTCCCTTGCAGGTCAATATGAAAGCCTTGTAGGAATTTATAATCATAATTATACAGCGTTTATCTAAGTACTAAATGTCATTATTTATCAATGCAGTCTACTAGCATTGTTGGGTAAGCAGCACTTCAGAGTGCTCTGGGTTAGGCTAGCAACACATGGTTCAATCACAGCTCAGTGCTGAAGTATTTCACTTTACTTTTAAGACAGAAATTATGCATCTCTCTCTGTGGGTGGTTTGCACTGGCAGTCTCTCTGAATTTCTTCTCTCTCTTCAGTTCTTCCCCCCCCCTGCTCATACCCTTGGAATCTGAAATTCAAAATAGCTGCTAAGGAACACAAGTCAAGACATCCCATCTACCAGCAAGTGACCTCTGCGGCAGCTCATTCATTCTCTACTAACTAGCTTCACTCACAAATCTTATTACGGCGCAAGAACAGCACAAAAGGCAGGTGAAAATGAGAGCGCTGTAGATACTAGGAGAGGAAAAAGTGTTGAATTCACAGGAGGAAGACATCACTTTAGAAAAAGGAACATTTTCATAGCTACATGAAGGGTAAAAACTTCACTCATACAAATGCCACAAAGCCCTGAAGTGTTACAATGCCTTCAATTCACTCTAACTACAGTACCAGTGCTGGGGTGCCTAAAACTTTAACGGCATTGCATCGATCAACAGTAGCATCTAATCTGCATTAAATTTAACAGACTGCAACCTCTTTTTCAGTATTGTACTGCACTTCCTCCTCCAAATTACAAGCTGCTGTCACCTGACCGAATAGGAAATCTCTATAAACTGTTAGGTGTTTAGGGCCCCTGGCAGTTCTGAATCCATACAGTCCAGTTCATTACAATACCATGCTAGTCAATACCGCCCCTCCAAATAAATCAAAAATTGTAAAAGGCAGTCAATAAGAGTCACAAAACCTCTGTTCCCCCCAAATCTACAGCAGTAGCTTACTGCCAGCTCAACATTCATCTTGCAAAGACCGTAGTGTTTAGAAAGCTGTTAACTGTCAAATTTCTACCATAACTGTCACTGCTTCAAGGGCAGACTCAATTACCCAATAACCTTCTGTCACATGAAGTGGAAATGAGGGACGAGGTGACCACCTTCACACAAAGAGACCCTTTTAGAAGATGTAATGCAGTCGCTAACTCCAGTAGGCCTGCCATGCCACATTAAAAGCATCAGTAATGAGCCTATTTGCTTTAATAAAGTTGTAGCGTTTGCTCTATTTGTAGATAAAACCACCCATCCTAATCAAACTGCAGTGAGTGAAAGCAGTTTCTGGAAAAATGACTCACTCCTGGAGTTACACATAATGAGCGATATTGTTTTATTCATCTCCACTAAAGAATGCTGGACATGCATGAGAGAAGGTCCCAATTTAGCAAGGCACTTAAGCACATGCCTAATTTTAAGTACCTGAGTAATCCCATTCAAATCAGCAGTTTGGTACATGCTTACAAACCTTGCTGAATCGGAGCCTAAAGAGCTTTGCATTTAAGATTTCAAATCCTAAGCAACAGTCATCTGAAATTAAATGAAGTATCATTCTGCACCTGTAGTAACTTTCCCCACTCCACAGACAAGTGCATGATGGTTTAATTCTTTAAAGTAACTTAAAAAGACTTAAGCAACCAAAAAGTAAAGAGAGTTCTTACTGATTGAGGAATAAGAGCTCCCTCTCAGTCTCCAAGGGAAAGGGAAACAAAAGCTCTCAGAGACTTCCCACAAGGGCCATCCATGAGTTTCCATCCAGCATGCTTACTTTGAAGCTGGTCACTGCTAATGATCACAAATCATTTGCAACTTTAACTCCAATTAAGTATTAGGACAATCATTACTGGGGATGTTGTGAAGGCTAAGATTATAATGGAGTTTAAAAAAGAACTAGGGAAGTAGATGGAGGATAGCTCCATCAATGGCTATTAGTCAAGGTGGTCAGGAATGCAACCCTATGCTCTGTGCATCCCTAGCCTCTGTTTGCCAGAAGCTGGGAATGGGTGACAAGGGATGGATCATTTGAGGATTACCTGTTCTGTTCATCCCCTCTGAGGCACCTGGCATTGGTCACTGTCGGAAGACAGGATACTGGGCTAGATGGACCTTTGGTCTGACCCAATATGGCCGTTCTTATGTTCTTATTTACTGGACATCCTACCTATTGGCTTTTAATTTGACCTACCAACATTACCACCACAAAATCCAGGGTAGAAATCATTACCTAGAATTTGCTTCATTGTCCAACATCTGACTGCAAAAATACATGCAGTAAGGAAAGATATTTCTCCAGATTAGAGTGGCAAAGAAACAAATTTAAGTCTTAAAGATGGGCCATTCTCTCTAAACAAACAGCATGCATTATTTCAGCATTCTACTATTACTTAGAGACACTTCTATGGAGAGTGACAGAGGACGTTTAGCCCATCTAAAAGCAACTTATGAAAGTGTATGAAGATAATTAATAAGCTGTTATACATAACAGCAATCCACAGTGTCACCCTTGTTCCCCGCTCCCCACAAGGCAGCCACGATTTTTGCGGCCTTAATCCTCTTTGGCTCCTTTATTAGTCACAAATTCAGCTCCTTTCAAGGCCCTGCTTTTGAGGAAAAATGGCAAGCAGCATCAAGGAGTTTCTAAAAGCTTTTGTTCTAATCATGACAATTTTTCCAATTTGCAAGACACCTAGATGGCACCAAGCTACTACTTTTTTGTGGGAAGGATCAGGGCAGACTGAAGGTAAATATCAGTTCTCTCATGCCTGTGGAAATGAGAGTTCACCTTTAGACAAACCCTGGTGAGTTTCTCTGCATTGCTCCCTCTTCATGAGAGACAGGCTTGATGTTCAATCAATAAGGCCTGCCACTCTGAAATCTCTCGTCGGAATTACTGAAACACAGCAGGCTACTTTTATCATTTTAAATGATGGGGATAATGAGTTCTAGGTTCAGAGTGCAAGAGATTCAGCTTTTATCTGGACTATTTTACCAGGGGATGAGGGGGAATGATTCATACCCCCTTTCTGTATTTTCACATTTCCTCTTGACTGTCTATTTTCATACTAGGGGAGGGAATATTGAAGGACTTAGATTCTCTCCTCCCTGGTAGATATTATGGAAGTGTGCAGCCAGTCTGCCTTCACATTACTCCCCACAAAAGAGGTGCACAGGTTTTGGTCACAGCCCTGAACTCCTCAAGCTCCCTTGTTTGCCCAGCTATGCCCAGTAGATCACAGCCTGTATTTTTCCTGGATTGCCAGCAGCGGCAGGTTTGCAGTGCTGAGATACAGACTGCTAGTAGGTCTGAGCTGTACAAGCTGCTTTCTGTAGACCTATTCACATGCACTCATTTCCTCATAAAAAAGGTAGCTTCCTAACACATCAGGTTCCCGCCGCGTCCCCATCATTAGGGTTTCCCTCAATTGAACTTGAACTAGAGATATAGCTCCATTGCATTTCAGTCATCCTGCCTCCATTCTGGAGACTGAACAATGGATCACTGCGATGATTTAACTGTGCCCAGATCCTGTCCATGAAGTCTATCAACATAAGCTACTGTGACGCTCTCACAGGAAGTCTCAGCCACAGAATGACTTCCAGATGGCCCCTTTTCCTGGCCTTGATTTTCAGCACACTTGTTTTGTCCCTGATCAGCTTGGGTGAGGCCTCAAACAATAAAGTGGTTCCACTTTGTGCAAAACGCTATAATCTCTCAGAGATCTGGCCTTCCTCCAGGCACTCACTACATTCAAAAGCAACACTGCATCCTCTCTGGCCACATCGCCACGATGGACAAAAACACCCTCCCACTGCGCTCTTAAGTGAAAGTCAAAGTGTGCATCCAACAAGTGAAGGTTTGGATGCACACTTTGACGCTAGCTGGCACCATCCATGGATTTACAGGATTGAGCCAGATCTGGGAACTTTATTCCACAATGCCTCGTAGGATGCCATCAACCACAGTCACTCTGGCTGGCACAAAGATCCTCAATAGATTCTGCACACTTGATGAGGAGGTGGTGGTCTCACCAGCACACCCCTGGGACCTTCTGAAAGGTTGTCTTCGCTCAGAACTGAAGCCAGACAGCTCCTTTCTGGTACTGATTTCTTATAAGTAGAAGGAACAGAGTTCCTCACTAGTCAGGACGGGCAAGAGAATTCTACACAGAGGACACTCGCTAGAGTTTGGTTGTTCCTTTTTTGTTCGGTCTGCCTTGCTCCCATAGATGCAAGACCTCCCCTTAGGAAAGGAAGGCTGAGGGAAAATGTCAATGTATTTCATTAAACTGTACTGAGAAAATAATGCCACAACTGTGCCCCCAAGACAGTAAGGTCTCTTCCCGAAAAACCTCAACAGCTATTCAGCAGGTTTCGAGTCACCTACCCACCCACCGTAAAGTGGGTGCAAACTCAACTGCCACTGCCCGCAAAACTAGAAGGTAGAAATTTGGGAAGGAAACTGGATGGGTGAACCTTACAGTGAGTAACCTGTAATCTTTGTTTCAATGATACTCAGACTTCAAAGAAGGTCACAATTAGAGCTAGTTAAAAAAAAATTATAATCAAGTTTTTCCACTGGAAAATGTCATTTAATAGAAACTGAAACTTTGCATGTAAAGTTGTTGATTTCAACAGTGTTTTGATAAGGTCAAAACTGAATGTTTCAACCTTATCCGAATGTTTTTGTTTCAAAACGATTAGGTTTTAAATAGAAAATTTAAAAAGGCAAAATCTGAATGAATAATTTGGATTAACCCCCAAATTTTTCTTGTTAAGAAAATTTGTGGGAAATTCTGACTTTTTTCGTTTCAATTTGGAATGAAAATGAATTTTTAAATGTTGAAACTTCCCACGGAATGGAAATGTTTTGACCAGCTGTAATCACAACCCTCAAGATAACAAATAGGCTTTAAAGAGAAAACTCATTCAAATGCTGAAACTCCAGCTTGGCTTCAGCAGTGTTGCCAACTCTCACAATTTTATAATTAATGCTTATCTTAAAGCCCCAATTTGCTGGAGTTGTGTGAATCTCAGCTTGCTTTTTTAATCTTCTTTAAATGAAAGATTTTAGCCTCTAGTGATTGTGGAGAAAAGCTTGAAAATGTCCCCGGAGTGTGGCTGAAGGGGTTAAGAACCAGAAGGCAAATAAAAAGAACCCAAACTGTATTCATTTTTAAAACTCAAGATTTTCAAGCAAATTTTGGGAGGATGGGCCTGTCTCATGTTTTTCTTAACATTTGGAGCTGGCAGTACCACTGACATAAAGCCACTGTGACTGCAGTATTCAGTTTATTTGAAGGTCTAGCCTACACACTGATTTTAGTAATACCATATAATGATGTTGGTTACAGGGTGGGGGTTTTTGCCAGTATTGTTATATCACTAGGGGGAACTGTACCAGACATAGGTTACGGGTTTGTTACAGGAGTGGGTGGGTGAGATTCTGTGGCCTGTGTTGTGCAGGAGGTCAGACTAGATGATCATAATGGTCCCTTCTGACCTTAAAGTCTGTGATTCTGTGAAAGCACAATAGTTAAAGCAGCACAATGTGTGTGTTTAGACAAGGCCCAAGATGCTCACATTGTATGGTACACCACACTGCTGTATTCACTTAGTAGGCAATACAAGTGTGCAACACGTCCTCCATTCAACAATCCATCCCCATTCAGCAACGCGCTTCAGCAGCATATCTTTAACTTTAAGCTCATGCTTAAATACCACTGACTTCAGTGGGACTTAATCACATGTTTAAATGCTTTGCTCAAATGGTGCGTTGAACCAGAGCCCAAGGTAATCAGACCTATTGAGCACAGCTAATCTTTGGATGATTCACTGTATACAGAAAAAGGTTTTAGAGAATGGTTTCTACTTTCAAAGCCAAGTGCCTCTTTCCCTTGCAGCTATTAGCCAATTTCTAACTTACAGTTAGACACACCAACATGTGTGCTTCTTCACCATGTCTTTTGAAAACTAGGGTGGGATTGAACAATGACATCTTGGTCCATGATCAGAGCTCCTAGGCACTATGATAATACAAATAAATAAGAATATGTCCGGTGACAAATGTAAAACATTCCTTAGAAAAGCGAGGCTAGGACTGGATTGTCCCTGAATCTTTCCTTATTCATTCTACAGGGATTCAGCAGGACACATTCGCAAGGCCTGCAGAATGTTTGAGGTCGTCATTTTACTTTAGCAGTGTGTCCACCCTCTGAAAATGTTAGCGGTACAATAATATTGCTGACTAAGCTCAGCTTTTTGGAGGAACTGAATTCTCCATTAAACTGCTCAGCTGGTACAGCTGGAGATGGTTTTTGCTAGAACCATATATCCAAGAGCAAACCCCAAGGAAGGCATTACAGATGAAACGACAGCTGTGAAACCTGAAGAGACAGGGTAGAGAGGAAACCAAAATATTACTTGTGTGCCATTTTGTTCTTGGAGCTCAAAATGAACAGGAAATAAAATCTCAGTACCACATGATATATACATAAATTAATGTCATACCAGCCTCCTAGTGATAGCTGAGAGATTAGCAGAATAGCCTAAAATGTAACCGACATTATCTTATTAATCAGCTAACATCATTTTTGTTCAACACTAACAAATATTTCACACCAGGGTCTGAAAATAAAATCATGTCTGTCCAGTGCAATGGTTTATTTTAAAAGCATTTTTATAAAGGGATGATTTCAAAAATAAATATATAAACCCGCACATCCGTGGCAATTTTATTACTTTGCAAGAATCTTTAATTTTGTTGGCAGGGATGCAAGAGCTTTGGGCACATATACCACTAAAATAATTGAAGGCAGCTTTCACCCATCAGAATGGGAACAAAAATTATGATTACACTGAGGGGCACCAGCTTTCATTGTTACCACAGATTTAATATAAAACATGTTTCGATGCTGCCTACGGCTACAAGCAAATGAAAGACACTTGCGCGATTACTTAACAAGTGGTCATTTAATCTCATCTGACAAACCCTCCTTTTTCATTTCAAGTTATTTTGCTTACACAATGTTCAGTTGTCTTGGTTCATATGTGGATAACGTTCTGTAAGGATCATGCAAGTCGGCCTTCCCAGAAAAAGCTCAGCCTGGCTCCATCTACAGTCACATACATTTCCCTTGATTTCTGCCAGAAGACCCAGCAAATGCAAATTGAAACATTACCAGGATGCACAATACTCACCATAAAAAAAAATTAGCATTTACCAAAATATCACAAAAGCTACCATATTTAGGCTCCTCAACTAAGCAAAGTACATAAGCATGTACCTAAATCTGAGCACATTCATAAATCCCTGGGATTTAAGATCATGCTATCCCAAGCTATCCCAAATCAAAGCTTTTACCATGTGCTTAAATCCATTCCTACTCAGGCAAATGCTTCAAAATAGGACTTGATGAATAGGGATGCACTTTAGCACATGCTTAGAAGCTCTGTTGCATCAGGGCCTTATTTCATGTGACAAGTAGAGGGAAACTGATAATTCACTCTGTGGTAAACTGTGCTTTATTCAGAGCATGTAGATGGGGTTAATCCCAAATCTAGAATGCGAAGTGCTAGTTCTCATTACTATAATCTTGGCAAAACCCTTACTCAAATGCTAACTAACCAGAGTCTAAAAATAGATCTTGTTACCATCAATTTAAAAGAAAACCCAACCCCCCCATTCTAGCCTCAGTTTGTGAGGTGATTTTACATATAATTTGCATTATATACATTTAAAACTACATCTACTGAAAAGGGAATTTGGGGGTTGAATTATGCCTTTCCAGTGCAGTTCGTAAGATAAAGCAGCAAAAATCTTTTTACCTCCCCCCTGCTGCAACTAATCACTTAATAAAAAAAAATACTCAAAGGTACTTTTGAGGCCAGAGAATGTACGTGGCCGTTTGGTTTCTAGCCACTGACTTTTAAATGGATTGCACTGAGCAGTGTAAAAGTTCTTAAAATCTACAAGAATTCTAAGTTTCTGAGCCTCTCTTAAATCTCAACTATTAAATTTATGCTTCAGCACACATTACTGCAGATATGACCTCTTCTATCATGAGCCAGTGATGTTGCCATTATTAATGCAATCAGTCTTGTTCTCCAACTGCATATGAACAAATTGATTCATTTCACCATTTCAAGTGGGCTTAAGAAAGTCCCAATTAGCCTCTCGAAGCGTTTAGACCCAGGCATAAAGGTCAGAGGAAGGTTTTGTTTGTTTGTTTAAGCTGACCTAAGATGAAATGATCCATGTTTCTCCCCACCCCCCCATCTTACATTTGTATGAGAGTTCCATACCTCAGTCACTGCTGGGTAGATACATGCTCAGCCTGGTGAACAAGAAAGCAATCACACTGATTTCCGAAGCTATAAACTTACATTTGGTTGTTGGAACCAATTTAGTAAAGCACTTCAGCACAGGTTTAATTTTAAGATTTTTGTAATCCCATCCCTAATCAATAGGGATGTGCAATTAGGCAGATGCTTATGCTCCAACTCAAGTACATGCTTATGTGCTGTACTGAATTGGGGCCTTCAAGCTCAATAATTACACAATAGCTCAATGGAATTATTTTTTCTGCATTCCAGTAATATCCAGAAGCTCTAAGCATAGATCAGATGTCTTCCTACCTTTGAGAATCTTCTTCAGTATTAATGTTCCTGATAGGATGAATGCTTTCCCTTCTGGGATCAAGCAGTATGGACTTTTGGAGACACAGCTTAATACCTTTAGTTTCATAAAGGAAAATTGTTTCCTGAAAATTTGAAACAAGAAACACTCTGGCCATATCTGCAGCAAGGAAGTCAGAGAATCATAGGTTTGAAGGTCAGAAGAGTCTCTATTGTGATCATCCAGTCAGTATATAAAAGAAAGACCATCCTGTACATAAAAGGCCCTAAAATTTCATCCACCGATTCCTGCATCTAGCTCAACAACTTGGTTAACTAGAAAAATACCTTTTAGAAAGACGAGGTGGGTGAGGTAGTATCTTTCACTGAAGCAACTTCTGTTGGTGAGACACACAAAGCTCTTGAGCCACTCAGAGCTCTTCTTCAAACATCCAATCTTGATTTAAAATCTCTAAATGATAGAGTGATCTCTCATTATCCAATTCGCCACCAGTAAAAAGATCATGGATAACATGGGACATCCTTGTCTCACACCCGTCATAACCTCAAATGGCTTAGTCAGTTTGCTGTTAAGTCATATTTTCACAGAAGCTGTGAATGATGTTCACACATTTCAGAGGGATTCCGCAGTGCCATTCTAGTCTAATCCAGTCTCAAAACATGTCACCAAAATCTGGCATGCTCCATTTAGATACGAGCTGCTTCTCAATCACGACTGCTCTCACACATCTCTGCTGGGTACTGTACATTTTCTGAGTTTACACAATTGTTTTCTTTCCCCTTTCATGTCTTAAAATGAACATCTCTCTGCAGTCCAATTAATTCAGCTGCCACTCAGAATATATATACTGTACACTCATTGTTGGTATTGCCACAATGCAATTGGCCACACAAAGCAAAGCAATATGCTTCAACACCACTACTTGAAAAGCTGTTAGTATTTCTTTCAACTCCCGCCAAAATCCTACCCCTTAAACACTGTAGTTTAGAGTATAACATCAGGACGGAGGTGTACCGTTTCAGCCAAGATGAGCTATGGGACAAAAATCAGAAAAAAGGAAATGTAATTTTTTTCAAATTATGAACACAAAATATCTGTCTCATTTAAGCGATCATAGGAAACCCATAGTAACTACATTACATAACTTTCAGAGGGGTAGCCGTGTTAGTCTGTATCAGCAAAAAGAACGAGGGGTCCTTGTGGCACCTTAGAGACTAACAGATTTATTTGAGCATAAGCTGGACTGGTAATATGAATACAGTTTTAATTTGCAGAAGCTACAGTTCACCACAAGAGGGCACTTTATAAGAGCCTAATGCTGCAAACATGTACCATAACAACCTCTATTCATGAGAACAAAGGAGGGAAGGGGGGAGTGAAGACATACATACAGTGGAAGAATTTATGCAGACCTAGCTGACAAAACACAAAAACATATGCACTCAGGTCAGAGAGACAACACAGAAAACCCATTTGATGGGTTTATGGTTTCCTTATCTGAGCATTCTGTTTAATCAATATCAGGCTACATGCAAAATTTCATGCAGTATCAAAGCATGTTCTCTTAGAGAACTGTGCTATCAGTTTCTAGCAACTCTTGATGAAAAAAAGACTGGTCAGCTACAGTTTTAAAAACGTACGTTTTTCTCTCTCCTTTACTGAGTGCATTATATGTGGTCAAACTGCACTCAAAACTAAGAAATCTAGCCTATTCCATCCAATAGAAGAATGGATTTTGTTCTTTTAAAAGCATGGACAAGTATAGTGGATGGCAAGCTATATATCAGACCTTTGATTGCTTGGCTTGTGACCAAATACAGAACTGGTTAAGAGTTAAAAAAGTCAAGATTAACCCTTATAGAAATCCAACTACATTTAATACAGAATTAAATCTAGTCTAAAATTCTGCAGGCTGGTTTAAAAATTGTGGACACAACATATTTTAAATTCAACTCTTTAGATTAACAGTTGTATCAGTCGTTCCCCTTTGGGTATACAGAGGTCTTCTAAGGGGTACATCAACTCATCTAGATATTTGTCGAATTTTAGAACAGGCTACATAAAAAGCACTAGCAAAGTCAGCACAGGCTAAAATTTCATACAATGACTTGTTTATACAGCAATATAAACAAGACACTGAAATGGAAGTACAGTATTTATATTCCAAGTAAGCAATGTTTCAGTACTAGTGTGGCTGTGACACTTTTGTATTTTTATGTCTGACTTTGTGAGCAAGTCGTTTTTAAGTGAGGTGAAATTTGGAGTTCACAAGACAAATCAGACTCCTGAAAGGGGGACAGTCGTCTGGAAAGGCCGAGAGCCTCTGTTCTCTATAATCCCATTGATTTCATGCCTATTTAACGCAAAACAATTTTTATATAAAAATAAGCCCATCACTTGCTTCAATAAATATTGGATTGCATTGCAACCACTGAAAGATAAAAATAAATTTTCCTTCCCCTTTACACACATTATTTTAATACACCATGATATAAATACTGGCATTTCCTCTCAGCTTTATGAAAAAATACTAATAAAAATAGTATATTTCTTTATCATTCAGCATAAAATTACACATTGTAAAAGGCTGTTTGGTTCCACAAGAAGACAGACTTAGCCAACGCATAGGGAGTATATTTTATTTCAGCCATTTAAACAACATACATGACTAAAACATAGCTCCAGTCCTTATGCTTCTCTTGTACTACTTTAATTAGGGGAAAACAATGAAATTTTGCCCTTACAAACACATCCTTCAAGAAAAGAACCGTCATATTGACTGAAACATCCTATTTCTGACTCCTGGCTCTTCCTATTGTTTTTCTTCAATCAATTTGCCTGTTAACAAACCATGTGAGAATGTTTCATCAAAGATAACTTGGCCCTCCGCAGTTGCTCTCATGTTTCAACATGCCTGGCATTAGAACTCTGATAATAAAACAATTAACAAGGACTTTTTAAAATTCTCCCCTGCCCCCACAAAGACTGCTGAATATACAAACTTGGGCTCTCTCTCAGATTCCCTCTGTATCAAAATACTAGTACTGTATGTAAAACACTAAGGAAACCAACCGAGATTAGAGCCCATCCTGCAAACATTTCTGCATGCGAGGAACTGTACTGAATTCACTCGGACTATCCACATAAGTGCAGTCGCTCATGTGTGCGGGACCATGCCCTTAAATCGATACGTATAACTGATCCACTCATGCTAAAATCATATAGCCGCAGAGAGATACAACAACCAAAGACTAGCTGATAGTGACTCAATCAAACTAGTTTCCTTCAAACAGAAGGAAAGTACAGATATAATACCCAGACCTTTACATTCATTGTAACATGGCTGGCGCACTCGTGTACTCTTTGTAGAAGTCCTTTGGTTCTGGAATGTGCTATTCAAAGAGATCCAGATCAACCCAATTCTCGCAGCAGGCAGAGCACACGCTGGAAGACTCTTCTTTTAACTGTCATTCCCAGAATAGCTGCGCTGTGGAAGAGTTCTGACGATATCCTCACAGAGGATGTTAACTAGATCCAATGGCTCATAATCAAACTGCCAAATGGAAAAGTCCATTGGTTCCGTCTCCTGAAAGGCTGTTGATGTACTTTTTACAAAAAAAAACTAACTCTGCTTGGATACCACAGTAATGGGAATATTAGAAATGCATAATAAATAATAATACACTGTCAAGGGAGAACATATCACCCCTTCCCATCAAGCCATCTAAGTAACAAACCCGATAGTTTAAAATTACACAGTTCAAATAATTTGGTCTGTTGCATTTGCAGAGGTAAGTGTTACATAAAACTCCATGCAGTCAAGGTGAACTTTAGCAGGCTTCTCAAAACTCCCTGGCTCTCCCCCGCTTCCTCACCATCATTCATTTTCTGCCAAGCACTCCCAGCATTTTCCTTTCCTTTCAGATTTAACTGACCACAACCTATTTTGGCGTAAAGTCAGCAGATGGCAGGTTGACAGCCAAATGGGCATGCACCCGTTTTGCTGCACGTATAACATTTAGCACTGGTAGTGTTTTGGTTTTCCACGTTTTCAAACTGGGCCAGTCTCAATCCCGAGTCAACAATGGCTGAAGCCACTGGTGGAAGTACATGTTCTCAGACAGTCAATGCCCTGGAAGTGAGTGGCACTAGCTGACCAGGGTGCACGGCCCTAGTAGGAAGTAGTGGTCTGAGCCAAAGGCCACTGAAGCTAAAGTCCTGGGAGTTTTTCTACTGACTTCAGCAGACTTTGGATCAGAGCACAGATGCACAACCTCCCCGCAGACTCGGCTTATCGGCTCCTGTTTAGCCCTGGACGTAAGGTAAAGCTGCCACTGCGCAGCAGAACCAGTGGGCAGGGAAGCAGTGGAAACATGGCCTGTCCACCCCAGAGGGAGCATCCTCCAGACTGCAGCCCTTCCTGATGCATGTGTTTGGGCCGTGAACTAATTTATACTAACACCGTCCCTTTGAGGTGGTATCTATCCAGCACCTTGACCAAATCAGCTTCTGCAAATGGAACAGGAAGCTTATAGGACTATCTCTTGGCTTTAAACTGAAAGGCAGTATGTAGTGGCTGCAGTAGTGTACGGACAATCAAATCACTGCTCTGCCACTGACCTGCCATGTGACCCTGGGCAAGTCATTTAATCTCTCTGAACCTCTCTCTCTCACACACCCTTTGTCCATCCTTTCTATTTAAACGTAACCTCTTCCAGGCAGGTATGAGTGTTTGAGTCTCGAGCACAATGGGGCCCAATCTCAGGTAGGGCCTCTAGGCACTACTGTAATATATAATTATTCTATGTTATCGTGTCCCCTTTTAAATGCTTACAGTAGTTTCCTGAGGGGTCTCCTGGAGGGTGTGTTCTGGATATTCACTCAAAGTTACAGTTTGACCACAATTATGAGCATGTAGAACACATACCTGTGGACCAAATTCTGTCATTGACTATAATGCCACTATCATTTGAAAATCCCTGCCCCCAAGTCTGCATCCAGCTCTACAGCTTGTGCCTACTAGCAAAAATAATGCTTTCACAGTATGCTGCTCAACAGCTCACAATTATGATGTATTCTGTCTCCCAATCACTTATTTCATCTATAAAACGCCATTTTACGTGCATTTTTTTTTAAAAGCTCTCTAACAGCATTTTGTTAACTTTGCAAGGAATTTCTTGGCAAGCAATTGCTACCACTATTTTAGAAAAGAGATGCTAAATGTATTGGCCATTTCAAAGCCAATAACAGTGTCAATTAATTTGGTGTACGTATTGCATAAACAAACACTTTGTTTTTTTAAACAGTTTGTGTATTGCTCTGTAGTAATACCGTGCTCTAACAGCTGCCATGTTCTACCCCAGACACAGAGGGTATGTTAGGGTGGTAGTGGTGATTAGGGTGGTAGTGAATGGTAGTGGTAGGAGGCGGTTATACTTAGTAGCTGACATAATTTCATTCCTTCCAGTGGGATCCTGGTAGAAAGCACTACACCAGGTAGTAAATATTTACAAAGATCAGGCTCTATGCAAAGTGCTTGGGGAAGCTAGATGATTTTAAAACATATGTAAACCCCTACCCCGATACAACGCTGTACTCAGGAGCCAAAAAATCTTACCCGTGTTATAGGTGAAACCGCGTTATATCGAACTTGCTTTGATCCGCCAGAGCACACAGCCCCACCCCCCCCGAAGCACTGCTTTTCTGCGTTATATCCGAATTCGTGGTATATCGGGTCGTGTTATATGGGGGAAGAGGTGCATATTAAAAATGTTTATAGAACTCCAAGCAAGTTTCCTGTTTGTAACCTCATTCGTTACAACACAAGGACTGCCAGCTCCTCTCTCTCAGGAGGGGAAAGAGAAGCATAGAAGGAGATAGCTCAGTCATTCAGGGAACAGGCATCCTTACATTTAAAAAGCAAATGTTTGGGGTGAAGTACTTAGCTGAAATCGATGCCAGATTTAGCAACAGAGCCTCATTCCCAGGAGCCAGGTTGATACTGGCTCCAGAGGGAGCCACTGCCTCATGTTTGCGGTCAACGGCAGCAGCTATACTGCTAAAAAGCTGCAGATTAAAAGGCACAGGGGTATGATGAGGTTGGTTGGTTGGTTTTTAATTTCGCTTAGAATAATAACAACAACTACTTCCCTGACAGCAAATAGCAGCGAGTGTGCGTCTTGTTCTGCTGGGATTTAAATGAAACAGCCTGTATTAGAAAGGGATACACAGAGTCAACTCTTGTAAATTACTGGGGTTTCCTACTGTAAAAAAACCCGCCCGGGGATGGTGCAGTGTGAACGTACTCTTGATGCAGCAGGCTAGAGAATGGTAAAGGAAACGTCTCCCGCAAAAGACAATTGAGTGGAAAAAATGGAGACTTGCAAACAGCTGGGCCTAAAAGACAAGAGCAACCACTACTTGACTCTATGTAATAGGCTGGATGATTTGATTTAGCCGAGTAAGGGAGTACGGTCCACGTCATCCATCTGCTCGACCCACCCAATCTTGGGCCCTCTGCGAACAGCTCCTGCTCTCTAGATGCTCACGGGGGCAGTGAGTGGTCAGGGAATGAGCAGACAGGAGAGAGAGTGATCGGAGACCTGGATCTGCCCACTTAGTTGCTGGACAGAATAGGTGGCCAGGCACAAGGAGGGAAGTAAGTTACTTCCCCTCCTGGTCTCCCTTTGCAGGAACTGCACCCCAGAGTCGTGAGCAAGTCACATGCGCTTCCAGAAACCCTAGTGGGGAGGTGCAGAGTATTCATTGTCCCTTGGTCTGGGTGCATGTAAAAGGCACGGTGTGGCTCCTTGTAAACATAACATCTGAAGCAGAAGGAGCATCTCTCTTCATCCCTTCTCACTAGTCAAATGCAGAAGGCTGGGTTGGTTACAAGCAGACACAGGAAAAATATTTTTTCTCTATTGCAGTGGCCCAAGAACGGCTGCCAAATAAAACCAGAGTTGTGGTTTTCTGTCTGAATAGCAGCAGACAGCCTCTGCAAGTAGAATCCAAATCCCAAAGCCAGGCCTTCCAGGAGGGCAAAGCCTATAGCTTTCAGTGCAGCAAGAGAGCACATTTTGTAGATAATAAAGCAAATGCACCTGCAGGGCCGGCTCCAGCTTTTCTGCCGCCCCAAGCAGCAAAAAAATAGGAGTGGCGGCACTTCGGCCGCAGCTCAACGCCGCCGCTTCTCCTGCGGCAGTTCGGTGGCGGGTCCTCCCTCTCTTCCTCTTCGGTAGCAATTCAGCGGCAGCTCAAAGAGGGAATGAGGGACCTGCCGCGGAATTTCCGCCAAAGACCCGGACAAGCCGCCCCAATACCGGATGGAGCGCCGCCCCTTAGAACTGGCCGCCCCAAGCACCTGCTTGCTACGCTGGTGCCTGGAGCTGGCCCTGTGCACATGATTAACTTGCAGTTGATTCTGATGAGACGCTCACAGAGACTGGTTACAGGCAAATTATGAATGTGAAATTCCTAACAAGTCTATCAGATTTTATAAACAAGATTGTTCCAATACACCTCTAGGTCTGAATATATGTAAATTGTTACCTGACAAGGTGGCAGCAAAGGGGTCTCAAGAATATGTTGCATAGTTCCTGGGTTTTGTAGGACCAACAAAATGTTTTGTGCATTGCAAATGCTGTTCTCTACATCAGCCCTTGAAGACTGTTTCATGGCAGAACATCCACTGTGCACTAGGCTTACAGTCATCCCTTGCACCCATGTACGTGAGGACAGAATGAGCCTTTTCTATTTAGAGCTTTTTTAAAAGTATGTATTTCACTGCAAGTGTCCTCTGTACTGGTTAATTTGTGCCAGGGCTGAGTCCTGGCACCTCTAGACTTGGTCGTTCATAACCCCAGCACTTCTGGGCCTGGCCGTTCAGAGCCCCGGCACCTCCGGGCCTGGCACTTCAGTTATGAAAGTAAAAAAAAAAAAAAAAAAAAATGGTTCTTGGGGCCCAGCACCTAATGGCTTGAACCCTGGCACCCATTTCATTACAAATTAAGCACTGGTCCTCTGGATAAATTCAGGACTTTGGTTTCTATCCGAGGTTTATTAATACACAGACAAAAAAAGGGGAGGAGAGAGAACACATGCAAACTTGATAACCCTGGGGCCAGCAGTCTCTTCCCATGGAAACCCCCACGAGGTAACAATCAGCTGGAAACTCCAGGAATTCCCCCTTACTGTCTCTCTCTTCCCCCTCGGGTGGGCAGTTGTGGGCTGGGAAGGAAAACAAGGCTGCACTTTCATGAAGCCAGCCCCTATTTAGTTCTCCCTTTGCCCCATCAACCTCATTGGCTTTCCCCCCAAAACACACGCCACATCCTATTCCCTTCTCTTAGGAGGAAGGAAACAGCATTATCTCTTCGGCAGTGAAAGCTTGTCTCTCACCAACAGACATTGGTCCAGTAATTGATTTAAAATTTTTATTAAAGCTAATGTTAAAAAATTATATAGTACACAGGTTAAGAAGAGAGTGTCTGTACATCTGGGTATAGTGTTTAGATTATCCACAAAGTTTCTTTTAAAAGTTATAAGATACACATAGTGCATAATCAGTAATAACCCAGATTTAGGTGAATAAATTTAACAATCTGAATACTCGGGTACATCACTCATGAAAAGTTGTACAGAGTTGGTTGTGGATAGCAAAATACATCAGTGAGTGGAGACTGTCCATCAGCAATTGAGAATTAGGTTGATTGTCCATTTAGACAATCCAATCCATCAGGGAAGTATTTCAGTTACTTTCCTTACTGCTCTTCTCATCTGCACTCCAAGCTCATCCCTCCCGGTATTGCCAATATGCAGTGATGTGTTCTATGTGGATGTCCTTCAACCAACTGGCCATGAGTTGCCACATCAGCCAAGCGTAATGTTGACCGATTCCGCATTCCCTCAACACTTACTCATTACTGGGATCCCATGCTCCCAGGGCTCCGATGATCAGCATGTGAGCTGGGACCTCGTAGCCCCTAGCTCTCAAGGTGTTGGTCAGAGGGGCATATTTCTACAGCTTTTGAGATCGGGCATCGCAGAAGGCCAGGGTCCGGTTTTCAAAGGAAACTGTGACATCAACCATGATGATCTACTTCCGATCCTTGTTGATGACGACGATGTCCAGTTGCAGGTAGCTGTCTGTTCCAGGGATGGCGGAGTTCACGGCAACCTTCCCTATGGGTGGCGGGATGGCTCTGACTAGGCGATTCTGGATGGTGTTGTGTTGCAGCTGCCAGGCTCTGGAATGGGGCTTGCAGCTACAAAGGATGTGCTGTAGCATCTCGTTGGCATAGCTGCACTTCCTGCATCGCTTGTCCAACTCCCGTGGTGGACGGCTCCGTTCAGCAGCTGAGACAGGCCCTGTGGATGAACCTCCAGGAAGATCGGGTGAAGCTGGCCCCAGGGAGGAAGTGGTTGCTGGCATCCCACTTGCACTTCACTTTGAATGCCTTTCCCTGGTCCAGCTTCCGTTTCCCACCCAACTTGTCTCTCCATAACCTGTCTGTCATGTAAAACGACTGCTCCCTGGGCTCCAGCCACAACTTTGTGTTTGGCATGAGTGAGCCGCTCGCAGCCGGATACCTTTTCACAGGTAGAGATACACACACAGGCCTCCAAGTCTTTGCAGGGGCTACTATTCCCCTGCGCACACACATGTCTGTGCCTAGTCCCCCATCTTCAGGTCCCTTCTGCCAGCATAAAGTTCACAGAAGAGTACAATCCCCATTCACAGTTCCACCCCACCCCCCTTTTTTTTTTAAACCAGTCAACGGCACCATTATACTTGATTTCAAAACACTGCTGTGATAAAAATGTCAGCTGGTTGGTGCTGGCTGGGAGGGCACCAAAACTAATTACAGAATGATAAATATTTTCAGCAGAATTTTCTTAGAAAACAAACCAATAGAAAACTAGCTGAATGTATTGAACATGTGATATCAGAGAAAACCAAAATAATGTGTGTGTGTTGCAATGAATACCTATTTTTTGCACAAACCATCTAGCTACAGAGAGCAAAAAAATACGTAAATGAAGGACTGGGACTATAGAAATTCAAATCCTTATGGCTAGGCTGGAGGGTCATTTGGAAAAAAACTTTTATTAATGCCTCGTACATGCCTGTTATGTCAAGATTACTGGCAGAAGAAAGGCTGCTTGCAAAGATAATTTCCCTTCATTAAAGTACAACAAAGTGTTTCTAGAAACAAAACACAGATTAAGAGCAAGTTTTCTTTCTGCCACCCAAGTGCTGCAGAACCTGCACTCCATAAAAGATAAAATATGCAAAATTAAGGGCAGTCAAGTGGTCAGGGACTAAAAATATAAAAAGCTTTACTTGACATTTTAACTTTGGCTGCTTTCTTAATTATGGTGTTTAATGTCATTTGGAGAGAGAAAACAAAAAGAATACAACTTAGCTGTGTGTGTCCTGGTTGAAGAGTATGTGCCCAGCATGATTTCTGCCAAATGCACAGCGTTTTTACGAAAACAGCGTCTGATTAAGCTTCTCGTCCTGCCTCTAATAGATCGGTGTATATTTCTCCCTTGATTAAGAGCCAGATTAGTTATCCATTCCAAGGGTTAATACTCTTGAAAGCCTTATTATGATAGCAGCCTGCTCTGAGCTATTAGGCATGAACTTAAAGGTATGACAAAACTACAGTATATTATGCCAATAACACATACAATAGTGAGATAAGATGGTATCTTATCATCTGTGTTAACTTGATGGTAGCACAAAACGCTGTGTAAGAACTATGAATCACCTGTCCTCCAGTGTAATGGAGGTATGACATCCAAGCTTAGCTGCCCATGAACCAAAACAGGGAAGAGGAATCCTCCACTGCAGGGATCCAGTTTCAGATCCCACTACTGATGCTGTAAGATGACAGGCTGCTACAGGGAACACATCTCCCATCTGAAGTTCACCATCTATACTCCTGAGACAGGCAAATGCAGTCTGAAAGATTCTAAGCCTGAGCCTCAGGCTGCCAGTGAATTTCCACAATGTTATTTTATTGGCTGACTGACAGCATTTGGGGGGAGGTGGGTGAATGTGACTGGGTTGGGGGGAGGGGGGGAAGACGGGAGATTCCTCTCTGTACTGTTTGAGTCAACCCTTCATATAAAACGGCCGTTTTATTACAGCAGACTTCCGATCGTCAGTTCACACTTTGGGGATTATATTTAACTTTGCACTCGTTCCCCTCTTTCATACATTTAATTAATGCTAGGTGACAGACAGATAAAAACTTGCCTGTGTCTAAATGCACTAAGAGTCACATTAACCCTAGGGGTAAAATGTTTTAATGTGCAATGAAAGACAAATCAGCTATTTAGGCCAGGCACAATCATTCCTCCTTAAATGAAGGGGCTCGTTTCTAGAGGGGCAGCTCTCAGCCACGTATCTTAAACTGATTATGGGCTTTGCTGCTGGACCCAATATGCACAACCCATCACCGGGCCAAAACTGCACTGCCTGCAGGGAGCTCCGCAGGGCCCTGTGCCCAAAACAGGTTTTCACTCCTGCTAGACTCAGTGCAGCTGTGTAGGAGCAAGCTGGATTGCATTCTGCCTCATGCATGATCAGCCAGACTGTCAGCTGAATTCTAATGGAGGAATTCTTGCTGTTGGGCATTAATTTAAGGAGCAAAAAAAAGACAACGCTTAATCAGACTCGCGTTAGGAGTCCAATCCTGCATTCCTTGCTTAGTCAAAATTCTCAGGGACCTTAACGGGAGTTTTGAATATGCTGGGAAAGCAGGCTCGGGATCTACATTTGCAGCATTAAGAGCCCGGATAGTTGTCCTCTGAGTTTTAAGCACAGTAAGTCTGATGAACAAATATGGATTCAGTCAAGGTCTTTTCTACAGAACCACTTTTCTAACTGTAACTGCATTTTCAAGGGTGAGAGCCAACGATCCATACTAATAACTTTGTCCTTCCACAGCGTCGAAGATCTCAAACCATTTTAGTTTATTTTACAAACATTAATGGATTAAACCTCACAATATCCTTGTGATATAGCACAGAGTTGTTATTTTCACTGTACACATAAAAGAAACTGAGGCACAGAGAAGTGAAAGGACTTGTTCAAGGTCATGCCAGGAGTCTTGACGCAGCCAGTATCAGAACCCAGATCTCTGGACTCTCAGACACGTATTACTCACAATCAATGCTGCCCGGAATCACTAGTGGTGGTAATAATTTTCTTTGTTTATCTGTTCCTCTGCAGCGCGTCTCTGAGGAATAAACTAAGCCTGGAAAATTCTAGTGAACGGCGACAGCCCTGCAACACAATCCCAATGTTAACAGCCTCTGCTAAGTTTTCAGAACCGAGAGTTGAAAGAGATAAACACTGGTACAGCTTGCACTAATGAAGCTATGAAAAAAGCCTGTAGTGGAGTAACGGGATGTTATTTTATAAGGATTTGGGATTAAGACTGTTACAGAAAAGCTTTTCAAATTACAATAATATATGTAAAGACAACTGCTACCTCTGTAGTCTGCTTGTTTAAAGCTTTATCGTTAATTAGTTGACACAGGGAGGCAGAAAGAGACTTAAGAAAAAAACTAAAGCGTTCTTTGTTTTAAATATTAACATTTGTCTGCTAATTTGGATAGAGGACCGCTCTTGCATCATATTGTACCAGAGAACTGAAGAACAGAAACTTTCCGCTTTGTTTCTGCTGCACATTAGGCTGTTTGCAAACTGCAATTCGAGGCATATACAGGAGGCATAAATGTGAGGAACACTTCCTCAGGCCTTTGATTAAAATGCTGATAAGCCTTCGGGTCTAGTGGTGTGAAACTAGGTTATGAGGCCCTAAACTTAGGCATCCAAGTGAGAACGTTTTGCCCTACAAGCATATCAGCTATGGCTTTGCAGGTCACACGCAGGTCAGGCAAGCTTAAATCTGCTGTAATGCAGTCCTGATTGTGCTCTGACAACGTAATTCAACTTTGACTTCCAGGACCATTGGCACAGAGGCTGCTAAAATCCCTGCACATGCTGTATACTCCATCTTCAGGCTCACCAAGGCCAGAACATTCAATCACACCATTTGGGCAATGATTCTGCAGTAAGGTCTACAAAAAAAGGAGCCAAATTAGATCTTTTGCAGATCGGGGGGGTGGGGGGGAGAAGAGAGAGAAGAAGGCTGCAGGGGTAGTTTGAAAGAGGATCACGGGGCAGTTTGATTTCTCTCATTTGTAACATACTTCAGAATGCATGGCGTGTGTTTTTGAAGGCTGAACAGATTCTACCCACTTAGAACATAGTTATTTGCACTTGAAGGCAGATTCATCACCATTTCAGTTCCTGATTTATAAAGCAGGAGAAATTCACCAGATGAAGAAAACAATAAAACTTCCTTAGGACAAACTAAGGGCTAAGCTAACTCCCATTCTGACTGGATACTGTAATCTCTTTATTCCAGCTTTCCCTTTATAAAAGGCTGCAGACAGTTCTGCACAGCAGGCCATATTCTCTGCCCATTCAGTAAAACCCTCTCCAAAGGGCAGACAAGCCAACTATTCTCAAAACAACTGGAACACGTTTTCTTATTAACTGCCTCTTCCAATTCGCGGATACGGTATCGGTGAGATGGAAGGCAATGGCACCAATTCCGTTATGGAGAGTTAGCAGACCAGCTCATCCTTTGGGAGAGAAGTGCCTAGTTTATGTTGGAGGGAGGAATCTTCATTCTAAGGAACAGTATCACACACACGGGTTCTAGTCCCACCTCTGCCATGCTATACGACCTGGGATTTTTGTTTGCTACAGCTATGGGTTAAAAGTCACATGGTAGAACATGCAGAGTTTGTATGTTTGCAGAGGGTAACACCAGCCTCTTCTCTCACAGGATAATAAAAATAAAACAAACTTCTAGTAAGAAAGCTCCAGTAACTGACAAGTGCAAGCTCAAGCATTTCAGGGCATTTTGCAGAGGTCATCATTTTGGCTAGGCTAAGAAATGACTAGTAAAAAGATGGGGGGAAAGACCCTTTCCGTAATAGTCTTCCACTAAAATCCCAGAGAGCACCCAAAATAAAAGGTCTATATTGTATTTCAGTATAAACAGATATATAGTGACGTGATATGTGAGCCAGCACACCACAAAAAAAAATAAGCAGTATAATAAACATGGCTCACATTTTAGTCTGTCTGACCCAGACTCATACAGCCGTGAGGGAAAGCCTCAACGATACCATACGCCTAATGACTTAATTCTTCATTTACAGTGAAGTGTCACGGACAATTTTTTTTTTTTTTTAAATAAATACTATCACACTTTTTAAAAGCCCAAGAACCATACCCACAACACTAAATTCGCAATCTGTGTGTCTTGCCACAGCCCCCAAAACATCCTTCTGGATTGTTTAAGGGAACGTAGGAAAATAAAAATTCAGCTCATGGCTCCAGCTGAAGAAAGGATCCTAAACATGAACGTGTCAGAGAATGCCAGACTTTTAAGTTATATTCCTTCTTCTGTTTCACATCGTGTGAGCATGCCTCTTTTACGTGTGACGTGATCAGCAGCAGCACGATTGTTGACATGGCTGCAGGCCCAGCTAAGGGCAATTCTATACTTTCTGGATGATGAGTAGCTGAATGACAACCACTGAGCTAACAAGGTAACTGGGGAGAACATAAGAGCAGGAAACAGGAAGCAAGAGGCAGCTCAGAAGGAGAGCTTGGGCTCCAGGGAAGCCTATCCTTCCTGTAAGCCTGTGGGTATGGCTACACTTGCAGCTGTACAGCGCTGGGAGTTAAACCTGTCTTTGTACAGCTGAGTAGGGAAAGCGCTGCAGTCTGTCCACACTGACAGCTGCCAGCGCACTGTCGTGGCCACATTTGCAGCTGTGTTGGGAGCGGTGCATTATGGGCAGCTATCCCAGCGTTCAAGTGGCTGCAACGTGCTTTTCAAAAGGCGGGGGATGGAGTGGGACAGGGAGCGTGGGGGAGTGAGAGGGGATTTTTGGAGCTGACACTGTGTCAGCAGCTGCCTTGCAAGTTCCGACCCCCTCCTCCACCCCACTTTCTCTCACTCACTGAAAGCAAACAGCTTTTTTCCCCCCTCACAGACCAGATAAGCAGCCGCTCGGAAACGGACCCCCCTCATCCCTCCTGGCCGCCGCGCTGCTTCTCTCCTCAAGCAAACACTAGCTGTGGACCTTCCAAAGGGAGCCCCCATGCCTGCCTAGTCACAGCAAACAGTAGCTGTGTTTGTTTTTTTAGATAAGCAGCTCCAGGAGCGCGGAGTTGACAACAAAACAAAGAGTTATCTTTACTTAAAAGCATTATGGGAAGCTTCCGGAGGTCAGTTACAGCGTACTAAGATTATTCCCTATTTACACTGGCACCCCAGCGCTGCAACAGCAAGCGCTATTCTCTTTATTCCTCTCATGCAGGTGGAGTACAAGCAGCACTGTAGCCATGGAGATACAGCGCTGTATGTGCCTTGCCAGTGTGGACGGGGAGTGAGTTACAGCGCTATAAAGCCACCAACAGCGCTGTAACTCTCAAGTGTAGCCAAGGCCTGTGTTGCACAGTATTGCTACGTAAGACGGGAATAAAGGCACACCTTGGTGAAAGAGAAACAACCCGGTGTGTGTTCATGACTGTGAAACCATCTGAGCCAGCCAGGCAGTGCGGTTCACTGGGTAGCGATGGAGACACCCTGTGACCCTAAGCCTCTTCCTTCTAAGAGAGGATGTGTTAGTAGCCCCAGCACCCCCAGCCTCCATTAAGGACCATTAATCAAAAACACATTTGTGGAAGACAGTGGATGGCTAGTTACAAGAGAGAAAAAGGTACTTTATTTTATTCTACTGCAAGGTTCTGGGGATTATCAATATGCAATGCTAAAGGTATTCAGACGCATTCAAAATACCTTCATAAAGTTCAATAGTGGGGAAAAAATGGATTTGAAGGCGTTTGCTATAAATGCTCCAGAAACCTGCAATAATGCCCTCTGAAGATGGAATGGAACAGAACGGGGCTGAATGGAGCTATGCTTGTTTAAACTGTTGTGTGATTAGAATCAGGCCCCAGATATTGACAAACCGGCATTTCTGATGCCTTTGCATTATTGATTGGAGATGCTGCTAAGGTACATACAGAAACTTGAAAAGTAGAGACGTCTAGGGCGGCTGATCTTTGGATCTATCTCCTTTCATGTATCTGGCCACTTGTAAGGGAAAGCCAATTTTCTGAACTCATTAAGGTGTCTACTTACTTTTAAATACTTCCTAACGGTGCATCATCACTGCTCTAAGATTGCACTACTTATTTATTCCAATAAACATCTCCTCCACTCTGCTCAAAAAAATTGCATAATAAAACCAACCTGAACGAAGCTCACTTACTAAAGTGGCAAGTAACGCAACAAGAACACGAGCATATTTCTTCCTTGTGGTAAATGTCTATGTAACGGTGGCAGAAAGGTGAAATGCAGATGCTATTGATACAGAGGCTTTTTCTTTCAAATCAGTAAAAGGAAATGCAAACCAGACCTCCTGATATTTTCAATTTTGTTTTTTAAAGCAAGGAACTCTTAACCCCACTGATTGCTGTGAACCGTAAGGGCCATCCAGTGAAGATTTTTCAAAGATACAAAAGGCCAGCTAGGTGCTCAATTTCCAGTGACTTTTGAAGTCATCTTTGTGGGAAGTTTTTCAATCAACTATTTAATGGAACCTCCGGCCAACAATAACTAGAACTTCTGGGTCATTCTTTGTCTGGTAATACCCAGACTCCCCACCTGACACTGGGGGCACCACAGTGCTAGGCATCGCACGCACACACACACACACACACACACACCCTCTGCATCAAGGAGCTTACAAAGCAGTCAAGCCAGACAAAGGTGTGAGGAAGGAAATATCATTATCCCCTTAGGATAAGGGGAACAGAGATGAGGTGACTTGCCCAAGGTTGTGCAGGAAGTCTGTAACAGAGCCATGGATTTACCCCAGAGGTTCTAATGCTTTAAAGCCAACACCAAGACCCACCGCTCTCTCCCCTTATACTTTCTGAACCAACAGTGTAAGTGTGCCTCTTTTTGCCCGGGATGCCCACAGACAGTCTGCTAGGAGTAGATAGTAACAGCAATGCATCCTCTGTGCATCAGCACACAGCTATTTCAAGCGATCTCCTAGTGCCCTTTAAAGAGAAAAAAGCCAACATACAGCGTTTAAGAGATCTGCAAGCAGTGGCAGTGGTGGTGATAGGCATGGTTTTTTTTGCTGCTTGTCATTTGATTTGACTCTATAAGACAACAAAAGTGAAAGGGCCATTGGATTGGACAATAGACTGCTAACTGCCCTGAAAACTTAATGGATTGGCCGTGACAGTGCAGCTTATGGCTGGTTTTAGCATTCAGAAAGGTGATGAACATAAATTTGATGAAATACAGATAATATAACTTCATTTTCTTTCTGATCAAATTAATTCTAAGTCTCAGATGTGAAAAGTTTCTGGAAGCTGACTGACTGCAAAATACACAACCTTCCAACTCCAGGGGAAATCTGGGGTCCAGATCTGTCACAGGTCAGCAACAAGTATCAGTGACAATTCCTTTCACTTCATTGGCCTGGGCATTTCTTCAACCATATCACTGATATACAAATCAAACCAAGTCTAATACTCATTTCTATAGTCCTTCACTAGCTATCACCTTTGTTTTGAACAGTGTCTATCTAGTTCTCGTATTTATTTTGGACCCTCTCTCATAATTAGTTATAGGATGTGCTTTTTCAGTACTGAACATTCTTGTATCCATGCATTGTATGCTTCCAACTACAACCATCCCACCTACCCCCCAGCACCCAGGAGATAAGTATGGTTTATGGTTTACCACCATAGAAGAATCCAACTTCTTAGTTAGACGTAATTCACTTTTAATGACTCTTCCACCAAATAAATATTTATGATGGGAACCTACCTGTCTGTGAGAGTTGGCTAGAATTCATCATTACATTTGCGCTCATCTTAAATGTTTAAGTCTAATGGCCATTTATACAGTTTGTGACTCTCTCTCTCTCATACACAGTCACAGGCGTGTGTGCAGTGCCCCTTTATTTCTTCTTTGCACAGGAGACAGCCTAATAAAGGTATGTGAAAACCAAGCTGCTGTTCTTGGATAATCTGTCCATGCCACTTCTCAAAACATGGTTTTTATTTTTATTACTCATGTGAGATGGTAAAGGGAAGAGTGTACAACCATTGCAAGTAAGTGCTACACTTTGTAGAATAAGACACACAAAAGTAATCAAAAAAAACTTCTAGAGTTTCTTGATCTGGACATTTACTTTTGTTTCCCCCTGGGTCCGCTGCCCCTGGAATGTGTGTGTTTAGTTGACCTTGACTTGCAAATGACCTTGAAAATCCAGTTCACCAAGCTGGTGCTGCATGGTGCTCATTAGATGTTAAAATGAGCACTCAGAAGGCACCTGTCATTCTACTGTTGAACACTTCCAACCAGCAAATAGATGGAGGGCAAGAGAGGATGGTTTTGGAGGAAGCCGTGTGTTCTGCCCCTTGAAAAGTTTTTTTGACAAAAATGGGGGAAGTCAACTAGAAGATGAAAATAATAATGAGCAAACAAGAATTACTCCCCACTGCCTCCTGGGCAACAAAGGAGAAACCTGGATCAAGAGTCCACACAAGCTTGGTCCCATGATTACAAACAAAATGAAGAGGGTAAAGAATAATGTTTAAGAAGAACTAGAAGTCACAGCCTGCCCAAGAATGACAGGTACTTTGCTAAATACCTATACTGTTCCAACATAGAGACAGCAGAAGAAACCACAAAATTCAGCTAGATCCTTAAATTCCTCATCCATAAGCATGAAGTTATTAAGTCCATCTACGAGATTTATAGATATGCAAAAATGAACAGGGTCCTAACTAGCCTCTTTGCCAAAAAAAGGGAGGTGGGGTGGTAAGAAAGGCTCAGTACTGTAAGTCAGTGGTTCTCAACCAGAGGTATGTGTACCCCTGGGGATACACGGAGGTCTTCCAGGGGTTCACCAACTCAACTAGATATTTGCCTAGTTTTGCAATAGGCTACCTAAAAAGCACTAGCGAAGTCAGTACAAACTAAAATTTCATACAATGACTTGTTTATACTATATACTGAAATGGAAGTACAATGTTTATATTCCAATCGATTTATTTCATAATTATATAGTAAAAATGAGAAAGGAAGCAATTTGTCAGTACTAGTGTGGCTGTGACTTTTCTATTTTTATGTCTGATTTTGTAAGCAAGTTGTTTTTTAGTGAGGTGAAACTTAGGGGTACACAAGACAAATCAGACTCCTGAAAGGGGTACAGTAGTCTGGAAAGGTTGAGAGCCACTGCTGTAAGTCATACGATCTGTTTATATTTATGATCCTTTTTGGTGCTCAAAGCTACCTAACTCCCCTCATCCAAGTTATTGGAAGGGAAAGCATAGCAGCAGAGACGAACTTTCTCATTAATTGCTATTCTTCTCCAAGACTGGAAGCAGCAGGCTCAAGGTCATTGCAGAACAACACCGAGACCAGAGGATAGCCTCCTAACCGCACATTTCACCCTCCTGCTGTCATCAGCGACATCTCTTCATTCCCCTCACTGTCACTGCTGTAGCATCTTGCCCTTGGTCCTTCTGCAGCACTGACAGCTGTGTACCTGATATGCATAGGTATGGACACAAAATGTAAATAAAAACCATTGAGACTTCTCACATATGTCTACCCTCCTTCTTAAAAAAAAACCCACCCACCCAACTAAACCACCTTAAAATTTTTCAGTCAGGAAAGTACACGGGGTGGGGGACATACCACAGTAACCTACTTTTGTTTCTAAAAAGGAAAAAACGAGAAGATAGTTAATATACTAAAAACTCTCTCTCTTTGCCATTTTGGGCCACTGTCCAGAATTCAGGGAGTGCCATGAGCCAGGTAACACAATACCTTAAAAGCAAAAGAAGTGGCTGTAAATTAATAGTAGTATCTTTTTGCATCTTATGACTGGGGCACTTTGAGATGGCATGAGGACTCAATAGAGCACAATCCATGGCAGAACAGAAGCGGTTTCGTTTCACTGCATCTGAGAACTTCCAGCATGAGCCAAATCCACTCTTACTTTGTGGCTGATGTAGTTTAGATTTCATTTGGGGCTTGTGTGGTCTTATCAAGGTCCAAAGCAAATAATTTTAGTGTCTTACTACTGCCTTCCTCGTTAAAACGAATGGAGTGCACTATAGAACGTACACCACAAAAAATTCAATAAAAACATTAATTAGGGCAAGCTGCCACGTTCTGTCAGGTTAACACAGGAAATTTACTCTTGGTTATGATCCTACAACAGTAAAGCCAGCACACATTCAGGGCTAGCACTAAAAGGAAAACAGACACTCTCAGAAATGGCCATAGAAAAAAATAGAAAAGTTGACAACAGACATGCATATGAATATGCCTGTTAGCAAGGACACATCTATCTGCCATTCTGAGCAAATGCACCATGCTGTCAACGTATGTTTGTTTTTACATCCTTACACACCCTTGTTCCCATAATACAAGAACTAGGGGCTACCAAATGAAATTAATGAGCAGCAGGTTTAAAACAAATAAAAGGAAGTTCTTCTTTGCACAGCGCACAGTCAACTTGTGGAACTCCTTGCCTGAGGAGGTTGACACGGCTAGGACTATAACGGGGTTTAAAAGAGAACTGGATAAATTCATGGAGGTTAAGTCCATTAATGGCTATTAGCTAGGATGGGTAAGAATGGTGTCCCTAGCCTCTGTTTGCCAGAGGGTGGTGATGGACGGCAAGAGAGAGATCACTTGACTATTACCTGTTAGGTTCACTCCCTCTGGGGCACCTGGTATTGGCCACTGTCAGAAGACAGGATACTGGGCTGGATGGACCTTGGGTCTGACCCCGTATGGCCGTTCTTATGTTCTTAACTGATCCCATACATTTACCACAGTTCTCTGCTATTCTAAGGACAGAGGGGGAAAGATATGGTAACATCAGAGACCACTGACCGTGAGCTGTACAAGTGCTGCCTTTGAACAACATCTGCTGTACGCATCTCACCTCTGCATCTCAAAACAGCTGAGATGTAAAACATAGCTTGCGGGTCAGTTAGCTTGCTTACCAGGCTGAGCCGAGTCACAAAAGTAACCAAGCAGGAGGAAAAATGCCCCCGCCCACACCCAGCCTGCAAACATACTCAGGGGCACACACAGAATGGGGGTTTTCGGACACTAGAAAAGAGTAAGCATCATTTGGGATGAAAAGAGACGTATGGCCTACAGACATAGGGCCTCGAGACACAGAGCAAACACTCTGGGGATGAAGAAGAAATGGCCACAGCAGATATGTTTTAGAGAAACGGACAGCAGACATTCTTGAGAATGGCCCCGCCGCACTGAGAAAAGCTAGTGAAGCCAAGACAGGACTTGAGATAACTAGAAAGCCAAACCATGGGCAGAGGTTTGGAGTGATTTTCAATTAACCAAGTGCTCACAGCATCAACAGATTATTGATAGCAGGACTACAGGCCAGTACCAATAGCAACTGAAGTCCCTGAGTGTCTTTCCACAGGCTCCAACAGACTGGACCAAGCCTTTATGTTTACACTAGGTAAACGTCACATAAAATATCCTAATTTCTGGATGTCTTGAGGCTCACTCCCCCTTTCTTCCAGAAACAACAACTCATCTCCACCCACGATAAAGAATGTATTAATGCTGGGCTTCCCCAGCTATACCATGTGCATTATAACGTTCTTGCACAATCTCAGACTTAAATGATGCCTGGAAATGCTCGATTATAAGCCCATGTTTCTCAAAATTAACTAATACAATGGTATTCTTCGTTAGGTGGCTCCAGCCTTGGAGTATAGGTTAATTTATCTCTGCACATTTCCTAGTCCCCATTTTTGCCCTTCTTCTCAGGTACTTCACACCAATTAATTCAAAACACTATCACCTTCTTCCAAAATTTACCTCTACTTTAATAGGTTAATGGGGCTATAAATATTTTTAAGTACTCAGTGACACCATCATCTTACCCTCCATTGATACCTGGGGCGCCAACCTCTTGGTGAGAGGACGCAACATGACATGGCAGTCACATGGCCACAGTAGAGCATGGGAGATGATATCTAGGTGGGAGACCCCGGTCCTGCAGCTAAAGCCCCAAGCCCCCAGCATACCCGCCCTGCATAGAAGAGGGGGGGGGAGAGATGGAGGGGGAGAGATGGGAAATACTCTGAGAATTTAAGCCCTGCTTTCAGCTGATCCCATGCGAGTCTCAAGAAGGTATCGGCTCCTAACTCCCATGTTGTTCAATTACAGCTGGTCAAAAAAAACTGTTTAGTTACTAAAAAACACCAAAAACCCTCTCCCTTTTTCTACAAAGAACAAAATGAAACATTTTATATTCTCCCGGCCCCTGTTCTTTCTTCCCCTCCATTTTTCCCCCCAGAAAGTCATGAGCCAGTGACAGCAAAGGTTTATAATCAAAGCATCACCATGAACTTAACACTAAAGTAGTTGTTACCAGCGTAAGTAACAATTTAATTTCCAATTCAGTGTGTTTGTAAGGATGGGGGGGGGGGGGAAATAGGACACAACGTAAACCTGCTCAGTCCTTAAAATAATCCCACTGTACCCACCACCCGCTGTTGCCTAAGTCAACAGTTTTTCCTCAAGAATAGACATGTATTAGGCAGAAAGCACTTTGATTTATTTTATTTTTCAATGCACAAGGCAGATGTATGATCCAATTTGCACCAATAGCAGCAGCTAAATTGGGAAACAGTGGAGAGTAAGTTAATAGCAAGAGCATGAAGAAAAATAGCAACAGCTGTAGACCAATTAAAAAGAACTCTCTCAGGTATTCACAGTCCCTCACAGTTTACTCAAAACAAATCCATTTCCTTGAAAACTCCAGGACCTCCAGTACAAATTCACTGCTCCCTTCAGGATTTTCTAAAATAAGCACCACGTTTCATACAATTCCCAGTTCGCTTTCAATCCACAGGATAAATAAGAATGCAAATAAAAAAAGATGGCTTGAATAGATCAGGATCTCAAAGCACTTTGCAAACACTCATGAATTAAGTCTCAATACACCTGGAAGCTATTATCCTTCTGTCTGCAAAGTTACCTCGTTATATGGCCCTCATTGCTGTAGTACCCGAGTACCATACAAATCAATAATTAATGGCTTTTAGCCACACAATACCCGTGTGAGGTAGAGAAGCAATCAATCCCATTTTACAGATGGGGAAAACCAAGACACAGTAGATCAAGTAATTTGCCCAAAGTCACACTAACAACATGTGGGGAAAACTCTTGAAAGATGAAAGGGCACTGCAGTCTTCATGCCCAATCCATTGCTGGCCTCTTTGCGGAGACTGGACAAACCAAAAATACCTAAATACGGCGGTGGATTTCGAGGTGACACCTCCCACTCTAGGAGCTGATCACCAGACTTCACACCCCTTTTACAGTATGAAACTTACTCATAACCTTCCCTGTCAGATGGAGAACAGTCTCACCCCCCCATTCAGATGTTGATTCAATGACCTCAGCGTCAGCAAGGTTTAACTTTCACAGTTACTGCACCCAGCACGACAAGGCCCCAAGCCCCTGTGTGAACTTGGGTGCTACCGTAAACGTTTACAATGAAAATAATGTTCTGAACTACAGAAATATTATCACAGCTCTTGGGCGATAGAGTCATTGACTATGACATTACAATTATCTAGAACTGTCTTTCTATTATGACGACACGACTTAGAGAAGAACAAAAGACCCCCAATTTTGTATTACTTTTGGGGATACCAAAATATATAACAGTGAATTAGAGCACCACCAAATCCCATCCATGCTCCAGAGCTAAATTCCCTCTAAGCTGCGCAGCAGCCTATTAAGCACCACAAAGGCACTCGGGGCCGTGGTGGGGAGAGATTCCACTCCCCCAGCCCCGGACCTGCTGCAGCGGGGAGAGGCATTTTCCCAACCCACCCCTAGCCCCAACCCAGGGCCAAGGGAGAGGTGCCCCTCTCATCCCAACCCAGCCCTGGCCCTGCTGCAGCCAGCGGAGGGATGCCCCTCTGCAAGAAAGGCACCCCTTTCCGGCATCCCAACCCTCTGCCCCAGACCTAAGCCCCCTCCCACACTCCAAACTCCTGGGCTCCACCCCCCACCACATGAATTTTTGCTATGTGCACCAACATATCACACATCACCTCCATTCTGGTGCATATAACAAAATTAATTCTGTACATGCATGGGAAAAATTAGAGGGAACACGGCTCCACACAATGGCTGGCTCCTTTCCCTGGAACACGTCATCATAGACCTTATACCAAGTCATCTCTCCAAGAGAAGTTGCCGAGTATGCAAATCTCACTTAGGTGCAAAGTGCATCAACGCAGGGAATGCAGCCAATCTTTATCGCCCAGATAAGATTCTTTCACGGTCCATTGTTAACATGTGCTGGGCTGGTTTACAGTACAGCAAAATTTGTCTCTCCAAGAAGGAAAAGTGATTCCAGCCAACTAAAGTTAGTTTGGTTATAAAAGAAAGGAAAGCTCTGTGCGTTGCTCTCCCCAGTAAACATGCTACAAGAAAATTAAAGTCTCATGAAGTTAGTAAGTGAGAAAAAGCAGTGGATAGTGTAGTTCTACATATTACTGAAGGTAACCTGGGTGGAATTTTGGAAGGGATAGTAAACCTCATGCTTCACGGTTTAAACCTATCTAACTATGAGAGATCAGGATGAGAGCTAATGTGGGGAGTGGATTATCCCACATCTCCCCATCGTAGGGATCTTGCATCTTCCTGTGAAGCATCTGATACTGGCTGCTGTCAGACCGTACCAGACCGACCATTTTGTTCCCGGGAGTGGGAAAACAGGGCTCTGGGACTGGGTACAAAGGACCCCTGCATGTAGGAAAGGAAAAATCTCTTTCTATGCCTTTTAATGATTCAAAATGAGGCTCTTCCTATCCCTTTCAGAAATTAATTTTTGAACAAGCAGCACTGGAATTTAGCCACTTGCTGGAGCCTGTACTAGGGAGTTGAAAATCTGCCACTTAACGTCAGTTAGAAGGGTTACATTTTTTTAGATGCACCCTAATGACTTTAGACAACTTGAACTAAAAGCAGCCCGGATGTGGATGGGGAACTCTAGTTGACACAAAGGAGAGAATGTAGTCTACATGAATTCAACATACAGCTGAATGAGTAGAACCTGGGATCACCAGCTATTTAATGGGGTAACTAAACTAATCATTAAATATATTCATATTTCTAGGAAAAGTGGTTTGGTGTATTTAATGCTTGGGGTCCATCAATCCTACAGTGTCTCTCTCCTTTATTATAGGCACTCTCTTATATACAACACTACAGACTTAGGCAATATATTTACAAACTCTTCAAATTAATTTATGCAAGGTTCTTTAACTGTGACCCTGCCAACTGGATGAATTATAACCATTTTTAATTACTACAGCATAAAAAACCCCAGCATATTAAATCTCCAGAAAGCTATTTTAGAGTCTCTCTGTACTGTCAGAAATAAATCAGTCCAAATATTCCCAAATTTCATCTTTCAAAAAAGCTGATAATCACATGCTCATAAAAAAAAATAAATGTTCAACTAGAGTCAGTTTTGTAATATATTAATTAACATAATTTTTGTCTGCAGTGACAACAGGCCATCTGCTACTCTGGCATCAAGAGAGTCTAGGAGTTTCAAGTCAATTTAAGCCAATTCTTGTTCTGCATGGTTGGTTTGCATCTGAAAATCAAGCTGGAGAGTTCCTCATCATTTTTGATAAGCACTTCCTGGCAGACAGCTAACAAACTTTTAATTGTTGACTCCGTACTCCCTATCAACCACCTGATGTGGTTTTGGTTGCATCAAGCACCTCGTTTATAAAAGGTGGCAACAGCATTAAAAATCTCTGCTACTCAATGATCTAAGTCGAAGCAAACAAACCCTGAGCTCTGGTTTTGCTTTGACTCCTTGGTGCGCCAGACTGGTCTGTTCTTTTAAAGCAAGAGCAGTTTGAAATGTACAGGCCTAAATCTATAGAGTACCATGTGCACACTGTTCCAGCCGCAAGCCATAAACACAGGCCTATACACCCTAAATAAAGGCCTTTCCCCGCTTCCTCCACATACAACCCCCCATGCCAGCTTCTCTGTAAGACAATGAGGGTTAATTATTACACACTAAACTTTAATAAACATCCACTCATTAATTTAAAAGGGATAATAAGGTTGCCAACCCAGACCACACATTTGAACCTGCCTTGACAGTGAACCCATCTAGTGGGGTTTTGTCTTCTGAAATTCAAGAAGGTGCTGAGCTAACCCACAGTCCAGTTGGAAATTTCAATGGAAGGGTAATGTGTGGAAGGGTAATTTCAATGGAAGGGAATAACTATATGGCTTAAAAAACAAACAAAAAAAAACACCAATGAATGTACACAGGCTAATACATTGCATCACCAATGCCCAATCAAAGCATTCATTGAAAAAAAATGGAATCCAGAATGCATGCAACCCACCTCTTTGGTAATAATTCCTTGCCAATAAGTCAAACCACAGCCAGCACGTTGGCTCCAGAATAGCACATTCTAACTATCACATGCTCATAAAATTCCATTGAGAAGACATATAGAGATAGTTTTTTTTCAAGCCTTAAGATGCAAGTTCACAAACACGCACTATTGAATTCTGTCAATATGACGGACGAAGGTCTCACACACTCTGATTATTATCTAACAATACAGAGAAAACCAGTTCGAGATGAATTTTAGAATTTCTCATTACATTATTGGGATATGTGGCCAGCTTTGCCACACAGGCTGAAGAGGCAGTATCACTGCAAGCTGGGAAACAGTGTAGGTTATTGTGGGCTGGCAGTGACTCATTCGCTTGTTTGCCTATGGGACAGAACCCCTACAACTAGACCTGTGTGAACAGCTTCTCTCAATGCAAGATTCTCACTACTAAAGCAGGTGAAAAACTCCCACACGTTCTGTTGGAAGGTGGGGGGGGGGGAAGCCTTGATTTAAAAGAAAGAAGTGGGTATCTCTCACCCTTCTAAGACATTGTGTTTGAAGACCTCTTCCAACACATAGCAAAATGAGACACTTCACCCATAAAAACGCTGCATACTTTGGCACACCACAAATGCTGCAAAATTGGCACTCAACCAAGATACGAATGTGCCAAAGACCTCAACTTAAGGCAGAGAGCAAGCGTGCACACATAATTAAATTGTTCTGGGCCTTAGGTTTCACTTTTTTTAAAACACTGCAGTACATCGTATTTGCCTTCTTTTTACTGAACAAAAAATGCCAGGAACTGAAGTCTATTAAAAGTTCTTGCCTGATTGAACCAAATTTTGTGTTTCTTTGACTTCAACTTACAAATAAAGCACTTGGACTAAGGTTTTAGCTTCATGTCTTGAGCATCTCCCTCTAAACTCAAATGCTGATTTAGACATAGAATTTGTTCAAGAAGGTACATGTGCACATGGAAAGTCATTTCTGTCTGTCATGACAGTTTTCAAGGTTGCAGAAAAAACCTGGAGTAGGTGGAGGAGAATGCAAGGAACTTATGGGGAATGTTTTAATATTACTCTCATACAGTTTTAAATTGTGGCAGTGTTTCAACACATATCTTCTGAGATTTATAACTAAAATGAAGAAAGTTGTTTATAACTGAAACCTGATATCCAAGGTTTTAGAAAAAGAGCCATTACTAAATGAACTAGAAAAATGACTCCTGACTTTGAAGATGCTAGCTCTGGACAAGGCATGGCCTGACAGCTAAGTGGCAGCTTCCTCTGCTGTGTTATAACTGATAGGCTCTTTGGGTATTCATAGAAGAAACAGACAAGTCTCAATTGTTTTACAAATACAGAATCCTGACAGGTTGAAGCTCTCTTCCCAATTTTGAACACACTGTTAGAGCGGGGCGTATATCAGACAAAACGCTCACATGACTCTGGAGCAATGCTAAAGGGCCTCTGTGCTTCTCAGAGGATGAGGGAGACTGCTCTTAAATTAATCAGAGAAGAATTTTGACACAGAGAGAGGGGCATTCCTCCTCCACCACCCCCGAGGCTGTTCTCAGGACAAGGAACCAAGATCCAGGTCTCACACATGGCAGTGAAAACCACCACCACTAAGCAAATGTTTTGTTATCAAACTATTGAAATCTTCATTGCAAGAGAGTGTATATTTTGGCTTAACTACTTTAAGTCAGATATAATGAAGTAACCAACTTAATATAAAATGGCTTACATGCCCTCTACATCTTGCTGGGAGCATATTAATCTGCTACTACCTGCATGCTTCCAGATTAGCCTTTCTGGATACCTACGGTCATGCTACTCGCTGAGATGAATGAACAATTAATACTCTCATTACCATACTTTGCTGGCAAGCAGGAAGGTCTGTGTTTATGAAATTCAACTACCCAGCAAGAAGAGTGGAGGACACCTTATCCCTATAGCATCCCCTACTGGCTGACTTGTGGGAGTCTCACTGGACTGCACGAATGAATGGTGTCCCTAGCCTCCGTTTGTCAGAGGGTGGAGATGGATGGCAGGAGAGAGATCACTTGATCATTGCCTGTTAGGTTCACTCCCTCTGGGGCACCTGGCATTGGCCACTGTCAGTAGACAGGATACTGGGCTGGATGGACCTTTGGTCTGACCCAGTATGGCCGTTCTTATGTAATGCTGTCTGCATGAAGCAAAGCGTTATCTAGAGCAAAGAGTAAAGAAAGCCACATGGAGGGAGAAGGAAGCAATTTGCAACCTCTCAGTGAAGACATGCACTGCTATATTGAGCTGAAAGGAGAAAAGGCATGAGGCATAAAGCAGCAGAAGGCCACGCTGGATTCCAAATAATTTCTACCAGTTGTAAGCAACTTGTTCTGGGCAGCACAATAACACATATGCAGCAAATGCTGCACAGAGAGCTGTTAAACCTTCAAACTGGTACAAGCGCAGTGCAGGAATTTCATCCTGTTCTGCCGTGGAGGATCATTTGTGTTTTATCAACTGACTACAGAGATTCAAGTGTTTTTATAAAGAGACAGGTTAGTGATCACTGGGCTAAAGACCACATCTGTGTGCCAAGAAGTGCACCGGATCTACTTGTCTTGCAGCTTTTCATTCCTGGCTTTGAGTTCTCAGTCACCAAACCCTCCTTCCCCTGAACTCTTACCCCGTGTCTCATCTTACACCTTTGACTTGTCACAATGTAAATTCTTGAGGGAGAGGAATGTGACATGTAGTCAATCCCTGAGTAAACTGACCACGCTGTAGGCCTGGTTATTAATAATAAATTCAACCCAGACCAACAGTGAAAGTCTCTACTCTCCAATGCCAAAAACACTTCACAAATAAAAGCTTGTAACTATGATAAAGGTCATTTATAGAAACTCAGTACCTGGAAACAGATCGCTGGGTGAAGCACATTAAATACCATAGTCAAAGATATTACTTTCATTAAAAGAAATATTTGCAACAGGACATTTTTATGTTACACGAGACCGATTATCAAGGAAACCTCAACCATTTAAATGTAAATGAGTAAATACTTATCAAATATTAATGTTTAGTCCAGTATCTGGCAGATGATTTAAAAGATTTCTATTTACCATTTTTGCACCCACCAAACCATATATATTTTCACCATGCATTCATGTAGAATGCGTACGCTCTGCTCTAGCATCCAACTGCCTTTCCCCCTCCCCCAGATTACATTAATCCTCTTGTTTGTTCCTGCTTTAATTAAATGATACCATCTTTCAGTCACTCTAGTGCACAGATATCAGCAGATAAAACTGATTTCAGGAAAACCCACTCAGAAGAATACGCTGTACCATAATAACTAGCATTCAAATAACACCAAAGCCCAACCCCAAATTATTTAACGAGCATCACAAAGATAAATCTATGGCTTGGAATTTTTCAGCCAACCTAAGTTTTGAAAACTGAAAATCAGACCCAAAAGTTTAGTTAGAGAACAGGGAAGCTCACCAATAAATGAAACTAGTTCATATCAGAGGGTAACCCATACATTAAAAAACAACAACAAGCAGCAATTTGGTCATTCCCATCTTGTTGATGAAGTGTATCCATTTATTCACACTTCTTCCATCTTCAACAACTGCACAATTTAGTTTCATTAATAGCTTCACCAATTACAGATGTTGCACTGCATGTACTCATTAGTGTTGTAGATCATATTTTATTATTTCTATATAGACCATTTTCACACTCATGCATCAGGTATTCCTGAGGGAATTCTGCACCAAGAAATAAATTCTGCTCACAATACTTGAAATTCTGCATATTTTGTAAAAATACATCATCACACCATTTTCAATTATTTGCTGACAAGTATTTTGAATTAAATGACCAAAATAATTGAAAATGGTGTGATTATATTGTTATTGTGTTACTTTGTTATTTTGACAAATAAAATATGCAGAACTTTGCAGAATTTTAAAATTTTTCGGTGCAGAACTCCCTCAAGAGTACCAGGGTTCTGCGTGGCGCAGTCTGGGTGCGGCCAGCTCACTGTGGGCCTAGGTGTGGAGGGGGTCTGGGTCTACGGGGGCTTGTCGTGGGGTTCAGGGTGCAGGGGGAATGGGACGCTCCAGGTGAAGGTGGTTACAGCTCAGTGTCGGGGGAGGGGCTGGGGGAGTGGGGCTTGGTGGGAGGAGGGGAGAAAGGATGCAGCTGTTGGGGCTCAGTGGGGTGGGGGTCCAGGTGTAGAGGGCTTTGTGCAGGGAAGGGAAAAGGGAGGGGGGGAATTCCATCTCAGTCCTCTTCTCTTTCTTCCCCCACTCCACTCCACCCCACCCAGCTAGGACTAATGTTCCTGGGCAGCCAGGGCATCCCCAGACCCCACTCCTCCCAGTGATTTACCTCTCCCCCCACGTGCCCGAACAGACATGTCTGAGCTGCTGGGGAGGGGTGAGCACTAGTGCAGCTTCCCCCACAGAAACCATTTTCTGCAAGGAAGCAAAGAGAATCTGCAGGGGGCATTTTTCTGCTGCGCAGCGGTTGCGGAGAATTCCCCCAGTTGTAAGGTTCGGGGCTTAAGCCAAGCTCTTAACTAATGGGTGTTAGGAGTAAAATATATTTGGGGGCAGGTTTTCCTGCACCTTCCTCTAATGCAGCTGATCGTAACAACTGACTGAGACAGGATATGGGACAAGATGAGTGTGACACAGCATGACAACTGGATGTGTCCTTGGGGGGAAAAAAGCCACTCAAAGCTGGAAGTGAGAAAGAAGTGATCTACTCTGTATTTCATGTAGAAATGCATCTTCCAAGCACAGCTAGTTAAGATGACCCAAAGCCCCTGTGTCCTTCTGAACTCCTCACTGATTCTCAATACCTAAAGAGCCATGGCTATAAAAAAAAAATAACCTACTTTTTTTTTTTTTTTGCTTCTGGCTGGCGAGGAGATTACACCCATTGCTCTTAACTTGCAGCTTTCATTACTATAACTTACTGTTCCTGGGAGTGACACCTACAACCTTAGTGGCGTTCCAAATGGTTCTGCAGCCCATCCACCAAATACAAGCTTCCAAGAGCACATCATCCCAGTGCACCTCTCTGAGAGGTGGCTCCCACTTGAATACAGGTGTCACTCCTCTTCTAAGCCCTCCATGGGACTGTCCCAAATTTCCTAAAGAATCACCTTACTCCACAATCACGACCATTCACATGAGACTTGTGAGAACAAGAGACAGTGGTTCCTCAGCAGCTGGCCCAAGACCGTGCAAATTCACTTCAGGGGAAGATCAGAATGACCATGTACTGCAGCTCGGAGCAGGATGCAAGACCCAAGGACTTGGGGATCCAAAGTAAGCACACATTGTGTATTCAAAACACACGGCACTTATGGGCAAGGTAAACTAGTGAAATCTATCAGAGTTGGCAGATCACGGACCCAAGAACGTTGTCAGATGCTATTCCAAAGAAGGAAACATCTGCCACTTCTCCCCTTTTGCCTGCCTTGTCTATCGAATTTTAACTCTTCAGGGCAGAGACTCTCTTACTCTGCTATTTTGTTCAGCAAAACAGAGCCCTGATCTTGGTTAGTGCCTGCTGGAATTACTGTAATATAGAAAACATCCTGCTGAGAAAGGAGGAACAACAAATGCAGGTGAAATAGCACCATTTAAAATAATGTTTTCACCCCCCCACCAAGTCCTGGTCTACGTGTGTGTGTGGGGGGGGGGGGTAATCGATCTAAGTTACGCAGCTTCAGCTACATGAATAATGTAGCTGAAGTTGATGTACTTAGATCAACTTACTGTAGTGCCTTCACCGCAGTGAGTCGACTGCTGCCACTCCCCCGTCGACTCCGCCTGCACCTCTCGCCGAGCTGGAGTACAGGAGTCGACAGGAGAGCGCTGGGGGGTTGATTACACGATAAATCAATCCTCACTGGATCGACTGCTGCCCACCGATCAGCCCCCAGACATACCCCAAGGAAGGTCATTGTCACTAATTTTTATGAGTCAATTTCTTACGTTTGTTGTACTAGATCAGTGCTCGTTATGCAGACCGTCTAGTGGAAAGCTGTGCCTTCAGACTACAGATTAAAGTTCCAGATTGCTATCTCTTTTTCATTCTCTCCCACGATCTCACCTCCTCCGAGTTTATCAGTTGAACACAAAAAGCTGACAAATCTAGGGGTAGTAAAAATGAAATACTGTATTTTGAGTTTATGTATCAGTTTTTATTCTGATCACTAATACAAACTCACCGACCAATAATTGATGATGACCCTCATGGAAAAGTCCTTTAGAATTAAACAGAAAAAATAAACCAACTTTTCTATAAAGTTCCCTTGAACCATTCTGTAGCATTTAATATAGAATACAATCCCTTCTCTAGAACTCTACAGAATGGTTGAAAAAATAAACTCAGGCTCATCATTTTCTATTCAGTTCTATAGGTTTTAGAGTATTTTCTATGGAAACACCATGCTTCATTTATACTAAATTTTATAGGACTTTTCAATAAGGTTCTCTCATTCAGTAGTCTCATGGATGCAATGGCAATTTTTTTCCAGGAGCTCTAATTAAGATGTTTCCATTGTAAATGTAGAAATAACAACAACAATAATAATTGGAGATATACCTGTCTCCTAGAACTGGAAGAGACCTTGAAAGGTCATGGAGTCCAGCCCCCTGCCTTCACTAGTGGGACCAAGTACTGATTTTTGCCCCAGATCCCTAAGTGGCCCCCTCAAGGACTGAACTCACAACCCTGGGTTTAGTAGGCCAATGCTCAAACCACTGAGCTCTCCCTCCCCCTCTTTGGGGCCCTTATAAACACCATTTTAGGGGTGGGGAGGGGATACTATACAATCATATAGCACACACTAGGTCTGCACCACTTTCTCATTTCCTAATTATATGGAAGATTTTATACTGGGGGTTTAATAGAAGGGCCTGATTTCCCTTTTTTTTTGCATAGCAGTGTAAATCAGAGGCAATTCTTTTGAAGGGACTGGACTTTACGCTAGCCTGAGAGGAGAATCACACCATAACCTTGGAAGACGTTGATAGGCCCTTAAAAAGGCCTTGATGGATGTTGATGTATTATCCAGGAAACTAGAATAAAGAACTCCCCGTAATTTCTGTATTCTGTCCTTCTTCTAAGACATGATTAATTACACAAAAATCCTTGAGAAACCAGTCACTGCAACAGTTCAACCACCAGGTGTTAGTCAATGTCCCAAGGCAACCATAAGGTCTTTTCGGTGTAAGAAACCAACTGATCGATTAGCATTTATTTGCAAGAAATAGTGTGGCCATCAATCTGTCCTGAAGTTATTGTTCTGATAACAGGCAAAACCTTTGAAGAGTCGCATACATTCAGTTTGGTAGGCAAAACAAAAAACAAACAAACAAAACAGGTGAGAAGTAAATAAATATGCTGAAAATTTATCTTAGACACAAGGAAAAGGCACAACACGTGACAATGTTTAAGGACAGGATTTTCAAAATTAGGCCCACATTCTTTCTAAACAGCAGCATTTTTTCCATCATGCCTAGGACAGCACCTTATGGAAGCAAGCAGGTTGGCTTTATATTAAATCCTGTATACCTCTTAAATATAAGATTTGCAAATGCAATTTTGTTTAAGCTCCCTAACATTATGGCCTTTTACAAAAGGGAGGTTAGACACCTGAATTCAACCATTTGCAAAAGTAGTAGCAGGCCTAGCACCTGAGACAACATCTCCCAGCCAGTTGTTCTGGTTTTACAATCACATTTCCCTGTTTTTTAAGAACAGTTCTCCCTCCTGCTGCTGTGTGAAAGACCCACATAAACAAACAATCTGGGAAGATGACTGTCTTTTCATTCTGTGTTCCTTCAGCACCTATCATAATGGGGTCCTGCTCCAGGACTAGGGCTCTGAGGTGCTACAGTAAAACAAATAAATAACATTATAGAGAAACAATTAAACACATTGGCAACTCTTCAATCAAAAAGAAGAAACAGAAAAACTTTCACCTATACGCATCGTAGGTGCTACCTGTAACAATTCTGCTACATGTTCTTATAGGTAAGAGTAAGTTTGTTAAAAAAAAGTTTCATAGCATGTGATTTCTAAGTTGATAGCAATCCTTTAAAAACTTAAAGCTTATGAATTAAAATATTGATAACCAGACAAAGGATGCATATGCTAGCAATGAAGTTATATAGAGACCATATATGTTTAAACATGCTCAGCTACTGGAATATGAAGTCAAGCCTTGTTGATCTTGTTGATTTCAGCAGCTGGTCACTTATTTGGAAGTCACTGAGTTTCACAAGATTCGCCACCGTTGGAGCAGAATCTGCAACAGGCGGCTCACCAAGTCACCACTCATCTAAAAGGAGGTCAAAGAGAAGACGAGGTTTTGTAGCTATGCTTTAACTTTCCCCTTTTTAAAAAAGCGCTTGGGGTTCTGTATTCTCTGTCACTTGCAGAGTGTTCCTTTGCGCCAATCTTCCCCTCTCGCCACACCCTCTTGTTGAAAGAACATTCCCATCCCCTGGTCTAGAATTTCAAAGCACCCTCTGAAAGCCCATGTCCTTTGTCTCCTCCAGCTGGCTCCACAAACCACTCCCTAGCATAGGAAGTCAAGGCACAAGCCAATCGCAAGCACAAAATAAATCCCGTCCAAGCCCCTATTTCTTTAATCTATTGCTTTTTGCAGCCGTCTTAAATGCACAGATGTTACTTTGATGGAACAATCTATATTACTGTTGTTTTCCTTCACATATTTAAAATAGCCAAACCTCTGTGTTTTCTACACATAATTAGCTATCACATCTGTTTCTCATCCAGACCACACCACTTCATCTAATGCACATTAGTAATAAAGCCCACTAAGTGTCAGTTTAATAAGTTGATGTGCTCCAAATGCGCTTAATCCTCAAGGAAACAAATCTGATTACAAAACTGCACCCATTGACCGTGATTACTAAGGACTGGCTAAATTCACAGGCTAATTGTCACCCTAAATAAACTGCGTATCACACAATGTCCTATTAATATCACCCAGATACAGCTATATTTCTAGCACTTAATACAACATGCATACAGAACACACGCTATATTTCCCACCCATAAAGACAGATATAAGCCAGACACATGAAACTCAAGACGCCCGTTGTCAGTGTTCTGATTTTCAGCATGCAGTTTATATCGGTTTAAAATTCATGTTGGGTTTCACGCTGTGGTTGACAATAATATATGATGCAGCAGGACCGAAATCTTAATTTCTGGAGCACTGGGCAGCACAGACCATCATATTATGATACAGGAAGAGAGTTAAATCAGCCCTCGGCAAAGGCCCTCTGCCACTACAGGCAGCATCTATGGCTAATGGGAGAAATCCACCACTTATCACTGAACAGCGTGTACTCAGATTTGTCAACTCCTGCAGGAAGTTTTACCTCTGCATCACAAAAGTCAGCATGTTAAATTGCACACATGAAAGACAGTGAAAAGTCCTTTTCATTTTATATTCAGGATGTATAAAGAAATCCCACTGAAGCACGGATCTATGCATTAAGATTTACAGTTAGAATTTATTTCAATTTTTACAGAAAGCGTTTAATCTGCAATCCTGGTTTTGCAGACAAGTCATTCAACAGTAATTACGTGTCAGGAGCACTGAAACAGAAGAATGGTCAGTGGAGCTTTATGTTGGTTTGTTTTCCTTAATTTCACAAAAAGGTAAACTTATCAATATTAATCCATACTTATTCCCAAACTAACAATGTGGTGGTTGCTTACATGTGCCCCTACTTATGGCTATATCTTTTTCAAATGATTCTGAAATTCAAAAACTTACTCCATTTGCCTCCTAATACAAAGCAATCTTAGCTATTGTTGCTGCAATAAAGAGACAGAGTTGGCAGTGACACAAACACAGGACCAGGTTTTGCTACATTTTTCAAATTGTAATCCTTTCCTGCTAGGCTTTTCGGTGGAACTATACGTGCATTTGAGTAAATTGGCTGCATCAAGTCTAAGGGTTCTATTTTGAACTTAAGCACAGACCCGAGTAAAGGGCTGAGATGTAAGCTATACCACCCCAGGAGAGGCAAATCAGAGACAAAATGCCTCCCAGCATACAGGCAACTGAATCTGGTGACGAACTGGAATAGCTTAAAGACACAGTATCACAGTTAACCTCAAGAGATACTGAGGCGAGGAGGACGCTGACAAAAGACAGAAAAGGGCAATTAAAGACAGGCCAAGATGTTTATTAACACACTGAGCAATACTGTCTTCATTGAGGTACCAATTAGAAATTTTCAGCTGAAAGCTCATCTCTTTTCAAAGATGGAAGTTGATTATTTGATTTTTGAATATTCAGAAACAAACTAACAGGACAGGAGGAGGGGCAGAGGGGGCATACAATGGTCAATGGATGGTACTGGTACATTTCCAGAGAAGAGCTGCCACTTTCACTCAGTGGTTTTACTATGACGGTTTATTATATCTCAGCCTCAGCCAAACTGCTAATGCCCAGCCTCACAGGAAAACAACTCATTACGTACTGATTTATGGAGAAGGTGCTCAATACAGGGCACACAGTATGATCAGGAAAATAGCAAATTCCTCTGCAGAGGTGACATTTAATAGTTTCGGCATTTTATAGTAGCCTTAACTGTGCTACAGGAGAGGCAGGGAATACATGCTTAATCAGAAGGACAATTCACACTCACTCTTGTATCTCCTACCTTATTGTACGAGGCCCCATGGCCTACACTCGTTTTTTTGAAGCAGTATGAGCACATTCTATGCCCCATAGAGAGACGTGAACACATTTCAGAAAACTCATTGTAGATGGGACCTGAGCATTTAGCTTTGAGCTTCAAGGATGCTCACTGTGAGAAATATTCAGGTCCCAGTGGAAAGTGCTCTCTTTAAATTCTCTTCTTCCCAACAGGCCAAGACACAATGACCAACCATTCCTCCTTATTTTCAGCCAAAAGCATTCTCTGTTTTCACTCCTCTGATTCTCAGGTGTGAAATTGTAATGCCCACAGAACCTGGTTGTCAGTGGGTGGGATTGAACCTGGGACCTCTGAAGCTTAATGTGTGAGCCTCTATAACATGAGCTAAAAGCCATGGGGCTCTTAGCCAAGGCTGCAGCAAACTCATCAATCTTTAGCAGGCGTGATCCCACTAGAGGGGGACAGAGCACCACACCAAGCAGGCCTGGGTTACGTACTTCCCCTAGCTGAGGCAGCATTTCCGGAGCTTCAGAGACTCCCCAGTTGAGATCCTGGATGAGGTTGGGAGGTATCTAGGATGCTAACCATTGCTCCAGCCATGAGGAGCGGGGGTTGCTGTGCTGAGGACAGAAGAGATCTACCCTTTGCTCTACCTCTCCAACAGCCTCTATACGGTAGCTCCTTCTTCTCTACAAGTAACTCCAATGCCTTGGGGTGCTGCTCAGAGATTTCCCAAGGATCTGTAATGTGAAACTGACTCAGATTCTTGACAGTTTCAATGTTATCCCCTGTTTACTCTGCTGGTAAAGCTGTGAGCAGCAGGCCCAATGGTGGAGCTTCCCGTCTGCCTCAGAAGGTACACTATCCACCTAAATGTGCCTAGTGCGAACTGAATGATCGCCGTCACCATAAGGGACAGAAGCTTTTCTTAACAGTTTTTAAACAAAAGCTTCAATTCTCCAGAAACGAATGGCTTAGTCTCCCCTCCCCCATGTTCTCCAGTGAATGCTTCCAAGAGAACAGCAGCAAGTGGATTTTCCTTGCCCAGATTTAAGAGATTTGGGATAGACTGGACAAAGAACAACAAACAAGACACCTGCCAACACACATGCTAACCTGACCTTTAAAAAATAATGCATTTGTATGTGCGTCTTGCTATGACCCAGCTATTAAACTACCAATATAAATCAATGTTATTAAAAGAAAAGTTTCCATGACTGTGCTCAGGAGGTTTAACTGAACTCCATGAAAATAATTAACCTTTTTTAAAAAAAGAATCAATACTCAAGGTGAGTCATTTAAAAATTAAAAAATAATCTTAACTCCCATCATCCAACACTGGGTTTGGGGCAAGGGAAATCAGCATTTCAGATCGTGACAGCAAAACTCAAGAACTTTCAGCATCTCCCATACTGAACACACATCATGCTTTCTAGCTACATATGCGAGCCATCATCACGCCGAGTACATTTAAAATACTTGATTAAAAAGCTTTTGCTTTGGAGGTCCAAGTGGCAACTTTAATTTAAAACCGTCCTTAAAAGGTAATGTGCATTTGCAGAACCAAACAATTTATTAGTGAAAACGTACAGTTACTTGATCACATTATCCTAGTGATAAAATACATCAACTACATCCTGATCTTTAATCACAAGATATTAGACTTATAGGCTTTGATCTTGTTGGTAAGTATTATGATGCAATAATGAACTGTTTCAACAGTAATAAACCACACACCCTAGCCAGGGAACAAATAATTATATCACGTAGGCACAACACTTTGAAATCACAGTGAGAAGGAGAAGGAGGATTTGCGGCTCTCTCGTTCCAGTGATGCTAAATCCAAGGCAGATGTTTGTACACACCAACAAAGAGATCGGTAACGACTTGCCGAAGCCCTGTCTACACTACAGAACTGCAGTGTTGCGAGTTGCAGTGTGAATTTGTCACATAGTGGGGCGACCACACAAAAAGATGCGCACACGGATGTGCGTATTTTTGAACATGTAGCATAGCCTTCCTCTAGAACACTGGCAGTAATGAGTATTCAAAGTGCTCGATATACAGCTGAAAGTAAAAAGCAAACCAAACTTTTAGTATTTACTCACAGTGAAATATGTGGCAATCAATTGCATGTTATCCATTATGAAAACGGATTTCCTCACCTTTTTTTTCAGTGCAGTGCCATGTGGGCAGAATAGATACAACTTTAGATAATGTTTTCACCCCTCAGCCAAAGCCTGATTTTGTGCTGACTAACCACTGTAATGTCAACGCTTTTCTTTTCTAAAAAAAGGACAGAAAGGACTAAATGGAAAAACAAACTGTTAAGTCCTTAGCCTACCTGGTTTTTACTGTCACTACTGCAATGGTCTAGGCAGTTGCTCTCCTGTGGACTGCAAATCTACTTTAGCAAGGAAACACATTTACTCTCTCCCCAGGGACCCATTACTGTGCAGCTTATGATAATGGAGCACTTCAAAAAGTCTGATAGCCACCCTCTAAGTATATTTTCAATTCATTTTTAATTAAAGTGGCACAGTTGGCCACACAAGAAAATTGGTGTTTTGCCTTAATAAATCTAGCCAACTTTTCTATTAACCTGATATGGGTTGTCTATTTTTAAAGCTCAGAGTTTAAATTAGCACCCAAAAACTACGGAATTTCATTTGTACTTTGCCAGGTGACAATGGTATTGCTCAGAAATCCTAATCCAATTGGACGGTACAGTGCGTCAGTTCTTCTGAGTTCAGCTTTGCCAGATTCTAACTCTCTGATGAGATTTTGAATTAATTTTGGTTACGGCTTCTTCATCTAGGACATTTTTCAAGAGAGGCTGATTTATGGCACACCCCTGGCTTTCCAAATGACAGAGACCATGAACGGACTCTGCACACTCTTGTTCTTGAACACACCCACCACAGACTAGCTCGAATTAGTTAACCTCCTGACCAGTCCTGAATTTTACTCATTAGTGAAAAAGGGGAAGATTTTCAAAGTGTAATGGGCAGGTAGACAACTCTTATTGAAAGGCACTGGGAGTTGGGCAAAAAACAGGCTGTATCTCCCCTACTATCCTTTGAAATCCAAACCTGATAAATGAAGACACATTTTCAATTGCGGAAGATCTGCCTTTAGCCTGTTCAGTTTTCAAAGTAAGGTAAAATTTCACAATTACCTCCATTTTGTCAATTCTGCTAACCAAACTGAACAAGCTCAACATCGAGAGCTCTAAAAAATGACACAATTATCATAGTTTTAAAAAACCACACAGATTTTTTGGGTTCTTTAGATCAGGGGTTCTCAGACTTTTGTACTGGTGACCCCTTTCACACAGCAAGCCTCCGAGTGCGACCCCCCCTTATATGTTAAAAACACTTGTTTATATATTTAACACCATTATAAATGCTGGAGGCAAAGCGTGGGTTGGAGGTGGAGGCTGACAGCTCGTGACCCCCCTTGTAATAATCTCACGACCTCCTGAGGGGTTCCGACCCCCCAGTTTGAGAACCCCTGCTTTAGATCTTTCCTTTCTAGTCCTTAAGCTGACCAGGAACATATCTTGTGCCTGCCGCTTTGTGAAATTCACTGCTAAGTTCTGGAAATTTTAATTTATGGCAGATGGTGGTATCTTGATTACCACTCTAGGCCCTATTATGTAGAATGCATCAGTGCACTGAGCTAGTGAACTTGGATGTGTAATCTAATTTAAAACAAAAACTGTGCTGGCTGACATAGCTATCCCACTACATAACTACCCGGCTGCAGAGTTTGGTAAGGTCACCTTCAAAATGGAGCATAAAGACAAATCAATGTAACAGAGTATCTTGGGCTGGGCATCACCTGCATCAATCTAGCCCTATTTTATCCGCAAGTAATGACAACTCAATACCACTGAATAATGTAATCATTTGCACTTCTGGAACATTTTCAGAGATCACTGAACTCCTAACAAGTTATTTTGTTACACACAAGAAAAATCCTGACTCATGACGGGGTGTGGACAATTACACCAGTATGTTTGTTTTTTAAACTCAGAGGTCAATACAAAAAAGTCTGAAAACTAGGAAAAACTGGATGAAACTATCCAGCTTGTGTTATGCAAGAAGTCACACAAGATGATCTAATGGTGCAATCTGGCCTTAAAAAAAAGATCTAGGAAACACGTTAACCAGTCAAGATTTCATAGACAGAACATGTAGATACTGAGGTAAACAATACCGTTTTAGAGACCTCAAGTTAATCGTCCATTTTGTGTTATTTTCAAAACAAAAAAAATTAACATTTTTTTTAAAATTCATGGTTATGATAGAGAGATGCCAAGAAACAGAACAGTAAATAAATAATAATAATATATTCAGTTGTTTTCTTGTTTCAGAAATCATCAAGATTTGTTCATCCCTCAAGGAAAATATGGACTTTGGTTGTGCCTTAATAAGTACTAATTTTTCTGGTCATTTTAGAGGAGATTTCCAAAGGCTCAGGTGGATGCTAGGTGTCTCAATGTTACCAACTCTCATAATAACTAGTACTTTTCTGACAATCCCCTTTGCAATGAAACTTGAGAACGGAAAGACTGCTGGTGTGCCGAGACCAGTATTATCTCATTGTATCCTTGTATTCCCCCACTGGTCTGTGTCCATCTATCATCTCTTGACTTACTGTATATGCGGATTGTAAATTCCATGAGGCAGAGTTTGTACAGCACCTAATACAATGGGTTCCTGGTCCATGACTGGGGCTGGTAGGTGCTATAATACAAATACACAGCAGTTGTATGGTTATGGCAAATCTCAGCTTTATATCTCTTGCTAATTTCCTTCGATTCTCAACACATCTCCTGCACACCTGCCAAGCTTTCCAAGATGCATGCCAAAGGTCAGGAAGGAGAATACCATTTGGGGATAGTTTAAATAAAAATAGATGCACTGCAACATTTTTTCAAGTTGGGTAGCAGGCGTAGACAGACTAGACAGCCTCATGCCGTTTGACTAGTGCCATTTTTCAAATGGAATACCATCTGTCATTCACAGAATATCCAACGTTCAATATGATCAACTCTGCTGGGAAAGGGAGGGGGGGCGCAACGGAGAGAAAGTGACCACCAAAACCCCACAATTTTTTAATCCAAAAGACATCCTCCAGCAGATGATAGTAATTTATAAAGACAGATCGGAGTTTGGGCCTACACTACAGTATTTACATGGTGTGGTCCATCTACTTCTATTTTCTTCCCCACTTTCAGACTTTTCCTTATGTAACTGTGACATTCCACAGGGTGCAATCTGAACTGTTGTGTCACCTTAGCTCTCCAGCCTGGGATGCCTTTTACAATACTTTGCTGTCAGAACATCAACCCATCCCACTCTGTTCACTCACAGCCACCAGCGTGCAAAGTCACTCCCAGCTGATTACATGAATGCTATGCCCAGCCATTCATGAATAGACACAGGACGACACCTGTATATCCCTCAGTCCCAGCCTTGCCCCGCAGAAATGTGCATTTGGTACTGTTCAATAGCCCACGGGGTCATACAAGCTCATAATTAGTTTGTCATTCCAACAAAGGGTACTGAATATGCACCTGCTTTGTTGTCTCAAGTGGAGGCTTCCCACACACTTCAATTAAATAAGTTGTTTGTTTTATTTAAACCAAGTTTATTAACTAAAAAAAGATTTTAGTGATTATAAATGTTAAGGCATAAACACTGGAATTGGTTACAAAAGTAGTAAAAAGAGAAAACTGCAAAGTAATTCCTAAACTTGATCAAACTAAAGATTTGAAGCAATCATTCTCACCATGCCAGATGCTGCAGGCAATTTATAGAATTGGACTTGCTTTTCTAATCTTGTAAGATGCTACAGTAAAATCATTATTATATAGTAGAACCTCATAACTTTACAAAGTTGCCACACACATTTTACCAGAATAATAATGTTCAGCAGATTATGAGTTTTCAAATGATATCTCACAAAGCATAGATTGTACACAATATATCAATCACACAACAAGGTGAACACTGGGTACAGGGTGTCACATGGGATACAGTGTGCAACGGTAACACCTGACAACCTGCTGATAAACACCAAAGTCCTTTAAAAAAGAAAATAATCAGTAATTTCCAGGCAGAAATACAACAGAACATCAGTCAGACCTGTCTTTATTTCTAGCAAAGCTTTGATCTAATGGACATCATTTAGTGTGCTTGCTTTTTCAATTACATATTAACAAATTTACATAATAGCAGTTGATCATCACTCGCAGATGCTCTGTCTCTCTCACTCCCATACATTCAGATAAAAGGGAGACATAAGTATGAGTGGAGGCATAAGTGTTTGTCTTATGATCAAACCTAGTCTCCTGGGTGCCATTAATTCTAACCATGCTGACTAAACTCCAACTCACGCTCCCTTTCCCACTCTGTAGCCTGACTAACAGCTTATTCTGCATACGATGTATCCGAGTAGAAACTTATAAGCCTGGTTTATATAGTGAACAATTATTTTAAAAAATTCATCCTCTAAGACAACTGCCAGAAACCAGAACTGTCCAGCCAGGTTCATTTTCATTCCGAACAGAACATCCTGTCAAGTTGGGGTATGATGCATCTTTCCATGGTCCACGCCACTTCGCTCTACATCATTTACCACCATTTTATAGAAATAACTGATCATGCCACTTTTACAGCTTGTGCTATTCATTCTTCATTAAATACACCTCTTCTTGGAAAAAGCCATTTATTCTAGCAGGAACGTCAGACATTTATTATTGGCAACAGACAGCGGACTATAACGTTGACAAATGTCTATAACAATCGGTAAAACACTTATTGGTATTTCAGGCTTTGAGCTTAATTTCTAACATACTGACAGGGCACTGTGATAAAAAAAAATATTCCTCTGCACTTGAGTAGCAATTATGCATGTTATTCAGTGGCCTCCAGCTAACACGAGTTGTAGCTCTAGATGGAAACAAACAGTTACCTACCTTTTCTAAATGTTGTTCTTCAAGATGCGCTGATCATGTCCATTCCATCCTAGGTGTGAGCGCACCCATGTGCGTGGTTGGAGACTTTTGTCTTCACGGTATCTGTAGGGCCCGCTGTGGGACCCCCTTGAGTGCCGCGCTCATGTGTCGGTATATCAGGCACCACCGGCCCTATGCCCTGTCAGTTTCTTCCTGGCAGCAACTCCAACAGAGGGGCAGGAAGGCAGGTAATGAAATGGACATGAGCAACACGTCTCAAAAGAACAACAGTTAGGAAAGGTAGGCAACTGTTTTTAGTTCTTCGAGTGCTTGCTCATGTCAATTCCATTCTAGGTGACTCACAAACAGTGTCAACGGAGGCTGGCTCGGAGTTCATGGTCTTGCAGCTTGCAGCACTGCTGTGCCAAAGCCAGCATCATCTCGAGCTTGCTGGGTAAGCGCATAATGAGACGTGAAGGTGCAGACAGATGACCAGGTACCAACCATACAGATCTCTTGGATTGGTACCTGTGCCAGGGAAGGCTGCTGATGACGCTTGTGCCCTAGCTGAGTGTGCCATCACGATCGCCTGTGGAGGCACCTTCACAAGCTCATAGCAGTAGCAGATTCAGGTCATGATCAAGGACAATGCCCTCTGAGCAGACACTGGGCGACCTTTCATTCTGTCGGCCACCGCAAGAAACAAACTGTGTTGACTCACGGAACGGCTTTGTTCTATCTATGTAGAAGCCCAGCACCATCCTGATGTCCAAGGTGTGTAGCCTGCGTTACTCACCTGACGAATGAGGCTTCGGAAAGATGATGGGCAAGTATATGCCCTGGCCAGCATGAAACTGGGAAACGACCTTGAGCAGAAACGACAGGTGCTGTCACAGCTGGACCTTGTAGAAGACCGTCTAGGGCAGCTCTGAAGTAAATGCCCTGATCCCAGACAGCCTGTGTGCCGACATTAACACGACCAGGAATGAAACCTTGAAGGAGAGAGCAAGAAGCCAGAGATGAGGGATGGGAGGGAAGGGCAGCCGAAAATTGCAGGGTATAGCCCTGAGATACTATGTCCAGCATCCAGCGAGTGGAGGAAGGGCGGCGACAACTAAAACTCGTGTCTCTATCCCTTCTCCTTGGAGACCCCTCATGAGGCTGCCAAGGCCTTGACGGTGGGGGTGGCCGGAACTGATTCTGTGCAGACTGGTAGTGCAACATGGGCAGGGGTAGAGACTGAGAGGATGTTGAACAAGGCATCCGCCTGGTCGGCCATCTCCTCCGCCTCTAGGCCAGAGTTCTCGGGCACCTGTCAAAGAAGCGCCTGGTGTTCTTTAAAACTGTTCAGCGGACTGGCCCTCAATGGTCCGACAATTGCCTCGTCCAGGGATGAAGACGATGACTGTACCACTGAAGGAGGCCCCAAGGTGTCGTCTCCCATGAGGGAGGGAGGTTTAGGGGTGGGTGCAGTCTCCTCTACCCAGGCCTACGAGCATGACTCATGCTCCGCCAACTGTTGCTCCGAGGTGGCGGCAGATGAGCAGTGCGAAGGGGGCATCGTCATGACCAGCACGCCCCATGCACTCCAATAAGGCAACTGTGCTGGCCACTATCCATGCTGCCATAGATATCGACGCGGCCTCGAGTGCCCAATCGTGCCAGTGGACACTGCATGAGGGGCTGAACTGTCCTTCCATGCTGGAGGAATCCCCTTCTGGTGCCTGCATCTGCCAGCTGACTGTCACTGACAGAGAACAGTGCCTGAAGTGAGAGGATCTGTGCCAGTATCGAGGGGGCCAGGGGAGAGAGGGGGAGGACCAGAGTCATGACAGGGAGTGCTCCCACGAGGCAAGCGACCGAGATCAGCGCAGAGAGGATGACTGGCAGGAAGGCAAGCAGTGCCGGTAGTACAGAGACCAGTACCTCCCCTTAAGTGACCTGCATCAAGATGGAGGGAACCACGATCACAGTGCCAGTGATTGAGGGCTAGCCCCAGAGGATCTGGGCTGTGAGTCTGTGGCATGGAGGTGGAGGCACATCCAGAGTGGCCGGGCGGCCCAAACTGGGTCCTTTGCCCGATGCCCCCATGCCTTTCTTGCCCAGTGCCGGGGAGCCGTGCTTCTTAGTTTTCTTTCTGCACATTGGCAACGGGGAGCGGTGCTGGGGATGCACTGCACGCCGAGGCCGAGGTATTAGGAGTCGAGTCTTGGCAGGATTGCTCAGAAGCCGGACGGAGGGCAGCCGCCATGAGGAGAGCCTGCAAACGAATATCCCGCCGAGTCCTGGGTCGAAAATGTTTAAAAATACAACCCTTGTCCTTCAAGTGTGATTTCCCCCAAGCACTTGAGGCAGCTGCTGTGGGAGTCACTTACACGCATAGGCCTGTCACAGCCTGTGCAGGGCTTAAACTCTGGGCATGTCCAGCCTGGGGTGAAGTTCCCGCTGGGACTCCAACTACTATTTACAAGGCCCTAGGGACTGAAGTCAGAAGAGACAAAACCACTAGCCCTTGCTATGCAAGGAAAGGCGCTGCGACTAACCACCACGGGTGATAGGAACAGAGGGCGTAGGGCCAGCGGCACCTGATACCGATGCATGAGCATGGCACTCAAGGATACCCTACGGATACCGCTAAGGCAAAAATTTTCGACTGCTCATGTGGGCGCATGCACACCTAGAATGGAATCGACATGAGCAACACATCTCAGAAGAAGAAAGGCTATTCTGATCCACAGCAGGGGTGTTTTGTTTTGTGTTTCAATAACATCTTTATATTTCTTATTACAGCCATTTCCATGCCAAATTTTTCAAAGGAGACCCCAGAAATTATCTAGGAAATTCCACCATGATAGGCACCATCTATACTCAACTCCGCAGTCCACCCGGAAAGCAACAAACAAGAACAGTATGTTGCTTTGAGTTTAAGCCACAGACCCAGGTGACTAAGAAAAAGCCACTGGTCCTCACAAACAAACTTGCTGCCTTGTATCCTTTTCTCCATAAATGAATTCAGAGTGGTTCCAAGGAAAGTTCGACTACTCCCACGGTATTATGGTAACCCTCTTTCCTCCTTGCCATCATTTGCCTTCTCTGCATTTGAGGGGAAAAAAAAAATACTGGATTAGTGTTTTCTGGGGAACAAATATTTAATAAAGGGCTCTTCAAATCAGTATAACATGAGCCAACAGCTGGAAGTTGAAGCTAGAAAAATTCAGACTGGAAATAAGGCATACGTTTTTAACTATCAGAGTAAATATCCACTGGAACAATTTACCAAGGGTCATGGTGGATTCTCCATCACTGACCATTTTTAAACCAAGACTGGACTGTTTTAAAAAGATGTACTCTGAATTATTTGGGGGAAATTCTATGGTCTGCGTTTTTGTAAGACTCTTAATTTTTAGATCACTGAAGATCTCCTGGTTAAGCCAGGATGGTCTCTTGCCATACCTCCCATCTCTCCTACACAGTGGGATAGTTTGCTCTTGTGCCCTTAATAATGTCTCTTTGAAAAACTGCCAACTGTCTTCAATTGTTTTTCCCCTTAGACTTGCTTCCCATGGGATCTGACCTGCCAACTCCCTGAGTTTGCTGAAGTCTGCCTTTTTGAAATCCATTGTCTTTATTTTGCTGTTCTCCCTCCTACCATTCCTTAAATCATGAAGTCTATCATTTCATGATCACTTTCACCCAAGCTGCCTTCCACTTTCAAAATCTCAACCAGCTCCTCCCTATCTGTCAAAATCAAATCTAGAACAGCCTCTCTCTTAGTAGCTTTATTTCAGACTTTATTCTGAAATAAAAAACTGTCTCCAATACACTTTGAGAACTTGTATAGTGGGCCTATTGATTACGGGTCAGTAGCAGAGCAGTGTGGAGAAACTTGGAGCACATTGACACACACTGCAACGAGCCACATTTGTCCTTCATTATCACATGTGCTTCACCAATAGTATTTCAAGTAGAAAATAATAACAGTGAGCAAGCGGTACCAAAAAAAAGCCTAGAAGCCAAAAGAAGCAGAAAATAATGGGTTTTCCTAAAATAAGTGCGTATTAGTTTTCTGACAGTTTCATTATTATATTCTGCTTACTGGCTGTCAGAAAGTTTACAAAAAGAGTAGCCAGCTCCTCTTGTGACTACAGCCCAAAGGAATGTTGTTGGCTTTAGCAATTTAATAGCCTGTTCCTATCAGCAGCAGCAGCATTTAAAATACTTCTCCTAGCTAGTGAATTTATCTACCAAACCCAACACTGGCATAGATGCTAGTTGTACATTTTTCACCCCGCAGAGGCCTCATATCAGATTATTCACTCCCATCAGTACCTTTCATATTTTTTATTTTCTTTGGTTCCCATTGCTGGGATTGCAAACGTGATGATGAAAGCAAACATTGCTTTGCCTGTTCTAAAACCTTTTTTAAAAAGTCATCACCTCTAGAAACAAGGCCTTTATCCCCACCAGAACAATGTTTAATTGGTGATGAGTCAGCGATATCTATTCACCAGAGACAGCAAGACCGGAACTCCTCTTTAAAGTTTCCAAACTTGTTGGTGCAAGAACTGAAAATATGCACAGGCAGACAAAAGCTTTCAAATAAATGTGTTTTTAGAATATTTTTAAGTAGTATTGTTCACTCATACTTTCTGTAATGGATTTTCAATACACCTCGCCTTTAAATAAGAAGCCCCTTGTACGTTAGGGTCTGTCTGCATTCACTGCATGCTTAACCTGGGCTCCTATTCAGGAGTTGCCCCTAACCCCCACTCCCATCTGCACACAAAACCCTCTGACCCAAGTTTGGGGATGCTTCCAACCGGGGCTAGCTGGCCCAGCCTGAGGCAAAGGCTAAACCCTGAGCAAGGCTTTCACTCAGGCTAGTAACCCGCTCACTTCATGGTGATGATACAGGATAAATCGCTCCAGTGCTAATAGTTCTCCAATGCCTTCCCACAATTCCCTGTGTGCCCAGAAGAGCAGACAATTTATTCCCTACTTCACTGGGAAAGCAAACAGAGCAGCTCAGCTTACCGCAAAGCAACCACGAATATGCGCCAGAAGCCCCAGCGACGCACATGGGTGAGTGCAGCAGTGTGCACACAATAAGTGGAGTGTGGTTTTGCAGTGACCACACCTGGATTAGGCGAACCCAGATCCTGATCACCCTTGTTAACTTGACAGTGACTACATACACCTTACTTAGCACGGAACGTTATTGCTCATTTTTAAACGCCCGCATCAGAACTGTTGTACTATAATTGCTCAGAACAAATCATTTTATATTTTCACTAGATGAGTAAATTAGCTTTTCCTGTCTCATCAACTGGGAAAAGGGCAGGCAAGTATAGTTTGTACCTACGCTGCTCAGTTTTCATGCTTGCTTTGCAGGGCTATCCTGCTACACTGTCTATATGCGCAGAATAGCTATTGTGTAGAGGTGGCTCTGTTAGGGCCGTGTAAAGGTTTTGCATTGAAATGACGTAAGCTCTAAACTAGCCCAGATGCTGTAAATCAAAGAACAGACCATTGGGGTGCACTCAAAGGGCCAGGGCTCAAACATCAGCCATCATGCAAGAGAAGGTTGACAAATGCTAGCATCATTGGGTTCCCATCCTACTTCAGAGCAGGGATATTCCTCTCCTGGCTCCATTTTTCTCCATGTAAAATGAAGGGAACCATATGCAGAGGGGCCAGAGGAAGGAGAAGCGAGGGGAGAATAGGCACAATTAAAACAATACAACATGTAAACTCTACCTAGGGTATGCACTTATTCTGGTCTATTCAGGTATTTACACTACACCCATCACCATGGTACCCAAGCACCTTCTAGTAGCACTGAACATGACTGGCACCTCTCCCGCATGGTTCTTTCCTTCCGGCTCTCTTCCTCCTTGCCAATAAGAATACTTTATTAAAAACCCACAAAGGTATTATTTACATATGCTCTACTTTGCAAGGGGAGGTGGAAGAAACATGGCTTTCACTCTGAACTCAGCATGGGATAGTTTGTGGTCGTTCAATCGTGTGGTAACTCCCTCTTGGGCCAGCCTCGCTTATGGGGAGCTCTGCTAGCCTAGATACACACAAGACTGGAAACCCTTTTGGACAGACCGTCTTTCTACTTGAATCACCTTTAAAACAAAAAGGAGGACAAGCTTTGCCATCTCAAAACAAAAACAAAACAGACCTTCATGAACCTTTAACTCTTCAAGACAAAATGCTCTGTGTACCTTTAAAAAAAAAAAACGACGACAAACACCAAGCTATTATTGCTGCTATTATGTTACCACTTCAGGTCTATCCTGTAAACACTACTGGGAACTCTCTCACTGAAGTGACCAGGCCTACACCCACTAATCAGCACTACCTCCTTTGTAAGCGTATGCAGGGATCACTCTTCCAACTGGGGCTAGGTCTACACTGAGAACTGGCACCCTTAGAAGTAGTAATCTCAGTTAGAGATGAGTCTTTTAATGGCATTTTTATAATCAGCAAATGCTCTAGAGTGGATGCAGATGCATTTTTATGCCAATATAACTGCATCTGTTCTAAGGCTTTCGCCAGTAGAGCTTATTTGGCTCGGGGAACTGATTTAAGTTATGCAAAAAATTCTCTCTTGCCAGCGTAAGCTATATTGGCAAACTTTTTCTAATGTAGATTAGGTCGAGATGAATTATTTTCCCTATTCATGTTTTCTGCATCACCCCACCCCATCCAATATGTCCTCAAAGAAGATATAAAATGCTCAGAAGCACCAAGCAGAGAGAATGACTGCACAGGGTAAGCTAGCAAGATATAAAACTCACTCCCAAGAAATAAATCTAATGGGTCCACAATTTCTTAAACCAATCAATAGTTTAATACTGTGGACAGAGTGCGAGAGAATGTATCAAACGGCAGCAGTACCAAAAGGAATTAAAGATAGCCATCTAGGAACTGGAACTATTAGCTTTCCGCACAATTACATAGGAGACCAATTGTAGCTCTATCCAAAATGTAAACATCTTTATAGACAGCATCAAGGCAACAGGGCAAGAGAAGCAGGGTATCAAAACTAAAAAGCTTTCACACCATTAAACGTAATCACTAAGCAACTATTAGCCAGTCTGAAAAGGAAATGAAAGGATAACAAATGGCTCTATGGGGTCTCAATTGCAGTAAAATAGTCCATATTTATTTTTGTTTTTACTAAGCCTTCATAAATATTACGGTCCAGATTTTATTGGCGGGGGAGGGAGGATTTGATGGCATACAGTTAGCCTTGGACTTCCAAGACAGCTTTTCCTCGATGACAACTGCCAAGGAATGCAGCATGGCTATTGTACCCTAACCAGGGGACAACACTCGGGACATGAAAATCAAGCTATGGGCTGGGAATTATTTTTTTTCCCCTCGTCTGTTCTGGTCATTTTGTACTAGTTTTAATTAAGTAATAAGAGCAGAAGACTTTCAGAGTAAAGCAAAAATAATACAACTGCACTTCTGTTTTTTTGTTAGGCCTTGATTTGGAGCACAGTCCTTTGCGATGCAGGACCCAGTGTATCTGGGAAGACAGAGATACAATATATTTCTGTGGATAGGAGGAAGAGTTTTCAAGTAAGGTGAGCACGTTAGGAGACATTGCCTAAAATAAAACAAAGTTCTCTCTCAGAAACAAAGGGATCTTCTGTAATAAACACACAACATCTTGCAATTATAGAATATTACAATACTTAGGTCTCATGTAGCACTTTTCAGCAGATCTCTAAGCACTTTGCAAAGGTGTTAACAGTATTATCATCATCACCATTTCATGGATGAGGAAACTGAGGCAGAAAGGGGCAGTGACATTCCCAAGGTCACCCAACAGGTCAATGCCAAATCCAGGGGAAAAAATCTAGGTCTTCCAAGTCCCAGCTAGTGCGCTATCTACTAGGCAACACTACTTCCCTCCCACCTTTCACCCTGAAGAATCCACAAACACTTTACAAAATTATAGCACAGTCCCTGCAAATGATTAAATACATGGTAAACTCTACTCAGCAGTCCCATGGACTTCAGTGAAACTTCTCCTGGAAACGTTTTCTACAGAATCAGCTTCTTAAACTGAAATACAGGCTGTGAGAATCATTTCACCCACCACTGACAAGCATCCACTTCCTCCAAGTTGAAATGTGCAAATGGTTCAGCAGCATGGAGCAATATTAGGCAACATTCTAGGCAGGAGGTGAAAAAGAATATCCTGCTGAAACTGCAGGGGAAATGTAATAACAATCCAGTTGGAAAATGAATAGGACATTTGTATTAACAACCCTATTCCACCAATGGTCTGGACATTGTTTTTATGTCCCATCCACAGTGCTGCAAACTCATGCCATTTTAAATCACAAATATTCCTTTTAAAAAAAAAAAACACAACAACAAACCTCAGATCAGGGAATCAGATAATTCCATGATAATTACGTCCTTTCATTATATCATATATACAGTACATGCCTAGCTCTCCTGGTTGTTAAGCTTTTTCCATATATAAATCCTAAAAGCTCAAAACACCTCAACATTTTTGTATTTAAATCTCATTGAAAATTATCAGTCAAGGCCATGAAAACAAACTGTTAGCAATGGCAACAGTGCATCCAAAAAAGGATATTCAAAACAGACCTCTCCAGTTTGGAACTGACTCAAGACTCCTTAACAAGTCACCAACACAATTCCTGTCAGTATCTACTGTAGGAGTTCGTTGGGTATTTCCCATCCATCCCCACCCTAGTTGGCTTGAGAGCCAATGGGCTCACAACATAAAGCAGTATTGTTAGAATATAGATATTCAGGCCTGCCTGTAAAGGCCTATTATTTAAGAACTTAGGTGTATTTTTATCACTTAGCTAGTTACGGGGTATAAAAATAAAGAATCAAAGTCACAGTCTGCCTGAGTATGGGCCTTCTCTCCCTAGGATAGGCGGAGGCCTGGTTCTTAGCCTAAGGCCTTTGGCGAAGCAGCAGGGGCAGCCATAAGCCGGGAAGCCTACGGTCACATCCTCACATTCCAAACCAGTCGCACTGAAATAAGGTGGTACTGTGCTGTTAGCAAGACAATCCTGTCCTGATAGTGCCCATCACCATCAGATAAAGAAACAGTTCTTAAAATGGATAAAGAAAACTTCGTTTGACAGCATCCTGTCTGGCAAGAAATCACTTCTCAATGGTTGTGGCTGTGAAACCCTCAGTTCTGTATTGTTTTATTCTTTATAGCCCCCACTCTTCTATTGTTAATCTGTCTGGTTCGCTAATTGTGTCCGTGTGCTGTATCATTAATTTTGCTAGGTGTAAGTTAATTAGGGTAGTGGGATAGAATTGGTTGGAGAATTATGTAACAATATGTTAGGACTGGTTAGTTAAATTTCAGTAAAATGATTCGTTAAGGTATAACTAAGAATATTACTATATAAACTGGGGTCAAACAGGAAGTGGGGGGAAGAGAACTTGGAATCCTGTTTGCTAAGGGGGGAAACGGGAACGGAACAGGGAACAGGGAGAAGGGACACACACAAGGGCCTACGGTCTCAGAGCTGGGAAGGCGGACGTGGGGTAAACGTGTTGCAGCATCAGAGCTGGGAACGAAACACTGGGGAACAGACTCTATCGGCGTATAGAGATAAGCCAGACTGGTGTGACGGGCTTTGGAATATGCTTGCTTGGAAACTATCCCCAATAAATATCGCATTGTTTCCACTTGGACTTCTGGTCTTCTGTCTGTCTACGTGACAAGAATCGGGGGACAGGGTGAAGGGAAAGCCCTCTAACAAGTATGAATGCACACTATTATTTATATACATATATAAGACACACAGACAGACAGACAGACACACACACACACGTTTGTCAACTTTCTGGGACAGAGACTGTTTGCAGGCTTGGAAGAATTTGATTTTTTCATCGTTTTGACCGAAAATATCAATGTATTTATAAGAAGTTTCTTCTACTTTTATGGATTCACATTTTCAGAGTTGCAAGAAATTTGGGGTGAGGGGGTCAGAATTATTTAATGACAAAATGTTTACATTTCAATTTTTGTGATCGGAAATGTTTTCCCCATCTGTTTGCGTGTGCCCAGTGAAACTGATGCTTATTGACATTTACAGACAAAAACTGAATCCTTCCAAGCCTCACTGTTTGTTTACATGCTTCTACAGTGCCTAGTGCTATGAAACCCTGAACCTGTATGAATGTCTCACAAATTTCTCCTTTCAAAAGGTAACGCTGATTCAGAAAAGCCATCAAACGATGTAACTCTCTTCAGACATTTGCTATTGAGAGTCGAATTGTAAATGACAGCTATAAAATAAAATTACTCATACTTGTAAAATGATGGGTGGGGAGACAGACAGACCAATGATACATTTCCAGTGCTGCATAAGCTGCAACCCTGAGTTGTCAACACTGGAGTCGTGAATCATATACACCTTTATTGTGGTGATATTAGTCAGACAATGTACTCAATTCAAAACAATTATATTTCCTTGTAAGAGAGTCCTTTCTTCCACGCAAGCTCTCATTACCACTTATACAGGCCACAATCAACTCAGACGCATCAGTAAGGATTTAATAGCTATCTAAGAATGCAGGTTTGAAACACCTTTCGAGTTTTGCAAGAAAAATAAAATTGGATTTCTATCATTCAGTTGTCTGAACTCGCTACCAGATCTTTCATTATTAATGGCAACCAAATGGATTATATTTGGATACCACCATATTCTTAAAACAGCAACTATGTAAGCCTTCAACAGTCAATAAAATGATCTGGTAAAGTTATGACTGCATTGTATTCTTGAGCGTGTGTAACGAGGCAATTCACCAGCTGACTTGTTAGTTTTACCTCAAACACACCCACAAAGCTTTGGACTATTACAGGCCCAAATCCTAGAATTTCTTTTCCCGTTTCAGTCACATTCATCAATGAGTAGGCTATTAGAGACATCACCAGTGTCTGGAAAAAGTATTTTAGACTCCCTGCTGGCATTTTGCGTTGTATAAGTAGGGTCATTTCCAGCAGATCGAGGGATGTGATCATTCCCCTCTATTCAGCACTGGTGAGGCCTCATTTGGAGTACTGTGTGTGTTTTTTGCCCCACACTACAGAGAAGATGTGATAAATTGGAGAGAGAGGTCCAGGACAAAACAAAAAAAATGATTAGGGGGGAGCATGACTGAGGGAGAGGGAGGAACTGAGAGATTGTTTGTTTAGAGAAGAAAGAAAGAGGAAGATTGATGATTGCTTTCTTCAACTACTTGAAAGGGGAAAGGGGATGATGGATGGATCTTCTCAGTGGTGGAAGATGAGAGAAAGGAGTAATGGTAATGGTCTCAAGAGGAGGAGGAGGTTGGGTTTTGGTTTTAAACTTTTCTTTTCAAAAGTTTTTGTGAAAAGGTGGGGAAAGAAAGGGGGGGAGGTGGTGGGAATCTCCTTGGTTAGTTTTTTTTAGGCTTTTTTGGGCAGGAGGCTGGACAAAGCTGGGGATTGGTTAGTTTTAGTTGGGTTTGGTTGGACTTGATGACCTCCTGTTGGACTAGATCCCCTCCTGAGATTCCTGAGATTTTCATATATTGTACCATGTTTAAAGGCAGTTTTTTCTTCCCTTTCTGGTTATGAAGGAAAAAAGGCCGATCCTTAATGAAACATTCCAAAAAATGAATCTAGTTATTTTGTTACATTTGGTAGTTATTAGAATTCACAACAGCATATGCAGTAATAAACACATTTTCTTAAAACCAGTCGCAACTAAGCTGAAGCAATATGCTCTGCCTCAGAGAATTCACAAGTCATTTATAGGCAAAGAACCAGACTTTAATTCTTCTATATTATGACCTTTAAAGTCAACCTGGAAAAAATCACAATTTACGAAGTAATCTCAAGGCAAGAAGGCATGCAAATGTATCAGGAGAGTAAGAGTGTAATAACTGTTTAATTCTGTGCAACTATTATAATGAAATTATGTCTTTCTGGATTTCCACTGCAGCTCTGGCAATATGCCACCGTACTGTGCTGTCAGTGGAAATGCAAACCTGCTATCCACTCTAACAGAATAAGCCTGATCAGTTACTGAATTATGAATATTCTAGATTTGGTCAAATATTTTAGACAGGCATTTTCACATTGGCATCCAAATATTCTGCATTTTGCAGCCACCACTTTTGGCAGGATTGACTTCAGGTTTTTTCCAGGGCTCTTTTTCTGGGATTTTTCTTCAAATTGTAGATAGTGGAAATACTGAACAATCTCTTTTCATGGTAATAGAGATGTACAGTAACTCCTCACTTTAAGTCGTCCCGGTTAACGTTGTTTCATTGCTGATCAATTACGGAACATGCTCATTTAAAGTTGTGCAATGCTCCACTCTTACGTTGTTTGAGTGCCTGCTTTCTCCACAGCTGACAGCCTCCCTACGCCCCCCGCCCCCCCCAGCGCCTCCCCCTTTCTCCCTGCTCCACCCGTGGCAATCAGCTGGTTTGCGGCATTTCGGGGGCAGGAGGGAGAGGGGAGGAGTGAGGACTCGGCGCGCAGGCTCCCCCTTCCTCCCCAACACCACAAGCCAGCTGATTGCCCCAGGCAGGAGGGAGGGGGGAGGAGCGAGGACTCGGCACACCTCCCCTCTCCCCACCCTGCCCCTGGTGCTTGCAGAGTAGGGGAAGCTGCCACTGCTGCGCAACGTGCTTCTCCCAGCCTACAGCACCTTCAGCCTCCCTGCCTGCCTTATCTCCAGTGCCAGTGGGCACCTGCCTGTGTGGGGTAAGGCGGGGGCACCTCCCAACTATGGTACTGTACAGTATGTTTGTAAACACACAGCACGTGCACACTACTACCTTCCCCCCACCCACCCACAGCGTAGTATTAAATTGCTTTTTTAAAATGTATTTAATGCCTTTTGTTTGGCAAAAAAAAATTCCCTCGAACCTACACCCCCCCTATTTACATGAATTCTTATGGGGAAATTGGATTCGCTTAACATCATTTAGCTTAAAGTAGCATTTTTCAGGAACATAACTACAATGTTAAGCAAGGAGTTACTGTATTTACAGATAAAATGTGGAGTCCAGTGCTCTTCAGCTATCTGCAAACGTCCATGACATAATAAGAACAAATAAAAGCTTGTGACATTTTAACTCCGCACCAGGAAAAACAAGAATTCTGCTAGAATCATTGAAGTCAGATGCCTTTGAAGTCTCTCTCGGGTTCTAAATTTCCTGTCTGTAGACTGCTGAGATGGTATTAAAAAACAAAATCTCACTGTCAAACAATACTAAGGCAATAAATTCTCAAAGTAAAGCGGAGACAGACTTCAGATCTCACTGGTCAAGAAATCTGCAGTCTAACAGACCGTGTTCAGGTCTAGTTATTTACCTGATCCAGCAACTATATTAAAGCTAAGAAATACTGTATTCTACTCCTCCTTCTCCCTTTCCTCAATTTCCTTTGCCAGACCTCCTCATACTAATTGTAAATGAGCAGAACAGACTGACAAACACACAAAGAGAGACCGTGATTCACTATACAGCAACATAGTTGATCAAGCCACAAAAAAAGGAGACGTTCAATCATCACCAACACAGTCAGGTTGAACCTACTCTTCTTCTGGCCTTATTTAAATCTACAATTGGTGTCAGACTTCCACATGGTTTTGGCAAGGTGGTCCACTGTACTATCTACTTCATCCAGGGCCAGCTTTAAGCGGATTCACCCGATTCCCCGGAATCGGGCCCCACGCCAAAGAGGGCACCACGCCAGCGCCTAAGGGGGCCCCGCCCCGGGGGTCTTCGGCAGCATTTCAGCGGCGGTGGGGTCTGCTCCGGGGGTCTTCGGCGGCAGCAGGTCCTTCGGTGCCGCGGAAAACCCGGAGCAGATGCCCCACCGCCGAGTGTTCTAATCGGGCCCCGTGGGTCATAAAGCCGGCCTTGACTTCATCTCCTATTTAAGGGCTACGTAAGCTCAGAACCTTCTGCACTCTGTAAATAGGTATTACCAGACCAAAAAAAAAATCACCACCACCACGAGTGGTATTTCAATATCTACATAGTTTAGAGAGGCAGCATGACCTAGCAGACAGGGCCATGAACTGGGACTCTGAAGTCCTGAGTTCTATTTCCAAACTCAGTCACTGACCTGCTGTATGATCTAGAATAAATCACAATCTCCCTCTGGCTAAGAATTTTTGTGTGTGTGTACCTCAAGTTAGGCTCCTAAATCCATATTTAGGCACCTAACTAAGCAGCCAGATTTTCAAGAATACTGCGCACCCAAGCATTCCCACTGCTACAGAGGTAGCTGTTGTGTGCTCACAACTTTTGAAAAAAAATCAAGGTCATTTACTAAATTCTAAGTTCCTGCGGGCAGGGATCATATTTTTCCTCCTCTGTTTGTAGCAGACCTAGCATACCCTGGTCCGTGACTGGAGCTCCTTGGCACTACAATAATACAACTAAATTATAACAGGCTTACAAGTTCATATTTAGGCACTTAACTTTAGGCACTCATTTCTGGAAATCCTGCATCCCTATGACTAAGTTTTCTCATCTGTAAAACAGGACTAATACTTTCCTGCCTCACAGGGATCCTGCAAATAAAAAGGCATTCAAGTTTATGAGACACTCCAAAACTATTTTGATGGGCAACACGTATAACTACATAGATAGATAGTGATGACTATGGAGCTGTAAGTACCTTGCATTATAAGCAGAGGAAAGTATCTGGAGTGTTGAGTGTTTGGTGCTTATAGTGTAAACAACGGAGACTCAGTCACTTTCAGTGGGGAATTACTTTCCTAAATGGGCTTCAGCGCAAATAAACTTGTGAGCTAATAAACTATTACTAAAGAAAACAACCTCTAGAATTAATCTAATGCCATTATTAATAGAGAAACACAACCAGAGAAATATTTGCTTAAAATAGATATTCAGTAATGCTACAAAGAATAAGGTTTTCCAATGTAGCCTGTGTAATATCCCAAAATTAAAAGCGGGAGTCCTGAGAACTGCAGTTTATAGATGCCTCCCAGTGTTATCCAATTATACAATGCCCAGGAGATTAGTTTTATAATCAAAACTGAGCACAATTCAAATATAATGGGTTATTAAAGACTAAAAGACTCTAAATTTTCCTCCTCCTTAAGGGAAATGGGTGAAGTTTCTTTCACAATATGCTTAAAGTATAATGCCACAGCTTTTTTTTTGGTAAATAGATTATTAATAACCCTCTCCTCCTTTGACAGTTGTTCTTAAGCTAGAAAACAAGAGGTTTCCCCAACTACTTCAGTCTTCTCCGTTTAGCTAATATGGATTTTCTTACTCTGGTCTTTCCTCAGAGGGCATGTCTACACTGCAGCTGGGAACCAGCCTTCTATCCTGAGTAGACCAACATGTGCATGCTCACAATGTCCATGCTACTATTTTTGAGTGCTAGCTCAAGCAGAGCCAGCCTGTGTCTGTCTACCTGGGCTGAGAGGTTCTTTCCCAGCTGCTGGGTAGACAGACCAACATATCCCAGTCTCTAGGGTTGTGATCTTGTCAGCAGAGCCCTGCATGGATACAAAAATGTGGATCCGATCCGCATCCACCAAGCTCAACCCATGATCCGCCCCCCGATCTGCTAGCCATCTTTTACCTGTGTCCGCACCCGCAGCAGCAAACCGTCTCACAAGGGCTAGCGACTTGGGAGGGGGCAGGTGGAGGGGCGGGGTCTTGAAGGGAAGAGACAATGCAAGAGTGGGGACTGGGGGTAAGGGGCAGCGTGTAGGTGAGGAGAAGGGGCGGCGCAGAGGCTGGGGGAAGGGATGGCCTATCACGTGCTGCTCCCAGGGGCTTGCGAGTGATGACACATGGCAGCAGCAGTGCGTGATGCATCACAGTAGGGTGGGACCCCAGGCCCCACCCACTCCAATCCCTGTGGTCAGGGGTGGACCCTGCTGGCCAGGAGCTGGTGGGCCAGGCCAGGAATGGGAGCGCGGCCAGTGCTGCTGGGCCGGGCCATGGTGGGGACGCTGGCACTGTCCGAGGGACCAGAGCTGCTGGACAGGAAGTGGCTGGACTGGCTGCTAGCTGCTGGCCCCGAGCACACTGCACCCCCCTGGCCTGCCTGAGCCCAATGCCAAGGACCAAGCGCTGCTGGTGAATAGAGCCCTGTGCGATTGTTTCTGCATCCGATCCACTATCTGCAAAAATGGCCCACTGATATGAAGTGGATCTCCACAGATTTGCAGGGTTCTGCTTGTCAGTTCTGGCAAGCTAAGCCCAACCAGGGCTGGTCAGTACGTATATACGGTGGTGGGGATAGATACACAGGTGTCCACTGAACTGTAAGGTGACATTCAAAGTCAGTACCAGCAATGTTCCAGCATGGCTCTGAGCAGGAGGAAACGTAAACCTTAGGTCCTTAACACTCCAAAACAGTTCCAAGACATTAAAGACCATTTTGGACATTCCAGTTTAAGTCTTCTCCCAATATTTATAGCTCGTAGATTCATATAGATTGAAGGGCATAAGGAACTAAGGTGGTAATCTAATCTGGCCTCCCCCTATGCAACAGAGGCCATAGAATTTCACTCAATAATTCCTCTGCATGAAGTCCATAATGTCTGGTTGGGCTACAGCATCATTTTGCAGAAAGAGATCCATTCTTGATTTAAAGACTTCAAGTGACAGAGTACAACACGTTTCTTTGTAAATTGTTTTTATGGTTAATTAATTACCTTCATTCCTAAGAATTGTGCTCTATTTCCAGACACACTATTACTCATAAAATTAATAAACAGTACTTTTCTTTTAAAGTCATTTTTAATAATTAGTTATAGAAGAACTCGGTAATAAGAATTTTATTTATATATTTGATCAAGGAGACCATAAAGATGAAATGCTAGCTTCCTGAAGTGATGGGGAAAAAAAATATTTAGAAGATTAATACCCACTGAGGAATGATCATCTATATGGTTCCTCGCACCAGCTTCTTCCGTATGTGCCTATTATAAAAGATGGCTATTTTAAGATATTGCATCAGTTTCACCTTACTCCAGCAAAGCTTTAAAAAATAAATAAATAAATAAATAAAAATTAAAAACAAAAAAAAAATAAAAAAAGACAAGTGGCCAACGCAGAAGGGGATGTGGTAATATAGGAGATACTACTAGGCTCTTAGCCTCTGATATATCTTGTGGCAATGAGTTCCCCTGGCTGATTAGGCATTGGGTAAAGAAGTGCTTCCTTTCTTTAGGTTTAAATTTGTTGCCATTCACTTTTGTCAAATGTCCCCTTTGTATTAGGAGAAAGGGTAAATACGAGCATACAACTTCCCTACCATTAAACTTCTACCTTGCCCCTTTGTCTCCTCTCTAAACAAATCTCTCCTGTATGGAAGTTTTTTCCTATGCCTCTAATCACATAATTTGACCAAGGCAGCTAATTTTCAAGTTGGATTGTGATTCTTTGTAGACACGTTTTATCGCCAGGAGAAAGCTCACCCTGCGCTCCCAGCAATAAAGCGCTGTCTATACTGGTGTTTTTCGGTGCTAAAAATTTCGTCGCTCAGGGGTGTGTTTTTTCACACCCCTGAATGACAAAAGTTTTAGCGCTGAGAGTGGCAGTGCAGACACAGCCTAAGAGGAGGAAGGAGAGAATATGTTGTAGGGAAAGGGAAAGAGGCAATGTAACACAGGGCCGCCCAGAGGATTCAGGGGAGCCTGGGGCAAAGCAATTTCAGGGGCCCCTTCCATAAAAAAAAGTTGCAGTACTATAGAATACAATATTCTCGTGGGGGCCCCTGCAGGGCCCGGGGCCTCGGGCAAATTGCCCCACTTGCCCCCCGCCCCCATCTGGGCAGCCCTGATGTAACATCAGAAAGCCAAAAACGCAGGCAACTAAGAATGGGGTGTGTGAGCTTTTGGGGAGGTGGACAGACACGAAAGGAAATCCCGATCTCAGACAAGGAAGCCGGAGGAGCAAAGTGAGAAAGGAGCTGTGGTGGGAGGCAGCAAGAATGAACCAGGGATGGGTTTAAAGGCAGGGAGAGGTTCACACAACTTTGAAGGCTTGTGGATGTTATCAGCATTCCTCCTTTATTGCATTCCCCTGGCAGACTCTCTCTATACATTTCAGCCAGAGATGGTGTGGATCTGTAATGCTGCAGCTCCCACAGCTACATAACTAGAGAAAAGACAGAGGGTAACATTTTCCGAAGCACTTTGAAAATCAGTGGGTCTTGGGCTTGTAAGTCATTTCAACACTTCTGAAAAATTTAACCGCAGGAAAATTAACCTAAACTCCACCAGAAGGCACAAAACTTTCTGTCAAATGGGGGCCGAGTGGCCAGGGCCGGCTTTAGGCCGATTCCCCCGAATCGGGCGCTGCGCCTAAGAGGGCGCCGCACCCTAAAGAAGAGCGCCTAACTTAGGCACCTTTTTAGTTTTTACTCACCCGGCGGCGCTCCGGGTCTTTGGCGGCACTTCGGCGGCGGATCCTTCACTCACTTTGGGTCTTCGGCGACGGGTCCCTCGGTGCTGCAGAAGACCTGGAGCGAAGACCCGGAGCACCGCCGGGTGAGTCATCCCTGCCGGGGCCCCATCAAAACTATTCGAATCAGGCCCCACACTTTCTAAAGCCGGCCCTGCGAGTGGCCAATAGCCAGCTAGGCACACAAGACATCTAAGCTAAACTCAGGCACGGAATATGGTATTAGAAGGCAATCAAGTGCAGCATTGAGCCCAGTGACCTTATGGCCAGGCAGTCGTATAATTCTATTGGCCAAGTTAACTCATTTCCCAAGAGGTACCAGTTAGCACAAACACAACAGTCCGGCAAACCGTACACACACTCAACACTTTCACTTTTTGTTTGTTTTAAGTTCTTCACAGGAGACCTTATCCTAAGTCCATGCAAGTTCATGGAAAAGCTCCCATTCACTAAAACTAAGGTTTGAACTGGGCTCTGTAACCCAGTCTCACTTTGCCAATGCAGAAGTAGGTCTTCAGGGACTGTCCTAAAGGAAGCTAAAACAAGCTCAGTACTGGCCTTTATGCAAATCACCTGAGTGCAGGAAGAGTTTGCTCATTTTTATTTGCATCTCGGATGTTTGGAAGTATAACGCAAGACAAGGGTATACGAGCTTCTGTTGAGTCTTATGGAAAAAACTCATTCTCCTTAATCTTGGCAAATAGACAGGATGGAGCCTGAGGCAACTGTGTTAAAGATTTCAGGATCAAGTCCCTTAAAAGGGATGAGGGGGAAAGGAGGACTGAATACGTGATCAGCCTTTGCAGTTTCACAAGGCATCTCTTCAGCCTGCTTCCGCAACTTGCATCATTTCAAATTCCTGCTCTAACATGCTCTCCCCATACGGAAATAAACTCCGTAGAAGAACCCAGAATAGACAGCAAGCATGTTGATTTTTTTTTAAACATAGGAATTTCCAGACTGGCTTAGACTCGTGGTCCACAGTCCAGCCTGCTTCAGAGGAAGGTGTAATAGCCCCAGACTCCAGGGAGCAGATTGTCCCACATAGTAGGTCTCACCCCAATTTCTAACCCTTAGATTGGCTTAAGCTCTGAAGCATTAACTGCCCCCTCCCTTTTTTTTTTTTTGGTCTGTCTGTCCACCTCACTAGCGGAAGTGACTGAAATTAAAAACCCCAATAAAATGTCCAAGCACCCCAATAAATATAAATCACTGAACTATTTTCAATTTGTGTATCTAACTAGGTTTGTTGAGAATACGCTGTGAAAGTACCTTGGAATATCATCCCTCAGACAGACAGCCGGCTTCCTCTCACTGTTCAGCATCTGCTAACTTACCACATGACACCCAGCAGAGGCAGAGCAGGGAATTATGCAGTAGCTAGGCAAAGATATGGTCGTTTAATCAGAATAGGTACATGTAAACAAACATCTGCCTAGCTGATCCAGGGGAAGAAACCATCTTAAAGCAGGCTGTTCTATCCAAAACAAAAACAAACCCCAAACAAACCAAAACCACATTTTTCATATTCAGTTTAAAACAGGAGTGTCCTTATTATGGGCGTTCTAGAGCACTCATCACAAGCTGTAATGGCACTGAAGGATTAAGGATCAGAGAGGAGGCTCAGAGCTTCCGCACAGTTTTAGGAAGCTAATACTATGTTAGGTATTAAAATTTCCTCCAAGAAGGAGGCTGAGCCTGAAGAAAGCTTTTTGTCTCCATAACAGCAGTTATTAAAAATCCCAACAAAGAATCTAGATACAAACGCTCTCTCTACCCCCAGTGTCCCTCTTGCTATTATCAGAGGAACTGCTTAATCCAAATTTGTTGTGACTGTAACATGCAGGCAGTTAATAGCTGAAGCCAAAATTGAGTCATTTAGCTAGTGAACATCTCATCCAGACTTCTGCCAAATTACCCTCCACGTTCAACATTCAAAACAAAAATTTGCTACTCAGCTTTGAACATTTTCTTCTAAATACTTTTTGCCAGTCAAACCGGAGAGCACATACTGCAATTGTACTTGACTTTAGGCCAAAACAAATGACCAGCAGCCAACTAATGTTTCACTAACTCCAGATTTCAGAGAAATTCCTTACTGATCCTTGTCCATTTACGAGGCCATGGAATGTGCTGTATCGCTTTAAAAAGTGCTGCTAAGGCCCCAGATAGGAATGCTGGGGGTACAGCGTTAGTCTGCAATGGGCTTGCACAAGCAGCAGGTGGGGGAAAGCACGACCTTAGAGGGGCTTTTGTTTAGGCAGCACACGGGCATTCATTTCAAAGGTCAAGTCTTATCGGCTGTGCATCAGAAGGCTAAAAACCTAGAGCTCGCTCTTGCAAGTGTGGCTCATTCAGAAATTAGTCTGCTGGATGTAAATGGGTGTAAAAGGTTAATGCAATACAAGCTAGAGAAACAAACCTAGGACACAGAGGACTCCGCCATGAGGCCAGCTAAGCTGCCTCTGCACCTTTCCCTTCTCACAGACGTAACTCGGATAACATGTCTACCTTGCTGTGGTTATTTCTTCCACGAGCCAATGAAAACTAAACATGCCGTCACAGACCCATTATTATTATTACAGAAACATTTAGGGACCCTGCTGTGTTGGCTGCTGTCCATATCCATAGCAAGAGACAGCCCCCCTGCCCTGAACAGCTTACAGCCAAAGAGAGGAATCATCACCCCCACTTTACAGATGGGGAAATGAGGCACACAGTAACTTGCACAAGGCCTTTGGGAGATGGGGGAAACCCATAAATCCTAGTTCAATGCCTCAACCATAAGACCATCCTTCCCTTCAACCTGTTATTACAACAAAAACAAAAACAAACAGGGTGCTGCAAGGAAGCACCGTCACTTGGGATCCCTGTGCATTTATGTCTAATTGTTTATTTGTATTCCCACCTCCTCAGGACAGCAGTCATGCCCTATTCTGCAACTTTTACAGCATCTAGTGCACATACATTTAAATCTCCTTATATTTAGTATATTAAAAAAAACCCACACACCTGGCATGTGCTTAGACTCTTCCTAATCACAGCTCGCACTATTGTGATTACTGCAGCATACTACAGATGGGTTGACTAGAAAGGATCCGTGGCATTTAGATTTCAAACGCCCCCTTAAAATCCAGGGTTTTCAGATCTAGGACTTCAGTTTAGTCCATAATACAAAGGCAGCTGCAGAATTTGATTCTGGATCCAGGTTTAGATTCTAAACCCTAATATTTAGTGTTGCTTGAAGTGGGGTGTCTTTTGGACCAATTTCTTTAGTAACAAGGAGAGAATAGAATCTCACACACACACACACACCTGAAACTCTCTCCGACAATCGATGGATATTTTCAGACCAATACATGGGGTATTATGAACAAATTTAAGAGAATCTGTGCACTACAGAAATTGCTTTAAAAACTGTCCCAGGAGTGCATGAATGTGAATGGTTGGATATACAAGGATGATTCATAGAATCAAACTGTTGCTCTAAGGCCTGGTCTACACTAAGGGGGGTGGGGGGTGTCGAACTAAGGTACGCGACTTCAGCTACGCGAATAGCGTAGCTGAAGTCGAAGTACCTTAGTTCGGGCTACTCGCCCGTCCAGATGCCGCGGGATCGAAGTCCGCGGCTCCAAGGTCGACTCCGCCAGCGCCGTTCACGGAGGTGTAGTTCCGGAGTCGACCGGAGCACATGGGGAGTTCAAACTATCGCGTCTTGATTAGACGCGATAGTTCGAACTCCGAGAAGTCGAACTCTCCGTGCCGACCCGCGCGGTAAGTATAGACCTACCCTAACTGGTGTGCTAAGGCAACTCTGTATCAAGCAAATATAAGTACAATGCCAATTTTTAAATAAAAAGCTAATGTAATTAGTAAAAAGCTAGTTTGCAACGTGAGTGAGACTAGCAACTTTCCAGCTGGCAAAAGGAGAATCTCAAGTTTAAAAAAAAAAAAGTGGAATGGAAAGCAGTAAACAATAACTAGTCTAGGCTTTTGTAATTTATATATTTGAAGTGTGTTCACCCATTGATCTATTGCAAATAGAACTTAACTTGATATGAAAAAAATCACTGGAAGTCTTGGCAGATTAGTAAGTGTCATATCAAATTAGACCCTTAACTATACTATCTGAGGAACGTACAGATGCATCATATTCTTAATATATTCTCTGCCTTCCAGACATGAATAGGTCAGAATAGCACAGAGACATAGGCAGCAACAGCAGAAAAGTAGAAACCCGTCACACACACTTTTGGAGACAATTTGAGGATAGAGGGTTTTTTTACGGTTAAACTCATTTACAGAATAGGGCTTGGGAAATGGCTAACAGCACAAGATAAGCAATTTACTCTATCAAGGGAAAGCAGCTTTGTACTTTCTACTGCACTCTCTCTGGATAGCAACAACGCCGAGATTCTAATCACAGATGGACAGCATGCAACATGGGTCTTGAAAAAAAACTTTCCTGTTCTGCCTGCGTGCAAACATACTGGGGTGGTTTCAGGTTACTGGGGAGCTGCACTGAGCATGGTGGAATAGGGGCCATCCCTACGGTTGTGTTGCTTTGTCTGAAGATCACATAAAAGAAAATCTGGGGTTCAGCAAAATACAGAACTTTGCAAAGTAATGTAATTAAACTACCTACCAGCGAGGCCTTGGCATCAGTGTGTAACCGTCTCCCCACCCACCTGCATCAGATTCCTAGCCCAGGAAACGGAGATGGTGGGGGGGCCGTATGTCTCACAGAAAACGTGTCCAGAACCAGACTGTGTTTGCAGAGGGAATTTGAAGAAGAAAGAAAGCGGTTTCCTTTTAAATCAGGAGAAGGGGGAACAAATCTGCACTGTACAAGCCAAGTCAGGGATAAACTGTGAGATGGGTAAGAAGGATTCTCTCACTAAGGTGTCAGAAGGATTCATTCATCACTGTTATTTGTACTGCCTGACTGTAAGCTCTCCTGGGCAGAGACCATCTGTGTTGTGCATTTGTACAGCACCTGGCACAATGGGACTGTGGCCACTAGGCACTACCACAAGACAAAATACAATCATAATAAATTGACACAAAAGTGCCGGACTCATGCTGGGTGCTGCACGAACCTGTACAAAGACGTGGCTCCAAAGAAGTGTTTTTATGTTTGTAAAGCTGTGTTACCCTCAGGATTTTCTTGAATTCTCCCACACCAGTGCTGCTTTCCATGCAAGTAGGCCTGGCGGAGATGCAGGACAGGCACAGCAATGCTGGAAGAACTGGAGAATACCCGAAAACAAGTTGCAATATTCCCCTTCAGCTTAAGTTACTGTTACCCAAGAGCGCTTGAAGATGACTCCGGAGCATGAACAGTTAACAGACTATCTTTCCACGGTGGGGGAAAGCCTCCATGACCTAGGGACAGGTTTGGCAGCATTGTCTGAACACACATGCAGATCAACCACTTCAATCTTACTTAAGGAGTAACTTTCCATCCTGCATTCCTTCCTGTGGTGGGAGGATCCACAAAGAGGCCACCTAGCAGAAAGTAGCTGGTGCACATGAATTATCTTCCTTTGCATTCCCTTCCCTACACCAGGGTGCCATATTCTACCCTGTTATCTTAGGGAAGACTTGCAGCATCAGCATTTATCCTGGGAGATCTACAGCTCTCATTATTTCACTCTCACCTTGTTACATTTCTATCCCAGTCAGGCATTGCTGCAGCAGAATGCCCGCTCTGCTCGCATGAGCCAGATGCTCCTGTTCTCAGATTGCCCCAGGTCTGGAGGCTATCATGAAGGAAGTGACCAAAATGCACTGGTGCTACAGTCGTTTTCCTGAATTTTTTTAAGACAACACAATTTCAGCTATATTTAAAAACTATAAACGCACAGTTTCTCATCACTGGTCACTTGGGAATCGTTTGCAATGCTTTACAAGATGATAGCTTTATTTTTCCTCCTCCTTCTAGCATTTATAAGCCACTCTTCCAAGGCTATGCAAAATATAATCAATCAACACCTCCCAGTAGATCATCATTCATCCCTGCCTCTTACAGGAAGAAAACAGAACACAAAGAAATGTGGAGAAGAGACACGCTACGTCACAGTTCAGCAGGAAGAACTATGTAGCTTGAAAACTTGTCTCTTTCACCAACAGACGGTAGTCCAATAAAAGATATTACCTCACCTGCCGCCTCCTCTCAGTTCAGCAAGGTATTTAAGCACAAGTAATTCTATTAACTTCAGTGGAATTTACTCACCTGCTTAAAATTAGGCAACTATTAATGGCTTCATTTAGCAATATACTTAAATGACCTATGAAGATGGAGGGGTGTAACATCAGAACCAGGCGTAGAATTCAGGAATTCTTAACACGTGTGGCCTATCCAATCTTCCCTTTAACTTCTATGCCATCAAAATCCTTGATACAAAAAGCCTATCTTCAGTTACTCCATACTGCATTGAGAAATTTATTTTAAAATTATATAGGTATCACAAGTGCTTTTAAATATCATGGCATGATCATGCCTTAAAAAAAAAAGTATCCACTAATTTGAATATTCATTAAGTGACAGATGATTAAAAAAGAAACCTTAAAGAATCTAGTTATCGCCCTCTTCACAAAAATGTTAAGATATCACCATGACATACTGCTTGAAATAGCAGTTGCTCATATTATTTAATACTATATCAAGAAAACAAAATGATCCACTCCTAAAGAAAAAAAAAAGAGAGAAGAAACTAACTAAAATATTTATAGTATATATGGCCACAGTGGGTTAATTTGCATTTTAAAGGAAAACTGGATGCATACAAAACTAATGTTTTATTGCTATTCCTTGAAGATACACAAACGCATGATATATACATATTAAGCCAAGAGTACCTTGTAAACAACTCTAATGGTATAAGCAAACATGATCTTAAGTAATAAAATGGGTTTATACTCCAAAACAATTTTTTTTTATTGTTATGGCATCCACATACTCCATTTTATCTGGCAGTATCTAAATTAATGTTCAGGAGCCACAAACAATATTTATCTATAGTAAGCGTGAAAGTCATGGTGAGAAAACAAAACTAATCTAAATATCAATGTACTTGATGCAAAAACACACACACACCCACAAACACACACCCCTTATTAGCCATATAGCAAAAGCCCAGTGTGCCTCCCTTTCAAATAATTACAGAGCAAGAACAGAGGTTACAATTTTACTGCTTCCAGAAAAGCACAAAAACTGAAGAGACTGAAAAAGAAAACAGCATCTCATGGTAAGATCTGCTGCCTGGAAATTTAATTTCCAGAGAACAAGTTAAAGCGAAGGCTGATGTGAGACCCAAGCGTGGCTGGCACGCTCTGAAGCCTGGCTGATTGATTGGAAGTCCATAGCGTGGCAGCTGGCTAGATTAAGAACTTAATTTCAAATACTACAAAATATATAAACTGACTGCCCAAGATGGCTCCCTAACAATTGGACCCAAACAGAGAGTGAACAAAGAGCAGCCTCAGAAAAGTTTTCAGCCGAGAGTGACAGTCACTTTAAAAAAAAAAAAAAGAGTGAAATACACCTTTAATTATGTTAGATTCATTCATTCCTAGCCCATGTTTTTATTTTCTTCTTACACAGAGGAACTAAGTTCTCACTCCTTTACTTAGTTACAACTTGCGAGACAATCCTGAGCGTTCCTTACCTGTTTCGTTTTCTCATCCCCTATTCCATTTTGAGATCCACAGCCAGAGCACACTCAAACTACTGAAAGAGGGCGTGATCACAAACCCGTATCTGTTTCATACCTGCGTGAGGGACACTGAGCATGCTCAAAAAGTTACTTACTGGCCAGCTTTTCAAGTAAAGGGGACAGGGGGGAAATCCTTCCTTGTGAGCAGATTAGAGATGGCGCGCTACTGGATATCCTGTGCACAGTAGCCATTTCAAAGTGTTTACACCAGGGCGTCCCAAAGAGTGGTACGCGAGACGTCTCTGGTGGGCACACAGGCGACATGGCATAATGGTGGATTTTATTATTTTTATTTGTTGCATTTTCATAATAGGCTACTCAGACGAAGCTTTAAAACTCTGTGGGAATTTACGGTAGTTAATTTACTTCAAGATACACCAATGACAACACAGATGCACAGAGACGCTGATGTACGGATCCCTCCCCTCCAATCACTGTACTGCGTGGGCTCAGTCGCCCAGAAACTATCCAGTCTAACTGAGCTCAGAACTTAGGCAGGTTTTCCCCCTCCACCCCCCCGATTGTATTCATCACACTGTCACTAAATCTGTACATAATAGTGAAATATGGGTAGATGGCTAAAGACAGGTAGTGTTAAAAACACACGAAGTATCAGTGATGAGAAGGCTTGGGGCACGCAGGCAGCTGGTAGATCTGCAAGGGGGTACACAATAAGAAAAGTTTGGGAACCTCGGAGTTACACTCCAAACCAAAAAGCGTGTAAACTGCATATAGCAGCATCTAATTTAAATGACTGGTGGGAAATAAGCTGACGTAAAGAATGATGGTCCTGTGATGCAAGACAGACTCGGGCGATCCGGGTTCAATTTCCAGCGTGCCACAGATGCCCTGCCTGACCGCCTAGGCGTCATTGAATTGCTCTGTGCCTCAGTCCCTATCTGCAAAATGGGGAGAATGATACTTGCTTTATCCCGCCCTTCACCTGTCTCATCTAAACTTTTTGTAGCAGGTTCTGTCTCTTGCTAGGTGTTTGTACAGCATCGAGTACAAGGAGGACCTGACCCCAGTTAAGGCAGTATCACCTCAACGTCCTATTATATTATTTAAAAGATAGTAAACAGAACCTAGAAAAACTAAATAAAGAATAAAGATGAGTGCCCAAGAGGTTGTCAAGAGGCTCTGCCATCCCTATCAAATACCAAGGAAGAGAACGAAAGAAGTTGGGTACAGGAAGTAATATTACCTGGTAGGGAAATGGCAGGCCAGAATGATGAAAATTTTCACACGTAGCCATGATACACCCATTAGCTTCAGGAATCCCCTCATGCTCAGCAGCGTTGTAGCCCCAGGTTCTGTGAGCTGGGCCAGTTTGTTAGGATTTTAGTGCTTGTTAAACTGGAGGATGACACATTGCTTGATGAAAGCCGTATTAGCTGTTGTATCTACAGTAGCAGCTGGAGTCCGCAACAGAAATAATAAAATAATGAGTCACACCTAGCCCTTACCATCAGTAGATCTCAAAGCGCTTTACAAAGGTCAGTGTCATCACCCTCACTTTACACAGGGGGAAACTGAGGCACAGAGCGGTGAAGTGACTTGTTCAGGGTCACCCAGCAGGCCAGTGACGGAGCTAGGAATAAAACACAGGTTTCCTTTAGCTCTTGTCCAGTGCTCTGTCCACTAGGCCATACTGCCTTCCAGGCCTCACTGTGCTAAGCACTGTACACAACACAGCGAGAGAGTCCTTGCCCTGAAAAGCTTGCAATCGAGAGACAAGACAGACAGAGCGAGATGAGTTGCTCACGCTGCAGGCCATTGGTGGAGCCAGGACTAGAACCAGAGTCCCAGTCTCCTGCCCTCCCCACTGGATCACACTGCATCAGTTTTTAATGTAAGTTACTATCAACACTATCTAGGGTTGTCAGGCGCCCGGTTTCCAGCCAGAACGCCGGCTCGAAAAGGGACCCTGGCAGCTCTGGCCAGCACTGCTGACCGGGCCTGGTACTGCGGGTCTAAGGCAGGCTAGTCCCTACCTGTCCCGGCACTGCGCTGTGCCCCGGAAGCGGCCAGCGGGTCCGGCTCCTGGGGGTGAGGGGGAGCAAAGGGCTCCGTGCACTGCCCCAACCCCGAGCACCGGCTCCGCACTCCCATTGGCTGGGAACTGTGGCTAATGGGAGCTGGGGGCGGGGGCGGCTGCAGGCAGGAGCAGCGTGCGCAACCTCCTGTCCTGCCCCACCTGCACCTAGGAGCCAGACCCGCTGGCTGCTTCCGGGGCGCAGCGCAGAGCCCGGACAGGCAGGGAGCCTGCCTTAGCCCCACTGCCTGGGAGCCGCCAAAGGGAAGCCCAAGCCCCAACCTCCTGCCCCAGCCCTGAGCCCTCCCCACCCCCACCCCAATCCCAGAGCCCTCTCCTGTACCCCCAAGCCCTCATCCCCAGCCACAGCCCTCACCCCTCCTACACCCCAACCCCAGCCCTGTGAAAGTGAGTGAGGGTGGGGGAGAGCGAGTCCCTGGGGGAGGGGGAATGTAGTGAGTGGGGAGTGGGGTCTCGGGAAAGAGGCGGGGCAGTTTTGTGCAATTAGAAAGTTGGCAGCCCTAACCCTAGCCAAACCCTACCCCAGGCAGCTGCACACTGAAGTATGTATGTATGTGCTACTGTGGATAATATACATCTGATAAACCCTTAGCACTTACAGTGCACTGCACTGGCAGTACCAGGAAAGGCAAGTGCGTTACGGAGGCCTGCCTCTCAGCATCATGGGGTTAACCCTGAAAAGGTCTTACCAGTAATAACTGTAGCAGAATCATCAGGCCTGCTCGCTAGACTGAAACAGGACTCACATAAGCCTTTGGGGGGGAAAAAAAAAAATGATTGACCAATATCTTTTCAGAGTCAATAGCCTGAAAACGTTTGGCTATAAATTCTAAATACAGAACATGGGGCGATCTGTTTCTGCCACTGCTCTTTACTTGATAAAACAAGCAGCTTGCCAGGGCTGAGTTTTCAGACTGCTAGACTAAAAAGGATTAGGAACCAAATGTTCTTTATTATAAGCTCATACTATGAGATGGTCGAAAAGGCCATTTCATCCTAAGCTCCTATTTTCAATGGCCTATAACTTTTTCAGCAAAAAACTCTCTTTTGCTTGAGATTTCTATCAGATAGTTTCAGCCCCAAGGGAAATTCTTCGAGAACGTCTGAACAAGATCCATTCAGCCATTTGGATTATCAGAGAAGGCATGGAAAACTACACATTTCTCCAGTTTGAGAATGTTATTCAGACAGACACTTACCTTTTACACTCAGCTAACCAAAAATGTTGGGGAGTTTAAAATTTCAGACTTCATACACACAGTTCCAAAGAGGACTGTCTGGTGTGCAGAGTTTGATTTTTAAAATAGTAGAAGAAAAAAGTTATGTTGTAAACAAATGAAAACACCACACTGAGCAGGCACAGGGAACCAATTCCCTTACTGGCTCCGACTCGGCATACAGTACCCACTGATTTTAAGGAGACACCACAGGCCTAGGGTCTACGCTAGAAAGTTGCACTGCTTTAACTACACTGGTGTAGTTAAGCAGTACAACTTCTCTATTACTGACAGTTATATCAGGGTAAAGGCGCTTTATCCCAGTATAGCTATTCCCATATAGGAAGGGAAATCATCAATGCTGGTATAATGCACCTTTATACAGATATAATTATGTCCCTATTAGGGATTTTACCAGGATAACTATTTTGATAAAAATGTCTCACTTCAAAATAGTTATACTGGTAAAACAAAGTATACACCAGACCTCCTTGATGGCCAAATTAGGCATGTGCCGAATTTTAAGTAAATGAATAGTCCCCGACTACTCTGCTGCTTAAGTGCCTTGCTGAATGGAGGCCTGAATAAAGTACAAACTTATTCACCATTCTCTGGTCCCAGTAATTCCTCCTTACACTTGTCCTTAACTCCAGTTCCTCCACCTACCTTAACGATGGTCCCAAACCAGAACTCAGCAAGTCTCCTAGAACCTACAGTTCCACATTTTTTGCAACTTTCTAGGGACTGATGAACTCTGGAGCACCAGCTCACAAGACATGAAGGGTCTGAACTGCTTGTGCTATGATAATGTGTTTACAGTGTTGATATTTAGATCTTAAAAGACAGGAAACATAGGGCCGTGATTATAACTGCGCATCTTTGTTGGAAAGTCCGATGAAGGGGGTGCAGAAGGGGTGCGGGGTACAGGCTCCGGCCCGGCGCTGCTTACCTAGAGTGGATCCAGGGTGGCAGCACCGCGCACCGCGGCCAGAGCAGGCTCCCTGCCTGCCTGCCCTGTTTGAGACCCCTGGTCTAGGTTGACTTGGTCCATTCTCCTCCTGTGCTGAGGGAGGAGTAGATGACCTGGTCAGGTCCCTTCCAGCCCTACATTTCTATACCCTATGTTTACTTTTTGCACCCAAGATATGGAGAATGACTCAAGAGTTCCCTGGGATTTGTAAGAATTTCAGAAGACCAGAATAAGCATTAGTGATGCTCTTGAAGCCAGTGGGACCCCTCACAGGTGCAAGAATCCATGCTGTCTGATCCCCCACGCAGGATTGGTGCCTTAGACACGCCACAGGAGAGAGAGTGTGCTACTGACTATTGCCTCTGTTTGTTGTTAAAACCAGGAACCTTAAGTTTTACAGTTTTCTCAATGAAAATATACGAAAACTAAGTTTGTTGCTATGTACTATGCACAGTCCTTTAGTCAGGACACAACATGAATAATATTAGAGGAGCATTATTTACTCTTTAGGTTTTTACTTGTCAAATTGCTAAAATACACTTAGCTGTTACACACAAAACTGAGATCTACCATCTCACCTTCTGTAGCTGTTCCCATTTTTGTGCAAATTAGAGAGGCGACCTATCTAGGGCTCCTTAACTCTATGTAAAACACTCAAGACTTCCGAAAATACAGGGGGAATATGCCGAGTGGAGCCTGAACAGTAATTCAGTTACAGCCTCCCTTGTTCACAGGCTAATGCAACTGACTGCTTACGCAACACCAAAGCAGAAGAATGGAACAATCCGAATGATAAATAACCACATCACAAGGTCATGGCAATTTAAAGGAAATTTCGGTGTTACCTTTAAAGAGGCAGCATTAAAAAAGCCGTCAACTTTCCAGAGAGCCAAGCAGCAGAGACTGAAATTCAAGGTCTAGAGGATGATTAAATACAAGTGACTTCAATTACACATTCCACTTGCTGAAAGCTAAACTATTTAAAATATGCTGTCCATTATCCATTTTCTCTTTGACACTGATTACTTGCCACTAAACAATTAGCAGCATTTTCTTGAAGGTACAAAACTAAAGGTGTGTAAATCAGAGATAATCAGAAGGTTTAAAAGTTATAAATACAGAAAAGAAAAAAACCCACTTATATTCACCAGTTATTTCTGAAAATATTTTAAAAAGGAGCCAAAGGGGATGGTCTCTTAACTGGAAATGTGTTTGCTTTGTTTTAGATCCACCAATCTATCCGCTAAGTTGGAAGCAGAGCCAGTTTCGACTGGTTTTTCAATGGATCCTGAGTCAGGCATTTGCTGAGTTGTTAGATGGCTTGAGACAATCTAGAGACTTCGTTAATTATGGTGCACAGGGCTCTGCATCCAACGGCTGCATTAGCCGACATAAGAATATCTAATCTGTCTTTCCTTGATAAATATAGGCAGTGACTTCTATGCGGCTACCTTTCAGATTTCAAAGACGGGTAGCTGGACAGAGCACATCTCCTGGAGAGGTGTCATGGCACTTTGCAAAATGGGTGCGACAAAGCTCACCCCTCTGGTAGATGAGGCAAGCAAGGCACAGAGAGATGCCCAAGGTCACAGGCGCAGAATGCGTCACTCCCAATCATAGGCCACCCACTGGCCTTACAGAGTGCTTGGCCCCACATGCAAATTTTGCTTATCCCATTTTCACAGACATGATATAGGGCCGATCATCAACATCTCCAAGCTGTGGCTATGGCAAGACAGCTGCGCTGGCCTTTAGGCCACAGATTATCCCAACCCAGGATATCAAGCTATCGGCGTGAGTAGAGGGCAGAAACGGTGCTGGCTAACATTTGGGGCCTGCTTCAATTTCCAGCAGATTTCACAAACTATTTGTTAGCCTTCAGCCCAGCAGACTTGGTAGGTCGTTTGCTGGCCAAGAACAACGGGGGGATAGCTCAGTGGTTTGAGCATTGGCCTGCTAAACCCAGGGTTGTGAGTTCAGTCCTTGAAGGGGCCACTTAGGGAACTGGGGTAAAAAATCTGTCTGGGGATTGGTCCTGCATTGACCTCCTGCGGTCCCTTCCAACCTTGATATTCTAAATGGAGCACAGGGCTTTGTCCCTGTGCCGAGATCCTTGCTCCACCCCACCCCGCCCTTCCTCCGAAGGCACGATACACATCTCCTTAGCTCTTACCTGGCACTCTTCATCCATCCATCCATCTCCAAGCACTTTGCAAAGGAGGTAAGCCTCATTTGTGCTGATTGGGGAGGAGAGGGGATGTCTGTACCACTTATGCGATCAGGTTGATTTTATGAAACTGCTGTGTTGTTGGATGACTAGTCAGCCATTTGCTATCCCAGACCAGGGAAAATGGACAGCCATTAACATGGCTAGCTCCCATTCAAAAGGGAGCACTGTAGGACAACGGTTAGGCTGCTGGAACGCTGAGCCACTGTCTAAAATGCTGACCAATATCGTCTCCGTGTTTCCTTGCACCCCCGCTCTCAATCTGTTTGTATCCCTCGCCGTAGATTGAAATGCTCGTGGGGGCTGTAAGAGGAGAACCATCGCCTCCTGGGCACGCCTGGTGGCTCTAAAAGGGTCAACTCAGTCCTACATCTCCCAGGTTTAGTAATTTCTTCTACAAAGGCCCTGGCTGGGATAGGTAGGGGAACCCAAGCCCACTCTGACGTTCCCCTGGTGTTATCGGGACCAGTGATCTGCTAGGTCACTCCAATCCTTGACTCTGGGAGCCAGCCTTACCCTGCTCCGCTGTGAGAACCCCCACTTCACGCACAGCCTCTGGCATGCAAGCTGCTCCCAGCGAGGTAAGGGAGCACTTTTGGCCAGCCGCTGCTTGGATTGTGCAACCGAATGACACTATCCAAGATCTCCGGTCCCAGACACAACCCTAGGAACCTCTGTCTTGCAGAGGCCAGTTATGCCTGCTGGACGCTGCAACCTTATATGAGTTCGTCAAGTTAACAAAGAAATTGACATGCACCAGGCTTGCTATCCCAAGGGGAGTCTCTGACACACTTCAAACCAAGCACACTGCTTCAGGTAGAACAAAAAACAGATTTATTAACTACGAAAGATAGATTTTAAGTGATTATAAGTCAAAGCACAACATGTTAGATTTGGTCAAATGAAGTAAAAGCAAAAACGCATTCCTAGCTGATCTTAACACTTCCGGTGCCCTTACAAACTTAGGTGCTTCTCATCAGAGGCTGCCTGGGTGCCCTTCCCCAGGCTCTCCCCTTTGATCAGCTCTTAAGTTGCTTGGGGGTGGTATCTGCAGATGGATGGAAGAGAGAGGAAGAGCATGGCAAACGTCTCTCCCTTTTATGATGTCCTTTCTTCCCTCATGGCTTTGCCCCCCTCCCCTCCTGGGTCAGGTGAGCATTACCTCATCGCAGTCCCAAACTGACTCACTAAAGAGTCCAACAGATCCTTTGCTGCCGTCTAGGCCAGCATCCTTTGTTCCTGTGAGGCTGGGATTGTCCCATAGATTCCCTGATGAGGTGTGAACTGCCCCTCTGCTCCTGGAGAGTTTTGCTTGGGCTTGTTTTAAGCCATGAGGAGACATTTTCAGTCTCGTAACTATATACATGAAATTACAACCTATAACACTACTATAACAACAATGCTCAGTGCATCATGAGTCTTCTTGGTATACAAGTCCAAGAAGAAACCAGGCCCCTGGCCACCAGATCAAACAAAGCACAATTCGGCAGGGGCTGATCCAAGTCGCTTTAAGTCACTGAAGGCCGCTAGAGGCAGCCGCACTGGCGGGGTGCAGGAGGGGCGTTGCCCAAGTAGCAATGCCTGGAGGCGTGACACCTGCCTGGGTTCAGGGGAGGGTTCTCTGGAGCCGACTTCCTACAGCTTTCAGAAGAACGCCGCGCTCATCCCAGCACAAAAGTCCTCAGTGCACAGCAGCCCAGTCACCCCTCCGCCCTGATGAACACTCAGGGCTGCATTAATAGCCATGTTATGGCCACTCCTGTGCAAGGAGAGTAGATGGGGACAGCAAAGGAGGCTAAGGAGGGGCCCCTCCAGTTGGCCTGGGCACTCTGGCCGCTGTTTCCGCATCTATACAATGAGCATAAGGCTGCACCTCATAAGAGCAGCAGGGGAGCGGATATTCTTGGTGAGGCTTTCTGGAGGTGTCACGCACCATACGAAGGTCAGGATTATTTATGGTCCTGTCCCTTGGCCTGAAGTAAGGTGGTTGGCTCACCACCTCCAAACATAATGGGTGGACCTGCAAGGGCTAAACTCAGCCAACGTAGACAGCGGCACCGTGTGGCGCTCTCCTGGCCAAAAAAAAAAAAAAAGCTCTAAGCAATCTAGTTGATTCTCCCCTGAAGTTTGCCAGTCAGATAATAATATATTGATTATGCTGCTTCACGGAGCTAAGAGAAAGACTAATTAAGAGCAGAGATCTTGGGAAAGGAATTTCCAGAGACGATATTTGATTAGGATGAAGAAACTCAACAAAAGTAAGGAGAGACCGAAACAACCCACCCCTGTATCTGCACCACGCACTGTGCCATGCAGTCACAGGTAGTTAAAAACGTTTGCTCAGTGCCCACCGTGTGCATGCAGCAGAGAATCTGGCTGGGAGTTTAAGGGGAGGAGGGAAAGGGAAGTGAAGCACAAACAGAAATGGTGATTCATGATTACAACAAAACTGATCAGACATTTTTCATCATTATAAATAAAAACCAACCACCACCACGAGTCCACAGCAACTGAAGGGAGGAAAACACCAAGGGGGTAAAACAGGCTCAGATGCATTCACAGCTGTCGCTTGCATTATATCCCAACACGTGCAAACAAGATTTTAAGAAGTTTGAGACAGCAGCAATTTCTTGCCATCTGCATCCGTCCCTGATGTTTTGGTGGCCAACCTAGGGGTGGAATTCTTGTCTAAAAGCCACAAGGCAGCCTGAAACAAGGCCATTGGCTTTGACCTCTCTCCCCAAGAACACTGAAGACAAGAGACCCCCCAGCCCAGTGGGAGTGGAGACAACCAGTCGAGCTTGCAAACCTGAACAAACACCACACACCAAACCAACACGCTGGGAGTGTCAGGCGGATGGGCAAAAAGCAGCAGTGAGAAGTCAGCCAGCAGCTAACGAAGATTAGACACAAAAGCTGAAGCACAGAGTGCCCCCTTTACATCCTTATTTGAATAACAGAGTCAAAGGATTTCAGCTCTTGCACTGCCATGCAGGGAACCCCCACCAGGGGACATCAGCATGCGTGTCCCCAGCTGATGGAAACTAACCCCCCATCAAAACACTGCTACGTGGCTTAGGATTGCCGTGGAATCACAAGCCCCTCCAGACGGGTTCCCAACCTTACTGTTATTTCCTACCGAGCCCCTGATTGATAATCACCACTCAGCAGCTCATTTACATGCAATGCTGCCGCTCTGCGCCAGTGCACTTTTAAAAGTTTAGCACCATGTAACAAGAGCAGAAACACAAATCAATCCCCTTGTTCCTCACAGCTGTGGTCTTACAGCACTGTACTTCTCAGGGGCCTGGATCAAACCTAACCAATAATGCCACCTGAGAAGTAAAGCCGACTAAACAGACAACTGCCCAGTTCAGAATGTGGCTCCTTTGTGAGCCCGACACAGTCTGGATCCCACCCACAGGGGGTCCTGCAACTAGTTCCGCAACTCTGAAGTCTTCAAATTAATTATTTCTCCACTAGGGGGCAGAGACACAATTTCTCCTAAGTGAAAATCCAAGTGCAAGAATGACTAATATTAACATGATGATTTTACCAAACCAAACCCCATTACATAAGCTTAGAGTAACAAAAGCAAAATAAACCTACATTAGACAGGGGTTCAAACTCCTCAGGTGCTGTGATGCTCTCAGATGCCTTTGACATGCACAGATTCATAGATTTTAAGGGCAGAAGGGACCACTGTGGTCATCTAGGCTGAGCTAGAAATTCTTGCCTCAAGCCCATAACCATAAAGGGTGAAAACAGCTTTTAGAAAGACACCCAAAGCGACAGAGAATCCATCATATCCCTCAGTTAGATCTTCCAATTGCTGATCGCTCCCAGTGCGAAAAGCGCACCTTATTTCCACTGGGAATTGATCTAGCTTCAGTTTCAAGTCACCGATCTCCTCATGCCTTTGTCTGCTCCTGTAAAGGAGCCCTCCACTATCAGAAAGCTTCTCCCCAGGAGACACTTTTAGACTGTAATCAAGTTACCTCTTGACCTTCGGGCTTGGTAAATTAAATAAATTGAGCTTCTGAAGTCTCTTGTTCTAAGGCAGCTTTTCCAGACCTCAAGTCACTCTTGTAGTCCTTTATCGAATCTTTTGTATCAATAGAAGATTGACTAAGACTAGGTCAGGTGACTCCTTAGCAAATTAACTTACCAAGAAACAGTTTTTGATCATAAAAAAGGTATTACTACCTTCATGGTGAGTCTACAGCAGTAAACATACAGTTACACAAACCCATCTTAGCCAAGTGCCCTGTATCACCGAAGGTAATAATTTTACAAAGCATGCAGCTGCGGGGAGAGATCCTTTAGCATTTCCATTTAGCAGTTTCCCGGAAACCCAATAGATACACCTTCTCATAACACAAGAACTAGGGGTCACCAAATGAAATTAATAGACAGCAGGTTTAAAACAACAAAAGGATGCACTGTTTAAGGAGACACCATCAGTTTGTAATCTAGCCCTTTAAAAAACAAACACACATGTAAGTTTTAAATATTACAGTTTTGCCCAAGTTTCCCTTGCCAATTTCTGTAATTTTATAAATCACTTCTTTTCGGGTCAGTGCTCTCCAGCATATGCAAAGTGCACATTAATTTAAACACAAAAAACCCCACGCAGTGCTGCCCTGAAACCCGCAGAATTCAGACCCAATCTACAACCTCTTGGAGTTTCACTTGGGCCCCCCATCGCTGAACTGGCCGTTGCTTACACAATATTTGTACACTAACTGGCAGACTTGGCTTAAACAGAGCCAAGATTTTTGCTAGTGGGAGAAGAAAGACAATGAAATAATTCTGTGCAGGTGTTTCCTCCCATTAGCAAGTGTTTACTTCTGTAGATTAACACAGCTACATTGTTATGAATAAGGCTTTAGGCTATTAGATGGAGTTCAAAGGTGGAATGTAAGAGGAGAAACCTAGGAATGTTGTTCAGTACCTAGCCTCCAGCACTGAATGCATTTTAACAAATGGGTCGTTGTTTTGGGGCTGCTGTTTCTTTTCCCTGCTCCCCTCTATCAGCCCTGGTTAAGAGGGTTTTTCCAACCCTAAAGTTTCCTGAGGCTTGAGCTTCTTGTACAATGCACAATACAGCAGAAAATGACCAGCAGAGAGTACACTGGACGCTGCCTATGGTGTATGCAGCGCAGGACATGTAGGAGAGTGGTGGTCTATAGAGAGGCACCACAAGGTTATGTCTACACAGGGCTACATTAATGCCAACTGGGAACCTTTTAATTCACACCCACAGCATCCGCACGAGGGAGTTACAGTGCAGCACTTTGGTGCGCACTGCTCTTCACACCCCTGTAGTGCGAACTGCAGGGCAATGTAGACAAGCTCTTAGACTGCACATGGATCATCGCAGGGACCTCATTACCAGAGAGATATTGACATAACGGAGCCAGCACAGACAAGATCAACAGGGTTCGGAGGATGTGTCAGAGACAAATGTGTGTGGTTTGGCTAAGACAAGATTAAGTCACCTGAAGGATGAGAACACCAGAGAGGGACAAGGGATGCAACCATCATCGTCCATGATACCCCTCCCTCTCTTGGCTCAGGGACAGGGGCAGTAGAGGGAGCAGCTGAGCAAATGTGTGTTTATCATCCCTAGTTTCTATACAGAGTCTACATTATAGAAGTCAAGGTGCTCAGAACAGGTGCCAAGGCTCCTATGTCCGTATTTAGGCACCCACATAAGTGGCCTGGTTTTCTAAAGTGCTGAGCGTCCAGAAGCTCTCACTAAAACTAATGGGAATTCATTGGTGTTGAGAACCAGTTAAAAAAAATCAAGCCCCCAATTCAGTTTCTAGCTATGGATTTAAGAGCCAAATTTGTAGGCACTCATTCATGAAAATCTTGGTCCTATCACAGCTTACGTCTTCTAGCTACCCGAGTTCCGTCTGAAGTGTCCTCATGTGCCATATCCCAGAGCAGCACGCGGAAAATAAAATCACAAGTCCATTAATTCTTAATGGCTATAAAACATGAAAAAAAAAATGTTGGCGTTGTCTCCACTTTGAAAGGCAGGTCACGCATGCTCCCATTCAGCTCTGCTTCACCTATTTCAAAATAAATAGGGTGGAGCCTTTTCGCCCGCACACTCTGTTCTTTAGGGAGCTTCCTATACCCTTCTGTATTTTAGATTTGCTTCCATTGATTTCTTTCATTCTTCATTTGGAAAAAAACAAGTGGAATCCAGCACTTTGCTCTCTCTCCCTGGTATCTTCTGATGATTAGATTTAAGGAATGTCGATTTCAAATAACTTCCATCCCTCTCCCCAGTCAACGAAACTAAGAATGACATCCAAATCCTTCTCTGTGGTGTTGCCCAATCACAAATACATGGTAAAATCTAAAGCGCACTTACAATGAGACAAAGAACAAGGGACTGCAACATGCCCCAAATCAGCACGTTAATAATTATAGAACCCCCTCTGTAGAGCTAAACAAGCAATACTGATGAAAACCACTAACGGGAACTGACCTAGAATAGGTCTCTTCCGAAATATTAACTCCCTCCAAGAGCAGCTATGTTTACCAGGTACAAGGAGGGCGGCTTAAAGCTGCATAATATGCTGCCAAACACTGGTTCAAGAGTGTTAGCTGTTTCTTGGTGCTCTGTCAGTTTCATAGGCTTCCCTTCATGGGAGTAATATTATACTATTGAAGTCTTAGTGATGTGGATCCCTCACTAAGGCCTCGTACACACAACAAGATTTGCCAGACAACCCTCCTGGTGCAGTAGCTTTTACTAGACCACCAAAAGCACTTGTATGCTGACATACCTGGGTCCATGCTAGGGGTCTTCCCGGTAGAGAAAAATCACCATCCTAACCAACATTACTATACCAGCACAAGTTTCTAGTCTAGTTTCTAGGGCATGAGAAGATACTGCAGACAAGCAGCATGCCAGTAAGTGAAGCTCTCTACTAGTCTTAGTCTAAGGTAGGGGTGAGCAAACTTTTTGGCTCCGGCTGGGGGGCGGGCTCTGGGATGGAGCCAGGGATGAACTGTTTGGGGTGCAGGAGGGTGCTCTGGGCTGGGATCGAGGGGTTCAAAGGGTGGGAGGGGGGGGATCAGGGCTGGGGCAGGGGGTTGGGGCATGGGGAGAAGCTCGGGGTGCAGGCTCTGGGCAGTGCCTACCTCAAGTGGCTCCCGGAAGCAGCGGCATGCCCCTTCTCTGGCTCCTATGCGGAGGTGTGGCCAGGCGGCTCTGTACGCTGCTCTGCCCGCAGGCACCGCCCCTGCAGCTCCCGTTGGAGCACCAGAGGGGGCCATTGGAGCACGTAGCGGCTGTAGCAGGGCCATGCAGCTGCTTCCGCAGGCCATGTGGAGTGGCCCCCGACCCTGCTCGCCAGCTAGAGTGCCAGAGCAGGAAAAGCCCCAGACCCCGCTCCCCAGTGGGAGCTCGAAGGCTGGCAGGACAGATCCGTTTCACCGGCCGTAGTTTGCCCATCCCAGTCTAAGGTTTCCATTAGAATAAAGACACTCATCTACTTTCTTGCTCTTAATTGGCTGATTGGCATCAATTTAGAGACTTGCTACCGAAACTGATGTGTGTTATAGCAGCTCATAAGGGCCCCACTCAGGGATCAGCACTAGACACTGGATGTGAAATAGAGTCCCTGCCCCCAAAAGCTCCCAATCTCAGCATGCTTGGTTTCAACTCCAGCACATGCCGTGAATTCATCAGCATCTTTGCAAGGAGCTGGAGTGATCCTGAATAACTATTAAACTATCCTCCCTTGTAAATATTCCAAAACGTGCTCAGAAGACTCAGCCTACTGGGGAAAGAATGTGTCTCTCCAATAACAAAGGTGTTTGGAGGATGGGGGGGTTAAATCAACCTCCGAAAGAAGTAGCTATGACTAGTTCCAAATGGATTATTACATGTTTTCTCTGGCACATGGGTGAAATATCAGATGAGCTACACCGAAAATACAGACTTGCTTGCAATCAGAGAGGTAGCAACTTTGCCCTCTGCTAAAAGGGGTTATCTTTAAGGCCACCACATATATTTTTCTGTAGCTTTTGTTCTGTTACAGGATTTGTACTGCATGGTTGTATCAATCATGCAGATGCAGGCACTTTAGGGGAGATGTAAGAGAAATGCAGTTTTGTGCAATTACCAGGAAAAAAAGAAGTGAATGAATAAATATGGGCTTGTCTACACTTAAAATGCTGCAGCAGCACCGCTGTAGTGCTTAGGTGTAGACAGTACCTACGCCTGCAGGAGAGATTCTCCCGTCAAGGTGGGAAATTCACCTCGCCGACAGGCTGTAGCTAGGCTGATGGAAGAATTCTTCCATTGACCTAGTGCTGTCTACACAGGGACTTAGGTTGGCTTAATCACTCTGCTCAGGGGGTATGGATTTGTCACACCCCCGAGCAATGTAGTTATGCCAATCTAATTTTCTAGCACAGACCTGGCTATAACTGCGAAGTCCAGCAGTAGTTTGTGGCTACTGCAAAAGGTGTCCCCCCATCACTGTAGCAAATCCACACGGTAGCTAGGACAACAGAATAATTCTTCCGTAGTGCCTATGCCAGGGCTCAGGATGGCTTACTTTTTCACACCCCTTAGCAACGTAGCTAGGTCAACCTAAATTTTGGGTGTAGACCAGGCCAAAGAGACACTGATTTATTACACATTGCCTTGGAGGCATGGGAGGCCATCGGGGAAGAGAGCAGAGGAATTTTTGGCTCTAAAACATCTTGCCTGAAATTCTGAAACCCAAATGAGTCTTTAAGAGCCCCATTACCTCCACTTGTGCTGCATCTGCAAGAAGGAGTAATTTGAAGGGGCTGACGTTGCTGAGGCTGTCACTGGAAATCCCCCACGTTCCCGTAATACTGATATCAAACTAGGGCTGCGTGGGGACAGAGGAGGGTTGAGGGGAAACAGACCCCGGAACCAGGATCTCTCATATCCCAGGCTAGTGCCCCGATCACAATGTCATCCTTCCTCTCAGACAGTCTCTTACCATGGGAATTTATAACGCTGCCCACTATGGGGCCCTATATCTCAGTTGGAGCCTCTAGTCTTTACCCTCCTCCTATGTTGAGAAATAAATTCTTTTTAACTGTGCGCATCTTCTATTCCGTTCATAAAGTCTAAGAAGAAATAAAAGGAGGAGGAGGATCCCGCAAACCACCGCTCCCAGAACGAGTGGCATCCAGAAAGGAAAAGCAACATGCAATGCTAAAGAAAACCCTGCTGCACTGGTAAGAATAACAAATCTAAGCCTTCCACTGCGGTAAATGAGGCCTTCAAAACCAGACTGTCAAAAACATGATGTTCAAAACTTTGCTGTGTTAAATTTATTATTTTTACCAGCCCTGTGCAGCAAAACATATTTGAACTTTAATCAATTCCTGACAGGCTTATATAAACATTATAGGAATTTTGTCCACTGGCGTATTTCTTTCTCTCAAGGCTGTAATAAATATGTCAGTTGCAAACCCCATTAGCTCTTTCTCTATCATCTTGCTGTCTCAAGTCACTGCCTTTATAGTGGCAATACAAATCCCTTTAGGCCTCCACAGTCGTTTTTACACACAGAGTAATTAAAGGCTGGGCACATTGTCATGTTTTAATTCAACAAAGAAAAAAGGTACTTTTCAGCTATTCTGAATACTGCTGAGTGGGTCCCACACTGATATTACCACAGTGGAGTTCCTGGAGTTATGTTGCTGGATTTCCTGGTTTCTTAGTCGAAGGGGAATGTCCAGATGAAAACAGCCACCGTATCCCACGTTTTCAGAAGTCGGGCACAAGTCATGGATGCACACAAATACTTCCTGACATATGCGTGGCCAAATCCCACTGGCCAGCACCCTGGGCAAACAGGACAGGGTGTGTGCACTTTAGCATGCACACTTGTGGACAGCTGGGCTCTTACCTAGTTATAAAAGGAGAAAACAATCCCTTTAAGTGATACCCGTGGAAAATTCACAATTTGAAGAGGAATTACAGTGTCAGAAATAGCCCCATCACTTTTTCCCCTTCCTCTTCTCCACTTCAAGCATCTGTTTTGTGCTCCCCTCCTGATCCTCTCCCCCCATTCTACCATTCCCCCTCGATTTCATCTGGGGCACTGCAAGCTTACTCTAGCAATTAGACTTGTCACTGTGAAAATACACCTGCTCCTGCTTCAGTGATTCAAGCCTCAATGAAAGGGCATATTTTTGAGTGTCAGAACTACAGGCCAGCAGTGTTCTACAGGACACCATGATTTTTCAGGAACCAACCCATGGTCTCGCTCAGCAAATTCTCCAAAAATCCCCAACCTTAACTGAGGATACGAAGATGGATTGTGACTGACGTTAACTGGACTAGAGCCTGGGCTGAAGATAGAGTCTTGCATTGAAAAGAGCAAGATAAGTGACCCCGGGGGGTATCGAGTACTGTGTTTAAATTTAAATCACACTCTAATCTGGAGTTAACCAGTTATGCAAATGGTTGCCCTATTTACAGTTCATTGATTGCAATAGCTTTTTAAAAAAATTACAGATTAACTAGAACATACGTAAAGCACTTTACTGAACTCAGACTGCTTCATGTTTCAAAAGGTCCTATACTCAGACAGTCTCCTCCTCCGCTCCTCACCATTCAGGAATGATGCATGTAGTTCCTTCCAAAAGCAAATGGCATCATCAGAAGTAAATTCATGCCATTTGAAAAGCGCGCGTGGTGTTTTAATATGGCATTGTGATCACTTCAATGACTTAAGACTTAGAACCAGAGGAGCTTTAGACAGCTCTCATGTGAGCACTGCAGGAAAAGCACACAGACCAGGCACCAGCAGGTTTCCATTTTCACAACAGGAACCTAATAAAGCAGGTGGAGTGCGCCCCACTGAAGAGGGTACCCCACTAGAACAATAACCCTTGCAGTTAAGCACCGGCACCCTGCAGCAGGCTCCTCATAAAGGGTGGGTTGCACATAAAATCTACAGCTGGTCAGACATTTTCCAGTAAAGCTGCTCCTGCAGGAACAGATCCATTTTGACAAAATTTAATTTGGGGGGGGGGGGGGGAATGAAACAAAGCCTTTCTATAAAGGTTGAAACGTCCCATTTTGCCTTATCAGAATGTAATGTTTCTATTTGTTATTTTGAAATGTTATTTTGCAAATTATAATAAAGTCAAAATTGGAATGAAACATTTTCGGTTTATCAAAATGGAGTGTTAACCTGAAATGATTCGCATTCCCCCCCCCCCCAAATGTCTTTTCACAAAAAATTAACAAAAAATTGCTTCTGATTTGGAACTACCACCAAATTTCAGAATATCAGAATTTCCCATGGAACAGAAAATCCAAGTTTCAATCAGCTTTAGAAAAATCTCTTATAAACTGACATTTGATAAATGAACACAGATGTATATTTTAACCCACCCATCACTTACATACGGGGCTGGCAGTTTCTCCTTAGTGTTCTAGCAGTTTCAGCTTATTGTCTTTGTAATGGATGTTCACATATAGGATTCTACGAATCATTATCAAATGAGTACATCATCCTCTCTCTGTCTTTGGTCTTTTTAGATTATAAACTCCAAGGCAGGAATCGTGTCTTTTTTCTTTTATTTTTTTAAATATTTAACTACAATGCCTAGCACACTGTAGATTCTACTAAGACTTTGTCTATACTAAAAAACTAAAATTGATTTAAAAATTGATTTAAATAAGCTGGTGCAAACCCATAATGTAGATGCACTTTAATTTATCTCAAGATAGTAACTTACCAATGCAAGTTAAACCAACCTAAGCAAGAATTAAACCAGTTTATCTGTGTCTACGTGAGGGTTTGTACCAGCTTGACTAGAGCAATTTTTAAATTGATTTAAACTGCTGCACTTTACTAGTGCAGACAATGTCCAAGAGCCGTTGTATTAAAGGCTACTCAGACAAGTGAAGTAAATCCACATCTGGTTTATGTTACAGCTGCCATCTTTGGCCAACACAGGGACTGAAGTGGGTACCTCTAGAGCAGGGGTCTCAAATTCAAGTGACCACGAGGGCCACCTGAGGACTAGTACATTGGCCTGAGGGCCGCATCACTGACACCTCCCCCCCGCCTCCCTCGGCCCCGCCCCGCCTCTTCCCACCCCAACCACTTCCCTGAAATCCCCACCCCAACTCCGCCCTCTCCCTGCCCCCAGGGGGTGCAGGAGGGATGAGGGGTGTGGCAGTGGATCAGAGCAGGGAGTCGGGGTGCAGGAGGGGTGCGGCAGGGGGCTCAGGGCAGTGGGTTGGGGTGTGGGGTGCAGGAGGGGGTTTAGGGGAGGGGGTCAGGGTATAGGGTATGGCGGGGGCTCAGGGCAGTGGGTTGGGGTACAGGAGGGGTTCGGGGGGGGTGAGCTCTGGCCCGGTGTGCACCGGGGGCAGGGCAGGCTCCCTGCCTGTCTGCCCTGCACCCGCGCCGCTCCAGGAAGCAGCTGGAACGTGGGCGAGGAGAGGCACAGGGGTGTGTGTTGCTGTTGCTTCAGGCACCGCCCCAGCATCTCCCATTGGCCGGGAACAGGGAACTGCGGCCAATGGGAGCGGCTGGGGGCGGTGCCTGAAGCAACGTAAACACACACCCCTGCGCCTCTCCTCCCCCACGTTCTTTCCTCTTCCCGGAGCAGCGCGGGGGCAGGACAGGCAGGCACGGAGCCTGCCCTGCCCTCACTGCGCACCAGGCCAGAGCCACTCTAGGTAACGCTGGGGGCTGCAAGGAGCTTGTGGGCCACAGAAAATAACCTCGCGGGCCACGTTTTTGAGACCCCCTGCTCCAGAGCTAAGCACATTAACCTCTACAGCTTGAGTCCAAGAGCCAGGCTGCAGCATAGCAGGGCTGGAACAAACTCTGATCCTCTTCAGAAGGGGCACACGGAGGAGAGTGAACATTTTGGATGTGACAGATCAGCGTGCATCCCTGCCAAAAGATTTCCCAGCAAGAGTTTTGAAAAATAAGGTTGGGGTGAAGTTTAAGATCATTTTAATAAGATCATTTTAAACCTGCATTTTCATATTCTTTATGAAGTTTCTCCCATAGAGACATCCCTGCTCCATAAAGCTCCAAAATCAATCTCAGCATTCTTAGCCATCCAGTTACGATGCCATTCCACAGCAGCGAGTTTTCTCCACTAAGATTATCAAGGCCTGAGCTTCCCATCTTGAAAGTTAACCACAGGTTTCAAAACTTCTGCAGCAACGATAGGCTACACAAATATGCAATCCAGAGACTATAAGGATCACTACTCATGTGCACTGATCCACAGAGACAGCAAGGGGAAAAACCTGTAAAATTCATCTGACAGGGTGAAAAATGAAAGCCAAGTGAAACAACACAATCTGTCAAAAGAAAACACAACAAGAAACCCTCTGGAAAAAACAAAAAAAAACCCGCAGCTCGAGTGAAAGTTTCTATTAAGCAACAACTGGTACACTTTTTTCTGGAGGATAACCAGGTAGGTATAGTTGCCAGACGGCACACTGGATATACTTTAAAAAGGTATCAGGGAAGTATCTAATTTAGCAAAGAACCTAAACACAGACAGTGGCTCATTTCCACCTCGCACTGAAAAGAGTTGTCAAAAAGTTTACACAGCTCCTATTTTGCTTGCCAACAGGCTCCAAAGTATTTGCACCCCACAAGTTCTCTTGCAGGTTTCACCCCTTCCCTCTGGGCTATTTCCATTTAAGAAGAATTCGATCCATATCGCCTGACCCTGCACCATATGCCTGTCCCACATAACAACATGCAGAATGCGGAGTTAAAGGAAATCCCTCTCTGTACCAGCTGGGCATTATTTGGAAGGCAGTTTTTCCCCCGAAGTTGGCAAGGCTTCACGAGAGCTTCTTAGAGGGAGAACGCAGGTTGAGCTCTGGGGAATGCCACTGACTTCTCATCAGCCAAATAAAATTTACTATGTTAGCTATGCAGCATAGGGAACTCTGGGAGCTTTGGCATCTCTGAATGGGAGCACTCGATAGTTTCAGTTGGAATGTAATTCTCCCTAGCATTGTGATTTTTTTGTAGCTACCATCTCTGACAGTACATGTCCACTGTAATACAGTACATCCAGAGCATGAGGACTGATCAATCTACAGCATAAGTATTCAGCAAAGCTAAAATTAAACTATAAAGCAGAAATATGAACTGAACACCAGCAAGGCGGGAAGGAGAATATGGTCTTCTCAGCAGAGTCAGAAGTCTCCATTTAAGACCACCACTACAAAAATATACGGTAAGGAACGGTCACTCTCTGGCAGGGATATGGACTGGCTGGCCCATTACAAGGCTCCCTCAGCACACAAGCTCATTGTGTGGATGCAGTCATATTAGTATACACCCCTTTATACCATTATAGCTATTCCCTAAGAGGGGAATAAGTTATACTGGTATAAGGCACTTTCACACGACTAACTAACTATGTCCACACTAGTGTAATTATATTGACTGAGCGGAGTGGTAATGAATCACACCCTTAACTGACATAATTAAACTGGCACAACATCTGTCTATAGAAGAGGCTTAAATGGGGGCTTAATGTTGTTTAAGTCCTTGGGGAAAGAGGATCCGCAGACAGTCCCACAAAACTAAGGCCTGATCTACTCTACAAAGTATTGCTGGCATGGCCATCCTGGCTAGGAGTGTGAAAAGGCACATGCGCGCACACACACACATGCACGCACACACACATGCGCACAACTGGCAAAATCCCTGGTGTAGATGCAACAGAAGAGTGCTTTTGTCGGTGTAGCTAATGTCGTTCCAGGAGGAGGAGTAGCTCTCCCTGCAGAAGGACTCCTGTCAGCATATGCTCTCTCCCCACTAGGGGGCTTTGTCTGGTACAGCTATACCAGCCTCAAGGCTCTGTAGTGTAGACAAGCCCCGACAAATAGGCAGCTTCCAGAATATGGTCTTGTTCCCCTTTCCCCCCCGCGCACACACACAAAACCCCCATTTTCTCCTTCTTCTTCTAGCTTTCCCTCATATACTTCTTGCATTTTCTTCCACCCACTGTACCACCACATTCCAACCCTATCGCCCAAGCTGTTCCACACACCAGAGGAGCTCCCATCGCTTCCACCTTCCCTTCAGTTACTAGAAGACCCAAATTAACATGAGGGAGGCAAGCAATTATATATATGGAAATATAAGCAGCATCCAAGATATGCTAGGTTCTTTAGACGGATTTTAATTTCTATGGTCCAGTGGTCATCTTGGCATGCAAGAGTCTGATCTTGCAAGAGACTCCATTAAAATCAGACCTCTATGCCTACACAGAGCCCCTTAACTGTAATGGGGCCCCATGTGCACTCCGAGACCAACCTGCACAAACCTTGGACTTGGGACTGCAGAGAAACAAGTCAGACAAAAAAAAAAATCTGTTTATTATGGAAATGAAGTTGCCTTTTTTTAAAAAAATTTCCCCATAATTATAAGCCCTCATGTTCTCATTAGCATTTCTGTAATACCGATTCCTAGAGTGGGCATATTTGTATCTGTATGGAAGTACTTAACCACTGTAGTTTATGTAAATTTGGGAACGGCATAATCTCCATACCAGTCTATGGCTAAGATATACCAGTATAACTGCATTAACACTACAGCTTACTCGGTATAGCTATAATAGGCAGCAAAAATCATAGCCATGCGAGTATAACCTTACTAGTGACCTCAGAGGCCAATCATGCAGTACACCTTGAACTCCTAATCCAGTTTGTCCTGAGCTAAATCATCAAGGCTGATTGATGGCTGTTGAGGTGCAAAACCTTTAGTCAAACTCAACCGTTTCTTCCACCTTCCTCACAAGCCTGGTACACAGGTATGCTACACATGGCTTTGCAGGTTCACGTCTGCCATGATCACACCGCCCTAAGTGACAAGACAGGAGAAAGTGCAGGCTTTGTTTAACAGGAGATCTCTGAGCAGATCTCCTTATAACAAGCACAGCAGAGTCTGTCAGAGAAGCTAGCAGATTAGGAACACCAGCCCAGCAAAGGCTTAGCATTTTAGTCCTTTCCTGGCACTCTTCCCCCTAGTACATAAAACCCTGCAAACCAGCGAGAAAGACTGTGTGCAAGCTCTCTTCACACGCTGCCCACCAAAGAGCACGTTTTGAAATATATTGAGTGTCTGAAACATCTGCCTGTCTGGAATCAGCTGTACGCCGTCTCATCATGAGAAAGACTGAAAATGTTTTAGTCACAGGGGAACCTGTAGCCAGCACCACTGGAGTCTAAGCACTAGTGGCAATGATAATGAAAGAAAGCTCTGGGTAGCTTTAAAGTTGAATTAGAATCATGACAACTCAGTCTGTGACTCATTCAAGCAGCTTGTCACAACAATCAAGAGAGGTTGCTTTGTAAGATTCTAGAAAAATCCATTCACCCACGGCCTGCAAAGAAATGAATCGGTGCATAAATTAGTGATTAATGCATTAGACCAGGACACGAGAGAATCACAATTTATTCCTGGTTCTCACACTGAAAAGTCCCTAGGGATCTAAGGGAATTAGGTGCGTAAGCCCGGAAAGCCAAAATCTCAGCCAAACCTCTCTACGACCCAGTTTCTTCAACTGTAAAACGGGGCAGATACTAATTTACAAGGTAGTTGTGCACCTTAGTTCATTAGTATTTGCAGATTGCTTAGGGGGGGGGGGATCTATAGATGGAACGGTTTATAGTATCAGAAAGCACAAAAATGGTTTTAAAGCAAAATGAGTATGAATATTAATACATCAAAAACAGTCTCCAACATTTTCTTAGAAATTAGAAAAGAAACCTCCGCCCATTATAAAATGTAATTTGAAGACAATTTATTTAAGGGACAATAAAGGAACTGCCGTGCTTAAATGGCCGAATGGGACACTGCCAATGTCCTTCCTCCAGCAATGCCCAATACTAACAGAGAAGCTTCAGGAGGTAGCTCAACTCTTACTTCCACACTCAACAGAACATCCCTGATCAACTATGGCAATAGGGAAAAGTACTGCATGTGCCACTCCTGGGGGAATTCTGTGCACAATATTTTAAAATTCTGAAAAATTCTACAAATTTTATTTGTCACAACAACACTGCATAATCACACCAGTTTAAATTATTTTGGTAATTTATTGCAAAATACCTGTCAGCAAGTATGTCTGTAACAATACGGACACACACAAAAATTCCCCCCGGAGTAGAGAGTTAAAGAAACCCCTATGCCAACCTACTTCCTGTTTCTTTAAGCTCTCCCCACCCTCCAGGCCCAGCTGGGGGGCCAGATACCTGCATCCCCCTCCCCCACAGGACCACAGCCACAGGGACTCCCTTGCCCAGATACCCACATCCCCTCCACACCAGAGCCCAGCTGCAGGTTCCCGCCACCCCCCAATCCAGACACCCACCCCCCTCCCCTCCAGAGCCCAGCTGTGGGGTCTCCCCTTGCTCAGATACCCGCACCCCTCCCCACCAGAGCCCAGACATCCACCCCTCTACCCCCCAGAGCACAGGGATCCAGAGCCTGATGCTGGGTTCCAGGCTTGCACAGAGTTTCCTGCACATCAATGTCTCCTCCCCTCAGGGTGTGCGGGGAACTGCAGCTTCCAGGAACCTTCTAGCTCCTCCCCCGTTTCCCTTCTATGTGCAATCTGGGCCCTGCTGACTCCAGAAGCCCCTAATGGCAGTCAGCAGCACTGCAGCCCATTTCTGTGGGGGAAAGGAAATTCTGCGCCAAAAAACATTAATTTCTGCAAAATTCTGCATTGCGCAGTGGCGCCGAATTCCCCCAGGAGTAATGTGCATGCATGCGTGTTTCTTCTCCGCTCCCCAGCTAGCCATCTATTTATGCCCTGAAACAAACTGGAAGCAGATAGCAGCCTCTGTAATTTATATTCTGGTGCACAGAAGGTATCACAATGGCTAGAATTCTGGATATATTCATATTAAACAAAATAAATGTCTCTCATTTCCTGGGATAATTTATTTTTCCATATATGTAGGATCTAGCATCACCTCTTCTTTCTTATTGACTTGAAATTTTATAGCCTCGATATCTTTATTTTAAATTGAATGTATTTGTTCGTTTTATGCATCTTAGAGCATAGAGTATTTTCTCTTGACTGTCACAGTTCTGAGATGATAAATAACTGGAGAGCAGTTGTCACATACATCATGTTTGGCAATACAGAGCTTTGTTAATATAGACATAAATGGGGACATCTTCACTCTATTTTCATTCCCCACTCAACATGAAATCAAACAAAATGAAAAGTGAGGATATATCAGAAACAGCATCAGAGATAGAAAACTAGAGCACATAAAGCTTTATATTTCTTCTCTGAATTCAGAGATTGTTTAAAATGCAACAAAATAAGTAAAGTATAATCCAAGGGGCACAATGTTGTCAATATAAATTTGTATTTTCCCCCCTCAACAAAGGCAGCTAAGGAGTGAGTTTCTGAGAGAAATACAACATTCCTCCTTCTCAACAAGCCTTTTTAAAGTTCAGGTTGTTTTCTCTCTGTTATACTTTGACAGAGTTTGTCGGGTAAGAGAGGAATATTTTCCCAACGAGGTAATGTATAGGTCATAGAACATGTTTGCATTGACAATTGCAAATACCATATTTCATGAGTCCCCGGACTCATCTGAAGCGTACATCCTCCACAGTAAATGTAGCTCAGTTGTACCTAAAATGCACCTCAAAGTCTAAAATTCAGCTGCAGATCAACTACTTTCAGTCAGGAAAGCCTATTGGCCTAAGTTTTCAGATGTGATGAGCGACTTGGGTTCCTGAATAAAGACACCTTTAAAGGGGCCTAGTTTTCATAAAGTGCTGATCACCCACCCTCTGAAAAAAACTGACCCTTCTAAAAACCATCTCATGTCTGGACACAAAAAGAGCCAATCAATATCACCAACCACTTTGAACCTGAAATTTAGGCCACTGGTTTCACCAGCACTTGCGGGTTCTCCACCATGTCTGTGCAGCTACAAATGCAAACACATAGAAGGCAGCAATCTTCCTTCTCTTTGGCACCAGTTCACACACATTCCTCTTCCTCCTTCATTGTCATGGGTCTGAATCCCCATTATCCAAGAGCAGGAGGAGCTAAATCAGTCAGACACAGACTCAGATATTTATAATGGAAGAAACAATCGTAGGTCCAACCACAGAACTCTCCCCATCTCATCCAGACCTAAGAGATACCATTGCCTCATTTCACTGACTGCCACCCACTCCGCCCTCAAGAAATTCAGAATTCCTGCACCATCTCTTACTTTTCCACACTAACTTGTTTATGGCAGTAAAAAAAAGTTTGCATGGAACAATTCTTTACTAATATTAAAGATCTCTCTTTGCACCAGGCCCCTTTTAGATCAGTTTTAATGTAAGGAGACTACAATTTCACAGCAAATCCAAGCTGTGTCTGCTTTCAACTAGCATGGTTCCTCTAGCTAGGAGAGCACACAAAAGATCACACTCTCAATTTAACCCCTAGCGGTCAGGCTAGGAATTGGACAGCGAACAAGCTGCAGACAAGTGTCCATCCATCCTCAGTGACTGGATTGCAGCGCTTCTGCATATAAAGTACCTTGCTGGCACTTCATCTGCTTTCAACCCTGCATTTGGCAGAGAGCAGCAAAATCCACAACTGTCCCACTAGGAGAGATGGAAATTATCCATCTTTATCCTCCTTGATGTGCAACAATCCTAAAGAATGCAAGCTGTTTGTTTCATTTAAGCCTCATGCTGGGGAAAAAAAAAAAGAAAGAAAGTCTGTTTATCTGCCAGCCACCTTCCTCCTTCCAACTTGTTTATTTCTTCTCTCGTCTCCATTTTTCTGTTTGCTTCCTGTGTTTAATGTATTCAAATATCCCCATGTCCTGTTTGCGATGGCATCTTTATTTAGGAGCACAGTCCACCAGGTTGTACGCTTTCCCCTTGCCTTCAGAAAGCAGGCTATGCCCAGCGGGAACAACCGATTATAGATAATTGTGCTTGGGAAAAACAGATCACTGAAACCAACTGGAACAATGAGAGAGATGACATTGGGTTTGTACTGGCAAGAGCAAAGGACAATGGGCCAGTGGTGGACCTGCCAAGAAAGAGGCAGGGCAGGGCTCACCAACCACTGGCTGGATTGCAGCCAGTTTAGCCATTGTTTTCCTTTGCAAGTTGAAATCATTCACAGCTGTTTAGACCCAAAATTTGCTCTGGAAACAGCTTGTTGCAGGCACGCCCCAAGTGACCACTTAAAGTCCGCACATGCAGCTTCAACTAGAATGCCGTTTGACCTTTAAAGACAGTCACCAGCAGCCACAATATTTTTGCTGGGCCTTTCGTGGTCACAACTTTTCACAATATCTTCTGGTAGCATCCTACCATAGCCATCGGACAAGCAGCAACTCCAGAGTGATTGACAGGAGGTGCTGTTTCAAAGTGGAGAGGAAGGGAGAGCAAATAGCAATAGCCAGAAATATCAGACAGGACGATGCTACCGGATTTAAAAAATGATGAATACGACTGAGAATGGTAGAAAAGCGAAGGAAGAAAAAGTGCAATTAACCCAAGAAGAGACAGTATGAAACTCAGAGATTTTTAATGTATGTTGAGCATTTGAGGCATGTAGTGCAGGCACTCCTAGCCCTTGTCTACATGATAAAGATGTACCAGTTAACTTAAGGTATGAGTTTAAACTGATTTTTTTAGTTAAGCTGGTGCAAAGTCCAGTGTGGATGCTCTTATTTCATAATACCACCTAGCTCTTAGACAGCACTTTTCATCAGAAGATCTCGAAGCACTTTACAAAGGAGGTCAGTATAATCATCCCCTTTTTCAGATGGGGAAACTGAGGCACAGAAAGAGGAAGTGGCTTATCCATGGCAGGCTAGTGGCAGAGCTGGGAAATGAACCCAAGTTGCAGGCCAGTGCTTCATCCACTATTGGGAACAGGTTTAAGTCACATTCAAATAAGCCACTCAGACTAAAACAAGGACATCCACACAGGGTTTGCACTAGTTTAAAAAAAACAACAAACTAAAATCGGTGCCACTTTTTCATGTGGGTCTGATTTCAGAGAGTGCTGGTTGCAGAGGAATTAAAGACGGGAACTCGAAAACGCTTTAGAACTTTTCAGGTTTATTAAGAAGTTGCTTGGTGGCCTCCACCCACTTCCTAACACGTGAGAGCACGTTTGGAAAGGGGGTGTTCCCCAGAAGAGCAGTTCTCAACAGGGGGTCCGCGAACCCTTTCATGGGGGCCACTAGGTCCTGTGGCTAAAACCCAGAGCCCAAGCCCCCCCTGCAGGAGTTGAAGCCCCAATCCCCAGCACCCCCTGCGGGGCTGAAGCCGGGAGCAGCTGGGCTGAATTCCAGAGCCCCGAGCCCTGGTGCTCCCCATGGGCCACAAGCCCTGAGCCCAAGGCCAGAGTTAGGGGGAGGACAGGGATGCTGCCCTCGCCACACACACACACACACACACACACACACCCCCGCCCCAAAGCTGCAGAGCAAGAACAGGGCAGACCCAGGGCAGCCACACACACACACACACCCTTCCACCTCCTCCTCTCCCCACCCCCTGGCCAGGGAGTGCGGGACAGCTGCTGCTCTCTGGCTGGTGCCATGGGGCAGGCAGCCACCTGGTGCAGGGGACTGAAGCTGCTCCTCAGCTCCCAGCCCCGTTTGCTCCCACAGAGGCAGTCGGTAAGAGCTGCCCGGGCAGGGGGACCCCGCTCCATGGCTGGCAGAGCCCTGGAGGGCAAACAGGAACCGCAGGGGAGCCCTCCCGGCACAGCCCCCAACTACCCCCCTGCCTGCACAAAGCCCTTAGCTACCCCTCACGGCGAGCTGAGCCCTCTACCTTTGAGTTAGAATTTTTGGTTTTGTGCCCCATCCCTCCCGTGCCCAGACAGGCTGGGTGGCCTGTTGAGGGGAGTCGGGGGGGGGGGGGAGGTGGCGCTCCTTCCCCAGACCCCGCCATGCAGAGCTGGCTGGAGCCCCGCTGGCCCTTGCCCACCCAAAACAGAAGTCAAACGACACCTATGCCCGAGCCCCCTCCTGCCCCAGAGCCCCTGCTCCCCCAACTGGACCCCGGAGTTTTTATAGCATGTTGTGGGGGGCATCAGAAAGAAAAAGGCTGAGAACCCCTGCCCTAGAACATTGATCCAAACCCTTTCAGGCAAAAAAGGGAATTTCACTTCACTCTGGGTACTTTTCATTTAAAACTAGGTGGTCGTCCTTCCCTTCCCATCCCCCATCCCTTTTAAATAATAACAATAAAAATTAAAATTAAAACAAAACCCACCCACACACTTAGAACTTCAAGACAACCTAAAAGCAAATCCTCTCAGCTATTTAGGGCTGCCAAAAATGAAAGCAAAGGAAGCCACAATGCAGAAGTTCACCTCTGATGAGGCTATAGAAAACGATGATCTTGTCATGGATACCAATAGACAAAAACCAGAAATGGTCTGTATATCATGTCACATTCCTATGTCACTAAAAAACAAAATTGAAACTGACAGTCCTTGTTAATAATAGCATGTTATGTAACCTGGAGTTGTTCTTCTCTACTGGAGTTGAGCAAATACAGGACCTTCTTAGTCCACTAATAAAAAGAAGAACAAATCTGATTGAACTTGCAAACACGAAAAGCTACCAGCCCTTAATGCAAAAAAAATGGGCCAGAACCATGCGCCCTGGATCCAGTCACAAACTGAAACCTAGATCCTGATCTGAAAGTTGTGACTTGGATCCATTTCTCAAAAGAATCCATCAAAATTAATTCTTTCAGAAAGTGCTGATCTCGGAAAGCTCTAAATATAGTTAAAGAAAAAAAAACTTTTACACGCTCTTAAAATTACAACATCAGAGCAATAAGAAGGGGTTAAACTATTCCCAGGCTAACGCCGTCAGTTACAGCATGGGGCTAACACACACAGACATGTTTACAAGCCCCACGAGTGAGAAGTTTACAAGAGAAGTGCCAGCACAAGTTGATCTGTAGCCTTGAGATTTATGAGCACGATAGCACACCTTCCTGTCTCTATGGACGGCCCATCTTTTACAGGTCATTTTAACCTTACACATCAGTGTTAATTTGGAACCTATGACTCACGATTCCTGTTTTCCACCACGTTCAAACCAATATTGCAAGGAAACTCTTGGGTTTTTTTTCCCTATAGCTTAGCTGTAGGATGAGAACAGGAAGGGCAGGAAGAGGTAAAAAAAATGAAACAAAACTCAAACTAACAATTCTGTTAACCTCTGTCTGATTATTTCAGAATGACACATTTCAGGATATCCATGTTTCATAGGTTACAGGACACACACCACTCTCAAATGGTAGAGAATTCAAGTGTTCAGCTAAACCATTACTGAATTTTTAATCGATGCAGAGCAAAAGGTTTTAAAAGAGAACAGCAACAGACCTTGTATGTCATGAACACATCTTGATTTACACTCACTTCTAATCACTTCCATTATGTGGCCCAGTGACCATTTTGGCTACATAGCTGCATTTCTGCATGTGGATGTGTTACATTTGCACTGGGCACGGGTAACAGGGACACCACCCACTGGCTAGTTTAACAGATTGGGTATGGAAGCTTTACATGCATGAAAAGGCAGCTGACAGCCCTGCTGGCATTCTCCCCGCTTATCTAAGCCAGCTATAGTAGAACAAAAGTGCTCCCAAGCAAGTTTCAAATTCTAGTCTTAAATAATAAGTTGTCTCAGCAGATGAAGCAGACGTGCTATAGGTATCAAAGGCTGACAACTCCCCGAGCGGTCCTTCTGGGAGGCCGTTCTTTGGCTTACGCACTGTTTACATGTGGTTGCCAAGGCTGGAAGCTTTTTAAATACTCTGCCTATTTAAACAGCTCTGAAGCAATAGGGCTCCACAGGTGAAAACCAGTCAAACAGGCCTATCAGGGGAGAGCGCGAGAGATCCAGATCAGATGTTCATAGCTAGCTTCAGTGTTATGAGTGAGTGGCTAATTTTGCACAGGCGTCAGATAAGACCTGCTAAAACAATAGCATCCTGGGGGCTTGATCTTGTGAGGTGTCCGGTGCTTCTTGCTTTCAGCTGAACAGCCCCTCTATCATCACTCAGGTTAGGAGCTATGGATCAGCCCTGGAGCAGCTTTTAAATGGACGGTTCACTGCTTTGTTCCATTTCAAAACGCAAGCAAGTACAGAGCCTGAGCCTGGGATGGAAAAATAGTGTGTAGGAGAAAGGGAGACAAGTGAGTTTACACGGAGCACAGAACAATGGGGCCCTGATCACTGCTGGGGCCCAGTGCAACTGTAATGCTAAAAATAAATAAATAAATAAAAATCATCAGTATTTGGTACTGATATTACAATAGCACAAAATGCCCTAAGCCAAATAGGAGCTCCATTGTTTTTCACACTGGGCAGTCCCGATCCCACAATCACAGCTCAGTGAATTCATTGGGGAAGGGTCCAGCCACTTGCAGAATCAGAACTTCAGAGACACAAGAATTAACTAATTAAGTAGCCTCAATCAAAACTCCTAACTAAACATAGAAAACTAGAGACAAGCAAGAACAAAATGCCTAAACTGCTGAACCACAATAATGAACGTAAACGCCCCGTGCTCCTTTAAAGGTCTCTTAATCGGTCAGCAGCTATTGCTTTCTGAGCACCATCACCTTTTCTGAAGCAACGTTTTAGTCCTATAATAATTCCTATAAAAACTGACATTCGTTCATTTCCTCTGGGAAACAACTGCTATTTCTCTCTCTCTCTCTCTCTCTCATGAGCACAACACTCAAGTCGCCAGGAGAGGGATAAGGTCAGGAGAAAACGCCTGGATTTCAGCCTTCAGGGAATAATTCCAATAGAAAACATATGCAATATTCTTGGTATTAAATGCTTTTGGCAAAGACCAAATTTGTTAAAGTTTCATTTTTGTTTTTTAAACCTCTGAAGTCATCTGTTTCCCAGAGCTGTTTTCAGAGACGGTATTGTGGGAAAGGAGAGATTTCACATAAAAGAAGCCAACATAACTAAATGGTAGACTGGGGCGAGGGCTCAGCTATTGCATGCTGACCAGTTATTATACACAGAGGTGTAGTTAAATACCTATTTTAGACAAGCTATTATTGCCCCTACACTGGAGGTTTATATCACCCAACTTGCTGGAATTACTCATGCCTTGGTTCAGATCCCCAGTTTGCGCAAGGAGGAAAAATAAATGTACATTCAAAGCAAACGTATAGAAGATCCTGATTTAGCTGAACCTCATTTCACGCGCAGAAAGTTTATCCCAAGATTTTGTAGCTATTTTGCTATAAATCCTAGAGCTTCCAGAAGAAGCGGAAAAGAAACCCATTTAATCATCCATCCATTTAATATTCGCATTTATTTTCTCCCCCAATACAAATCAATTTTTATGTTAGCTGGTTTTCTTCCCTACCTTCCCTGATTCTGCAGATGATAAAATTTCTACCTCAAATATTATAAAGGAAGCACCTAGTCCGTTAAAATGCCATCTTAGGTAGCAGCTCTGCTGTGAAGATTTCAGCGAAGTAACATACCATTTTTATTGACATCTTCAGTTCTTCTTGCCAGAGAAGAGTCCACTGTGTTCTTGGAAATCAGAACTGACAAAAAGGGCTACTACAGAGTAAGAGAGGCACCAGTGCCAAAAAGGAGCCCAGAAAGACTAGGCTATGTTTCCCCAGCAAATAAAAGGGTGACTGGTGCAGGTAAGTATACCAAACACTAGCTTTAATCTAGCTAACACAGATAACACTTAGTAGTGAAGACATGGCAGCCCAGCCTTCACCGTGCCCTGGCAGATTTGTATCCTACGCTGAAGTCTGTGCCACCACATGTTCACTGTGATGGTTACCCGTGTTAGCTAGGTTAAAGCTATCATGAGTATGCCAACCTTCAATCACACCTTCATTCGGGGTGCAGATGTCCTCCGAGAATCCAGCAGGCCACAACCATCCCTAAAGCAGCCAGGTCAGGGCAAGCCAGTAGCAGGGAAGATATGCGAAAGCCACAACCATGCTATTCGGTGGTGGGGTCAAACCTTATTTTTCCTTTACTCAGATTTGCACCTCTCCTCCTCCTTTCTCTACTTTTTACATTCCAAGGAACCCAAAACACCAAGCAAAACTCAACCAAAAACCAAAAGTTTACACATCAGTGCCCCCCAAGCCACCCATGGCGCACTGAAAATTCACCAACAAATCCCCCTGATCAAGTAAGATGGTTCCATGACAAAGGTTTCACTCAGTGCTAAGAGACATCAGGTTTTTATTACTAGGAATTGCTTGTTTACTGTTCTGCTATTAGTCTAGATGGGAGATTAAATACAAGCAAACATGATGGTAAGAACCTTTTCATGGCTTTTTTTTTTTTTTTTTAAATGGAGGTAAACCTATGTATCACAGATGCATCCCTTGGGCTCTTGGCAAGTTACCAGCAAGGTGACACAGTTTGAGTGTCCCCTGACAGCAAGCCACTCTAGAGACAGCTCAGTACAGCATCAGCAGTACTCCTCTGGTTTTGACAGAATCTTCAGTAGATAGTCTTTAAGTCTTTATTATTGTAAATCTGGATGTCCTTGTTAGCCATGTAAGCGTCCAAATCCCTTCTTGAATCCTGCTCAATGTCACCACGTGGCAATGAGTTCCACAAACTAGTGTGTGAAAAAGCCATTCCTTGTTATTTTCAAATTTACTACCTTTCCCTCTCATTGAAAACACACACACACACACACACACACACACACACACACTTAAAGAATGCAAGAATTATGGTTCAGCAGCAACATTAAAGAAACTGCACTGGGAGCACACAGCATTTTCCACTAAAGTTTTTTAATCTGGTTAAATTGGTACCTTAATAGATTACAGAGGGAGAGAGAGAGAGAGAGAAAGAAAACACACTCACCCAGCTGGGCTAACAAAGCAGCAGAAATTAACTTTCACATTTCCAACTTCTTCAGGTGACCTGAAGCAGAGCTCTGTGTAGCTCAAAAGCTCGTCTCGCCCACCCACAGCAATTGGTCCAATAAAAGATGTTACCTCACCCACTTTGTCTCCCTAATATCCTGGGACTAACATGGCTACAACACTGCACACAACAATAATAAAGCCGGACAGTACATTCATTAGACTTGCAGGGATACATTTCAATATTTCTGAGCATATCTGCCTTTTTCAGCCAGGTCTGAGAGAGTTTTGTAATTTGTGCACCTAACTAATAAGCTTGGGCAAATTCTGAACAAGATACACCAGCTAGACTCAAGAGTTTTCACAAGCCTGCCTACCCGTTCCCCAAGCAATGGGAAGACATCCTCTGCAGGCAGTGTGCAAGCCACTCCTTTAATGTTAAACTCCTCTGGAAAAACTCATGCTACATACATATACATTTCATGGATTGTTCCCAAAAACGCCACAGCGCATAGCCATGCCTCAGCAGGAGACAGCAGATTTGTTATGTTTCTCAACATATTTCTTGAGTGGCTCTTACAGACGTTTCAGAAGTGAAGTCTGGAACGACAGGGCTTACTGGAATCTCAGTGCACAAAAGCTGCTTGTATTCTATATTTATTCATCAATAAAAGTGCCAGGTCACTCTTCAGTTTCTTGCTATTTACACTGAAAGAAGGTGTTTTGCTTGGGAGAAAAAGAGCTAACCAAGCCAGCAACCAGTATTACCATTAACCCCCTTTTCCTCCCCAATAATTTAGCAGGGCAACTTTTTTTCCAATCCATTTTGCAAAATGAAACTTTAAATGCAAGTGGAAATTGAAATAATGAGTTCTAGCTGTTTACTTTTTTTTTTTTTTTTTTTTTTAAAAGACCTCAAAGACCGCAAAAGGCTTAAAGAACAACACTGCGGGTCTTTTAGTTTTATAAGCCAAGCCACAAACACTAGTCAAAGGAACGAAACATCTAACCTCCCTCTTCAAAGAGAAGAAAATTCAGCATCATCAGTGAATCACCTATTGCTCTTCCCCACTGCGCCTAGATTTTGAAACACACCGGGGACCCAATGTTAGAAGACCTCTGCAAAGTCTCAGCACAGAAGGATGTTAACAATAACCTCCCGGCAGGTGATGGGGTTGAAATTGTGTTAGTATAAATACATGCATCGAGAGCGCTGCATGCTATAGATATTCTTCACTCACGACAGGTTCACATTCATCTCATCACAACTGATCACACAAGAATTTCCCCACGCTTTGGCCAGAAATACAAGATATTCCTGCCGGAGGCTTTTAATATTCTCTCCCCACCCCACCCACACAGATCTGGTGTATCACAGTGCTGGTTGCATACCCTTGGTCATTAAATAATTTAGGTCAGACCTCCATGAAGTATCAACGCTTAAAGTTAGGGCCTGTATTAACTGCAGAGCAAGGCTGGGCTTTCCAGCCACACTCCAAACCCTCTCATGCTAGTTTAGTGGAGTTTTCAACCCAGGCTAGCTGGCCCATCACGGGAGTATAGCCGGGCTCTGCTTTCACTGGGGCTGGTAACCTACCCATTGTAAGGCTCCATGGGACTAGAACCTGGGTCTCTAGAGCCTGGCACAGCTGATGTTCCCACACTGCCCCCGGGGAGGCCACACAGAGCCACGTCCAAAGAGCGCCGTGGAGATTAGGTGCCGCAGGAAGTACAAACCAAAAGGGACCGAAGCCTCTGATTGGCCCATGCGTACTATTTAACCCTGGAGGGTGCCCCGGCAAGTTGCCTGGGCAACTACACCAACTTTTGTCCTGCTGTGACTCTGGTCAACAAACATGTGGACAAGGGGGATCCGGTAGACATAGTGTACTTAGATTTCCAGAAAGCCTTTGACAAGGTCCCTCACCCAGCTCTCTACGTATTAAGCTGTCATGGATAAAAAGGGAAGGTCCTTTCATGGATTGAGAACTTCAGAATGGAGAGGGGTAACTAGTGGTGTTCCCCAAGGGTCAGTCCTAGGACCAATCCTATTCAATTTATTCATAAATGATCTGGAGAAAGGGGTAAACAGTGAGGTGGCAAAGTTTGCAGATGACACTAAACTACTCAAGATAGTTAAGACCAAAGCAGATTGTGAAGAACTTCAAAAGATCTCACAAAACTAAGTGATTGGGCAACAAAATGGCAAATGAAATTTAATGTGGATAAATGTTATACATACAACATGATGGGGGCTAATTTAGCTACAACGAGTCAGGAAAAGATCTTGGAGTTATCGTGGATAGTTCTCTGAAGATGTCACGACGTGTGCAGAGGCGGTCAAAAAGCAAACAGGATGTTAGGAATAATTAAAAGGGGATAGAGAATAAGACTGAGAATATATTATTGCCCTTATATAAATCCATGTACGCCCCCCACATCTCTACTGTGTAGTAGATGTGGTCTCTCACTCTCAAAAAGATATTCTAGCACTAGAAAAGGTTCAGAAAAGAGCAACTAAAATGATTAGTATATAAAATCATGAGTGATGTTGAGAAAGTGGATAAGGAAAAGTTATTTACTTATTCCCATAATACAAGAACTAGGGGTCACCAAATGAAATTAATAGGCAGCAGTTTTAAAAAAAAAAAAAGTTCTTCTTCTTTCAGCGCACAGTCAACAAAACAAACTACTCCTTACCTGAGGAGGAGGGTGGGGCTACTATACTATAACAATGTTTAGGGACTGGATAAATTCATGGTGGCTAAGTCCATAAATGGCTATTAGCCAGGATGGGTAAGAATGGTGTCCCTAGCCTCTGTTCGTCAGAGGATGGAGATGGATGCCTGTTAGGTTCACTCCCTCAGGGGCACCTGGCATTGGCCACTGTCGGTAGACAGATACTGGGCTAGATGGACCTTTGGTCTTACCCGGTACGGCCTTTCTTATGTTCTTATGTTATGTCTACACCTCGCTTTCTCACCTCCAGTCTCTTACCCCAGCTTGACTCTTGCTTCCAGCCCGATAGTACCTATGACCTCCGGTCTCCGACCCCAGTCGGATTCTTGCTTATCGATCCCGGCTCTACCAATTACTCCGATCCCTGCTCGCTGACCAACTCACGGCCACCCTTCACTTGTGGACACCAGCCCAGCCAAGACCGCTAGGCCGGACTGTCTACTCCCCAGTCCCTTACAGCCACTTTGCAGACTTGAGGGCTGGATAATTCTCCAATGCCTTCCCATAGTTCTCACGTGCCCACAAGCACAGACAAATTCTCCCATAATTCACTGGGAAAGAAGCAGAGTGGCTCAGCTTACCTCAGCGCTAAGAATCATGAGATGAGCCAAGAAGTCTTAATGAGATACACAGGGGAGCGTGGCACCAGTGAAGACGCAGTGACTCAGGAACGGCTTTTCAGTGTGGGTGCTCGCAGCGAGGCAAGGCTAACCTAATCACCCAGGCTAACTCTGCAGTGACAACAGATCCCGACAGGCCAAACGGCTCCATATTTAAGACACTTGGAAGCAGATCTTAAGAATAAAGATTGAAAGCTAAGAAAGCCCTTGAGCCCTTTACCACATGCTTTCCTAGATCAGGGCCAAGCAGATTCACAAAGCAATCTGATGCAGCTCATGATTGACACCTGATGCCTTTCTGCAAAGTCACTCTCATGCATGTAGTCTTGTCTGCAGGGACCTTTTCCAGCAGCTCTCGCATTAGCCTGGCCAGGGCACAGGTGCTTTTACTGCCACATTGTCTGGACGTCCATGGTAAAGGAACCATGTTTTTTAGCCCAGGTACAGACCCGCGATGAAGTGCAGCTTCTTAAGCTGAGGATAACACTGGTTTGGGCTGAACCAGTCACAAAAGGAAGACAGCGTTTGAACTCTGATATTTTGGCTGTGCAGGCTGGTTCTACAGCTGTTTATGATCTTTGCTTACACTGCACACAGTAAGTCTATTGTCTTGTTTAATAACTCCTTCCCTAAACACTGCTAGTCACATGACAGACAGCTCTTCCACACCGTTTTAGGGATGCACTCGAAGGAAACATAGCGTTGCATGGTAAACCAATGCAGTTTATAGCACGAAGCAACGCTGGATTTCAGCACTGCAGCAACTTGCTCGGCTTTGCAACAAAATGGTTCATAATCAGCATTTTTAATAATCCGTGCTTTTACCTTAGCCTCCTTCTAAATATAGACTGTGCTTCACTCTTGGGAAACAGGAAGAACACTGCAGAGAAGAGCAGTTTCAAGCAGAAGCTGTCAGTGAAGCAGAAAGTTTGGAAACCACCTGAGATATCAGCTGTGCCACTTTTTCCACCAGATTGTTTAATCTAGCAAACAGAGTACGTGCTTTTCAATAAACTGTTAAATGCTTCGCTTTTCTGCCCATTCTATCTGCTGTTATCTTAATCCAGAAACTCTTAATAGAACAACATTCTGTTCATCTGTTGTAGCGTCCATCCATCACTGAATTATGTTACGCTCCAACCAACAACTACTCTGCTGCCTCCCTGAAGAGGAGGAACAGATTCTTCAATTTTTCAGGGGCATAATAGAGAAAATTTTCTAAGCTATGAAGGAAGGAAGAGTTTACTCAGAAGGGTGGTGGAGCGGAAGCCCAAGAGAAGCGTCATAAGAAAAGGCTCAGAAAAACAGCAGCAAAGTGGGATGTTGCAGACCTTGGACACTGATTGGAAGAAGGTCCCTCAGCTGGAAGCTGGAGTAGAGGGCGGGCCTATGTTCCCCAACCATCCACTGGGGAAGTGGCACAGTCAGTGCCGTAGATTTGAAGACTATCTGGGATGGTTCTTCCCACGAGACTGATACCCCAGAAGGGGGAGAACACAGTGACCCAGCCAGAAGGTCACGCCATGAGAAGAGAGCACCCCGAGTCACAGCGAGAGAAAGGCTGCAGAGCGTGTGAATGAGCAACAGAAGGGGGCTTTGGACATGGAAGGAGCTACTTCCCAGAGCAGCCAGAAGGAGGCACTCTAGCAGTGAATGTACCCTTTGATACAGAAAGATAAAAACACCATCCATTCTACATAGAACTCCATTAAAAAACTGGAAAGGGAGGAAATGTTTGCAAACTGAAAAAGAATAAAAATTCACTCACAAAAGAAAAAAAATTAGCTTATCATCATCATCTAAATTGTAGCTATTGCAAACAATTATTCAGGTATAAGGTAGTTAAGAAGATAGCCAACAGCTTTAGGGTAAACTGTGCAAACCCATTAAATATTATTCCACCGTGCAGGCTACAGGGTGCCATGGTTCAGCCAGTGTTCATGTGGTGGGACGGTCTATTCCAGCCAAAGGCAGTAAATACATTTCTTTGTCCTAGTCAAGAGACTAGACCGGTTATAGGGAAGTGTGTGTTTCACCAATTACGAATCTAATGAAAATGTTATGTCAGGTCACTGGGCTAGAAAACAATTATTTCATTTCCCAATGTTAAATGAGAGATGGTACCACAACTTCATCAGTATGCAAATTACAAAGGATGGCTTTGAACTGGCAGGTACCCAAAATTAATGTACTTCTCTCTCAGAGGCAAGGCAGATGAATATCATCTTGTAAAAATCCAGTCCACCAATAGGAAAAAAAGCCAGGATACACGGCAATGAACAGTAAGTATCCAACTCCGCTGCAGCAAAATAAAGTTCTCCAATAGCACGGCATCATAACTTTAGAAAGGGTCGAAAGGTCCTGCTTCAGTGCTTAAGCCAGCCTCTCTAACTCTTAGAGACTAAGATGAGCACTTCATTGGGGCAGGTTACCCCACATTTGCCTACTGCAGGGCTCTTGAATCCGAGGATCCCCTGAGGCTTCCAGAGCTAGCCAAATTCAGAGACAGGATACTGGACTAGATAGACCATGGGTCTGAGGCTGTAGGACAATTCCTAGGAGCGTCTGGACTGGGCTACTGAGTATTAGAAGTGGCACCGAGTAAATTCATCCCAGGAGGAACACAGTGATTTTATGTTGTAGCTACAAGCTACAAGCTTTTTCCAGTCATTCACCTTTTCAGAGAATGCTGTCACGGCCACTCAGCTATCTGACAACAGGGCAGTCTGCATTCGCCCATAGATCTCTCTACTCCTGGGAAATAGGAGGTATCCAACTTGCACTTGGTTCCTCACATGGCTATCTGATGGGCTCTGACTTGGGACTAGCCACATGGACTCTTTTCAAGTCACGAAAGAGGTTAAGTCCATATGCAGATTTTACAAGGTACCATCCATCCCGTTTCTAGAGTGCACAGTTACAAGACCATTACATCTTAACTACCATCCATACTAGATCATGTCACATGCAGTCAAGGAAGAACTGAAAACAAAACCAAAATGAACCCAACACCTACAATCCTGATATATGGCTTATTACACATTTTGAGCAGTCCAGAACACTGACCCAACTTTTACAGCTTTCAGGACCTACATCTTAGTTACCTTCACTTGGACAACTGCCTCCCTGTAAAAGAGAGCAGAGAAGCATTTGGTGTCCAAGGAGTGTATGAACATAGTCCAGAATATATATGCTGAGCTGTAACATTTCTTATTGATGCAAATCAGTCAGCTCTCTCATTTCCTGGAGCCATATGATGTAACAAACATCTTGGTGATACCAGGAATACAAAAATAAATATTTATATATAAAAATATACAGACACACAGACTCATGTTTTGTGTTCCTTAGGTCACCTGAAATCACTAGGTCTGTAACTCGTCCCTTTGTCCGCCTGGTTTGACATGTTTTTGTTTACTGATGCTATTCCCAAATGCTCAATCATCTGATAGCCACTGGTTTGGTTTGGCCCAGTCATACCAATTCCTTTACTCTCAGAGGGTGTTTGTTTGCATGCCAGGTCTGCTTTCCTTCTCTGAAGGCATCCTGCCACTAAGTGATACCCAGGTGGAAGTGAAATGATCTCCAACCGGGAAGTGGGTATCTTGCTAAGGAACTCCTTCTAGGCACATCTATAACCCCTTGACAACACTATCAAAAGTTGGAGGGTTTAAATAGTCTCTTTACATACACACCCCACCTCTATTGGTAAGCTGGCTAGATAGCCGATTAGATCGACGTGGTTGCTGTGCCATGGTTAATACACCCACCACATGTTATTACAGTAGTTAAAAAATGTAAATAAATCAAGTGTGTTCCTCCTCGCTGTAACAAAGCCCAGAAGGCTTCAGATTGGGAGTAGGGTTGGAGGGAGCGTTATCGTTTTTGCAGTTGCAGTGAGCTCTATTTATATAAACACACACATTGTTTCTGTTGCAAGCATGCACATAGGAATTATCTCCTCTCTCTCTCTTTCTGTCCTTGAGACACAGCTTGCCAGCTTGTTCTACTTCAAATTGTGACACAGTTTCCTTACTTGAGGCAAGAGTGGACAAGGCTGAACTTCACAAAATGCCCCTAAAACTAGAATTTTTCAATCTTACTAAGCCTGGATTCCCTGTGCCTGCATCCCAATATGACTACAGTGGAGGAAAAAGGCTAAATATCCAACTCACTCTCATTTGGGCATGTAGCGAGTCGGTGTGGCTCCCCTCCTGCCCAGCAGAGGGCGCTCCCTCCCAGAAGCCCAGCTGGGCTGGGCCACCACTTCCTGTCCCCGCCCCCCGGAAGTCAAGGGGCGGGACAGGAAGTAGAAAAGGAGAACGCCAGAGCTCAGTCAGGAGCCGGCCACCGCCGCGAGCAGACGTGCCGGCGGGAGCTCCAGACTGGGAACCCTCCAGGACCCGAGGCGGCGATCCGGACTGGCCCCCACTGCCCCGCGCCCGGTACGATGAGGAACCCGCGGAACTTCCCCGGGATCGGAACCCGGAGCAGCCGCTAGGACTTCCTCCCGCCCGGTACGAGGAGGAGCCGCCACCGCCGCTTCCGCCCTGCTGTTATCCGGAGGAGCCATCGGAGGCAGCCAGGCCGGACTTCCCGCAGGAGTTGCCGGACCTGCCCCCAAGCCCTGGTCCTGCAGATCCCATGCCGATGGACTGGTCCGAACTCCCGGCGACCGAGGAGCAGGTACCCATAGAGGGGGAAATGGACTGTAGCCCGGGGATAGCCGACCCCTGTCAGGCTATAGGCACCGAGGTGCCCATGTCGGTGTGTTTCGGTCAGGACCCCACTGACCAGCGGCCGTGCTAGCCGCTAATAGGGCCCCGGGCTGGGACACAGTGGAGTGGGTGGGCCTGTGTCCCCCCTGCCACCCCACTCACGGGTGGCAGTCTCCCCCTCACCCCAGCGCAGACAGACGCCTGCACTAACCTGAGTGGCTGTCGTTGCTCAGCTCCTGACATCAGGACCTGAGCCCTAAACTGAACTACTGTAGTAAACTGTTGGTACCCCGCCCCCTGATCCAGAGGGCCTGGGTTTTATATTGAACTGGTGTTGCCCAGCTCCTGCTGTAAGGATCTGGGCGTAGAACTGCTATTGTGCTGCCCCGCCCTAATTGAGGGCCTGGGCTTACCCTGATAGACTGTGTGCCTTGTGTTTGTCCCCTGCCTGAGGGTCTGAACCCGGACCTTATTGAGACTGATTGCTGTTATCCAGCCCCCTGCTCCAGAGGGCCTGGACCTTATTGGGACTGATTGCTGTTGCCCAGCCCCCTGTTCCAGAGGGCCTGGGCTTATTGGGACTGATTGCTGTTGCCCAAGCCCCTGCTCCAGAGGGCCTGGGCTTATTGGGACTGATTGCTGTTGCCCAAGCCCCTGCTCCAGAGGGCCTGGGCTTATTGAGACTGATTGCGGTCACCCAGCCCCCCCTGCTCCAGAGGGCCTGGGCTTATATTGAACTATCGTTATTCAGCCCCCCCTGATCCGGAGGGCCTGAGAACGTAAGACGGTGCTAATCCTGATTTCGTGCCGTCCCACCAGTTAGAGGGGACAAGAAGCGAGTCGGTGTGGCTCCCCTCCCGCCAGCCGGAGAGTTGAGCCCCGACCAACAGCTTACAGGGCACTGCTAACAGTACTCGGAGGGGGCATAGGTCTCCATTTAAGCTTCATGAAGCTAACGGAAGTTGTGTGAAAGGAAAGGAGATAGAACATACACTACCAACCCAAACCGGATCAGAGCCTGAAGCCTGAAGATGCAGGTTTTTCTCCACTCACCTTCTTTGGGCCATATATTTCTAAGCAATACAGGAGTCAGATTTTCTGAAATGGTCAGCATCAAGCGGCTCCCTCCCATGGAGGGGGATGGGAGCAGACTACTTTTCAAATTTAGCCCCATACGTGGACACTGCACACTTTTGAAAATCTGGCCAGGAGACTTTGAGAAGAGAGAAACTCTTTTGGTACTGTACTTGGTTTACATTTTAGTTTGGTTTTTCACAGCTATTTCTTTACTTATGTGTGGGGGGAGTTTTATATATAATTTTATTAAGCCTTGTATTTAAAATTTGAGCTCTCATGTTTTTAATTACATTTCTGTATTTATTTCCTGGGCACTGTAGACTACGTTTATTTAAAATCAGTATCTAGGGCTGTATTCCCTCTGAGTAAGACTCAAAACATATTCATTTCCTCATGATGGATGACGTTAATTAGATTGTATTCCCTTTGAAGTGCATGTGGTGGATCTGGATGGTTTACACCTCTTCTGGAGTTTTACCTTCTGCACAACCTTTCAAGGGAATAATGTTGCTCCGATGGCAGGCAAAGCTCCCACGGATCAAGCCCTCAGCAAAGGAACACATGTGCGGGAGTGGTTTGGGTGCTTTCCTACCACCACACATTCAGCAATGCAAAATGTACAGGCTAAATTGGTTCCATTGCTGAATCCTGGATGCACTGAAAACCAATCTGAGTTTTTACTAAAGACACTGAGGATAAAACCAAGCGACTTAAAACATTTTGGCTCTGGTTGCATTAATGCAGCATTATTTTTTGCCGCAGCATCCACTGCATGCCAGCTGCTTTCCAAACTCTTAAGGAGGACAGCCTTGCTCCCTGGAGTCTACAATCTAAAGGACAGCGGTTGGGAAGGGAGACAATAGGCAATTTCCATACAAATCAGTAAGGTTCACTGTAAGTAGTATGGCAGAAGCGGGTCTTTAAGAGGGACTGAAATGTGGACAGTTTAGGGGCCTTGGAGAGGAGTTCAGGGTGATCGTACCATGCACTGGGGCTGCAATGACAGAGTCATAGAGACAGCTGTATGAAAAACTGGCGAATGGGCAGATGAGTTCGGCTGAGTAGACAGCATGGGAAGACAAACAAACAGCATGACGTGGGAGGACAAATAGGAAGGTGCGGAATTCTGTAAGATCTTTGAAAGTGGTGACAGGAGCATTCAGGGCCGCCCAGAGGATTCAGGGGGCCTGGGGCAAAGCAATTTTGGGAGCCCCTTCCATTAAAAAAAAAAAAAAAAAAATACTATATACTACTATATTATTCTCATCCAGCCCTGGGAGCATTAAAATGTGTTCTATTACTGGATGAGAAGCCAAATGGAGGGATCCAAAATGGGGAGGTGCATGATCTAGCCAATGTAGCATCAGCACTGTGTATGGACTCAAGGGGAGTGCCGTGCGTGTGTGGGACCAGAGGGGGGGGGGGGGGGATGTTCCATCTGGCCTTCTGAGCCACTAGTTTAACACTTGAAGTGACAGGTGCGATTGCCCAGTCCATTTTCATTTCAGAATCACTTTCCTTCTGAATGCGGGGCCAAGGTTCTCAGTGAGCGGTGACTAGTCAGAGGCCTGATTCTGAAGAATGCAGGGCACTCAGTATCCAGCGAATATCCGCACATTCCAACTGAAGTTAGTCAACGGGAACTGCTGGGAGCGCAAAAACTTTTCAAAAGCCAAGCCACTTCCCTGGATGCCTAAATATGGGCTTAGGAACTTAATTTTAATCACGCATTTTTTAAAGTCCTGGCCTCATATAATGATTTTACTGTAACTCACAGTTCAAACTCACCTCCAAGATGGTTTTGAAAACAGCTGTGTAATGTATGCAAGGCATAAGTCTTCACTAGATGGCTTTCAGAATGGATTGGGGTACTGATCAGCAAGGGTTCTTTACCAGCAGGTCTGAATACCCTTTCCTTAGCGTCCAGGGAAGAACAAGTTACAAGAACAACTAACCGAAGAACGACATTTACGCTAAATTGGAGGGGCAGATTAAGTGGAGGAAAAAGACTGTTACAGGTTATGACACTTCATAGTTACTGCTTAGCTGCACAGAAAGATCCCATGAGAATAGCGCCCAGCTATAGCTGACGAGTCACCACTTGTGTCTTAGAAATTCCTAAATATCACTATTAGAGAGACGAGGTAGGTGAGGCGACATCTTTTATTGGACCAGCTTCTGTCGGTGAGCTTACACGGAGCTCTTCTTTGGAGCCCTTCACTATTGCCGGGAGGGGGGGGGGGCTGTATGTGTGTTCAGGGTGGCCAAGATTTTGAGGAGAGTGACTGGGGGCCCACCTTGACACACCTTAAAAGATCCGATTTTCAGGAGGGTGGCTGTTGAGCACTCTCTGAAAATCAGGCCCCTTTAAAAGTTTCTCACATCAAACAAACAGTCAAAAACTAAGACCCCGGAAATCACTAGTCACTTTGAACATTTTGGCTGTATACACTTTCTACCAACTCTTCAGGCCTCTCGATAGTTCATCTTGGAGAGTCAGCAGCATTTTTTTTTTAAACTGCTACATTCTGTCAATAACAAAACGAAGGCAGTCATTATGGAACCACCATAGCAATATTCACTGGGGCAGGGTGCTGTAACTCCTATCGACAAGCAATTTGCGTTCTTTTTTCTTGCTAATAAATATTTTCTTTGCTATGCCACTGGTTTGCCTGCTTTGAGATACTGATATGCAGGTTTAAAACCTAGCTGGTGAAGCATAATGGGCAGTGCTGAAACATATTTAAAAGAACTGTTTTTAAACAAGTGAAATCAATAGTGAATCAATTTCACTGTGTTTGCTACCTGCAAATGGATTTTTACATTTGCTAGATTATGCCAATGCTATTTTTAAAAAGAAAGAAACAGACAATTTTACATTCACCATAAGTAGATTTATTTAAAATGATACAAGAACATCAAGTCGGAGCACAAATCAACCAATTCCTTTCTGTGGTGAATGCACGAGTCCTGACATTCAATCTCCCCTACAAGGCTTGACCAACAAGCCCAAACTTTTGCCCACTTGATTTCCATTTGTTCTGAAATGCAAAACAGGCTCCACATACACCCCACCCACCCCACGGATACTTTGAAAATTAAAACCCGCCCGATTATCCTGCCATAATGTAACAGACGCAAGAAACAGCCCTTGGCCACATTTTGCTTCTGCCTCATGACCTCAATGGTTTGACTCAACAATTGTTTTTTCTGCCAGTTCAGTTGCAACTCAGCCCTTCGTCTCAGAGGGAAAGATTATGCTATAAAAAGGAGCATTTTGTTTAATCCAAACATCTAATGAAAAACGGTGCTGGTGGTTGAAATCAGTTTCCTTTAGGAGGAGCTGGCTGTAATCTCTTTGGGACTTGTGGTTTCAGCTATTCTTATTGTTCATTGCAGTTTCTGTTTTTCCTCCAAGCAGCGTAACCCAGCAACCCAGAAGAAGCTGTGATTAACTTCTTTGGAGATCCAGGATGTCATAGCAATGCAAGCCGGCTCTTCCCTGAAGAGAATCATAAATCTCAATTGCTCCGTCTTTATTACACAGCCATCTCACAGCACCAGAAGGGGTCTAAGTGAGAGTCACATACACTGAAATTCTCTTTCCTTCCCTACCCCTAAAGAACGGTTTGGTTGTAGGCTTGTAACTCTCAGACTGGAGATCAGAGTGAGAAGCGACCAGAAATGGCACACTTCTCAGAGCCTAGTCAATTATCCCTTTTCCTTGACACTCACAGAAGTGGCTTAATTGAATAAACACCTTATTAGCTGGCTTTTCCTAATGAGCTGATACAGCACCTACAAGCGTCAACTGTCGGAAAATACAAAAGCTATCGCTTGAGAAGGGAAGAAACATCTGTACGCACCTAGATTTTAAATAAAGTGATACGTTCACTTAAAAATAAAATCCATGAAATAAAGTCAGTGACAATACTGATGGATCCAAGACAGAAAATCTACTAAAAATAACTATTTTTCACATATCTTATCAGCACTCTAAAAAAACCAAAGGGCTGGAAACAGGTGAACACCCACCTTCTCAGCCAGCCAACCCATCAGAAACAAACTCAAGGCACTTGAGGACATGATAGAAGTACAGCACACCATCCCTTCTGCATACTAAGTTCTTGGCAGTCAGCAGGGTATTGAAGTTTACAAGAAGCCTCCCTCCCAGAAGAATGGCAAGACACACTTGCTGGCACCTGTGACCCAAAGCAAAGCTGGTAGATCTAATTTTACACCTCCCAGCCTTGACAGGATCCCTTTAGCAAAACAGTTACGCATTGTAAGAAACTGGGCCCTGTTCAGTACCAGATGTGGCTGGGCTGTATCATTCTGAACCAAGCACCTTTGGGCATGATCATGAACTATCCCCAGGTTTGGGAAGTAGAGCTTGTTTTAAGACATCAGAATTTTTAAGCGCTCCTGGATTTCTGGACTGTTCAGCTGGCTGGTAAGCAGGAGGTTAATTGAGACACAGAAGCAGGGATTTGTAATGTAATCACCACCTGACAGTTTGTAATCATCGCCTGCTCTTTTTTGCTATTTTTGCCAAGCTGGCCAGGGTTTGCATAAACTTATTGTTCTGGGACAATGTCAGCTTTCCTTTGAACAGCTGTTTAATAAATGAATAACCACCACAGCCTGGAGGTGCAGGTGCTTATTTTAATCTCTGGTAGATTTTTTTAAATTACTGGTTTTGTTATCTCATGCATTTATTAAAATCCCTACTGCAGAGCTTCCATTAACATGAGGTCCCCCGGTCTTAGATGAACTCTGTGTGCTAGTCAGGAACGATGCTGCCAGATCAGGGCACTATTTGACAAGGCCTCTGAAACAGCCCCCTTCCAAGTCTCCTGGCAATCTCTCTCCTGCAGCGCTGGACTCAGGCTTCCCAACCGCTCCGTGGCAGGAAGCGGCATGATTTACATGGCAATAGCACTCAGAAGCCCCCCCTCAGCTTTGGCCCCAGTGTGCTAGGCACTGCAGAATCACTAAAGAAGAGCCAGCCCCTGACCTGAAAAGCTCACCCTCCGAAGAGAGGGGTAAAGGCTACCAGACGCAAGCAGTGTGATCAGAGTGATGAGGGGTGTGGCTTGTTATTCAAGGGGTGGGGGGGGGAGACACGGTTGTATTTATTTTACAATTATTTCCCCTTTACGTTTAAAAACAGCGGCCAAAGCAAACATTTTGCTTTGTTTGGATTGTTTTACCTCCAACCACATGCCTGCTTCAGACACAGGGCTGCCAGCTGAACTCTCTGAGCAAGAAGCAAGTGGGGTTTTGGTCGACCACCCACCCAAAAGCCTTCCCTTCCCAGGGCCCTGTTCTGAGCGTCAGGAGTTGCTGAGAATTCCCCTGACGGCCGCAAAGGTGAAAGAACTGCCCCCCGCCCCCCCCCCATGAAATCAATAGGAGCTGCTGAGTGCTCAGTACTTTGGGTTGGGAGAGGGAGGAGAGATTTATCTAGGTGGCTCAACATGAATTCAACTATGGGCACTATGAGGGGAGATTTTCAAAAAGTAGCTAAGGCTTTTAGGAGCAAAAGGCCCATTGAAAGTCGGGCGCTTTTGAAAGTCTCCTCACACGTTTTAAAAATACTGTTTGCAAGCAGGGGAGGAGGGTGCAGAGAGGGACAGGTTTGAACAAACAACCCCCCCCCACCACCACACACACAGTTCCTGAATGTTAGATAAGGAATCTTAAAATTGTACACAAGGGAACTCCTGGATTTCTGTTTCCCTCTAAGCCAGCATGACAGTGGAAGCTGTCTTGTTTTAAGGGGGGGAGCCCATCAACAGAGCACACAACTATAAAAAGGCACAATTGTTTTTTCCGAAACCAACAGCAGCGAAGCAGAAGAAAAAACAAAAACCATGCAGCTCTGAAGAGTCCAATGGCAGATGGGAAACAGACATCTTTATTCAGCCACACCATTCTGTTTGGGAAATAATCCTTTAGGAACCAGTTATCAGCACTTAATGACTAGTTTTGTGACTTACAGGCCCCCACAGTGAAAGAGGGTGGCTGAGGTTAGCACGCTGCTGTAATAATCAAATTTAAGGTGATTATAATCATTATAAACTAATCAGAGCTGTATTATATATTTTTAATTAGCAGCTGCTGCATGGTTCAAGCATTAGACCCCCCCCAGCTGTTTGCTAGTTAATGCAGCTAACAGCACACCGAATAAAACACAGGACAAGCACTGTTAGATTGGAAGTATATTAGGGAAATAAAAATTTGCTTTAAAAAAATACTATACACTGTAAAAGCCTTATTATAGGTTATTCGAGTGCTGGAATGCACAAAAAGGATTTTAGCCCATAAACTCTTGTATTAAACCTCACACTTACTGTAAATGATACCCTTTTTGTATGTTGCCATTATCTTGTATATATTATTCCTTCAAACCGCATGAAAGACATCTGTAAATCCTCCAGTATTTGACAAACTGGTAGTGTTTGTTTATTGCAAGTCTACAAAAGGGGGTATTTCTGCAGAGCCTTAAAAAGGTAATTCGCTGCATAAATCGAGTCTAAATAAAATTTGTCGTCATCTGGATTTTCGTATAACACCACACTTGCATCTAAGATTTCCAAGTACAGAAACAGATCTTTGTGGTTTTTGCAACCACCTCTGTTCAGACTGTTGTGTTAAAATGCAACTGAAGAATAATTTCGAGTGAGAACTTTCCACACGGTCACAGAGACAGGAAGGGACACCAGTCCCAGCAGAGACCGTTTTGTTTAAAAATAAAAAAAGTAAAACCAAAACCATCGGCTAGCTCAACTGGTGAAAGATGGTCCTGTTGAACGGTTTTCAATTATAAATAGGCCGATCAGTCCTGGAACGTGGTGGCTTGCCAGAAAGCTACTCTGTAATATCCATATTTGGCAGAAATCTATAAAAACCCAAACGAACAAGGCAGTCAAATCTTGTCTTCAAATACGTTCTACAAGTTTCAAATGTGAGAGCCGTTTCCTTCCTTAAACCCAACCGTGCCCCAATAAGAGAGGGGATCTGAGACACAATATCACCGTTTGGTCTCATAATGAATTGTTGTGGCAAAGTTGCACCTGAGCACAGAATTGCTTCCCATCCTTAACTCCTCCACCTTGCTGCTCCCACTATAAAGGGTCCCAAATGGCACCTGAAGGTAGGGAACTTCTTCAAAAGCGTGCACTGTTCACCTCTCTCAAGTTCCTGCGTACCACAGGCATGGGAACTCTTTCTGCGGCATCTTTCCATGTAAGGAAGAATCTTGTCCACTTCTTCATACATATACACCTACTGCTAAAACCTGAAGATCCACTGCTTAACGCATAGTTTGAAGTCAACAAAACTGAAGCAAGCTTACATTTACAGGCATCAATATTACAGCCGCTTGCAGAGCCCACTCTAAAAATGCTCCCTAGTCTCCACGTCTGTATATATCGAATTTTAGACCCTTTGTACAAAAACCAGAATCTGAGTTCATCTACTTCCACTACTCATTAAGCCAGCAGAGCATGGGCATCTTAAATTATTTCACACTTTGGAACCACTTATAAATTCTACATGAGGGTCGTTAACGTTTTAATGGGAGGTACATTAGTCAGTAAAATGTTGCCAGTTACCTCCAAGCCGTTTTGCCCTCTAACACCTCATTTGAGTCCAGACCACAACCCCACATTTGGCTGCCACCCACAGCACTTTCACCTGCCCCTCAATGGGTTCATGTCAATAGTCGTCACTTTCGGTGTTTTATTTAGCTCACACTGAAAAATAAGGGCTTTTAAGAGCAAGATCAGCAGCAAGGAAAGAAACAGCGAAAAGTGGAGTAGAACAAAGAATGCACAATATTGCCCTACACAAAGGGTCCAGGAGCTGATGTATTAAACATCATTGCAATACAAAGCATGCTAGCTACGGGAGATGGGACGCAAGATACCACCTCCTCTCAGACCCTATGCATGTGGTGCCTCCCAGAAAGAGCATTCCCTGGAATACAGACAACTTCCCTGAAGTTGTTGAGAATGCATGAAGAGGAAGGATGGGCCTGAATCCTGGGAGAACTGAATCCTTCCTATTCCCCACTTTGCCACAGGTTTTCTGCATGACATTGAGAGAGTCACTTATTCATCATTATTAAGGCTAAGATTTTGTCACGGCTAATTTTCGTAAGAGTAACACACAGGTCGTGGGCAATAGTGAAAAATTCACAGAAACCCGTGACCTGTCCCCGACTTACTAAAAATATTCATGACAAAATGGGGAGCCTGGGCAGCTGCGGGCAGGCTGGAAACTCCAGAGTTCTGAGGAGGAGAAGAGCTGCGGGGGTCCCCTCTGCAGCTCCAGGGGTTCCCCCTGCCACCCACAAGGAGCTGCAGGGGTTCCCCCTGCTGCCACACCTGCCTGGGGCAGCTCCCAGCTGGCACTGGCTGAAGTCACGGAGGTCTTTGGAAGTCACAGATCCTGTGACTTCTGTAACATCCATGACTAAATTGCAGCCTTACTCATTATCCCCCCCCCCGCCCCCATCTGTAAAATGGGGCAATATCTTTGAGGGCTTCCAAGATTCAATTCTTTAATATTTAAAGGCTTGAGATCTTGCTGCAGAAGAGAAAGATTTCCTTAGATGCATCCATTCCCCGTAAAGTCATTTCCTTGGAAACACACATAACATGGCCCCAGGTTAAACAGATACTATCTGTTAAAAGAGGACCATTTCTAATAGCCTCTTTGAGCGTCAGATATCCCCAAATAACATCACCTCCCTCTCCTCGCCTATCTCCTGGGGAGTCTGTATTGTCTTTTCGTTTCTGGAATCCCCTTTGACTTTAAGGCATAACACGTCAGTATGGACCAGGACAGACTCAGCTACTTGGAGTAAACCAGCCTTTTAAGGTGGTTAGCTGAGTAGCATTCAATTCAATCTGACAGGTGTGTGTGTTACATGGATTGTGGAAACCAGTCAACAGCAGGGACATGTTTTCCTAAAAAACCAACTTTCCCACCATTTCTCTCTGGTGCAGCCCCACTGGGTACTTGCTAGCAAGGATGGGAGCTCTAGCATACACAGGGAGCCTAGTTACAGCCACCATTTTAAAATACCACATAAGCTAGCTTTGCTCAGAGCAGGGCTAAGACTAAATCAGTGAAGGCAGGGCCTAAATGCGAGCCCAGAACAGCCAAAATTCTAACATCAGACACCGCAAGCTAAGTCATAAGGAGAGAGACATTTATTATGACACCAACTGAGATAATAAGAGATGCACAGTATAATAAAAAGATTTCTGCCGACCTGTGGCACTGAGCTTTACTGAGGCATACAAATAATGGATTCAATTCATTACTTGTAGTGTGGAATAATTACAAAGTCCTGGTGCTTTGACTTCATCTCATCGTGCCCTTCCCTCACCCGCCCTAAGCTGGGGTTTTCACCTGAGACACAATGATAGCACTATTAGAGATGTTCAAGGCAAGATTAGAGATAAGCCTGCAGGCCTGAACAATGCAAAGCCCCTCCACTTCGGAAGAGTGGTCTAAATGACCCAGTAGCCTCCCTCTAGACCTATCTATGCTTTTCCAAACAGGCTGTACATTTTCACAGCACTGCGTCGGGTCTGAAGCTGTGTGACTCCCATTACAGCTAAACAGGACTAAACTGCCAAAATGGGACTTAGTCTGGCTAAATCCCCAAGCCTCTCTTGAAAACTACAGTTAAGTGCTTCAGCTGCTTGCTTGTCAAAATCCGACCTCTGCAATTCCAGGGCAAATATGAAGATTTGACTGGCAGGAACATGGGGGAAAGCAGATCCCACTAGCGACTGCAGAAAGCCCAGCATCGGAGAAGCCTTACACGGTCTGTCTCAACACTAACTATTACAATGGCTGTGTCATTTGCAGCAGTCATTAATGGATCACATGGTTATTTGACTTTTCAGTCCTGATCTACCAGTTATCATTTGGAGAGCGCTAATTAAAGAATCGATCCTGCTACTGCTTTCTGGGATGCATCTACTGGTAGACTGTGTAGCTGTAGCTGTGTTGGTCCCGGGATATCAGAGGGACAAGATGGGTGAGGCAGTATTGGTCCAATACAACATATTACCTCTCCCATCTTGTCGCTCTCTTGCTAGACTGTCACATTACGTGCAACTATGGCAGTTCACAGCTGACGTGCACCTGCCAGGACAGTAGGCTTTGGAGCTACTTGAAAAGTTGGCATGAACTATTTATTTACAAAGAACTAAAAATTCAGGTTAGTTTTAAAATAGCAGTCAACACCTGGCGACCAGAAGATCACATTCTTCTGTGTCTTTCCTCCCTTTGGAATTCTCTCTTTTCTCAGAAGCTTCCCAGATGGTCTAACAGAGGCAAAGTAAAATCTACTTGCAGATCAAGGGTTTGAAGAATTAAAAGGACTATGCTCGCCATGAACGAAGAGTGATCGCTTCACATGGTTGTACTCCTTTATTTCATGTGAGCATTTACACTTCAGCTGGAACGAGCTATTCCCATTTGCCATCAGCTGGGCATGTTAGTTTCCACTGTATTTCATGCAATCTTAAAGAAGGTGACTGCAGGATGCTACCGTGAGAAGAGAGGTGTATGTATCTGCCATTTTATTATGCACATTTCTCTTTGCACACCTACTTACCCCCTCGAACACAAGAGGAAACTATAAGGGTTTCGGTTTTGCAAAGCTCTAGCCTAAACCAACATCCTGTAAAACTATAGGGTTTAAACACAGGAACACTTCACTTCCAAACCACAAAGGCCGCAATAAGCATGGATTTGAATTAGCTGGTCCAAAAAAAATATTCAGTTAAAAGTCATAAAATTAACAGTGAGATTGGCTCATCTCCATCTACACCTAGAAATTTTGACCTTCTGTGTTGTGCAGTCAAACCACAAAACCAGTCCAATACATGCACAAAGATAAAGAGGCACCAAAGAAATATATATTTGACACTGTAAACCAATAGAGCAAGTTATTGGCACTGGACATAGGTAGATATTAAGCCTTTGCAACAAATTTCCAGTTGTCCAGCGTGGAGTATGGGATCAGGCCCCAAGTTCTTAGACTTTGTAAGACCATTCCCAGCCCTGTTAACTGAAACAGTAAGAGTATGTTCTATTTCTTCACTTTATTCATCGTTTAGGTCTACAGATGCCAATAAAATTCATTTTGAAATTTAGAAAAAAAAATTCTCACCTTATCATAAATTGGTTAAAATATTTCATTTTATCATTCAACATCACATGCAGAGGAATTAGTACCATTACTTGCAAACTTTTCCTTAACAAGTTTGAATCTTTCTGAATTAACTTGGGTTTGCCTGGTCACGCAAGGCAATATTACAACTGGGTTGATTTAAAAGTCATCTTTTGTTTGTTTTTATCCTGTTTCAGAATTCTATCATGGTCACTTTCAATATGAAAAATAACTAAACAGGGTGCGACAAGCCACTCTAGCTTCTGACTTCTCTTGCATCAATGACTTCATTGCTTAGGAACATGCGACATCCTGAACAAGTGTTCTGTGTTTGTACAGCACCTTGCACGGTGGGGTCCTGGCCCATGCCCAGGGCTCCTAGGTGCTATGGTAATGCACATAAATAATACATAAATTGCAATTGTAAATTACAGGGAGACTGACACTGACGACCCAACGGTCCATTTAGAGAAAAAGCTCAGCACCCAGGCTTGGGAAAAAAAAAAAAAAAATCTGACTCCCAACTGCAGGTCTTGAGGTCTTTTGAAAATTCCAGCTTAAATTACTTGAATGGTCTCTAGCAGTCATTGTCTATTAGTCATTTTGTTGTTTTTATTTATGTGAGTTGTATAGAATTCAGATCTCTCTCACACCCACCCAGACACACACCAAACTTCTCCCATATTTAAGATCTAGACATTTGATGGCTTACTTCTGTCCTAAGTGTTTGGGGAACAGACTTAAACTAGTAAGGGCTGGTCCACACTAAGAAGCGGGGTCGAACTAGGGTACGCAAATTCAGCTACGTGAATAGCGTAGCTGAATTCGAAGTACCCTAGTTCGAACTACTCACCCCTCCGGACGCCGCAGAATCGAAGTCCGCGGCTCCAAGGTTGACTCCGCCACCGCCATTTGCAGTGGTGGAGTACCGGAGTCGACCGCGGCACTTCCGGAGTTCGAACTATCGTGTCCACATTAGACGCGATAGTTCGAACTCCAAGAAGTCGAACTCACCGCGTCGACCCGGCTGGTAAGTGTAGACTAGCCCTAAGACACAGGACTGTTACAGCAAAGCCATCCTTCCACTTAGTGCAAAAGGTTTTGAGGCTCATAAAGCAGAGGCAGTCAACTTTAAAGACGTTGTAGTTCATAAGGTTACCATTGGTGCATTGCCATTACTTGATATAGTTAATGGAAGTTTTACAGTTCACTTACATACTGTACTTAGAACTACCTTGTTCCAGACTTAAAAAAAAATACATATAGTACAGGGTAAAAACCCATTATAAATTTTATATGCATCTTTTAATTCAGGAGAGTAGCTCAGGCTGACCTAAATAAAGGTTGTTTGTTAATTCTGAAGGCAATACTTAGGCACTCACTACTTCCAGCCACTTAAATCACTTCCTTGTGGAGTCAGACGAAAGATCTGGGGTATCCAACAGTTCACATTTTCAAATTTTGGAAGCCATATTGAACTCACATGCTGCCATCTTGGTCAACACCAGGGACTGAAATGGGAACCTCCAGAGCCTAGTTACAGACACTCCTGCTTTCGAGCTAAAGAACAAGATGCAGGTATCAAACACACAGTGAAGTGTGGGACCAGTCCAGTGGTCTACCTAAAAGCACTGCTGTTGTAGGGTGACTCTGCCTCGAGTACCCTCCAGCATGAGGTCACAGCACAACAGGTACGCTCAGCCTCAGTTTCCCTTTCAGTCTGCCTGTGAAAGGAATGTAGTCTCTCAGTGTCCGATACAGTGCCAGCCTCATCATGTTATGGATTTGCATACACCAGTGCAGTATCTCCCCCAAAACCTTGTAATAGAACCAGTCTCCATTCCCCTCTGCTGGGACATCACAAATCACCCACCCCAGAGTCAATAGCAGCACTTGGTTCCCAGTTCTTTTTGCCACGATTCAGGGCCCCACTCTCCAGTCTGTGTGACCAGCCTACCCGCTGCCCTTCATTCAGCTCTTTGCCCAGTAGGTTCCCGTCTCCAGCAGCGTTCTGCTCCTCAAGGCCCCTCTGCCTAAGAGTCCCGCCCTTCCTCCCCTGCAACACCCCTCTTGCTTCTGGGCTCGGCTTCCCAACCAAGCTGGATCTTCCCCTTTTTCCTAGAGGCTCATCACCAAGCCCCAACTCTGGTCAATCTCACCAACAATCCTGCTCCAGCTTCCATCCGAACGCAGCTCTCTCTGCTGGGTCTCCTGAAGCTCTCCCATGCAATGCCTGCCGCCCTTCCTCGCTGCTCCCCGACCCTCTGGCTCAATCGGGGGAAGCTCTCCTGCACCCCGCGTCTGACTCCTCTCAGGCTCTGATTCTCCCTGTCTCCTTCCCTCTAGGGCCGAGGTGCCCATGCAGGCCCAACTGGGGTTTAACTGGTCAGTCAGAAGTCAGTCACGGCCTCTTCTCTCTTAGGCGGCCAGAGTCACTCTGTGACAACTGCCAATGCAATTAACCAGAGTTAGAGGCTCTGCACGCTCAGCTAGCATAGCGCCACAGACTTGGATGAAGCTATGCTTTTACGCCAGCTGAGAACCTCGCCCCATCCTTTTGCAACTGCTAAAACGCAATGGTAATAGACCAATGGAGAGGAGGTAGCCACTCAACACTGCAACGATCCCCTACAAGAGCCTCAGAAGAGTTCTGATAAGGGGTGGAAAATGGGGCAAAGGTAAATCAAAACATGGGATCTTTGAAGGAGGCACAATGTGGGGGCTGGGATCCTAATGGCTCCATGAACATGTCCCCAAAGGAAATTAGTGTTTGGTGTTAGCCAAGATTTTCATTTTGCTACAATTTTCATTCTACTTAAATTTTTATGAGAGTTTCCCTTAAACTTACATGCTACCCGCTTTGGCTCATACATGCCTGGGACCACCACACTGAACCCTGCCTTATAAACAAACACGCATCCCCTACGTGTCAATGGAGGCCATTCCAGTCACTTAGGCACCGATTACAATCGGCCTAGCGGTAGGCTCCAGACAGGCCTGCACAGTGCATATTCTGTCTACCGTGGCGGGTGCTGGCCCTGCTGGAGCTTGATGTGACAGTAGCGAAGAATCTAAAGGTATCCCTAACTTAAAGGCTGATCCAAAGCCCACTGAAATGAATGGGAGGATGTCCATTCATTTCACTGGGTTTCAGGGCAGGCCTGTGGGGACAGATTTTCAAGATGAGAACCTGGCCGTGAGCTAACGCCCACAACTGGAGCTGGAGTTTCCAACATGCACTTTGTGACACTAGTGACCAGCTTTCCAAGAGAGACCAGCACCCAATATTCTGAGATCTTCAGAAACATCCAGCCACTGGTTTTGGTGCCTAAATGGGAGCTGAACTCTTCTGAAAGTCTGTCCTCCACAATAGACACAGAGCTCCTTTGAAAATTCTGGCTTTAATAGAGACCACTATGCCCATTAGGTAATAAGGTAATAATTGGAGATATACCAATCTCCTAGAACTGGAAGGGACCTTGAAACGTCATTGAGTCCAGTCCCCTGCCTTCACTAGCAGGACCAATTTTTGCCCCAGATCCCTAAGTGGCCTCCTCAAGGATTGAACTCACAACCCTGGGTTTAGCAGGCCAGTGCTCAAACCACTGAGCTATTCCCCCCCTGCTTCTTTCAGGGAGCACTGGGAACAATGGCCGCAGATATAAAAAGTAGATTCCACCTTGTGGGAGACTCAGCAAGACAAAAATCTTCGTACTGTCACACACACACACACACACAGCTCTAATGGCTTCTTCCCATTATTATAAACTGTGCTACTTAGGAAGCTATTCCAGCCTCAGATACGGCTTGCTGCTTGCACATTTTACAGGCACTTCTCCTACAATTCAGTGCTTTCCCCTGGCCTAAAAAAATTAGAACAAATGCACTGTGCTAGGCTCCCTTCGTATCAGGAAAGAGGAATTTGTACCTCGAGTAGAACATTAACTTCAGTGCTTTGCTCGGGCGCAGAGGACTGTACTTTCGTCTGGAATGCAATTAAGGGGGGGGAGGGGGAGAAGTGCTTTCAGAGTAAATACTGCATTACAGCAAGACAGTCTCCATCCTCAATCACAAGAGTGAAAATGAAGGGCAACAAAAACAATTCATTCCTGATCAGGGCTGGCTTTAGGAACTGTGGGGCCCGATTCGAATACCTGGCAGTGGTCCACATCTTCGGCAGCAGGGGGTCCTTCACTCGCTCCAGACCCCCCGCCGCCAAAGTGCTGCCAAAGACCCGGACCGCCCCCGGGTATGTAAAAAAATTTAAAAATTAAAAAGGCGTCTAAGGCGCGGGGCCCTGTTCCTGATGATATGCTGCTGGACATCGTATTAGCAGAGAGAGGCACAAACATGGTCCACGGAGAAGAGCAATTATCGGTTTGTTATATAAAAGGGGAAGTTGGTTTCATAATAGGTAACTGCGGGGTATTCAGCATGCACTAATTTTATTAGCCAGACACACAGACAGCAATACAGATTTAATATCCATTAAAAATATATTATGTCTGGTATCATTGAGCTTCACAGCATTCAAAAGAGGATTACGCATTTATATGGATAACAAGAATATCCAGAGGCATAATCGCATATTAAAAAACCCTCATGCCTCTGGGCATAAGCCAGCCTTCAACAAGTGGAGGGATCAGGAGGAAACTTTCCCTAGAATAGATTCTCTCATACCAACCTTATTCAGGATTCCTTTACACCTTCTTCTGAAGGATCTTGTATTAGCCAGGGTCTGTGACAGGTTACTGAACTAGATAGACTGCTGATCTGATAAGACAATTCCTACATCATGGAAAGCAATATTATTCCGGTGTGATTTAGATTCCAGGATTACTCATTAACATTAAGGAGAGTTTGAACATGATACAATTAGCACATCAGAATAATCCTGCCAAGAATAAACGACTCATAGCACATTAAAGGAACAGAATTATATTAAGAGAGAAATGGGTAAAAATAGATGTGTCAGGACACAACAAGCCTTCAAGTTATAGAAGAGGCATCTGGAACATCCTCAAATTCCCTCTTGACTGCTGCCTATATCAGTGTTCATACTTCTTGAGCAAAAGCATTTTCAAGTGGAACAAGAAGGTACGGCCTACTCACTTTAACATCACGCCATTTAGGAGGTCAGAAAAAAGAACAATCTAAATCCTTGTCTTCTCAGACGTGGGCCCTCCCTGCCCAAAGTACAGCTTTTAACCAAGTTTGTAGCCAGCAAGCTCAGAACAGCATGGGGCCTCGTTCTTGCAATTAGCATGGATAGACCTCAGGTCTCAATTCTGCAACGAAACATAGACTTGCCTGCATGACCAGGGATGTGACGATTTACACTTCCTGTCCATCTTCCAGTGTAACTTGCTAGCATTAGGATCGTTTCCCTGTAGTCTACACTAGGACTGGAAGCTGCAGCTCTCAAGTTGTAACCCAGCCGTCCATTCCCATTTTTTTTGGCCGAGATACCTGGTGCCCAATTCATCCTTGACCTGGACCTTGTGCAAGCTCTTGTGCCAGTGAGTGCACAGTGGATCTAAAATATGCAGCCAAATCACAAAGGGAACATTTACACCCCCTGAACACAAAGATACAGGGCAATGATGAATTGGACCGCCCTCCCCAAGGTAAAGGAAGATATTGCTACTTTGCACCCTCACAGGTGTGCTGTGTGAATTAGATATTATTTGTACAGAACTGTGAAAACGTAAGACGCTGCACACAACATCAACCTCTGCTTTTCTACAGTGAATGAGTTCCCTTAAAAATAACCCACATGGCATTTATGCAAGAGGAATATACAAGCAAAATTCATACAGCCTGAAATGAATGACTAGCAGCCTGATTCCCTCATTACAATCTGGCTCCTTTCACCGTAAGTGTAATTTATACCCAATTTATCACTGTATTCTCACTCACACTATGGTCTTGGTTCTTTCACTGACCCTAGAAAGGTGGGCTTTATAATCCATCCCTAAGTGGATGCAAATCACATAATATTCTGCTTTAATTAATACTTACCACTTATATAACCCTTTTCATCCCTAGCTCTCAAAGCCCTGTACAAAGAGGTCGGCATCATTATTCCTGTTGTACAAAAAGGGAAACTGAGGCAGAAGGAGACAATGACTTGCCCAGCAGACCAGTGGCAGAGCCAAGAATGGAACGCTGGTGTCAAGTCACAGTTCACTGCTCTATGCACTAGGCCACACTAAATCCTCTCCACCCACCACCACCACCTTTCAAGCACCAGGGCGCTAGGTACTGTACATACATATAGTGATAGAGTGTCCCAAAAAGCTTGAAATGTAGAGACAAGACAAGAGTGAGAGAGAGGAAACAGGCACAAGAAAGGGAAGCAGGTTGTTGAAGATCAGACAGCAGGGTAAGTGCATGTCTGGAAATATATATTTTTAAACCTTTTAAACAGTGGATTTTATCATTACAATAATCATGTCAACCTATATTGCTTTGCATATTGTATCTGTCCAAATAAATATACTTCTGGTAAGTGGTAACTTTCAGGTAATAACTGAAAACATTTAGGCAAAAGAATCGTTGCCATTTTCAGAAGCATTAACGCCATTTATCACTTAAATGTTTTAAAAGGACATTATGACTATTCGGGCGTATACACAGACTTTTCAGCTTAAATTATAGATTTCCTAACACTTTGAGCATCACATCTGAACACTGAGGACTTCAAAATTCTGCACCGTCTTTTCCCGATGGTTCCCAAAGAACGAACCATATAGAAATTTGACTTAATGTCTACACTACACTTTTTATTTTTTAAAAAGTCCAATAGAAAATTCAGGGGAACAAACAGGAGCAGCTGTGTGTGAAAATTACATGAAGTCAGAAACCACTAAGTGTGAGCCTGAGGACAGAGAAACACTAAGTCAAGTGCACAAATGCCTTCCACGTGTTCTGGATGGAAAGAAGCTGAATTTTTTAAAGACAAACATGGAAACTGCTTTGAGCAATTTGTCATTTTCAATAGCAGCTCTGGAGCGAGAGAGAGATTCAGACAAGTTAAACAACTTCCTGCTAGAGTTGCTGCATGCAATACTCAAATACCACTCGTGGCCCTTCATATAAAGGATATTTATATTTAAGCCATATGGCAAGACTTTGAAACGTTGTTCAAAGTTTGACTTAACCTATTAGGGGGAAGTGCCAAGTCTGAAGATGGAAAAGGACATCCCCACCCTCACCCACAACACCCTACTCCATTTTTTTATCTAAATTCCAGGCAGAAGAGTTGGACAAACTCAAATTAAAAGGTGCAAATATTTATCATTTACTTAGTGACAGAAAAATCCTTGAGAAATGTTGTAGTTTTCTCCAAAGGCCCAAAAGTTAGAACTTAATACAACCCATTGTGCCTAGAAGATATTACCAGACATAGCATATGAAAGATCATCCAGCATCAGGTTAATGACCGAGCACTTCTCTTCTGCAGAATTTGAGCTTTCACTTTTAAAACAAATGTTTCCAGTTCTTATGATTGCAAAGAAAGTCGGCTGAATGTAAATGGTGCAGTGCTTGTCTCAGGCTAGCTAGCTGCATTCACAATAATTCTTAGGCCTTATTTACACTAGTGAAATAGAGCAAAATATTCCCCATTGCTGCTACTACTGGTTCAATCGCACATTGGAAGCCCTAGTGTAGACAAGTTTCTGGCAATGTCCAGCATTGTCAGAGCAGATTTAAGCCAGAAGCCACAGGAGAGTACTCTATGCTAGGCCTCCTGCCAACTGGCTAATGCCAGTGGGACGTTCTTGCTCAAATTCCCTAGCGTAGACAGGGCCTGAAAGCAGAGTGAACTCAGATGTCATTCAACCAAATGATGGATGACAACTTAAACAGATCAACAGTGGTAACTACTCAACTACCCCAGTACTGTAGGTGAAGCCTGAATATCTCAAATTTTTAATCTAACTCAGTGTTTGTCAAACTGGGGTCGCCGCTTGTGTAGGGAAAGCCCCTGGTGGGCCGGGCCGGTTTGTTTACCTGCCCCATCCACAGGTCTGGCCGATTGCGGCTCCCACTGACCGCGGATCGCTGCTCCAGGCCAAAGCCCCAGCTCCAGGAGGTAAATTATATGGTATCTCATCCTTCATTTAAAAAATTTAATAAATAAAAAGTTTCTTACCCTCTCGATATTGGAGAAAAGCTTGAAACACAATTTAAGGGTAATCTAAAGGCTTAAAAACCAAAAGGCAATTAAATAAATAAATATTGGTTCTTTTTATTTAAAATCTCCTGGCTTTTAAACCAGTCTCATGATTTCTGAATGCTTGGGCTTAGTAATACAGACTGTTTGTAGAGTATATAAATTAGCATTTTAAAAGAGGTTTTTAAACTCAAGATAAGTCAGAGCACAGATATGCTCCCAGACTTGGCATTTTCAAACTTCTCCTAGGGTTTAGCTTAATGAACTTAAGCAGACCCTAAATCTCAGCTAAATGCATAAAGCAGCATTCTACACCAGAAAAATATGGCTGTGAGTTTCACATGAGCTATTCTATATCCTTGGGGAGGGGGGTCATTAAGTCTGCCACATGCTTTCGGGTACTGTTAAAATGTGGTTCATTCCCAGCTTCAGTGCAGGCTAAATTATGTTCTAAGAAGATTGGTGTATTGCAACTGGTTCCCTTGACGCAGTAAGATCAACTACATTGACAGCCATAATGTTTTCTTTCATGAACTCTTATTAAAACTAAAACGGGGGGAGGGAGGGGGAGGAGAAAGGCCAGTCTCATCTCTCCCTGTTAAATAAGGCTGTTCTGTGACCCCATAACGATGGGTTACAACCATCACAGGTAGCAGGACCGGTGAGCAAGTCAGGGTCTAGAGGCTTTAGATTCACTGTCTCCTTGAGAAGCTGAAGAAAGGAAATGCTACGCCGACAAGTGAGGTGTTTACTCAAGATCTAGAGAGCCGAGATTCAAAACTGAACAAATAAAAGCCAACAACAGGGTCTCAAGAACAGACCGCCATTTTGCACACACAGGTTAGAGGTTATGGTAAAATCCTGGCTCCAGTGAAATCAATGGCCAAACTCACATCAGCTACAATGGGGCCAGAATTTCAGCCTAAGGATTTCTCAGATACTTTTGGTTTTCCAAGTGTTTAAAACATGTATCTTAGAAACTCCAAAACAGGGATCCCCAGATTAACGTGTGGTGATGCCATCACACTTCCATCTTTATTATTTTATTACCTGGGACCCACAATAGCAGTACCTAGAGATCCGGGACCCATGGGTCTTGTGCAGTCCCTGCACAAGAGAACTTACAATGCAGGCTTATGACAAGTCATAGCAGGTGGCTAAAGAAGAGAAGGGGAAAGGGCACCATAAAATAAATAAAAGGAGTGTGTTTTTGCATACCAACAGTAGTCTCAGTTCTCTGCCTGCCTAGCTGTGATCAGCTGGCAGTACTCTATGGGATATTTCCAAACCCCTGCAGAATTCGACTGCAGGAACAGAATTTTCTATTAAGTTTAGTAGGTCTGTTCAAAAACCCTATGGAAAGTTTTCATTTGCTGGTACATTTCCTAGGAACTTTCCATAACGGGGGGGGGGGGGGGGGGGGGGGGGGCGAGAGAGCTGGGGTGCATGGGGCAGAGGGAAGAATCTGCAGATAGCTGAAAGATTGCTTTATAAAATTGAACTAAACATCTTCCAAGAACAAGATTTTGTGCCAATTCAGAAGCAGCGCTGCAGTTAACGCTGGAAAAATAAATACTGTATTCCCAGCCCGAGGTAAGACACCACGATGGCTGCCATCAATACAGATGAGGTTATAACAAATGAGAGAAAAACACCAAGCACAGAGATATAGAGGGAAAACGAAGAATCACTCACCGTGACAAGCTAGTCAAGTAGCCAACATTTTGTTATGTGTTTCGACTGCTTCCTCCAGGAACAAAAAGGGACTAACATACAAGAGTCGCTATTGTCATAGTTATTGTATTGTTATGGAGCAAACAATGGTTATGGTGTGTCATATTTCCTGATGTACTAGCACCTGTTCCGCAGTCCTTAGACTAACCCTGGATATCTGTATTTCTCTCAGCTACTTTGCTGTGATCTACATCCACTTTTTGTTCAACAGATATAAGAGTGGCTCGTTTCACTTTAGCTTAAGCCACATTACACGTCTCTATGCAGGGTTTTGCACCAGTTAAATCTCTTTAAAACTGATTTAGTTTAAGTCAAACCAGTGCCACTTTTTCCATGTAAACAAAGTCTCAACCATTCTGCAAACAGCAACGTTCTCATAAAAATTATACATTCCTGCACCGTGCTTAAAGCACCTCTTCCACCCAAAGAGACTCTATAAAGTATTAGCACGGGGTAGGCAAAGATGGCCACCGGTCTGGGAGGCTCTGCATTTTAATTTAATTTTAAATGAAGCTTCTTAAACATTTTTTAAATCTTATTTACTTTACATACAACAATAGTTTAGTTATATATTATAGACTTATAGAAAGAGACCTTCTAAAAATTTTAAAATGTATGACTGGCATGCGAAACCTTAAATCAGAGTGAATAAATAAAGACTCGGCACACCACTTCTGAAAGGTTGCCGACCCCTGTATTAGCACATGCTTAATTTTAAACACGAGTGATCGCATTGAGTTCAAAGGGACTATCCTCATACTTAACATCTTTGCAGGATCAGACTTCACATATTCACTGCTTACTCATTTATGACATGACCAAGATGTCAACGTAATATAGCTAGGATCAGAACTGGGTAAACAAGGACAGAGAGTTTAGGTCTTTTAAGATGTGGACATGTGGACTCCTGGTTCTGCCACAGGCTTCTTGGTCAAGTCTCTTAACTTCTGTGTCTCATTTCCCCTCCACCCCCCATCTAAAAGACAGGGATAACATCACCACCCTTCTTTCAGCCATGGTCTTCATGGTCTATTTAGATACCACAGAACCTCAGAATTACAAACACAAGAGAGAGTTATGAACTGACCAGTCAACCACACACCTCATTTGTAACCAGAAGTACACAATCAGGCAGTAGCGCACACACACACTACAGTACAGCACTGTGTTAAATGTAAACTACCAAAAAAATAAAAGGGTAAGCCGTAGGGTGGATTTGATTTAAGTCAAATCACTAGTCAGAAGACTAGATTTAATCATGGTTTTCTACACAAAAGTGCATTCTTGGTGGTTGTTATAACCTTAATACATATTCTTCACAACTCAGAGATAGATGTAGGTTTCATTTTTAGAAAGTACACACTATACATTTTTAAAAACAGTGATTTATTTTGAAAACTTTTCAGATTAGTTTTACAACTATATCAGAAAATGAATGTTTGGTTATTTCATTTACCAAAGGTAATTGAAGCAGAGAGTTCACCTCCCAATGACTTCATAAATATCTCCAGGTCAACACGTTAATCATTAATATCTGTAGGATTTTCTTGCCATGCTGTATTACCACTACCAGACAGACATTTAAATGGTTTTATTTAACTAAAACAACGTTAAGTATTCTGAATTTTTCTTCTTCAACAGCAAAACCTACAATATTTTAACAAAAAACCATGTCCCTCGTGTCTCACATTTATCTCCAGACTTCTTCTCCTTGTCTAGATCTATTCTGCCCCCAACAATCTTCTATTTGTTGAACTTTTTGAAACTTTGCACTTTTAGAGGGAAGTAAGGGATTGACTGTGTGTACACAAATTTGCAGAGGGACAATAGAGTTGAGGTCTGTTATTTCTCACCTCTATATATTTATTTTAAAACATTTTTACTGTTAACAAGCATGTTACCACTTAAGAGACAAATCCACAGTTTGAGAACTGCAAAATTAAGCATCTCTGATGGTATCTTCTAGACTGAGCACTGAGTCCCGTTGGGTAGATAGAAAGATTAACCTAAATAATCTATACAGAAGCCCCTAGAACCCCATAAAATTGGGTCCCTAATCCATGAACTTTTGTAAATGAGTTCCAATACCATGAATATATTGTCTCATACTATAGAATTAATAATCCCTATTCCATAAGGAGATATCTTTGAGCTATATAATGTATCTATCTTTAAAATAGATTTTTTCCTCAAAGCATTTTATCAAAAAATCCTATTTTTTTATTTAAAAAAAATAAAACAACCCACCCTTGATTTTTATCCACCCTGGCAAGTGGCGTTTTTCTTCTGCATAGTAAAGTTTCAAAGCTCTATGAAGTCAATGTTCAGTTGTAAACTTTTGAAAGAACAATGTTTTGTTCAGACATACGAACATTTCAGAGTTACGAACAACCTCCATTCTCGAGGTGTCCGTAACTCTGAGGTTCTACTGTAGCGAGCTCTCAGGTCAAGGATTGACTCTTATGATGTGTCTAACACCAGGGAGTCCCGATTGTACTTGGGACCTCTCGCTGCTACTGTAATACAAATTTAGCCCCTCCCCTGCCATAGAACATTCAGTATGATTTCAGCCCCTCTTCATTCCCACACCACAACCCTCAGAATAATAATCAAATCAGCTGTTACAATTCACCTTTCATCTAAGTTTGCCATTACATAACTACATTTAACTTTATGGCCTCTAAAATTCCAGAGACTTGTGTGCATAGTGAGATTAGTTACCTGTCAAAAGATAATGTTGAGAGGTGTGCTCTTTTACCAGTAATGACTCACAAGAATCATAAAAAGATCTCACTAGCAGTTGCCTGATAGCACCTGTGAGAAAGAATGTGAAACTCGTTTTAAACACCAAGCTGCACTATGCCACGTAACTCTGCTTACAACGTCAGCTTCATTTAAAGCGACTGAAGTCTAATGCGTGTGCAGCCTTTTAAAAGTCATGTGTTCCTTTAGATTACTTACAGGCCAAGTGTTATTAAAGCTGTTTTGCTAAGACAATCCCACATGCAAGTACAGTTTTGAAGTGTCTTTAAAGGACTGGGGACCACCCAAGTCTCATTATGAAGTAACATGGGTGTAAGCCAGTGGTTTTCAACCTATTTTCCATCATGGGCCGCGGCTGCATTCACACAATATATATACTACCTGTATGGCCCTGAGGATGTCACATGGGCCACAGCTGTGTGCTGATTGGGCCGCGGGTTGAGAATCACTGGTATAAACTCTTGCTTGTTCATAAGTGTTTTTGATTTCCTCACATTTTTTAAATAATGCTTCAACTTCAGGGTGGCCAACTTCTGCCATTGATTGTGGATCTCGTGATATTTCATCTCTCAAAACCCCCAACTCTTGGAGTCATGTCAACATCTCACCCTTCCTTCCAAAAGTTTCTAACACTCATTGCTGCAGAGAAAGTTTGAGCCGCTACGATTCGGGTTTTCAAACACTGAATAAAAAACTCAATTTATTATTTTTATAATCTCCTGGGGAAGGTTGGGGGGAGGGGTCAGACTCATGATTTCTGAATACTTGGGATAGGCACTGCTGCAATATTTTCTTCTACTCCTGAATTCTGTGTATGGTCCATACTTTGGCGGGGCTGTGGTTGCCCTGCACTACCATCACCAAGGGAGCTCTAGCATAGACAAGACTCCCGTGAGCACCGGGATTCTTAAAACCACGTCTTATAACTCTGCTCAGAGCAGTTCTGTGCCTCTCACACACACACACACACACACACACACACTTACAGAAACCAAAAAAAGAGGGAGAAAATTACTAGGACTTAACACTCCAGCTCTGTATCTGTTATGGAAAGATTACACAGTGTCACAGGAGGTTCACAAAGCTCATCTTTTATATCCGTGCCAATAATCCCTACATTAGGCAAGAAGACAATACCTTTTCTACATACAATTAAAAAAGTAAATGATCATTATCCACAGGAGAAGGGGAAAAAAAAGTTCAGGCTCTTAGAGAGTTTAGTTAATAATATAATATAGCACTTGGGAGGTGTTGGGGAGAAGCAGGAAAAATCACTAATCAGTAGATTTGTATGTACTGTTATTATACAACTTTGACATCTTTGTACAGAAATCAAATTTGTAGTCCTAGCAAGCTTTGTTAGCGTGGGTAAGAGTCAACCTGACATGGAAAAAATAAAAAACTAATCTTAATTTTAAAAGTAAAACAATTAGCCATTCCCACGCCGAACGTGTAGCTTTTAATCTGTTGAACCCTAAGAATTACACTGCTGTCCTGCTGCAAAGAATCAGTGCAGATTAACAAGGTATTTCATATTAGTCACTTCAGTGTTCAAGCTGAACAAGAAAATATATATATGCTGCTTTTTCTCAACTAGAGATTTTATATTTGACCCATATCCCCAGATCTCAAAAAAAAGTTCTTTGGGAAAGGAAAAGGGTGGAGGAAAAACAAAAATGATGAACTCATACATTTTGGATTATGTAGCGGACTGATAAACTTGTAACAGAGCTGTCACACAAGTAGCATTGTCCCAACCCAACAAAGAGGAATTCTCAACAGCTACACATTACCAAAAGGGAGCATCTGCTGGGGCTGACAACAGCTCCAAATATGGACAAGCCATATATTTATCTAACACAGCTACTGACATGCTATTTTACGGTGGCATAGTGCTGAAAATCCCGCTGGCTGCACATACACTCTGCAGAAGGGAGAGCTGTGGACATTCCGTGCTCGATGTCACATGTGGGGTATCTTCCTATGCGTCTCTGCTACTGCAAAGCCATCCTTTTCAATTACATTTGGGTAAGAGTCAATTTCCGCTATAAAGTATGCCCTGCTGCGAAATAGCACCTCAGCTTTCACAGCCCCAATCCCGCTCCCTCTAAAGTCAATGGCAAAACGCCCACTGATTTCAGCATGCACACACCAACCCTGCTCCACCGTACAATAAGTCTTCTAGCCAAATCCTAACTGCATGTGTGGATAAGTAGGAGAGTTCATTCTGTAACAGCTTAGACAGCTAGTTTCATTTTACACACAGTATAAAGCAGGATATTCATAGCAAAATAGTCAGATTTATAGCTGATCTATAGAAATACACACACGCACTCATTTAGCATGCCTGCTTTGAGCAATGAGCCCAGTTCACCTGGATCGTTAGGGTTCAGAGGGACTGTCTTAGTCATTATTAATTAGAATTGTGTCCTTGTTTCCCGTAGAACCGGGAATGAGACTCTCCAGCAACCTCTGTCCACCTTCACAAGGCGTCTTGTCCTTCCACTGTGGCTGCCTCCTCTGAGTCCATCTCCATATCAGAGACAGTTGCTGGTCCCAACATTAGCAGCAGGAAGGTTAGTAAGTGCGTCAGGGATTTCAGGAGTCTGGAAGATGATCCCTCGCCTCCACCGCAATGCTTCTAGGAAACTTACTCCACTATCTGCCACTCAGTCATATGTCCTTCGGGCGGCTAGCCATCCCTTTCCTAGCACCGAGCTCCCAGTTAATTGTTCCTCTCCAGTTATGAACTGCTACAATGTCCTTCACCACCCTCCAAAACCATCCCAAGTTCCTTGACCCCATCAAAGACAATTTCCCCCAAGGAAAATTACACATGTTCTCTTGTGTCCGCTCACTCTTCTCTCCTCAAGCCCTGCTACTCACAATCACCTCAAGAAGGGTCTCAGTGGGGAGGGCATTCTGAAATCTGGGCACTCAGCTCTCTCTCACTTAGTTAGGGGTATACTTACACACAAAGGTTTAGATGTTAGTTATTTTACATACTCGTAAATTTGCACCAGTGACCATTTAATGCAAGCAACTCTACTAACACAGAAGCAGAAGCTGAAAAGCAATGTTATTTAAAAGTACATGTCAATATTTGTTTGGGCGGTGGGAGGGGAAGAAAGACATTTCTTTTCATAAAACATTTATTAAAATAAATCCCTAAGTTAAATATCCAGAGATGATTTTTTTAAGTCACTTGCATTAAGGAAACAAACAAATTTCAAATGGGATAGTAAAATGCTAAGATGAAGAAGATTCCAAAATTGTGGGACAATAATCCAAAACTAGTTAGTTTTGTCAAGTGCTAGCAAGCCATGGAAACCTGATCATTTCTTCCTATACACTGCAACTCTATGTGCCTCTGTTCTGCTGTTTGTTCTGACTAAATCCAGGTTTCAAAGAAAAGGACTGGCATAAATGTGTGTGTCAAAGTGTATGAAGACTGTACATTTAGCATGACCTTCAGATCCCACAGTGAGCTGCATTACTGGGTTTAATGGACTAGCCTCCATCACGTCTAACAACATTTTTAACTCCGGATTTTTTTTTTTTTTTTTAAGTTGTGATACAAGCCACCTCAAATATAAAACTAGGAACTGTTTTGAGTCAAATGCCAAGTCTGTGAAAATGTAACCAAACACACCAGGATCTGCAGGAAACACTGATTTAGTTTCTTCAAAAAACCACCCTAATAAATGCAATTTTCAAAGACTGGTGGTTAAGAATATTTATATTATTGCTAACACAAAACAGAAGGAAGAAGTCGTTTCAGAGTAAAAGCTGACAAAGGTAGAGTCAGGAACTAGCACAGAGAATGTTGCTGATATTCCAGCTTCCAGTGGCCAAAAAAATTCAGGAAGCCATTTAAAGTGTCAGTGCACAGAGGATAGATGGTGTGTCTGACCTTTACAGACTGAAGGCTGGATCTTGCTGAAGATATCCCAGCTGCCCTGAGCCATGCAATTCCCAGAAGTCTGTGAAGGATGTTACCCACCTAGCCTGCCCATAAAGAGAAAACCATACCAGCTCAGTGGCAGACAGCTACCACGGTCATTTGGAAGTGGAGAATTCATGCCCATCCCCCCCCCCAACCTTCCACCATTTTCAGGTCAGGTTGTATCTTCCCCTCCTTGTCATAGGCTGCCAATCAAGTAGGTGCCACGGCACAGCTTGGACCATCTTCGTTCACTTGTGGCCATGGGTTAATGAGGTGCAGACAAACTCTGCGTGTTGATATTTAGGCCAGGCTTATTTAGAAACAGCACTGCTTGCCTCCACTAGATCACTGGAGCACTGCAGGGGAACCACAATACTCCAGACACCAAGTGCTGCAAAGATGTTATGTTTGAATAGCAAGAAAGGTGCTTCTCTAGGCTTAGGGACTAATGACCTTCCCCAAAAGAAAAAACTAACAGCTAGTCCAGGTTCTCTGTTCCTGGGAAGGGACAGTCCAATCCAGCACGCAACACCTGAAAGAGGTGGCAGAGGATTTCCTTCACATACCAAGGACTAGTCACCAAGACTGAAGAGCCGAGCAGTATTTCTATGCTGCAACAGCCGCAGAAACTCCTCACATCCTGGGTGTAATTAATACATTTCTCCAAGAGGAGGTAGCTAAGTCGATGGAAGAACAGTCACCTCTACAGTGGATGGTAGGTCAACTTAACTACATGGCACAGGACATGACATTTTTCACAGCCCTGACTGACGTAGGTAGATAAATAAGCTTTAGTTGTAGATCAGGCCTGAAAAAAGTGAAAGCCAAACCATCAAGGTAGGGGAACGTTTGAGGGGGAAAGGAAAAGGGATGATGATTGCTTAAAATTATTTTTCTGGTCTCACCCATTCAGCGATGCCCTAAAAGCTATTGCTGTACAACGGATGCTACCAGTGGCAGGCCAAGGGGCACATGCAACATCTTTACATGACACACTGGTGTCAATCTAGTCCAGTATCCATGGTGCAGGTGGTCCCGGAACACTCAACTTCTGGGTGGTAACAGAAGACACAATTAAAGAAACAATAGGCATGAACTCGGAGCAAGCGGCAGTATATCCCTACCCAGAGACAGCACGTGCAAGGCTAAAAGGAACCCCCTTCTCCACACATGTATTGGAGTATCCACTTTCTAAGCAGTGCCCATTCAAGCTACAGCATCCTAGGTAAAGCAACGCAGGCCAGATTTCTCCATGTTTTCAACCAAGAGACCCGAACCATTTAGCTGTGACTATGAGAACTGAGAATCTCCTTTAACGTATGCGTCTCAAATGTAGGAGCTTCCAGCAAACCAGAGGAAGCATAAAACCACCTCTTAACTCATTCCTTAAGATATAAGCAAACACACCCTCCATCTGGAAGAAAGAAGAGAACTAACTTATTTGACAAGAACTATTTTAAAATCTTGACTTCTTCACTGATTTACAGACTTAGACTAGGCTGTGGGACATGTTCATTCCACTCCCTCACCCATCCCGATATATGGCTGAGTCTCAGGATACAAGTGGTTGAATGTGGATTTCATGCAAGTTAGAATACAGCTCTTCTGCTCAGCACTATTCTATCGCACCGATGCAAATGTTGGCTTTAATTTAGGCCAGCTGCACTTTTAGCCTGAATGAGACCCTCTGAGCGACAATTTTATTTCCTTTACATCTGCGTTCAATATTTTAAACTGAATTAAGGCTGCAGACAGGTATCCAGAACTTGTAAGTTTTAGAAAATAAAAAAACAAAAAGACAGGAAATTCAATGTTAAATTGTGTCGTGTCAGGAAAAAACATTGAAATGCAGCATGACGGTGCACAGGTCGCATACTCTAAGCAAGCTGAACTCCACCTTTCAATCCTCACCACCTTCTGTGTAAGGCCAACATGTCAAGATTGGGAAGATAAATTACCACATTACAGCTAGTAGCTGACATGTTAACCCTGGACAGCTTGGCTCTGCAGCAGCTCCAGGTGACATTCTGGCTTGGAAGGTCTAACCCGGCCATTCTTAGGGTTCTCACCTTCTAGCCAGGAAAAAATGGAGTAAGCTCTGCCCATGGCCCTGTCTGAGCCCCCATCACCACATGCATCGCAACTGTCAAACCACATCCATTCTGTCCGAGCTGGGGTCTTCTATTATTAAGTTATAGTCTTAATGAAGACACCGGATTTATGGCTTATTATTAAGCCTGCGGCAGTGTTAACTGGCCACCTCACCTTGAATGATCTCCTACAACATTGTGCTAACTACTTATGCTAAACAATCTGTCTCACCTTGCATTTAGCTGTGACACCAGAGTACCTTGCCCAGCCCTAAAGAAGAGCAGTGTAAGCTCAAAAGCTTCCCTTTCCCCAACAGAATTCGGGTCCAATAAGAGACATTACTTCACGCAACTAGTCCCTCTATCATTAATCAGGTCTCTTACAGTAATGCACAGGGGACAAGAATCCGGCCCCACCATGCTATAGGCACTGAGCAAACAGCATGAAACAATCCCTGCCCCAAAGAGCTGACAATCATTCTAAAGAGACACGCAGACAGACGGGGCAGCGGGAACACACAAGCAGAATAATCAGTGCAATGGTGGCAAGTGTCACGTAATTTAAATCGTTTCACGGGGGTCATGTTAAAAGGCGAGTAGCTAGATGAAGAGACAAACAAAGGGACAATGAGAGTTGGAAACAGGAGGAAAGGGGTGGGAGGGACTGGAGCATACAGCCAATCTGCACAAGGGCGAGAAGTGAGAACTACAGAAAGGACAGCCGTAGTGTTCTTCGGTCCCTGCTTAAATTGCGTTCTCTAACTGCTCCTATCTCCGTGGAAGGCAGCCCGGCCAAGACCAAGACGCAGGGGCAGATGATTGTGCCTAACCATAATATTTACACAAGACGGTACTGTCTCCCTGTGACACAGGTAAATATTAACCCCGTTTCACAGCGGGAAAAGCAGTCAGAGAGTTTAAAGGGACTTGAATGGGAGTCTAGTATAGTGCTCTGAAAAACAAGGCTGTAACCCTTGCTCTGCCACCGATTCACCGTGTAGCCTCGGACACCAGATAAACTCTAATCCTCAATTTTCCCACCTGTGGAATGGAGTTAATACAAGCCTAACTCTCAAGGAGTTTGTGAAGCTTAATTCATGTAACACACTATGTGATCCTTGGGAAAAAAGGAACCCTAAGGGCACTGCAGCATTATTAAGGCTACACAGGCTATGTCTACACTTGCAATTAGACACTCCCAGCTGGCCTGGCCCGCTGACTCAGTCTCACCAGGGCTCAGGCGCTGTTTAATGGCAGTGTAGATGTTAGAGCTTGGGCAGCTCCAGCCCAAGCATATACACTGCGATTAAGCAGCCCTTTAGCTCAAGCCAGCTGGCACAGGCATCTAACTGCAGCGCAGATCTAGCCTCAGTGTTACAGAGTTGGAAGAAGACTTAAGGGAGGTCCTGATTCCAGTGTTCTGCTCAGCCCAGCAAACTACACTGCCCAAGGAGCCCTCCCTACGCACGAGATCTATTCACAGCCTCTATCATAAAATAAGTTTGGACTTTGTAAACCAAGATTTTGGAGACATATAATCTTCCACCCAAAAAAGAAAGAAGTGTTTTTCAAAGTTTGTTATGAGTGACACATCTTGGAATGGCTTGGCAAACACACCTTAAATTTGGCCAAAAAGTTATCCTTCAGCAGAAGTGCTTCAGATTTGGTACATGTGCCCCGAGGACCATTTTTTGAGGAACTGGGTGGAGAAGTGTGTATGGATGTGATCAAAACAGGTCTGAGAATGGAAGACCGGTTGCAGCTTCAAGTATGACAAGATTAGCAACCCAATCACACATATCCCTATATTTTATTCCTTTAGCAATAAGACACTCACATTTTGGCCATCAAACTTGCTGAATGTAGTCCTTAAAGTTATTGAAGAGTTATACAGCAGGTGAATTTCATGTTTCACATTTAGCCAATTATGGCAAAAGTGCTTCAGGTCTGAGTTGCTAAAGTAAAAATTCAGCCTAAAAAACCCACTAGAACTGCATCAATATCTTATAATCGCAATAATTTTGAAACATTGCTTGCAATTAAGCTGTAATTGTGGTTTAAGTGTACTGCAATACGACGGCCCATAAAGAGAGAGCCTAGAGTCTCATCACATAATGGGCTGAAAGATTCAACTTATTGTGAAAAACATAATCCAATTTTATGACATTAAAGGCTCATATTAACTCTTTAAAATTTTAATAATGGCAGGGCTGTTAAATTAAGACTGTGACTGAATAACTCTGGGATGCTAACCCACTCTTTGTAGGACGACGACATAAAAGTATGTGCCTGGATGCATAGCTAATCATTTTGCCACAAGCAGGGTCCATTTTCACATTCTAAATCCTAACAAATGCTTACAGCGTGTAAGCTTGACCGTGATAAAAACCTGATCTTCACTACAGTGATACTTTAATACACAACAGTCTACATTTCACGTGTGCTAAGAGCAATAATATTTTAGATGCACATAATTTCTGATCAACTCACGGACAGGGACTGCATCTTCACTGATTTTATGCTTGGATAGCAGCTAGCGCATTGAGTGTGCTATTGCAGTATAAATGGTGAACGTAATCTCGAAGTCCAAAATAGATGCCCACCTCAAAAATGCCAGTATGAAATTTTTGATCAGTACAAGTTTATGTTGTTCTCCGTACCTCAGATTCTATTACCTAAACTTTAAGGATGTGGGTCAAACTGGAAATGCACAGGGAATTGTGAACATGTTTTTGTTTGACATTTTGTTAAGTGCTGAAACAAAAAGAACAAACCCCAAACCTTTATCAGAACCAAAGAGAGATCATGTGATATATCAAGGAAGTAGTTTTATAAACTCACTTGCATTTACCTAAAAACAGGCAGATGAGAGTCCAAAATAAACATGGGATGCAAATATTTTTACATTTCACAGAATTATGCATCAGTGCCAGCCATGGGTTCTGTAACCTACCTATCAAATGTTTAATGTTACCTATTAACCAACCTGACACCCTGCCTTCCCAGAGTATATAAAACTACTATACACACAAATTCATAGAGGCATCAATTTTTTTATATTTGTTGATGTTTTACACAAAAAATAATTGGAAGATACCACATCCTTCACAGGCCCCTTTTGGGGAAATGATGTCAGAACATACGCCCATGCAAACAACTTTTAAAGGGTCTGTTCTATTCACATAAATAGATTCCAACACTTCATGGCTCGTTAGTTGTAATTAATGCCAGCGCTCCATAGAAATTTACTGTCAACTCACCATGTTTTAGAATTTCTCTCAGGGTCAAGGTAAGGTTTTAAAAGAAACAAACATACATGACAGCAGATGATAAACCATAGTCACTACTATTTGGGAATGAATGTCTGCCCTTGTTTACCTTACACTTGGCTTTAAAAAAAAAAATCCCCTCCCCCTCCACACTGACTTCAGAGTAACCCAAAAACATCACTCATGTAAACTGATCCTCATGTACCATAACTTCAGCCGGTAGTCGTTAAGAAAAAAATTAAAAACAATTTCTTTTAAAAAGTGCACAGAGGACTTAGTTTTCTTCAACAACCTTTTCGTTTACAGTGACAAGGAGGACTTGAACAACTTGACATATGCCATCTAATCAAAGAGTTTGAAAAAAAAAAAAGAAATCTGACTAACCTTGAAATATCCCCCAATTTCTGTATTTCATGAGAAAACAAAGAAGAAAAAGACATCCTATTTTAAATTAAAGGCACACAACTAATCGGTTATGGAGAAGTTGTTAACTTGTCCACTGTCAAGAACAAATGCGAAAACCGTTTTTTGTTGTGCCAGGCTCTCTCAATCAGGATATGTAAACAGCAACAAGAGAGAGAAATTTAAAAACCACAACACCATTCTGTCAAGTATTGTCTATTTATCCAATGGATAAAATTGCAAGTCTATTGCAGGAAGCTACAACATTAAGCATGGACAGTGGAAATCAAGATATTATGCTAATGCAAGTCTTACATTACCAAATATGTGATATTAAAATGAATGGGAGAAGGAGAGACAAGGTGGGTGAGCTAATATCTTTTATCAGATCAACTTCCATTGGTGACAGAGACAAGCTTTCGAGCTTACACAGAGCTCTTCTTCAGGAGAAGTAGCATCAGTTTTGCACTCTTTACTTAGATCAAATTAAGTGGTCCATACAACTATATTTATGAATTCAAAGTAGAGTTGATCATCAATTTGTCTGAAACTGAAACAGGAAGGGAACGTGGTCAATTTTAAAAACAACACTACACCTCAGACTTAAAATATTTTCTGTTGTTTTGATTCTTCACTTTTACCTTTACTGGCTTAAATCTGATAGCACTGAAAAGGTACTCAGTCAACTTCCAGGGGCCCTTTTTCTCCCCAAAGCAAAAGATTATAAAATTATGCTTTTTAAAAGTAATACAAAAAAAGCACCTATGGGATAAAGTTGTTCACTTATTCCACATTAAAAGGACAAGGGACATTAAAAACACACACAAATCCCATATGAACAGTTACTTCTATTAACTCTCATAAAAAGTTACTCCAATTAGCCGTATTTTTATATGCCCCCCCAAATCACCATAGTATCCAAGTGCCCATTCAAAGTGAATACTCACTACGGGAAAGAAAGAGTTAAAGAAAGAAGGAGTTTGCATTTTGAATTGTTATCCTATAAAGCTTGGCTTTAAGAAGAAGAGTGTGTTTAACCTATAAAACCTTCATTTCACATTTCTTTTTTGTTTGTGTGTGTGTTTTAACTTCAAGATCAAATCAGTTATTTTCTCTGCTCAAGCTTGCAGAGATGACTGACTTATTTATAGTAAACTTCCTGTTTTTCCAGCCTTGTAAATGTCATACAAAGCAGACAAGCCAATAAAGTATTTAAGTTTCCAGGTTAAGTTTGTCACAAAACTTCAACATCAGTTAGGCAGGCACCAGGGACTGGGGAGAAGGAGGGGAAATGGAATCAGACAGTTAAAATGTGTTTACACTTAATGCTGTACTTTGCAGCATGTTTTAGTAAGATGCAACTCTTGCTGAATATGATCACTTAAAATTACATTAAAAGAGAAACTGCTAATGGAAACTGACACAGAAATCATGCATTTTAAATAAAAATCTAATTTTTCCAAGTCTATCAGTAAAGGTTGGTAAACATCCATTTCACCATATACAGTATATACAAACCAATGAAATTTTATTTCCATCGTAACAGAAGTGTACAGAAAGGCAAAGAAAGAAAAATGCTGCTTGAGAACTTACTGGAGTTTGATGTAGGGATATTTACTTTGTATATTTTGACATGCGATTTTGATAATTTGTATTTTAATCATTATAAAGCTTTAACTTTTTGCATCTTAGTGTCGACAGTCATTAACTACTGTCTGATTCCCCTCTTCCCCACTGCGTGACACTCCCCCATATTTTCCTGCAACTGCAAAAAATTAATAAATTTTGGTAAAAAATAAATGCTTAAAACCCATAATTCTGCACAACTGTGAAAATCTCGAATTATTACTGTGATTGTCAAAACAAATGGTTCTTATGTAAACAATCCTTAAAACCCCATTTACATTTCTTTATGTTTATTTACTCTATGCATTTCACTCAGCCAGGAAAATGAAAATCAATTTTATTTTGTTCATAGTCAATTTCACTTCCAGGTTTTCAGGGCTGCAGTCTTTGTGCTGCAAATACAGCAGGAGAAAGAAGACAATTGCTCCCACTACAGTTAAAAAAAAAAAAAAGGAGGGGGGGACATTTCTATTGATTTTAGGTTTTATAAGTTATCTTACTCTGATACTTCTTTATGTAATGTGTGGGGATATTTTGAACAGACATTCCATTTTTAAAAGGAAGTAGACGTTTATTACACTGACAACTCAAGAATACACGTTACATAACATACCACATGGAACAGAACACTACTCTTCCTATAATTTCCTTTGACAATGGAAGTTTGAATAATGTCCATAGAACAAGTATCAGAGGGGTAGCCGTGTTAGTCTGGTTCTGTAGAAGCAGCAAAGAATCCTGTGGCACCTTATAGACTAACAGATGTTTTGTCCATAGAACAAGTGCATGGAACTACAAACTAGCTTTTAGTCTGGCTAGCAGACAGAAGTTTAGAGGAGAGCTCTGCTGATTTACAAGAAGGGCATCAACCAAACAACAAAGACGAGATTAATTCTCTTTTGGGTCAAGTAAATAGGTTGTTGCCTGCACATCAACTACACAAAACATCGCTGCATTTGCCAAACACAGCAAATCCCTCCGCTTGGGGATGTGTACATGTTTGTGCAGTAATAAAACTTTCCTCTAAAGAATCTACTGAATTATCCTACCAGAACTTCCCTTCCTGCCTCCATTTATAGATGACCCTGGTGTGCTAGGCCACCATGCAAACCTACAGGTGTTCCAATATAATCCTGTTTATTTCAAAATCCTGGGTATTCAAATAACCTTAACAGCTGCTGCAACAGGAACAGTTTCCTGGCACTAAATTCAAGTCCCACTCTGGAAACTACAAACCTATTATCTAGACCTGCTGTGCTAACCTGTTAAAGGAGAAGTGGGCTTTTCACATGAGAAGAATCCTGCTTCTGTCTTCCATAGCCTCATTTGAGAGCGCTCTCATACAATCCCTTCACCTCCCTTCCGCCGGGCTCAAAGTGATGCAGAAATGACCTACTGCTAAGAGTGAACGCAAGGCTAAAATAACCATTCCAAGTTACAGCTTTTCCCTTCCCCATGCACACTCCACACCAACCCTTTGACAAGCTAAGGAAGGCAGCTGGCAATCACATGCCTATACTTTTGAACAAGACTCTAGTCATAATCCAGCAGTGCAACCAAACGCTACAGGTCTATGGGATGCACCCCTGCTGCAGGAGTAAATCTTTCAGGAAATTCCTCCAGGTCCAGTGAAATGAAATATTTGTTTTGTTCACTAACAGAATTAGCAAGCATCTCACTCCATAACTGCGGAGCCTCCAGAACTGCCTGTAGCTAGGGGTTTCGGTGCACTTAAAAGAATGTCTTAAGGGAATTGCTCGTTGTGCTTAAGGCCGGCCAGACTTGAAGGTAGTAAACCTTAAAGATTTATTTCCCCGTGAAAACAGGGCTCTGATTGCACAGGGGAACCTAAACGATGCCCAGTTACAGCCTTCGCATCGAAGGGAGCAAGGTGTTTCAAAGGTCACGTCGTGACCCTGGATGGACAGATAAAAAAATGAACCATTTGTATTGCCTTTAACCACACCAAGAAGCGGCCCCTGCCTGGCGTTTTCCATTTGATCTCTGTGATCAAACACTGCCCAAAGAAGGAGAAGGGGGGGGGGGGGCTGTTCACCTTTGTTGCATGTTCTGATGCGGGGGGGGGGGCACAACTCTGGTGCAAACATTTCATCACCCCCCCCCCAAAAGTCAATGTTTTGCCACTCGGCGAGACTGGCAGAGCGAGAGTCCCAGCGTTAGCCCGGGGGGGTGAGGAGCTGCCCCGTAGGGGCGCTCGCAAAGGCGGAGAGAACCAGCGCTTCCCCGGCAGCGTGAAGCCGTGTCCCGGTCCGCCCCCCCAGCCAGCCTCGCCTCCGGTCCGGTCCGCGCCCGGAGGAGGGACCGCTCAGCCGGCAGGTGGGAAGCTTCGCCGGCCCCAGAAGTTCGGTCCCGCTCGGAAAAACTTCCCAGCCGCCCAGCAAGCGCGGCGCCCCGCCGGCCCGGGGGAAGGAGCCGGCGAGAGCGGCACCGCCAGAGCAAGGGCACCGGGGCTTGCCCTGCACCCGAGTGCCCCCCCCCCGCCCGGCTCTCTCTCTCTGGCCGCCCCCTTACCTGGTCTGACGGCTTTGACCGCGATGGGCTCCGTGCAGCTCCGGATCACTTCCAGCACGTCGTAGCGGGGCAAGCCGGACACGCGGACCCCCTGCACCTCCAGCAGCAGCTCCCCGGGGCTGAGTCCCCCTTCCTCGCCCCCGGCCAGCACCGGCGGGCCGCCCCCCTCCTCCTCCTCCGCCCCCACGTAGGGGAACTGCCCGTGCTCCGCGCCCCCGAGCAGGGGCAGCCCCGGCCGGCCGCCGCCCGCCCGCCGGGCCGAGCACTGGTGCACCCGGCTGCTCCAGTGGTTCTTCTTCTGGATCACTTTGGACATGGCGCCGCCGCCGCCGCCCCCCCCGGTCCGGTCCCCCCCCGACAACCAAGCGGATGCAAAACAGGTGGCCCGGCGGGGCGAGCCTGGCTCGGCGCCTCACAACTTCCCCCGCCGCTCAAGCCATCCTCCGCCCCGGCCCCGCCCGCCTCCGGGCCCGCCCCGCCCGGCCGCACAGCGCCCGGCAGCTGCCCCGTCCCCGGGCTGCGCGGAGCCCGCTCGGCAGGAAGCGGCCGCGGCCCCTTTAAGCCGCTACAAAGGCGCCGCTTGTTTGGTTACATTTCAGCCCGTCCCGTTCCAGCCGGGAGCCCGGGGAGCCGCCCGCGCAGGCGCTCTGCGCTCGCTCCCCCCCGCCCCCTCTCGGCCCGGGAGCGACCCGGCTCGCTGGGCGCGCGCCTGCCCGCTAGGCTGGTGCGGGAGCGCGGGCGGGGGAACTGGTTGGGGTGCGAAGGGGGGAGGAGCCGAAGGGGGGAGGGGGAGGAAGGAGGAGCTGGGCTGGGGAATGGGGTGCAGGGGAGCAGAGTAGGGGGGTGGTGGGTGGGAGAGGGGAGGGAGCTGGGTTGGGGAGTAGAGGGGAGGGAGCTGGGTTGGGGGAGCAGAGGGGAGGGAGCTGGGCTGGGGAATGGGGTGCAGGGGAACACAGTTGCGGGGTGGAGGGTGGGAGAGGGGAGGGAGCTGGGTTGGGGGAACAGAGGGGAGGGAGCTGGGCTGGGGAATGGGGTGCAGGGGACCACAGTTGCGGGGTGGAGGGTGGGAGAGGGGAGGGAGCTGGGTTGGGGGAGCAAAGGGGAGAGAGATGGGCTGGGGAATGGGGTGCAGGGAACACAGTTGTGGGGTGGAGGATGGGAGAGGGTTAGGGAGCTGGGTTGGGGGAGCAGAGGGAATAGGGGAGCAAAGGGGTGGGCGCTGGGGTGCTGGGGACGCGGGGGAGCAGGGGGCAGGGAACTGCCGGGGAGGATGGGGAAGGTGAGGAGCTGAGATGGAGGGGAGGGAGCCAAGATGGGGTACAAGGAGGAGAGGGGGTGAGTTGGGCGGTGGAAGGAGCTGGGTTTGGGGTTGAGGAACAGGGGCAAGAAAGGGTGATGGGGGGGTGGAGGATGGGGTTGAGCGGGGATGGGGGGAGCAGAGGGTGAGGAAGAAACGTGGGGAAAGGAGGATGGGGATGGGGAGAAAAGGCTGCCTGGTACTTGTTCAGGGGTGAGGTGGAGGGAGAAAAAACATCCTGTCCACCTTGCTGGTGCCTGGACAGAGACGCTGGGGAACAAATTACTGTTGCGAGGAGATGCGGGGAGGGAGCTAGAGAGAGATGCTGCTTGTGTGTTGCGTGGAAAGGGACAGAGGAAACACGTCCGAGAAATGCAGGTGTGAAGCCCCCAATTGGGGGTGGAGGAGAGGGGCACGGCTGCCAAGTGTGGCTCCATGGGTGACGTTCCTTGCGGGTGCAAACAAGCCAGCGTTTCCCCCCAAGTAGCTCTCCCTCCCTCCCCCCCGACAGTGTGGTGATTTGCAGCAATTCTCAAACATCATTGCATCGCGACCCGCTTAGGACAACAGAAATTACTACACGTCCCCAGAAGGGGGGACCAAAGCCTGAGCCCCACCACCCTGTGTGTGCGTTGGGGGGGGGGAGGTTTTCAAAGCAGAAGCCCTCAGGCTTTGCCTTCATCCCTGGGCGGTGGGGCTTGGGCTTCAGCTTTGGCCCTGGCCCCCAGCAAGTCTAACAGCAGCCCTGGCGACCCCATTAAAATGGACTCATGACCCACCTTGAGCTCCCGACCCACAGTTTGAGAACCGCTGGATTACAGCGTTCATGTTGCTGTTACTTCCCAGTGCAACAAGAGTCTAGGGGGTTGGGTGGGAACTGAGAAGCGGGAGGGAGCCTGGGGGGTCGCTATGGGGAGAGGAGCTGGTGGGGAGAACTTGAGAGGAGGTTGTTCAGCTGGTCCATGGGCGGTTAAGATGAGCTCCTAGAGCAGCCTCCTCTATTCTTCATCTTCATTAGCCTCCCTTCTTCTGGCCCTGTCTCCTATCTTTTCCCCATGCTATTCACCAATCAACTCATACCCGCTTTGCCCCTGCCTGTCCTCCCTTTCTTGGGCATTGAGGCAGCTGGCCACATCTACCTTCCCCTCCTGACTGTTCCATGCAAACTTGGATCCAGCCAGGGGATCAGCCAGAGTGGAAGAAGAGACAGCTTGGCTAGCTGCTGTCCCAAGAGTACCTGGCGGCCAGGGGGAGAAACTGTGAGCAAATCCCTGCTGGGTGCATGACAATATTTTTGGCAATGTCCATCTTTTCCACAGTTGGTCCAAGTCTTTCCCTTTTTGAATTGCTCAAACTGCAACTAGTTCATAGTTTCCTTCATTAGTTACAATAGGCAGAGCTGGTAGCAAGGTTGCCTAACTCTTTCCATTATAAGACTCTGTTTTCAGTTGCTTATAACTTTTCCAAACTTTAACTGTTCTAGCTGAAGTCTTCCCAGGCTGGGTGTGTGCCTCTGGCTGATTTATTGATTTATTTTAGTTCCAGCAGAAGCAGCTCAGCCGTTTCACAGAATGAGTTTAGGGAAAAATTTAAAATGTTTTGACCGAAGCTATAACATGTCTGTGCTATATAGCTGAAATTTGGTGGGGTTCTTGCCCTGGTGTCACCATTGTGCTTTTTACTGCCCTAATGAAAACCCACCAAAATTTGGCTAAATTGGTGACCTCTGAAAATCACAGTTCACGCCTGTGAAGTAGAGGTTTGTTGGAGGCTGGCACTAAATGAGGCTGGGGTCCTGTAGAAAAAATACAGTGTAATCATGTAATTAAAGACTGTTTCATAAGGCACACACACAGGGGGGCAAATTAAGGTTGCACAGGCATCGTTACTTCTGGCATTTCTGACTTTACAACCTTAATAATGTTCTTTTGACCTAGGTTTTTCAATGTACTTTATTGTTTGAGAGATTATGAAAAATGGCTTCTTGAACCAATTCCTTAAGAAAAGCCTGCATCCTGCCCTTCCACAGAAAGGCACTGACAATCCCACACCAACATCTCCCTACTAGATTTTTCCCACTAAGAAGAACATGGGCCTAACACGCTTTGCATGGGCCAAAGTTCTGCAAGCATCTCCAGAACGCCATTAACTGACCCAGGCTGAAATTTGAGCAGAAAAAAAAATGGCAGTTGTCCATTTCCAGATGACCTCTGCTCTCTCTGAAGCTGAAAGCCTATTTGAATTCAGACAGATGTAGTAGTGAGACAATATATTTTATCGGACCAACTTCTGTTGAGTGAGAGAGACAAGCTTTCGAGCTACACCAAGCTCTTCTTCAGCAATCCAAGCAGTCTTACCCATGAGTGAAGCAGGAACAGCAAGAAATGCTCAATTTGGTTCCTAAATAGAGACCGGGAGCATGCACCACCCACAGCATTGCTACTGATCGGGATCCTGGGGTTGAAACAAATATGCCCTTCTTTGCTTCCTGCTCAGACACCTGTAATATGTTACATTACAGTGTGCCAGATGTTTGTCACCAGCCCTCTAACTATCTCCCCTCACAATTCATCTCTCTCTGGCTATTTCTATACCAAGGTGACCTGTGAAGCTGGACTATAAGAAGGTATGTGGGAACCAGCATTCTGACAGGTATGGACAGAAGATCACTACCGTGCCTATGGCAGAGTCGTCTGTTGCTGACTGCTATTGCTTAGAGATATCGGAACCCAAACTTGTTTCACTAACCTCCAAAGACAGCCCAATGAACCAGGTGCTCTGCTTCAGCATGAAGATTGTGTTCTGCTATCAAAGTGCAGGAGGCAATAGTTGGTCCGGGTAAAGGGTATTGCCTCTAACCTTCCTACTTCTGCTCCTTTCCCCCAAATAAAGACCTAGAGTATGGCCATTTTGTAAAAGGGGTATTACAGTAGTGTTTAAATCCCTTGTTGAGGTGGGGCTCCCATTGTGCTAGGTGATGTACAGACATAAATAAAAAACAATCTGTACTCCAATAGCATAATAATCTAAATAGACCAGTCAGACAAAGGGTAGGAGAAGAAAGAGTCCCAGGGCCGCCCAGAGGATTCCGGGGGGGGGGTCGGCGGGGGGGGGGGGCCCTTCCTGGGACCCGCCGCCGCCCCGAAGAAGACCCGGGGACCCCCCCCACGCCACGCCGCCGGGACCCGCCGCCAAAGCAGCCCCGGTTCGGCGGGGGTATTGGCGCGCGGGGGGGGGTCCCGCGGGGTCTTTCGTGGCGTTTTTGGGTCGGCCCGAAAGAAAGGCCCCGCCACCCCGAACCGAACCTGCCGACCGGCATCGCATGCGCAGGTGTCCCGCCGGTGTGAGGGACCACTGGGGGTTCCACCGGAGCCGAAGGAAAAGGCCCGCCACCAGAGACCGGAAATGAACTCACTCCTGCACCCCCCTCCCTCCTGCCCCCCCCCCTCCCACCCACCCCACCCCCCCCCCCCCCAATCCCCCCCCCCCCCCCCCCTGCCCCCCCCCCCCCCCTCCTCCCCCTCCCTGTCCCCGGACCCCCCCCCCCCCCCCCCCCCCCCCCCCCCCCCCCCCCCCCCGCCCCCCCCCCCCCCCCCCCGCCTCCTCTCCTCTCCCCCCGAGCAGCGCCCCCCGAGAGCCAGCGCAGCCCGACAGCCGGCTCCGGGGCCAGCGGGGCCCCAGCCCCCCAGGGGAGGGGGGCCGGAGCGGGGGGGGGCAGCCCAGCCCAAGCGGCTCAGAGCTTCCCAAGCCCCCCCCCCCCCCCACCCCTCCCCCCGCGCGGGCGGCCGCGGGCGCTGCGGCTCCGGCGGCGGCGCCGATGAGGCGCGCTGCGGGAGGCCAGGCCAGGGCGGGCTGGAGGGGAGAGCTGGAGCGCCCCTCTTGAGCCCCCCCCGCGGCGGGCCCGGGGGGGCCCCCCCCCCCCAAGAGTCCAAACAACTTGCCTGAGACAGGACAGTGGAAAGGCCAGGAATACAACCCAGGTCTCCTGAGTCCTGGTCCAGTGGCCTTTCAGTGCCCATATTCACCCTCTCCCGAGGATTGGGGATCCAGACCAAAATATGGGATGTACAACACCTCAGAATGTGCTGCTATGGACTGAAGATGGGAACAGGTGAGTGGAAATGTTCAGCGGGGCAGTCAATGTTGTGACCAGATTTCCAAAAAGAACTTCAAATCACCACCCAGGCTTTTCAGTCCACTACTTTTTTGTTTGTCCATTTCCATCTCTTTAAGCTTTCTCCCGGCCTCTTCTAACTTGGAATTTTTATTACAAAGATCCGCTGCTGCTCCGTGTTTGACCTGAAAGCTGGTGACACTCCAGTGTCTTAGCCTTCCAAGAACAACTGCCTAGCGTCTGCTAATCTGCTGTATCTGTCCCTCCAGTTGGCTGTCCAACTACTAACCAGAGGGCCATGACATGTCTCTCTGTCCTGTGGGTTGTGCAGTAGAGCTGAATCAGTGACCAAGCTGACTAAATTCCCCAGGGATCGAACGCTAAGTCGGTCTGCTAAACACAAGACACAGCAGCATAGCTAGGAGAGAAGGGTTTGTAGTTTATTTGTGGGATTTTCTGCATGGCGGTTAATCAGAAATAAGACCCAACTGATAGAATTCATGCAACAAGTCTGAGTCTGCCAGTGGGAAGAGACTGGGCTTCTGCTGGGAACAGAGTGTAGGTTATTGCCAGCATTATGGGTTCACATGATTTGCTTTGTGACAGCCCTGCCCCGGCTAAACTCATCTGGGCTCCATGTGAATATCACATGAGTTGTGGCTGCCCATCTGAGAGAACCACTGATGCCTCATGGAAAAATGTTGAAAAACTATGTAGAAACAATTCTGCTACTATATTATATAGTATAGGACAGATAGTGGGGGGAAGGGAGGGGTTGTTTTCCTACTAATGCTATAATACGGTGAAGTAAATGAGTGGTGTTCCCATTCTGCTCCTCACACAGTACACTTGTGCGCTGTATTCCCTCTCTTCCCAGGGCTGCACTTTCTGTTAACTTAAATAACAATATAGTAGATATAAGCTTCAGCTTTCTCTGTTCACTCTGCTGGTGACTTCCAAACCTTTTATCCTCCTTAGCTGGAACGAATAAGGCTCACTTGGTCTGGCTCTCGACATGAGTCAGGAGACTAGTTATGGATCTCTCCACTGAGTCCTAAATACTGACATCAGGTGTAGCTAATCCATTGTAACCAATAGGATTTTAATGTTCTCATTCTGGACACTCAGAAATGCACTGTTGCAGCAAGAAGGGGCACTCCAAATACTTAGCCCCTACTACTTAAGCAGAAGGAAAATCTTGGTCAGCTATTAACAGTGTGGAGCCCATGACACACAGTAGAGCAGTTTTGAAGTTGTCCATCAGAATCACTTAAACACTATCCAGTTAGCTCTGTTGCATGAGAACCCTTCTTAGCAGTGTGGCTATAAGAGCAAGTGGAACTGTAATATCCCGGAGACTGCCACAGGCTGGCTGGTTCCTGTAAGTGAAGTAAATCCAGAGCTCCTGTACCAGGACAGGTGCTCCCATTTGGCCCTTTAAGAGGGCAGGGCAGCACCCAAGGGCTGTAAAGGATCAGGGAGAGACCCAATGGAGAGAGTCCCAGTGAGTCAGAGCAGAGACTGGCTGTCAGGGGCAGGTAAGGAGCAGAGATCAGGGGGAAGGGAGAGGCTCCCAGAAGGAAGCAAAATGTGTTTCCTGCGGGAAGGTTGAAGGCCAGGAGAGCGGTAAGAGGGGTTCGCTGACTGGCATCCCAAGCTGGACAACCAGGGCCAGACAGCCGGAGAGGGCTGAAAGTGGGAGGAGGAGGAGGAGCGGCAGCAGCAGCAGAGGGAGTTACCTGCTGGCTGTAAGATGGAGACCCAGAGCCAAGGAGAGGGTTGAAGGCAAGGAGGCAGCAGAAGAGCTTACCCACTGGCATATGCAGGACTGGAGAGCTGGACCCAGAGGAGCCAGGAGAGGACCAGAGGGAGTGAGGGATGCTCCCCAGCAGAGAGAGGCAGTGAGGGGTCCTGCTGGAAGGGCTGGGGTGGCTATCCGGTACAAGCACACAGGAGGACTGACATCTGGGTGTGGTTGAAGGTGCCAGCATGTGCTATGTGGAGCATCAAAAGAACAAGAAGTCTTGAGTTTTAATGACTGCTGGCACTGGGGTGAGAAATGGACTACATGTTTAGGGCTTGTGGTCTGGACCATTTGCATAATGTTTTAAAATAATCCAGCCCCAAGGAAGGTATTATTGTGTCAAGAGAGCCTGACAGGAAATGATTGAGGATGCTGATCAGGGAAACTGAGGCAGGTGTTCCTGCCAGGCCGGGACCTGCTGCAGGAGGATGCTCCAGCCGGATCTGCCCGATGACAGAGACCATAACCTGCCTTTGCAGGAGACAGGACCTGATGATGTAATAGGCCTTTTCCATCTCTAACTACTGCAATTCTAACACTACTTTATTTCTTGCAAGGGACATTAAGCCCTTGATAAACATTAATTAATGAAGCTTCACAGTTCCCATGGGATAGTTGAATGATGTCACCGGGGCAGCGAGGTGCTCAGCAGTTTCTTGTCTCAGGGTTGGTTCCAACATGCAGCTACTGAGGCCTCACCTCACCAGAGACAAGTAGATAAGCTTGCGCCCTGTTTACAAGCTCAAGAGCCCCATGGTGTGGTGTGCAAGCTGCTGCGTGCTGGCTCAGGGCTCTCTGGTGATCATTAGAGCCTGATTAGCATGGGGAATTAGGATGGAGTAGCAATAATACGTTGCGCTGCAGCAGCTCCTTCCCGCACAGGCTCTCACAGAGCTTAACAGATCTGAACTGGGTCTCTCAGCACCCCAGCCAAATAGCTATGGAGGCTCCTGCCTGCTTCTCATTGCTTGAGTGAACTGCCAGCTGTAAGGAAATCTACAGCTGCCCTTCCCTGTTCCCTCCCTGCAGTGGTGGGATTGCACAAGGGTTTCAGGCAGATGATAGGGAGAAGGTCACATAGTTAGTCTTGGACCTGCCAGTGAGGTATTCCTCCAAACGTTGTCAAACTCGGTTATGATTTCCATGTCCATTTAGATATGTTTAACCCAACTTTATATTGACTTACTGCCACATGTACCTTTCCCCATGGCTTGTCTGGCTGCCTGGCCTTAGTCCGTGATCTGTGCGGGACAGGGATTGTGCTTTCTTCTCTGTTTCTCAAGTGCAAGGTGGGTACTACTGGAGGCTATGATCAGGTATTTTAGCAATGTTGTCCAGTCCACATCAGCATTTCCACTGTGTGTCTTGGGTCTAAATGAACCCAAAGAGTCAAAACCACATCATTCCCCCCCACACCCCTAGTTTGAATGTAAAATGACAGAAAACCATGGTGTTTTGCTTGTGTTGGGGTGAAAACTATGTTCAGCTGCTGAATTTGTCATGGTTTCTACCTATAACTATTAATTCCAAAGGGTTTGCTTCATGTTCTAAGCTCCCAGGCCAGAGGTTAGTGGAGATCAAGGAGAAGCTTATCTGTGATCGTTTATATGAACAAAATATAGGATTTTTAATAACAGCACGATTCGTTTTTAATTTCCCCTCTAAAACACACATTCTTTTGTTACCATCACCTTTGGGGTCTTCAGAAGCTGGTCCTTATGGAAAGTGGGTGAAGGGAGATTTCCGAGATCACTAGTAAGGTCCATCCATCACTTCACAGCTGTTCATACAGTGATTTCTGTTCCATTGGTGCTACTAGTAACCACTAGAACATCGTTTTACCTTTATGCTGCCCAATCAAAAGTCACTACCCATAGAAACCCATCTAACTTGTATCAGAGAGCAGATTCTTAGTGGTGTCAGAATGTCAAACGGTTACTAACATCCAAACATGTACAGAAGCAATATAGCTTTATAGTAATAATAACAAATTTGCTACATAAGGAAACAAACCAACTACGGCCTTAGCTTGTTCCAGTTGTGCTGAGCCCCTGTGCTGAGCCCCATTGGCTTCATGGGTGAAATGCTGAATTGTGGCCTAAACCTTTATTCTGACAAACACGGCTGTTTGTTTATAATGTAAAATCTCAGGACTTCAGGCCAAGGACAGGCTGCTGCAAGCAGGCACTGCCAAAGCTGACACACAGATCTGCGAGTGAACCTCCATCCCAACTTGCAACACCCCTGTTATTCCAATCAAAGGTCTTTCTCAAGCAAAATTGCAACATTTTGTGGCATGGAGATGAACAGAGTCATTGGGTGACCAAGGGACTGTAATAAGAAGCCAACTACTTCTTGAAAGGACCCACTGGGTCACCTTCCCCTTCAATTTATTTCAACAATTTTTTTTTATATGTAACCCTTCTGCCAGTGATTTCACTGTGTAGCAGGGAACCTCTGCACCACTGCCTCTACCCTGGCTCTCATTTCAACATGGCCCCACAGAAAGTCTAAGACTTAGCCCTGCTCCTCCGGGATTTCAGTTCTAGTAATCACTGAACAGAAACACTGATGCTCAACTGAGTCCAACCAGCTCTGTTTTTATACACTAGAAAGGGAAGGGCCCCATGGTATGTAGAACTCTTTACACAGCACCTACACTCCCCTAGCTTGAGCAGTGGGATTTGGCATCTGCCCCCACTGCTTAGCAAGTGAGGTTGAGGTGCCACCCTCAATCAGGGCAGGCTAAGTACCGTCCTGCTGCCCTTCATCCATACAATAGGGATAACAACAGTTCACTAGTAGCCCAGCATACAACACCAATGTGAATTGTAACCCCAAACCAGTCGAAAAGTGATCACGTGGGCAATGCAGCTCTGTTCGCTGAATACCTAGGCAGAGGAGGTGTGTCTATGCAAATACAGTCTGCTCCTGAAGTCTTCTCCCCTGGCATGTCACTAGATGTCAGGGGAGAGCTCCTTCAGACCCTGCTTACGTATACAACAGCATTTAAAGTTGAAGATCAATCTCATAATCATATGAAGACACTCCAGGATGTGTTTTATGGGGCCATTAATATACTTCTTTGGTGGTTAAAGTCATCGGCAGTATGAATTAATGGCCCCATAAAACATACCCTGTCATGTCTTATGGCTTAAATAACACACAATACGCGCTGTATTTTGGGGTGGTTCTTGAGTGCCTCATGCAAGTGTAAGGCGACAGAACAAAAAGTTGTAGCCAGCTGGCAACAGATATAATCTCCTAGGAATGCTGTGCCTGAAAAGTTTTACAGCCATTGTGAAATAGAAATTATTATTATTAAGGAACAGATTTTTAAATATCCCTAAGGAATTTAGAAGCATAAGTCATTGACCTTCACTAGTCTGCCCCGTATAAGTGTGTGACTTTAAAGGCCGTATTATTGCCATGGGTGTGGCCTTATTGGCAATCACAAAATTCGGTTTATTTCTAACATTTTAAAGCTATTGAGGGAATAGGGCACTGCCTATTGGTTACAGTAAAGATCGGATTTAGTTTGCAAGTGTGTCTCACATTACAGCTTTCTCATGACAGCCTGGCTCTGAGCTCTTGATTCAAAGCCAAAGCACTCAGTAGGTTTCTACTCAAGTTTACTGGGTTCTACTATTAATGAGAGTGAGGCTCTGGAGCACTAATGGGGCATTTCCACTTTATTTTTTAAAATACATCTTTAAATAATAAAAAAAAAACTTGACATTTCTACCTCGGAAGGTTCTCTTCCAGGGTGGGCTCTCCCAAAGTTCAGATTCCTCCCTTTCTTGTGATATAAACAAATACCCTTTCCAGGTGAGCATGTAACTCTCCTCACCATGTCAAGTATCAGAGGGGCAGCCGTGTTAGTCTGGATCTGTAAAAGCAGCAAAGAGTCCTGTGGCACCTTATAGACCACAGATGTTTTGCAGCATGAGCTTTCGTGGGTGAATACCCACTTCGTCGGATGCAACTCTCCTCACCATGTTTTCCTGGGTCCAAACTAGCTGACATGCTTATCTCCTTCCTGCAATCTGAGCACAGCTAGCTCCTTGGACCTTCCTTCTTGTATACATAATAAGCTGGGCCTGCTAGGGTAAGATGCCCCAGCTGCATCTCCACCAGAGCTAATTGACCTCTGCCTGTCTGGTTCCCTGCAGACCTGACAGGGAAAAGGGAGGTCTGGGCTCTGGCTTTACCTGGATAACTCCAGCCCAACTGTCCATGAGCCTCACACTCATCCAGTCCCAAAGCCTCACCCTGTGTAGTCAGTCAGTGTGTGCGCGTGTGTGTGTTTCTCTCTCTCACACACACACACACACACACACACACACACACAAACAAGTGGGACCAGAGAGCAATGCTGGGTACTGCTTCTCCATCGCACCTCCTGGGGACTGGGAAACAGCCTCCACTAATACTATCCCTGTTTTGTTTGGTTATTTTAAAGGCACATCATCCTGCATGGAGGACAATGGGGTTTCATGTGGGTCTTCCCTTCCACAGAGGGGAACTATTAGAGCTTGGGTGAGACGTTCTGCCTTGGCAGCAAACTGCTCTCAGGAGATTTAGGGAACAGAGCTGATTTGGCCAGACAGGAGGCTAGAGGTCTCCCATGCTGCTGCAGCACCTGCCACTACAGTGAGAGACACATCAAGTTGCAAGTGGTAGGAAGAGGGAAGGCTGTTTCCTCCAAACCTATGAGATGGACATTGGCTGTGCTGCCGCCGTAATAAAGGTTCCTCTGGACGACTCATTTATCAGTAAGCGTTAGACCCTACAACCTCACCACCCAGTCTCTGGGCCTGACTCTCCACCCTGTTTCACTAGGTCTATCCTGATGCAACTCCACTCAGCCGAGTTACAAGGGCAAACATATGTAGGATCAGGCTCACGTCTCACCCTTGCCTCCTCTGTCTTCTGCTGCATCTCGGTAAGAGAACATTAATGCTGTTTCCTCTTTCTCTGGCCCTGCTGCCCATGTCTCTCTTTTTCAACCCACCACTCGCTCCCTAATAAAATCCCACAAACAATGCAAGCCTGCTGAACTAGATAATTTTCACGGCACAGCATCAGCTGTGGGAGATGGATGATCGTCCACCTAGGATATTTTTGCTGCTAAGTAGCCAGAATCGTGCCATAAAGAAGATGCAAAGTTCGATTCTGTCAAAAGTCTTGTCTGGAATCAGAGTAGCAGCCGTGTTAGTCTGTATCCGCAAAAAGAACTGGAGTACTTGTGGCACCTTAGAGACTAACAAATTTCTTTGAGCATAAGCTTTCATGGGCTACAGTCCACTTCATCGGACGCATAGAATGGAACATATAGTGAGGAGATATAGATACATACAGAGAACATGAAAAGATGGGAGTTGCCCAACCAACTCTAAGAGGCTAATTAATTAAGATGAACTATTGTCAGCAGGAGAAAAAAAAGTTTTGTAGTGATAATTAAGATAGCCCATTTAAGACAGTTTGACAAGATACTTAACATGGCGGGAATAGATTCAACATATGTAATGGCTCAGCAATTCCCAGGCTCTATTTAAGCCTAAATTGATAGTATCTAGTTTGCATATCAATTCAAGTTCAGCAGTTTCTTGTTGGAGTCTGTTTTTGAAGCTTTTCTGTTGCAAAATTGCCACCTTTACATCTGTTACTGAATGGCCAGAGAGGTTGAAGTGTTCTCCTACTGGTTTTTGAATGTTATGATTCCTGATGTCAGATTTGTGTCTATTTATTCTTTTGCACGGAGACTGCCCGGTTTGGCCAATGTACATGGCAGAGGGGCGTTGCTGGCACATGGTGGCATAGATCACATTGGTAGATGTGCAGGTCTGGAATGTGACACATGCCTGTCTTACATATAGAACGCCGGCTGGGCAATGCGCAGAGAGGATCTATGGGCCCAAGCCCTAGCTGTGACTGGGCTTCGCTAACCTCTGCATAAAAATGACACCCCAGCCAGCAAACAAGGAATCGCTTCTGCGGGGAGGGGGCGGGGGAGGGAGGAAATGCAAATAAAAACGACTGAGCTGAGCCACAATGTGCTGAAGGGAGCAGAAGCACTGGCTGCACTAGGAGCACGTCTAATACGCTGCCTGGATGGGAAGCAGCAGATATCAGAAAGAGACCCCTGTCCCTGAATGCTGATATGGGGCTAAGCATAGAGCCTGGGCAGGGAGGAGCTGGCGCTCACCTGTGAGCTGCACAGGTTGCAGAAGTTGGGATGATGTGGGAAGCAAGCTGTGCTTCACCGTATGCCCCTTGCCCCCTTCAGCCATAGCTCTCGGCCGTGCAAGATACTGCAGACTGAAGGCGGAAATGAGCATCACTCTACTGACGTCAGGGGACCTGTGTCCATTTACTCCAGCTGAGGATCTGGAGCTCATCGTGGGTCTGTAAAGCGGGAGGCTCCCATTGTTGTGGCTCTACAGGCAGCTGAAGAAGAACATGACAGTCCAGATGTGCTGTCAAGGGATGCAGGGAGCTAGTAGAGGGAAGCCAGGCAGCAGCATAAAGGCAAGGCCCTGTCTTCCAGAGGACTGGAAAAGGGCAAATATAGTGCCCATCTATGAAAAGGGTGTGGGAAATAAGGACAACCCAGGGAATTACAGACCAGTCAGCTTAACTTCAGTGCCCGGAAAGATAATGGAGCAAATAATTAAGCAATCGATTTGCAAGCACCTAGAAGATAATAAGTTGATAAATAACAGTATTGATTTGTCAAGAGCAAATTGGGTCAGACTAACCTAATAGCTTTCTTTGACACGGTAACAAGCCTAGTGGATGGAGGGGAAGCAGTAGATGTGGTATAGCTTGACTTTAGTAAAGCTTTTGATACTGTCTTGCATGACCTTCTCTTAAACAAACTAGGGAAATACAACCTAGATGGAGCTACTATAAAGCGGGTGCATAATGGTTGGAAAACTGTTCCCAGAGAGTAGCTATTAGTGGCTCTCAGTCTTGCTGGAAGGGCATATCAAGTGGTGTCCTGAACGGATCAGTTCTGGGTCCGATTCTGTTCAATATCTTCATCAGTGATTTAGATAATGGCATACAGAGTACACTTTGCGGATGATACCAAGCTGGGAGGGGTTGCAAGTACTTTGGAGGATAGGATTAAAATTCAAAATGAACTGGGCAAACTGGAGAAATGCTCTGAAGTAAATAGGATGAAATTCAGTAAGGACAAATGCAAAGTGCTGCACTTAGGTAGGAATAATCAGTTGCACACATACAAAATGGGAAAGGACTGACTAGGAAGGATTACTGAAGAAAGAGATCTGGGGGTCATAGTGTACCACAAGCTAAATAAGAGTCAATAGCATAAAATCATTGAAAGAAAAGCGAACATCATTGTGGGATGTATTAGCAGGAGTGTTGTAAGCAAGATGCGAGAAGTAATTCTTCCGCTCTACTCCACGCTGATTAGGCCTCAACTGGAGTATTGTGTCCAGTTCTGGGGCACCATATTTCAGGAAAGATGTGGACAAATTAGAGAAAGTCCAGCAAAGAGCAACAAAAATGATCAAAGGTTTAGAAAACCTGATATGTGAGGGAAGATTGAAAAAATTGGGTTTGTTTAGTCTGAGAAGAGAAGACTGAGTGGGAGGGGGATGATAACAGTTTTTAAGTACATAACGGGTTGTTACAAGGAGGAGGAAGAAAAATTGTTCTTCTTAACCTCTGAGGATAGGACAAGAAGCAACAGGCTTAAATTGCAGTAATGGAGGTTTAGGTTGGACATTACGAAGAACTTTGTAACTGTCAGGGTTGTTAAGCACTGGAATAAATTGCCCAGGGAGATTGTGGAGTCTGCATCATTGGAGATTTTTAAGAGCAGGTTGGACAAACACCTGTCAGGGATGGTCTAGATCAGTGGTTCTCAACCTTTTGTACTAGTGACCCCTGTCAAAAGCAAGCCTCTGAGTGTGACCCCCCCTTATAAATTAAAAACATGTTTTTATATATTTAACACCATTATAAATGGTGGATGCAAAGTGGGGCTTGGGGTGGAGCCGGACAGATTTTGACCCCCCCTGTAATAGCCTTGAGAGCCCCTGGGGGGGTCCCAACCCCCAGTTTGAGAATCCCTGATCTAGATAATATTTAGTCCTGCCATGAGTGCAGGGGACTGGACTAGACGACCTCTCGAGGTCCCTTCCAGTCCTGTGATTCTGTGTAAAAACGGGAGGTAACTGTCCTGCTCTGCTTGGCAGCAGTGAGGCCACAGCTGGAGTCCTGTGTCCGGTTCTGGGCACCACACTTTAGGAAAGATGTGGACAAATTGGGGAGAGTCCAGAGGAGAGCAACAAAAATGATCAAAGGTTTAGAAAACCTGACCTGACAAAAGGTTAAAAAACTGGGCATATTTAGTCTTGAGAAAAGAAGACTGAGGAGGGACCCGATACCGTCTTCAAATCTGTTAAGGGCTGGTATAAAGAGGGGGATGATCAATTGTTCTCAATGTCCAATGAAGGTACAACAAGAAGTAATGGTCTTAATCTGCAGCAAAGGAGACTGAGGGTAGATACTAGGAAAATCTAACTCCCAGGGGAGTTAAGCACTGGAACAGGCGTCCAAGGGAGGTTGTGGAATTACCATCACTGGAGGTTTTTAAAAACAGGTTGGACAAACACCTGTCAGGGATGATCCAAGTTGACTTGGTCCTGCCTCAGCTCAGGGGGCTGAACTTGATGGCTTCTCGAGGTCCCTTCCAGCCCTACTTTGCTATGATTGTGTGAATCGTCAGCTGGTATGACTCAGTGTAGTTCTATTGGCTTCTGAGGAACTACTCTGATTTCTACCAGCTGAGGATCTTTGGCCTCTTGTTTTTTGATTGAAAATAAAACTGACCATAGAGACTCTAGCCTTCCCAGGATTAAAATCAAAATGATAGCTGGGTTTCAGTGCGTCTCCTCTGGGACAATGCACAGCACTGTACCTTGCCCACTAGCTCCATTATGCATTTTTTGGCAGTTAGTGGTGTATTACTATATACATTAGTACCATGGCTGTTCTGAACATTAATGGCAAAACAATGTGGAGAATAAAGAATGGGAATCCCTCCCCTCCCTCCCCCACCCAGGAACTATGGGCGGAGAGAAGATATTTTGTGTTCCCTTAAAGAGTGAATGCATGCCCAATAAGTAAAATTTGCCCAAGCACCACTGGCCTGATTACAAAGAAGTAACATTAAAAAAAAAAAGTGATGATGAGAGAGCAGAGTGACAAAGCACAAAGATAATAAAGTATCAGAGGGGTAGCCGTGTTAGTCTGGTTCTGTAGAAGCAGCAAAGAATCCCGTGGCACCTTATAGACTAACAGACGTTTTGCAGCATGAGCTTTCGTGGGTGAATACCCACTTCTAAGATAATAAAGGAATTCCCCAAAGCCTTATCATTCTTTGTACAACACTGATAAGCTCTTGGGAGGGGTCTCTCCAACTACAACAGCAATACGCAGCAGGGCCCTGTTCTTGAAAATGTTCATTCACCTGTTTAACTTGACACACATGAGTAGAGCCACTGATTTCAGTGAGATTACTCATGTGCGTGAAGTTAAGCACATACAAAAGCGTTTGCAGGATCGGGGCCCATTTAGACACTTGGAAAGCTTCAGAAACCATTCTGCGATCTGGAAATTATACTAATGTGGGTTTGTTTTTTAATTCACTGAAATGGGGAAACTTATCCCGCTGTCTGATGCTACTAGTCTCATGGAAAATTTACTTCATCATCACATTTCTGATTTGGCCTTGTTTCCACTGCAGGTCCAGGATAGGAGACCCTTCACACTCAAGCTTAATCCGTCGGAAAAGAAAATTATCTTCCCAGTTCGCACGCAATTCTTCAGGAAATACAATCTTGATTGAACAAAAGCCACATCACTGACATAGGCTGGTAGTACATGTTAATGCCTAGACACCCTGGCTGAGATCAGTGGCTTATCGTGCTAGCACTGTCCAAACACATGCTGAGACAGTCCTTGCCCCAAACAGCTAACGGTGTAAGAGTATGTCTACACTAGAGCTGGAGGTGTAATATCCAGCACAGGGAGACATAGCTGTGCCAATTTTGGCCGAGCTAGTGTGAGTTGCAGCTGCCCAGGAAATGGAATGAGTTACCCATGCATACATACAGTCCTGTCTGAAACCCAAAGTGTGTACTCCAGAACTCTTACTTCCCAGCTCAGTGCCCTAGCCAGTAGATCATGTTGTCTCCATAATTGTTTTTTAATTCTTTTCCATGAGAAATAACCCCAAAATGAAGTCTCTCGCTGCATAATCTGCCAGACTATCCTGTGTTCTAAATTAAATGAGGTCTTAAGGAAACATCATGGGAACAGTTATAGGGCTTGTAAATTGTATGTGAGCTAATTTATTGCTGCAGCATTGCTTGTTTCACAGTTTTCTGGCATCATGAACAATATTATTGGCCAGGTCCTAGAATTACACTGATTTACAGCACCTGAGGATCTAACTCCACATTCCAATTCAAGGTTACGCAGATATCAAAGTGAACATGATGTATTCTGGCCCCTACCATGGCATTTACGGGAAGCTAAGTTTGATTGTCAAGAAGAGACATTAATGGGTGGACTAGAATGAGGTGGTACAAGAGCATTAAACACAAATGGTAGCGGCAGAGCATGCAAGGATTACAGCCCAAGCAAAGCAAGAGTCTATTTCAGTGGTCCCCAAACTTTTTAAATCAGGCCCCCCTTGCCCATAATATAGTTTGCCTGCGTCCTCCTGGGAGCCGCAGTTGGAAGCTGGGGAGTGGGGCTGTGGTGAGGCCCGAGAGCAGAGCCACAGCCAGGGTTGGAGCTGGGGCCGGGAGCCGGGCTGTGGTCAGGAGCCGGGGGCGATGACCGGGGCTGGGGTCTGAGCCGCAGGCAGGGCCAGGAGCTGGGGTCGGGGTTGGGGCTGGAGCGCAGCTGGGGGCAGAGTGGGGCTCAGTGGCACTTCCTCCCTGCCCGCCCTCCCCGTCGGGGCTGGACCAACCCCTGCTGGGCCCGCACAAACATTCCTCCACAAGGGACCACTGGTCTACTTGCTGTGAAGAAATATTTACAAGCTCTCCTCAACTTTGATGCCTTGTCATTAGGCAGCTGGTGTACTGTCACCACTGCCTTTCATGCTGTCCAGTTTTGTTCCATTGTTTCCTTGTACTCCCTGGCCTGTTGTCTCATGTCTTATGGTTATATTGTAAGGAAACAGTAACTATTAATGGAACGATGTCAGACTGGAGGGAGGTCTCAAGTGCGGTTCCTCAGGGATCTAGTCTGGGTCTGGTGTTATTTAACAGCTCTAGTAAGGACCTGGATGTTGTTACCCGAAATTGGGCCAGCTAGTAAGCTTAGGGAGGACTAATGACCCACCAGAGTTTGGCAGAAAGCAGCAGGTTTATTATACTGATAGCTAAGCTCAAAAGAAGGAGGGAGTGTCATACTCACACTCGCATACTCATGCTCCCAGGACAGGCCTGGCACTGGAGATGTCAGGATTTTTCAAGGTAAGTGTCCCACAGTGCAGCGATGGACGGTGCGATGAAGGTAAGTCTTCCCGAGGTATGATGGAATGCAACGCGGCAAACCACTGGCCAGACAGTCTGGGCGAAGGGCCTTTACGGGAGGTACAAGCTTGTGAGTGCACTGCCGAGCACATGGTCCCCCTTCCCCTTTTAAGGACCTGCTCCTCATGGCCTGTGACTAGAGATGACTTGGCCGCATCTGGTTTGTCACACTCCACCTCGGTCAGTGTCCATGCATTGGGTGTGTAAGCGCTGCCTAATTATTGTCCCAAACACCTTGTCTACCTGGGAGCTCTTCTGATCTTCCAGCTGTTCAAGCCCATTCATCCCACAAGCATTCCAGGAGGGAGGGGAAGGGGGAAAGCCACTTCACAGGTATTCAGAGAGGGAGAGGAGACAAAAGGGGGGGGGGAAGGTGTAACAGACCTTTTGAACATACAGGTTATACAGCGCATACAGATCACTGCTGCCCCTACAACAGATGTAAGAACAGAGAGCACACAGATCAGATTTGCAGATGGCACAAAACTAAAGGGGAGGATAGAGGTAAACTTCAAAAGGATCTTTATATATTGGAGAACTGAGCTACAGACAACAAAATGAAATTAATCAAAGACAAATGTAAGGTGTTACACTTAGGGAAGAAAACCCAAATGCATAAATATGGAATGGGGATAACTGGCTTGGCAGCAGCACAGCGGAGAAGGATCTGGGCGTTGTGGTGGATCACAACCTCAACATCAGCCATGTCATGCTGTTGCAAAAACCCAAAAAACAAAATGCAATTTTGTGTTGCATTACCAGAGGCATAGCTTGCAAATTGTAGGAGATGCTAGTACCACTCTACTTGGTGCTGGTTAGCCCTCAGCTAGTTCGGTGTCCAGTTTCGGTCACCAACGTATAGAAAGGATGGAGAGACATGGGAAAGGATCCATAGGTGCGCTGCCCACCAGGAGTCATTTGCCTTGCATGGCAATTTTTATTAGTTCCAGACACCATAGCATGTAATGGTAAATTAAGGCAAACTGATATATGACTCTCTGTAAAATGAAGAACAGCAGCCACAAGGACCTTGCCATGGCAGGGAGATCAGGAGCTCCAGAGACTAAGGCTCAGAATCATGACGTGCCAGATACTTTTAGTTCCACTGAATATGACTGGGATTGGATTGAAGGAACATTAACCAAAAATAATAATAAAAAAATAGGTATAAGGTTCACTTTGAACTCAATCCAATCTCAGCATGTGGATAATTTATAAAAGCACATTGATACCCAAACCAAGCCTCAGTTCCTAGATGATTCAGCATCGGCACTAAAATAAAACAAACAGAAAAATCCCCCTGGAAATTCCAGTAAAATTCTACATTAACAGAAAAGCCTGAGCCCAAGGAGGGATGGAAATTCAGAGTTAAGGCTCAAGCCTTTAATATCTCGTCACCACAGGACATCATCTTTAATGTTACCCAGCTGCATGCTCTTGTGCTTGGAGTTTGGATCCTCGCCCCTGAGCCTTCATAGACTGAAGCCACGGACATTATGTCATTTTTATGGGCTAGGCTGTGCCTCATGCCTGTGTGGGAGCATAAGGGGAACTCTGCGGCAGGGCCGTCCTTAGGCATACGCAGCATACGCGGCAGCACCAGCTCTGGCGACCAGCCCTATCCCTCGGCCGGGCCCCCCTGCAAGGGGCAGGGCCTTCCCTAGGAGGGTGTGGGGCCCCAGACAACTCCCTCCACGCTGCCTCTTACCCTTCCCCCCTGCTCCACCCCCAGCCCGCCCCCATTCCACCTCTTCTCCCAGTGACCCCGCACTCACTGGCAGGGGCGGGAAGCAGAGCAACTCGGCCCCAGCCCGCTCTACTCGGCCAGCTCCCAGCCACGGTGATCCACTTCCCGCCGCCAGTGAGTGCGGGGCAAGGATCACCCCCCGAGCGGCACGGCTGGGGCCGGGGTGAGGGAAACGGAGCAGGGTGCTCCCAGCCCCCTGTTAATCTCTGGGCCACTCTGGGCCTGTGGGGCCCCCAAAAGTGTCCCCCCACAGGCCCCTGCAGGGGTGCTGAGTAGGGCACCCAAATGGCTAGGGGCGGCTGCTGCCAGGGACCATGTGGAGCTGGGGGAGTTCCTAGAGGAGTTGGAGCATACTGGGGGGAGGAGAAAGCATGAGAGGTTAGAGGATGGGGGTCTGGGGTGAGGAATGGAAGGGTGGATTTGGGAGGCAGGGGAAAATATGGAATTTGTGCATTTTGGGGGAGGCCTGAATGGGTCTTTTCTTTTCTTTTCTTTTTTTACAGGCGGGTAGGGAAGTATCCAACTGCTGGATTCCTTTTGCAGGGGATGAAGGAGGCTGATGTCAGTGATTGGGGTGGAATACTTCTGAGGAAACCCCTTGTTAAAATGCTGGTAGCCCAACACTGTTGTTCCTCTTGCAGTGGCTATCAGGGTGGAGTTTACAGCAGATCTAGTTCCAATAGTGGGAAAACCAATACCGCCTCTACAGGCAAGAATTGGTCCAGGGGGGAGACACAAAAATCAGGGGACTAGTGGTTGTGGGCGTATGGGGCCCCACTGCTCGGCTTGGGGGTTTTGAGGTGGGGAGCTTGAAAACTGTTTGGTTTTCAGAAACATCATAGTAAGAAACTCTTTAAACATCTGTTGCGAAGGTGACCCATGCAATGAGAACTGCTAGTAACCTAGGGCCTGATCCAAAGTCCACTGTAGTGAATGGCAATTCTTCACTGGTTCTGGATCAGACCCATAATTACTTTAAAAGGATGAGAAGCTTAGTTTTGACATTTAAAAGGGCCCAAAATAGAAGACGGGTGATGAGAGAGACAGCAGTGAGTTCAACCTGCTGGTCCCTGGATGAGAGGGAAAAAAGCCGAGGCCCCAACCCCAACCCAAGTCAATACGGCCTCACTCACACATTGGACGGGGGCCAAACTGCGTTTAAGGAAGAGAAGTATCAATTCCACGCCTGCGTCCAACATGAGCTAGCTTCTCAGCGGCCCAAAGACGGGCTATTCATCTGTTCATTCATCCTGACCTCAAGTCGTTACTCTAAATGTTGGTTTCGGCGCCACATTGAGCTGTTTCCTCCGTGCAAGTTCCGCAGAGACAAATCAACATTCTTGCAGGGTAATAAACGTTTTTCTGAATGGATTTCAAAGGGAGGGTGGCTCTGAAGAGGAACTAAAAGCAGAATGCCTGAAGGATCAGAAAAGCAGCGCACAGCATTAACCTGCAGGGAGTGTTCTCATTGGACAAGATTCGGTTCTTCTGGAAGCACTTTCCATGGGACAGCACGTTCCCCACTCCCAATCTTTTGTCATTGTCTCACAATGCCCACTTCTGCTCTTTGGTCTGAGTGAGCCTGGCGATTTTGAACTGACCATTTCATAGATTTGGATGCATAGACTTTAAGGGCAGAAGGGGCCATGATGATCACCTGGCTGGATAGTCCAATTTCCTGCCTCCCCAATCTCTTTAGTTTCCCAGGTGGTGTCTGGCAAGGAGCCACTTTTCACAGCACAATTTAAAGAGGCTCTTGGCCCCAACAGGATCAGATCCCTGCATCCTTTACCTATCCTACAATGCAGTATTCATGCTACTACATCTCAATTAATTAATACAATATCAGGAGGTCATCTAGACCAATCCCCAGACACATTTTTGCCCCAGATCCCTAAATGGCCCCTTCAAGGATTGAACTCACAAGCCTGGGTTTAGCAGGCAAATGCGCAAACCACTGAGCTCATCCCTGTCCTACATTCCTCTCCAGAAACAGTCATTAAATCCCCTTTGGATAGAAAACCAGGTGCTTGTCACAGCACAACATGGGCCCAATTTGTGTATTCAAGAAGGCTAGAGCAGGGTTTCTCAAACAGGTGTCGCCGCTTGTGTAGGGAAAGCCCCTGGCGGGCCGGTGTGAGCCCCATCCGCAGGTCCGGCCAATCGCGGCTCCCACTGGCAGCGGATCGCTGGAAGCGGCGCGGGCTGAGGGACTTACTGGCCGCCGCTTCCAGCAGCTCCCATTGGCCTGGAGCAGCAATTCGCGGCCAGTGGGAGCTGCGATTGGCCAGACCTGCGGACGGGGCAGGTAAACACACTGGCTCGGCCGCCAGGGGCTTTCCCTACACAAGTGGCGACCCCAGTTTGAGAAACCTGGGCTACGGAGTTTTGCCACTGATTTCAATGGCAGTCAGCACAGGCCCTCAGATTCAATCTATTGAAATTCCCTGCATCAAGGTCGTCCTGGTTTTAATTGCTGCTCAGCATTTCAAATGATGTTTCTCTGCTTCCTTTTTCTTTTGTGTCTGTGTGCTTGTACTGTAGCTCACTGCTGTCTCTTCCCTGGATCCTCTGAGTAGCGAGCGATGACCCCTCCATTATACATATTGTAATATTTTTAAACACATATGGTACGGTGCCATGATTGTGTGGATTTTTCATCTAGCCTGCAGCGTTGAGAACTTGAGCTGGCAAAGGCAACCATAGTTGTTGGTTTTTTGTTCTATTGCCTAATAGCAAGGAACTAGAGAGGGCTGGCACTCTCTACTGGGACTCCCGGCAGCAGATGTGTTATCATCCACATGTCATAAGGAACTGCTCCTTATCCTAACCAAACAGATGGATGCAATAAAGACAAACTTTCTAGTCATTATTTAGTTTCCCCAAATCTAAAATGCTGCAAATTCATCTGCCTCATAGAATGAATCCTCAGAATGTGGATGATGAGAGGGAAAAATCTTTCCCCTCATACGTATGTTTTCCCAGGATGTTATTACAGAATGAATGCATTAGGCTGACATTTTACTGGTATGATTTATCTCTAGTTTGCGGGAAGTGGGATCCAAAGTCTCTCCTGGGTGGCAATATAAAAAAACACAGGAGGGGAGCAAGGACAGAATTTGGGTTCAGATCCAGCTTTGTGAAATTTAAAAAATACATCTTCATTTTGGCTGTTTCTCTCTGACCCTCATTGCCCCTGCTTGCATTCTGGATGCATCCAAATTTCAGTTATATGTGGATTACATGGGCCAGATACTGCAGACCACTCCCCCGGACAACCAGAAAGGTGTCCTAAGTGGCACCTAGGGATTCCTTTTGCATAGGGTGGCAGAAAGCCAGCCTAGTTACTTAGCACCACCATAGGCGCCGACTCCGTGGGTGCTCCGGGGCTGGAGCACCCACAGAAAAAAATTGGTGTCTGCTCCTGTGGCCCTGTCCCGTCCCTCTGCTCCAGCTCACCTCCGCCTCTGCCTCCTCTGGGAGCTCGCCGCCGCATCCTCCCAGTGCTTGCTGCTCCCTCCCAGAGCAGCTGATTCATGGGGCAGGGAGGCAAGGGGGAGGAGCGCTGGGGGAAGAGGCACGGCTGGGGCGGGGATTTGGGGAAGGGATCCAATGGGGCAGGGAGGGGGTGGAGTTAGGGCAGGGACTTTGGGGATGGGGTTGGAGTGGGGTTGGGCCAGGGGCGGGGGCACCCACCAGTACCAGAGAAAGTTGGCGCCTATGAGCACCACCCCTTCCTGGTCCCTTGGCATACAGGGCGTGGTGAGGTGGCAAGGGGTGCTCTGGCAATCCTGTGCTAGCAGGACACTTCTAGGGGCTATTGTTCCCAGCATAAATGAGAGCAGCTCAAAGCAGACCCCAAGATCAGGGCAGATTAAAGAAGGCTCAGAACTTCTTTCCCACCCTCACCCCTATCTAGGGTGACCAGATCACCACACTAAAATATCGGGACACATTGGGGACCCGCAGTCCACCCCCGCTCCTCCCAGGCTCCACCCCCACTCTGCCCAGGCCCCGCCCCCTCCCTGCTTGGTCCCCCCCCACCGCCCCCTTCCTCATCCCCCAGCCTGGCGCTGGCTTGCTGCGTCCCTCCTTAGTCCCTCACCCGCTACTCGTCTCATCACACACACCCCGCCACTTGCCTCTTCACCCCCCCGCCTGCCTCTCACCCCTATGGCACCAACTTCCCCTCTGCCGGGTGGGGGCTTGCCCTGCACCACCATCACTCTGCCCCCATTCCACCTCCTTCCCCAAAGTCCCCACCCCTGCCCTGCCTCTTCGCTGCCTCCTCCCCCGAGCGCGCCGCGTCCCCGCTCCTCCCCCATCCCTTGTGGAAAGCGCTAAGCCCCACCAAACAGCTGTTAGGTGGCGGGAAGCGCTGGAGGGGGGGAGGACCAGGGACGCAGCGACTGGGCGGAGAAAGAGGCAAGGAGGAGGGGGCTTGGCTGCAATTTTTTGCCCATGGGTGCTCCCCCCCCGGAGCACCCCCGGGGTCAGCACCTCCCTCCTGCTCGCCTCCTTACCCGACTATCGGGACAAATGGTGTCCCGATCGTACATTGATCAGGACGCGGGACAAAGGGTTAAATATTGGGACAGTTCCAATTTTATCAGGACATCTGGTCACCCTACCTCCTCTGGTCCTGCACTGAGCTCAGCTTGCCCCAACCCGGGAAGCTTGTGCTGTGTTGCTCGCGAGCGCTCATACAAGTTACACAGCTAGAGGAGCGCACATTCTTTCCAAACTGGGAATGCGCCTCTCACCCCCAAATTGCCAAGTTTCCGCTGACTCCATGTTTGGTCCCTTGAGTTCGGCTCTCCTGAAAAAATACATTTTACCCAAGGTAACAGGATTAAACAACAGATTCATCTGAACTGATCAGAACCGAGGGGCGGGTCTATGCTTGAGTAATTCAGCCCTGCTGAGTGTGACCAACAGGTACGTTCACTGCCCACAGATGGCTTATTGGTTGATCTGTTTGTATCCATCCACCGCTCCGAATGCTCTTCATTTCTTATGCAACTTCCTTAATGCTCTTCTCTGGGGAAGAAAGACACCTGTCAATCATATTATTTTGCAACAAATGATGCTATTTTCATGTATGACAAATCTCACCATAAAACAAGCATCTACTTTGAAGCGAGGCACATCACACATTCAAATAGCATCATTTGTGTGTCTCAGGTTATTGCTGTAGATATTACACTGTGCACGGTGAATAGGCATCCTTAAGAAGAGCCTGTATGAAGTTCTGCAATAACTGAAATCCAATTGCCCTCAGGGCCTCTAACGGTAACAGCATGCTCATGAGGAGCTGAGAGGCGGAAACAGCGTGTAGCAATAGCAGAGTGCAAAGCCAACTCGCCTTTCTGGCATTACAGGTAGCAACAATACCTGCCTCAGTCTGAGAGCTTAGAAATCATGTTTGAATTGAAGGCAACACCAGTAGTAAGTGGAAAGTAACTGAATCTAAATCATGTCCCTCTATTCTTTCATATGTGAATTCTGATAGTAGCTGTCTGTATATCATAGACTCATAGACTTTAAGGTCAGAAGGGACCATTATGATCATCTAGTCTGACCTCCTGCACAACGCAGGGCACAGAATCTCACCCACCCACTCCTGTAACAAACCCCTAACCTATGTCTGAGTTATTGAAGTCCTCAAATCATGGTTTAAAGACCTCAAGGTGCAGAGAATCCTACAGCAAGTGACCAGTGCCCCACGCTGCAGAGGAAGGTGAAAAACCTCCAGGGCCTCTGCCAATCTGCCCTGGAGGAAAATTCCTTTCTGACCCCAAATATAGTGATCAGTTAAACCCTGAGCATGTGGGTAAGACTCGCCAGCCAGCACCCAGGAAAGAATTTTCTGTAGTAACTCAGATCCCATCCCATCTAACATCCCGTCACAAACCACTGGGCATATTTGCCTGCTAATAATCAAAGATCAATTGTCAAATTAATTGCCAAAATTAGGCTATCCCATCATACCATCCCCTCCATAAACTTATCAAGCTTAGTCTTGAAGTCAGATATGTCTTTTGCCCCCACTACTCCCCTTGGAAGGTTGTTCCAGAACTTCACTCCCCTAATCATTAGAAACCTTCGTCTAATTTCAAGTCTAAACTTCCTAGTGTCCAGTTTATATCCATTTGTTCTTGTGTCCACATTGGTACTAAGCTTAAATAATTCCTCTCCCTCTCTAATATTTATCCCTCTGATATATTTATAAAGAGCAATCACATCCCCCCTCAACCTTCTTCTGGTTAGGCTAAACAAGCCAAGCTCTTTGAGTCTCCTTTCATAAGACAGGTTTTCCATTCCCCGGATAATCCTAATAGCCCTTCTCTGGACCAGTTCTCTCTATCTTAGGAACTTCTGGGCCATTATCACCCTAAAGCCCTACAACCTTGAGTGTATTTATACTTACAACACCCCTCTGAGTTAGGGAAGCCCTTTTATCCCCATGTTACAGATGGGAAACTGGGGCACAGAGACTAAGTGACTTGCCCGGGGTCACACAGGATGTTTGTGGCAGAGCAGGAATTGACTCCAGGTCTCCCACAGTGCAGGCTAAGTGCTCTAACCATAGAACAATCCTACCTCCATATACACATGAAGACACAGTCTCGCCCTGAACAGCTCCAGTGTAAGGTACATTCTTCCTATTTGAGACAGACTCTTCTGGGCCCAGAGCTCACTGCTAATAGCCTCCTGATTCTCTGCCCCAGCACAGGCTAGAGCAGCGTAGGGACTGCTCTTACTTGTGCCAGCTGGCAACAGTCCCTAAGAGAGAACCCACCAACTGGGGCTTGCTGTGATGGTGCATACTCTGGCCAGTACCACTTTGTGCCCACAACATGCCCCTCTCTGTGCAGCACAAAGGGAACCAAACAAGCCAGAGCATCTGCCCCTTTGAATGCAGATGCAACGTAGTGAAGCTGAGACCATCTTCCCCTGGCGTGCCCGGCTCTGCCCTTTGTGAATGGCAAAATAAATATTCCTGTTAGCTCTGGGGCTCCAGCCAGCCGCACATCTGCGGATTATCAGAAGGTGCCCCATAGGTTTAGCCTTCCCTTGGGAAGCAGAATGGGCCTCGGTGCTATGTTATTTCCACTGAAGAAAAGCTCAAGTATTGATTACAAAAATAAATAAAGCAACGACCATCTTTCCTACAGTTGCTGAACTGGAGTTCACAAAACGTTACACGTCCAATGACAAAACTTGGGAACTTTAAATGCAAAGAGTGACTTTGGAGACAAACTATCAGGTTTTCTGCTCATGAATAGGTCCCCTGGGTGTTGTTTCAAACCTCTCAGTTCTATGCCTCGGGATCTTCACAGGTGAGTGGTTAATTAATCCTAATCTCTGACATTTTTATAACCCCTCCTGTTTTAAAGGGCTGGCTGTATGGGGGCCTGAAGCTGTAAATTGCTAATGTACCCTCACTTCCATTCAAGTGAGTGAAGAGGGGAGGGGCCTTAGTGCAGGAGCTCACACATGAATTGCTTCACTGCTGAGCTGAAGGGGGAGCAAAATAAGGAGGTGAAGGCTGGCACAACAGTGAAGGGAGGGAAGATTCTGACCAAGCACACCAGGGCAGCCCCCTCATCTTATGAAAAATTCAGGGAACTCAAAGGGCTGGACTGCCCGCTGATGTAACTAGGGTGACCAGATGTCCTGATTTTATAGGAACAGTCCTGATTTCTGGGTCTTTTTCTTATATAGGCTCCTATTACCCCCCACCCTGTCCCGATTTTCTCATTTGGTTCTCATTTGCGGGAAATGTGGATATTGCACTTGTGTCTGAGCATCTCAAGGCCCCTTTCATTTGCTGAACAGACACAACTCTCCCGTGAAGTCTCATCCCCTCCCCAATGTACAGGTGAAGAATTGGAGGCATAGAGGTGAGAGGCGAGGTGCCCATGGCTGCACGGAAAGTCTGTGGCTGAACAGAGACCAGAACCCAGATCTCCTGAGTCTGTGTGTTAGCCATAAAACAATGATGTGGTTTAAATGTGCCAGGCTAGCTTTGGATTATCCATAAATAGTGCAAGAAAGGAAGTACACTTTCATTTTCAGGTGCAAGGTTCTCACCCAGGGGCTATGTCTCCCCGGCAGCTGGGAGGTGTAATTCCCGGTGTGGGTAGACAGATATGCGCTAGCTCTGCTCCAGCTAGCACCTAAAAAGAGCGGTGTGGCTGGGATGGCATCAGCGGCAGCTCACGTTAGACACCCAACTACAGACCCAGAGGGCTGGGTGGGATTGTAGCCAGGTGGCTAGCCCAAGCCTCTCCCTGTGCCAGCACGGCTACATTGCTATTTTTAGGCACTAGCTTGAGCAGAGTGTTTGTCTACCCGGGCTGAGAATCGTGTCCCCCAGCTGTCGTGGAGATGTACCCTCACTCTCACGGTGGCATTGAGCAAGTCACTTAGTATCTCTTATCGTTTGACCACCTGTAAAATAGGGAGAATGATTCTTAACTCACCAGGGGGTTGTGAGATTGAATTGCTTTTGGCTAAGGGCTTTGGTAGGGATGCCACCCATCTGGATTTGACCCCAACAGTCCGGTTTTTGGCTTCAATTGGTGTCAATTAGGGTTGTCTTGTGCCCAGTTTTCGACTGGAAAGTCTGGTCGAAAAGGGCACCTGTCAGATGTACTGACCGGACACCAAAAGTCCAGTTACTGCAGGGCGAGGGGAGGTGCTGGCTCATTAACCTGCACCAGCCCCTGCTCAGCCAGGGCCGCCTCCTACCTGCAGGCAGCCTCCTTCTCAGGCTGCAGCGGAGCCCTGGAGCAGACAGAGCCCAGCTGGGGGAGGGAGGGAGGTGGAGACGATCCAGCAGGAGATTGGGTGTGGGGAAGCAGGGGAGAGGAGCAAGCACCAGGGACAGGGCCTTAGGGGCAAGAGGCAGAGCAGGGCGGGGCCTTGGGAAGAGGTGGAGAAGGGGTGGGCCCTCAAGGGGAGAGGTAGGACAGAGGGCAGGGCCTCAGGGGTCTGGTTACCTGCAATTATAAAAGGTGGCAACCGTAGCTTTGAAGTTAGGGTGAAGGCTCCAATCCCGCACAGACTTAAAATCATGCCTCATATTAGGCACTTTAGGCTCAATTCTCATTCACCTCCCTTTAGCAGTGAAGTCAGTGAGATGTCTCACAGCCCCTGTGTAAGTCTTTGCAAGGTCGACAATGTCAGAGGGTAAATCACCCCTCTGCAAAGGCCCCTGCACCACGAACGCCTTCAAAATGAGCTTAAGCAGAACTTGAGCATTCTATAGGTTTTGGGTGGTCCCTCTGCACATGGGTGAATTTCATCCTCACAGCTCATTATTATTTTTATTACAAGGTATAGAGAGACACTGGCATAATACTGGGAACCTTCCCCTTTGCACTTCTTTTTACATGATGAATTCATGGCCTGTGTACCTTGCTTCCTTTCCTGGAAGTCTGTCCTGGAGAATGAGTAGGATTGTCATAGTACAGATCAAGCAAGTAAAAGCTAATTAAGGGCTTGAGCCAACTTCCACTGCAGTCTGTGAGAAACTGCCCCAGCTTGTGACGGGAGCTGGGTCCGGCCCTAGCTGAGAAGGGGCTGACTCTTATGACGGTTTAAAACTCTTTGATTTTGTTAACATCATCCCACCCACTTCCCAGACAGTTCATAGTCCTCTTTTGCCCTTGTGCATGCCTGCCACAGCCCTTCACTACACCACTCTGACCATGTGCCTTTGACCAAGACTGGGTAAGGGTTAGGCTCCAGAATTCCTTTTTGCCTTCTCTGCCTCTCTTTAGAGGTGGGCTGTGTGAAACACCCACACAAAACTTATTATGTGTATTGGGGGTGGTGACTAGGAGCCCCCGTCTTGGACCAGGAGCTCGTAGGGCCAAGTGCTGTACAAACACAGAACAAAAAGATAGTCCCTGCCCCACAGAATTCAGTCTAAGAACCTCCTTCAGTCCAGGGCACTGCAGATCCCTCATTTCCCCCAAAGAATTCTCAGAAGCTAAAATACACCATAGGGGCTGGAGCCTTCCCCAGGAGATGGTCTAGGGAGGGGAGAAAAAGTTCTTTGAGAAGCTGGAATGACTCTCTTTGAAATGCCAGACTCAACTGCAGCCCTTCACAGATCAATTTGGTCTGGCTGGGCCCAGTTTGTCTAGGCCTCTGTTTAAAAATCTTTTGTCTCCATTTTCGCGTGCCAGGAAATAAGGAGCTATTGATGGGCCGCAGACCTTCAGCCACGCCCCAGGTTAACTCCAATAGATGGAAATGGGCACTTGAGACCTGCCATCTCCCTTTCAAACTGAGTGTGGGAAAGCTCATAGTAGAAGAATGAGACTCCCCTCAGAAAAGAACCAATTTAAACAACACCCACCTAGTACCCTCTCTCAGGCCTTCTGTATATGACTCTGGTTATGCTGCAACCGGGAGGCGTAATTATCGGCTTTGGTAGACGTGCACACACTGGCTTCGCTGGAGTTAGCTCCACAACAATAGAACGAGAGCACAGGCGGTGGCTTCGGCTGGTTGCCCGAGTACAACCCTGCCTGAGAGCCTAAGCCCCTGCCCATGCTGCTATTTTTAGTGTGCTAGCTGGCACATGGACATCCACCCAAGCTGAGCATTACCCCCCCAGCTCCAGCCTTGACATGCCCTAGATCAGAAAGACGCAAAAGGGGGCACGACCCCATTTTTTCCTCCTTTGCAGATTATCGTTAAGATTAAGTTCCTTTCACCCATCCAATGACTGTCCAGGTAAAAATTACAGGCCCCACTGTACTTTTTGCAAGGAGCCTGGATTCAGGAATAAGTGGCCGGCTCCCAAGAGAACTCTGCCATCCAAAGCTGTGTGTGAACGAGCGCTGAGCATATAATGGCTATGTTTTCCTACCTGCTGCAGCCAGTAATTAACTCATTTCTTTCTAAAGCTCTTTGGGAGACACCGAGTATGAAAAATACAATAAGAAACCAAATTATATTCTGTTGATGTACATAATTCCCTGTGCATCTGGATAAGAATATGGCCTGTAGCCTATATTACATTGCATCTGATTCTCATTAGGCACTTGCGATTCCTCCTTGATACGGTTTTATTGCTGTTTCAGTGACATACGGAATTATAGTTGGAGCTGTTTACTTCTCAGACTGCTCCAGTTTGGTCATTGACTGGACATCCTGCTGTTGTATTGTAATATACTCTGCTCTTCGAGTAGATTCATATCAACACAGTTTCTTCTAAGACCGCCCTATTGGTTTGTAGTTTTAAATAAAGCTTAGATTCCCTGAAGTGAATTTGGCTGGTCTGGCTTTATTTACAGTAAATGAGAATTGAGCACAAAAGACTCTAGAAAGGTGGAGTTTGCATTTAGCCCTCAGCCATATAGCTCCAGAGAGTTCAAGAGAGTGATGCTGATTTTAACCAGCTGAGGAGCTGGCCCTCTCTGTCTGGAATAGTGGCTCAGTAGTGAAAGTGAGCTACAGAAAATGAGTCAAACTGCAGGCTGGCTTCCATCCCCTGTGACCTTATTGATTTCAGTACCATGTAAATCAGCAAATAGTTGGACCCTTTGTGTTTCAACTATTTATTTACTTAAAATACCATTTGCGTATCTATTTATTGATGTATTTTGGGGTCAAATCTCCAGCAGGTCTCATTTATTGCACACAAAGACCTCTCTTTGCCCATGCTATCTTATCCTTTTCCCGCACCACCTCTGCATAAAGCATCACTCATTCCGAATGCACAAAGGCAGATTTTTGTTTGTGCACGTGAGCGTACTTGCCAATTTCACAGTTGCAATGAAGTAGCTGCAATGGGAATTTGGCTGAGTGGGTATTAGAATGTATGAAATGGTAAGGATTAATACTTTCTTCTCTTAGATCTGGATTTGACAGAATAAAATGAACACTTTTGGACACACAAAAAGCAGTCTTTAAGTTCTTTCATCATCACCTTCAAGCAAAGAGAACATTGTCAGACATAACAATAACTCTTGATACAGATTAGAAACATTTCTCCAGATGGTACTTCTGCTTGCAAAACACAGATGTACCTTGATGTAGGAATCCCCACAGCTACCAGTGGTAAAACAAAGGAATCAAGACATTCAGGAAATTCTTCCTATGGAAAAGGCAATGGACTTCAACTAAGTCTATCTAGGTACCATTCACTGACTATCATGGGGAGGAAATTACCTTGATCCAGACCCAAAATCAACCAAGTAGCTAGGGCTAAGAATTTCAAAAGTGCTTGTGATTATGGGGATATCCATTTTTTTGGTGCCTGATTTTCAGTGCCTGTTGATTGCCCATCCTCTATAAAAGAGGCGCATTTCATGTTCGTCAACTGAACCACCCCAAATCAGGACTAATTTTAAAAAAATCTTAACCTAGATCTACATGAGGAGGATCTACAAGAAGTCAGTCTGTCACTCTGTACTTTTGAATGACATAACTCTGAAAGACTCTCTTATTATGTATCAGAAGTTTATCTTAACGTGTTTTTGCCATCAGTGCTAGGGGAATGAGGCAATACTAGGATGGTTGATTTACATGGAAACATTTTCAATTTAAGGAAGGATATTTTGAAATTGTTTTTCATAAGGTTTTATGTGTCAGACAGATGGTGCTAACTTTGCTCTCCATTCATTTTTAAGTTTTTAAATCAGGATTGGATGTTCTTCCAAAAGATATGCTGTAGGGATTTTTTTCAGGGAGCTTCTGTTGCCTGTGTTACACAGGAGGTCAGGCTAGAATTGATCAGTGGCCCCTTCTGGCCTGGGAAGCTATCAATCAATTGTAAATTCACAATGTTCAAATGATGAGAACTAGGAAGGGACAAATTCTGTGCTGTCTCTCCCCGGGGAGATGCAGCAGAGAAGGCAGCTCACGGGAAAGAGGGGGTGAGCAAAAGTGGCTTTCTACCACTTTTGTGTCCAGTGCATTCTTGGCTGCTGGATGGGGCCAGTGCAACCCCCAGCATAGATTAGAGAAGCACCAGACACTGCTCTGATTTATGGCAACCGCACAAGGGCTGCCTAGGGACAAGGGTGGGGCCCAACTCCCACATTTGGGGAGGCTGGGCCTGAGCGCTGGAAGCTCCCTAGAAGTGTGAGGGGCCACTGTCACCTGGACTGGGGCCCTACCCTGGCTCCACCCGAGGCCCGCTCCCACTCGGGCTCCTCCCTCTGAGGCCGCCCCCAGTCTACCACCACTCTGCCCGCTGGGCCCCTTCCCCTGAGGGGCTCCCCCACCCACACCTCTCTGCTCCCTTTCCCAAAGGGCCCCCCCCGCTTGCACCTCTCTGCTGTGAGATGCGCGAGAGGCAGGCAGAGGGGGCCGCAGTGGAAGTGGTGGAGAAGCATGAGAGGTGGGGGAAAGGGGCGGAGAAGTGGGAGCTGCGGGTGGAGGGGCTTTGGGGGAAGAGGCAGAGCGGGGACGGGAAGAGGTGCAGCGTGGGCAGGGCCCAAGGGGGAAGAGTGGGACGTGGGAGTGGGGCCTCAGGGTGGAGTGTGGAAGGGGCCATGGCCCGGCACCCTTTTGGCAGGGTTCCAAAGGTGGCAGGCCAGTGGCGTGCCTCCAAAGAGAGGTGCAGTGCATCCTGTTTGGAGAGGCTTCGCCTCCCCTGGCCTGTTACACCCACCGGCCACGCCTATGGGCTGCAGCTCAGATGCCCCATACCACTCAGTGGCATGCTAATCGCCTTCCTGCTCCTGATATACCCAGCCTTGGTAGCTGCATAGGGTCACGTACATCATCCCTCCACTGGGTCTGTGCTGGTGGAATACTCCCTGGCCCCTTGCAGTTCCCTAGGGAGCCGCAGGAAGCGCCGCTGGGACCTCGTACCCAGCCCCCTGCCCCAGCCCTGAGCCCTCTCATGTACCCCAAGCCTCTCATCCCCAGCCCCACCCCAGAGTCCACACCCCCAGCTGGAGCCCACACCCCCTCCCATACTCCAAACCCATCAGCCCCAGCCCAAAGCTCCCTCCTGCACCCCAAATCCCTCATCCCTGACCCCACCCCAGAACCCATACCCCAGCTGGCGCCCTCACTGCCACACACCCACCTCACACCCCAACCCCCTGCCCCAGCCCGGTGAAAGTGAGTGAGGGTGGGGGAGAGCAAGCGACGGCAGGAGGGGGGATGGAGCAAGCAGGGGTGGGGCCTAAGACAAGCAGTGGGGCGGGGGCAGGACCTCATGGAAGGGGCAGCTGGTTCAGACCCCTCTTGTGTTTACTGTCCATAGATACGTGGCCACAGGAGTTCAGTGGCAGAAATGTTTATGGAAAAAGTCAATATTAAGTAGAATTTGAGAATATTGGCACATTTTGAACTTGCAAACATGAATATTTGTGCTGGAAACCTGATTGTGAGAGTTTGTCCAGTTAGGGGACAGGAACATACCATGTTGTGACTTACATGTCCAGTAAAAAGCTTAAGCATAGAAATTTGAATAGCAAAGCCAAACTGTTTGTGAATGAACTACAGGCCAAGAATTATGGGAAGAATCATTACATTTGAGATCATCACAGTCTGTTGTAACTTGGGAAAGGGGCAAATTTACTCAAAACTAGAGTTGTTTTGAACCAGAAAACCAAAATATTTTGTTTTGACAAAAATGGGACATTTCCACAATTCTAAACTTTTTTTCAAAAACTGTTTTCTTAGTCAAGAAGTGTCAGATCTGATCCTTTCCCATGAAATGTTTTGGTTTCAATGATTCAGCACTTCCTGATGAAAAAATAGTTTTGTCAAAAATTCCTGACCAGCTCTAGGAATAACTTATGCATTACAAATTGCCCAGTTCTAAGACTGTTCTCCTTCGGGAGATGTCACAACTCTTTCAGTTACATTAAGTGAAATAACAGTAATAGAAAAGATTTGAAAAAGCACTCATGCAATGTCAGACTGAGAAGATAGGATTTCAGTCAACTCTAAAAACTGGTATTGAGTGACTCAGTTTCTGATGACAAAAGGCAGTGAGTATCACAAGCAGGATTCATAAAATGAGAAGATTTCCTAACCCCAAAGAATTTCTCGTGAACTGAGTGAACAGTTAACCCCTGGAGGTGAGGACCACATGACACAATGAAGGAGAATCAGGAACTAATTTGTCCAGAAATCAGGACATATCCAATGGAAGAGTCATAAATGTCCGCTTATGCATATAATCATAAAATAAACAATGGTTGGAATTTATTAATGTTGACGCTGACTTTGCTGTGCAAAGGGAAAACACTGCTCATTTTGGGTCATGTGAAGGGTGTAGGAATAGCAGAGAAACACCAAAGACATCTCATCGAATCTGCTCTGGGAAGCGTTTTGATCGTATTGATTATGTCTGAATTGTTTTTTAGCATCTCAAAATGGAAAATTGCAGACCTCATCTGAGCAAAGATGCATGGTCGTACAGTTCTTAATGGCCATTTCTTTCAATGTAGCTGTCTTAGGGTCAGAAGGGAATACCTTATACCGAGAAGCAACCTCATTGACTTCAGTAAGAGTACTCATGTAGCAGGGTACTTACCTCACCCTGATTTTTGTGCATAATTTGCCCCTCCTCCACATTGTCTACTTTAATACCCTCCTCCCCCAGGAAGCCTACAAACATCCCGGGTGAAGAGGTCTGAATAAAGTCCCTTTGGGAACCCATCAGCTCCACTTGCTAATTATCCAGAGGGTCAGGGTTGTTAGCAAAAAGAACGAGAAGTACTTGTGGCACCTTAGAGACTAACAAATTTATTTGAGCATAAGCTTTCATGGGCTAAAACCCACTTCATCGGATGCATGCAGTAGGAAGACATATATATATACACAGAGAACATGAAAAAATGGGTGTTGCCATACTAACGGTAATAAGAGTAATCAATTAAGGTAGACTATTATCAGCAGGAGAAAAAAAAACTTTTGTAGTGATAATCAGGATGGCCCATTTCAAACAGTTGACAAGAAGGTGTGAGTAACAGTAGGGGAAAAATTAGCATGGGGAAAATAGTTTTTACTCTGTATAATGACCCATCCACTCCCAGTCTTTATTCAAGCCTAATTTAATGGTGTCCAGTTTGCAGATTAATTCCAATTCTGCAGTTTCTCGTTGGAGTCTGTTTTTGAAGTTTTTTTGTTGGACAATTGCGATTTTGAGGTTTGTAATTGAGTGACCAGGGAGGTTGAACTGTTCTCCAACTGGTTTATGAATGTTATAATTCTTGACATCTGATTTGTGTCCATTTATTCTTTTGTGTAGAGACTGTCCGGTTTGGGCAATGTATATGGCAATGTGCCACCCTCAGCCAAAGTTTTACCATAGGAAGCTGGGATTCAAATCTAGGTCTCCCATGACCCCTGGGCCCATCACCTTTATTTCCTTCTAATATATACTTTTTTTTATTGTATGCCTGATTACCACGTAGCTTGCTCCGGCATAAGTGGCTTGATAAAGGTGATTAGCAATTTTTGATTGCTTCTTTGATTAAGGTAAATTAGGAAATGCTTTAAATAATGTCAAGAAAGCCTTTGAAAGGGCGAATCATACTTTATTGCTTTCAACGTGCTAAAATTAGCCTACCACAAAAGGTTGTTGGCAGAAAAAAAACATAACATTTTAAAGAAAGGATAATATTTCCTTCTTTCAAAGCACTTTTCATTCCAAGATCTCAAAGCACTTTAATTAGAAGCTATTAATTTAATGAGGTCTCTGACTAACCCTGCAATGGAGACAAGTGTGCCGTCACTGGAGAAGAGGTGTAAGCTGTGACAAAGGGCCAAATTCATTGTTACCCTGCAGCCTCTTTGTGCCAGGTAGCCGGGGCATAAGGCAGATTTAACCCCCCCTGGGGAATGGCCCCGTGGAGGGGGCCTGTGGCACGTATCACAGAAGCGCTGCCAGCTGTATGCTACCTCTGCAGTAGTGCCAGCCACAAAGGGCACTCTGTGAAAGGCTGGGGAAGGCCATGTGTGGACACGAAGAAAGAGGGAGCTGTTGGTAGGTGGCAAGGGGCATGGCCAGGGTGGCCTTGTACCCCGGTAATTCTGTACCACTCCAATGCCCTGGAGGGGCTCTTGTAACAGGGGAACAAGTTAGGGCTGAATTGAAGATGACTCTGGGCCAAAGAAAAGTGGAGTGACTTGTCCTTGGTTCCAGTGACTTAACTGGGATGTCACAAGGCATAAATCAGTGCAGGGTTTGGCCCTCTGGCTATGTAAAATGTGACAGGGAAATACAAGCTGCATTTATTTTCATCTCAGCCAAGTCTTCTGAGGAAGAAAGCTGCTTTTGGGAGGAGACTGTCAAGAGCAGGTTGCCTGGCTGATCTTGAGACCTGATCCCATGATCCCTGCACTCTGACAGCCTCTGGGTACAGCTAACCATTTAAAACATGTACCAACATGCCAGGCAAGCCTTCCTCTCTACCTGTGGCATAGCCTTCTGTCACATCCCAGGGCACACCTGCCATGGCAGAGAGCCGCATCGCTAACACAGTCGGTGCTGTTTTATAGAGAAGCATAGCAGTGTACTAATTAAAGGCCTCAACTCAAAAAAGGATCCTGCCAGGGGAAAAGGGGTTATCACTAAGAAACAACCTTTCTGATAAAAGGAAAGCAGCTGATTTAGCAAACAGTTAAGTATGACAATACCATTATAGGATGGCAACACAGACCAAGAGCTCATGTCCTACTGACGGGGAGCTATGCATATAACTCTCCCGACTGGTGCAGGTGAAATTCATGGCAGCAAGGAGCATCTACACGTGGCTTTTTGCATTACGGGTACCTAATATCAAGGGGTTAATTTATTCTAGTTGTGAAATTTCCATAACATTATTAGGTTTGGTGTCCTAATTAACCTGGAATAACCCCTGTTCAGTTACCGGGGAAAAGGGACCTGCTTATCCTGGGGCTAATATACCTGCCTTTTATTACTCTCCTATACCTGTCTGGCCTGACCCCATCACAATACAAATTGGATAATTACATGCAGCAAATCATATCCTTTCCAATGATATCTCACCACCCATCTTGCATAAAACATCTTAGCTATGCCATATTCACATCATAACCATATTTCTATGAAGAATGTGGGGTCTAGCGTCACACCAGTGTTTACCTGAGCAAAGACAAAACACGGCTCCAGGACCAGACCTCACAATGGGAAGATACAGGTGCCTGGCGACATATGCTCAAGATGTTTAAAACAATGTAATTTATTGTAGTGTATGATGACTATATAGTGATTGCCCAACGCCCCCAGTCACTCAGTCACGTCAGGTGGCCCCTCTGAGAAACCCTTTCCTGTTTAAACATACACGTTCTCGGAAGAAAGCTGCAGCATTCTCTTGCTGGGAAAAAGAACATTCTTGCTTCCACACAAGTCTCTCTTCAATTAACAGTCTGAGAAATAGACTACTTAGAAGTTAACTTCCCCATCATATCTACAGGTATATAGGGATGGTTTCTGAAACCCTTACTCTGAGTAGCACCTTCCTCGGATTTCAGCGGGATTTCTCCCAAAGCAGTAAGTGAGTAAGAGTACCGGAATCTTTCCCTAATGTAACATGGCTACAAGATCTGTTGTTTCTTCAGTACACACAACAAATGAAACAAATCAGTGGATTCATACCAGGGATCAGTTTGGCTCAGCCAATCTAGAAAATGAGATCCTGAATGGAATAGATTTAGTAGGTGAAGGTAAAGCTGCTAACTACAAAGTAAAATTGAGGATTTTCATTTAGGGTCTTACAGGGCTCACTTGTTAGTCTCTGTCACCGTGTCCTGAATAGCTTTTGTGTGTAGGGACACAATGTATATTTTAATAATGAGCTTTCTGATGCTGCAGTCCTTACTAAGACTTTGAAAGAGTGGGACGTTTGCCCGAGTAATGAGGGTTCTGAACTGGGCTCAGAAACTCAGAATATGCAGTGATGGGTAGAGAAATCTCTCGGGATTCATTATACATTCATTAGCAAATATCCCACGAGTGGAACGTGATTTATTAAAAACTAAAGAATGCCCTGGGTTTTGCTAGAATGTAGGTTTTTGTTGCACTCAGGGCACTTTATGTGAAACAGATGCACAGTCTATAAATCAGCATATCCCGCAGTAAGGATAGACTGCATTTTCTGTATAAATTAGCGTTCACTCCAGAGGTAAATGCTGCAGATGAAAACATGGCCGGTCTTCTTAAAATCATTGATCATCATTTTGGAGGTGCAACAATAGGGAGAGGGTCAAAAGGAGTTTAGTTACAAGATGGGAGAGTAAGAATACTTGAAACTTATAACCACCATCACCACTTGTATTTCTTCAGGTTCCTCTTAAGTTCTTTCAAATGCAAGCCTCAAAAAGGAAAACAAATTAAAATCTTCTTTCTTCAAGATCATAGTAGCAGCAAATCAGTTTGACAAAAAAAAGGGCTCTGCAACGACATTAATCAGTGATCCAGCTTCTAGTGCGGGGCAACATTTAGAGTGACATTGCTAGGAGACACAGCTGAGAAAGCAGTGAGACTTGGCAGTAAGGAAGAATATTCTGTTTGAGAAGTACTAGAATCTGTATATAAAAAGACAAACTGTGTATCTTCTAAAAGGAATTTAGAAATGCAATAGGACAGAGAAGTTTTTTTAATAAAAGTAGCAAAGAAAAATGTCATGTGATAGAATTTTCCTGGAAGAGTTTGTTGCTCATGACTGACCAAGATATAAAATACAAAACAGAATTCCACCAACTGCAATTTATAGGTGGCTGCATAAGAATATATATATATCTATATATATTTTTAATCTAACTTTTCCTTGCCTCTACCCATGCTGCTTTAAGGGGCTTTCTGAAAACTGCCAGTGTAGTATTGAATACATTCACTATCTAAAGCCCACTAAGTAGAAGTTGCATCCTACTACATAAAGGCATCCAGGAATTCTCTGAATGGAACAGATTTTCATTTGTATCCCATCTAAAAATTGCTTAAGGTGTAGATGAAAAAAATATAAATATAGTTATTCGAAATGTAGTTCATGGATAAAACTGCAGTTCATTTATGACGGTTGACAAATCTATAATGGGCAATGCAAGTGTATTACTAAATGATTAAACTGGAGGTTCTCTTCCTCTGGCTATCAGGCAGTATTACCCTTACATTACCCACTGAATAAAGTAATCTACTGAAGTATAGCCAAAATTCCTTTTCCACTCTATTTAGAGATTGTATTTAAAAAGCCATCTGCCTTGTGGCAGATACAGTTTTACCTCACTATCATTTACTCAGACTCAATAAAATATGAATCCTGTGGATTTAAAGTTGATTAAAAGGGTACTCTTGTTTTTAAACCTCACAAATGGCATGCATGCACAGGCCTCTGTTAATGGGATTCAGGAGGTATCAAACTACACATTCTTTGACTCAGGAGTGAAATCAATGCTGGGTACATGGTTGAGTTATAATGGATTCAATGTGACTCAAACTTTAATTACGTTTTTCATTACGTTACTGGCTTTTCTGGGTCCGGGTATTCCATTGTGAAGAAAGATTTAAACATTACAAGGATCTCATTTATTGATGCCTTTAGAATGTAATAGATCTCAAGAGCATTTTCCATTATCTGGGAAGAGCTGTGTAATGTGAGACAGGGACAGAGTCTCAATGACCAGATTGGCAAGGTGGGTGAAGTAATATCTTCAGTTGGACCAACTCCAGTCCCAGATTGCGAGGACCAGTCCCAGGAAGGGGGAGGGATAGCTCAGTGGTTTGAGCATTAGCCTGCTAAACCCAGGGTTATGAATTCAATCCTTGAAGGGGCCACTTAGGGATCTGGGGCAAAAATTGGTCCTGCTAGTGAAGGCAGGGGGCTGGACTCGATGACCTTTCAAGATCCCTTCCAGTTCTAGGAGATTGGCATATCTCCAATTATTAAGGGTGTGTGTGTGTGTGTTGACCTTAGATGAATTAACTGAAAGTGACCAATCTGGTTGTAGCCATGTTGGTCCCAGGTGGAGGGGCTATAAGGGTAGGAGGTGGGGGCAGAGAGGAGTGAGTGGAGGGCAGAGCTTTGGGGGGAAGAGGTAGTGTGAGGACAGGGCCTCAGGGAGAAGGGGCAGTGCAGGGGTAGGGCCACAGTTCAGGTGCCCATGGCATCCCCCTCTCACACACACTTTTAGAGAGCTTCCATCACTCCTGCCCAGGATATTAGAGAGACAAGATGGAGGGTGAGGTAGTATCTTTAGTTGGACCCAACTTCTGTTGGTGAGAGAGAGACACTTTTGAGCTTTAGGTCCTGCAGAAGAGCTCTGTGTAGCTCGGAAGTTTGTCTCTTTTACCAGCAGAAGTTGGTCCAATTAAAGATATTACTTCACCTGGCCTCTCTCGCGAATATCGTGGGACCAACACAGCTGCAAAAACCCAGCTTTTGCCATCTGGGTTTGAAACAGAGAAGAGATCCATTCATTCAACCCTTATAGTTACCAACATTTAATTTTAGGAGTTGCAGTAAAAGAGTAATAAGCCACAGGCAACAGCTTCCTCTTTTCCCAGGGGTGCTCACCCCAGCTCAGTCCCAGGCCCTGCCCCCACTCCATCCCTTCCCCAAAGGCCCCATCTCCACCTTCTTCTTCTCGCCCAGTTCCACCCCCTCCCCCGAGCGCGCTCTGTTCCCGCTCCACCCCTCTCCCCCAGCGCCTCCTGCACGCCATGGAACAGCTGATCATGGCAAGTGGGAGGTACTGGGGGCAATAGGGAAGCTGGCTGCCAGTGGGTGCTCCAGCCCTGGAACACCCACAGAGTCAACACCTATGAGCCTAGAATAAATACACAGATAGATCCTAACCGCCTTTGGCCGTGCCCATCTCTAATAACTGTCCCGCTCATCCATACATTAGAGAAACATCAATGCCAAGCCTTAGAAGTTGACTGCAGAATGAACTGAAGCTCTCCTTGATCTTCCACGTCAACTCTCAGCCTCAACTAGCACACCGGCCTGAACACCAGACTTGGGCTTTCAATTTGACCAACTACATTTGAGATCTGGGTTGTTAACGATAAAATATTTCAATTTATTAATATCCCTTTAACAGTTCTCTCATAAGAGGCATCATACCAAATGTCCAGAGCCTCAACTGGTGTAAATTGACTTCAGCTGGTGTCAATCTGTGTAGTTCCATTGAGGACCACAGTGAAAACCTCTGGTACATATTTAGTCGCAAGGCACTTGTTTTCTGGGCTATTTTCTCATTGCAGTTTAACCTTGGGGTGACACTGACATCACCAGGGCAAGGGAAGGATGGTTCTGTAGTTAAAGCACAAGACTTGCATTCCTGTGGGTCACTCTGCCTTGGTTTTCTCTTGTGTAACATAAGGATAGACATACTCTCCTACTTCACAGGGTTACTAAATTTAGGTCTGTACAGTGTTTTGAGATCCTGAGCTCAAAGAACGGTCTCCTAAGACTTGCGATGACATTTGTAATGGATTGCGTCAGCAGCCTGGGGTCACATTCTGCTCCTTTACACTGGTATAACACCGCAGACTTTGGCCCACTTCAATTCGAGTGAACAACTAGCAAAGCGAAGTGGAAGAATGATTAAATAATGCAGCGGTTCTCAACTTTTTCCATACTGGGCCTCCCAACAGCTCTTCCGCTTCCATCTAGCCAAGATCTAGCCAGGACTTCCATGTCACTTAGCAGTATGGGAGAGCAAGCGGGGGTGGGGTCAATACCTCCAGGCTGAGAACCCCTACAATAGTCGAAATGGATGAGATATTAAAATCCACATATCAAGACTTAGATTGGAAGCCTCATCTGAAACTTAAGCATTTGCAGTGTAGCACTTTTATTCCATGTTTTCCCACTGTGGGTTTTATCTGCATGCTATTGATCTCTATTCAGTACAAGGCTCTAGGCAGTAGACAGAAGCGAGGGACGCAGAAGTGAAACCCCAAACAGACTTTCCTTTAGTTCTGGCAGGCCTTGCTACATGGACATCTTAGGACACCCAGACGTACGACAGGGCATGAATGACGGGTACCAGGGAAATCCCATTGAGTGGGATACTAGAAGACAGCATGACACAACAGGCTATTCAGGCACTTACCACTCTTCAGCTCCTCTTTGAACGAGGAATGCTTCCGGGAGAAACTGAGCTCTTGGTGTGTGCTGCAGCTGGCAGCCTGCACGTTTAAAGTACGGGTGACAATAAACACCCCAGCAAACTCAATACTGACAAACACAAAAGAGCCAAAACTCTTGCCGTGGACTGTCTGAGCCAACACCAGCCTCGAGTCATCATGTTTGTTAAATGGCACAATTCCATTTCGCTCAGTGATTAAAACTTTACTTTCGTTCCACGTGGAAAGCTTGTTTTACCTTATTTCCATCTGTCACATTGCGTCCTGCTGTACATGGTGCCTTGGGACTCTCAAAGCACATCAGTGGCAACCCTGTTTCCTGGCTTGGAATAAGCAGGGATACATGATGTAGCGTTCCCATTAACATACTGCGGTCTGCATCAAGGATGCATGTTCTTCTCTACTGCTCTATCTCGGACTCTAAAAACTCAGCTGGCATATTTTAACAGAGAGTTAATTAAGCAATCCCCCCCAAAATCCCTCATTACCAGCCATTTTCATTAAGCAATTTGTGCGCTAGCAGCTCAGGGTGTTAGTGCTATCATTAACTCCGTTCACTGGTTTACAACAGCCACTGGTTAGTTATCAAATAAAAGTAACAACCATAGAACTCAAAAATATAAGGACTTGTCTCTTTTCCTTTGTATGCTGTACATTACGGGAACGTGCAATCTTAATACAGACCAGGGGCTGTGGTAGGAATGGAATGTCACATGTTGATTATTTTGTTTTCTTGATGTGGTTTTGGAGGGAGGTTTGTTGCAAATGGTACAAAAAAACAGTCATTAGTAAGAACACAGGATTTGCTATCCCAAATTAGATCATTATCCTGTCTTATCCACAGTTCTGCCTTCAGCAGTGGTCAAAATCTGGTAGTATAGAAAGGGGAAATCCCTATAATGCATGTAGCCAATTGTTCTGCGTTGCATGTGAAAGGGCAATTCCTTTATAAACCCTGCTGATATCCTCTTCTACCCTAAAGCACAAGATTTGAATATCCCAGCTAATTGCAGATCTAGAAATTGTTCATGAAATTTCATCGGACCCTTTTTAATTTAATCTGTCAAGTAATCTATAATAAAATATACCACCCCAAAATAAAATAACAGTACGAAGAGAGCTCGCTGTTTGTCATAGTTTTTAAAACTCAGAAACTATAGTGGACATAAATGAGAGATCTCCTTTAAGTTGCACTGTTCCATTAGAGGCAGTGGGTCACCTACAAAGCCCAAATGAATGACCATCTTTGCCCTGACATCAAATCAGGATCAGGCCTTATATGAAGGGGTAGTGACTTTCTATTCCTCTCCATTTAATCAAGCGAGCCCCCTCACCTTACAGGACTGTGTAAGAATGAGGAACTGATGAGCTTTTACTAAGTCCTCCTGATCTTTTATGCCTTTGGCCAAGTCCCTGAGAACACTGCAACAGAGAACCAGAGAAATCAGCGCCAAGTCATGTCTTATAGGAATGATTGGTAGGATGTTTTAAAAAGTTTTCAGAGATACTTAGGGGCTTTCCCTGATCCTGGGGGCTGCTGAGTAGCCTCAATTCCCACTGTAGGCAACAGAAGCTGAGGGCACTCGCCACTTCTGAAGAGGACTGGGCCCTAAATGGGAGGAAATGGTAAGGAGAGAGAGATGCTGCCAGACACAGAATGATAGATACAAAATAAGGGGTGTGGGCACATGTGAGCAGAATACAAAGTGAGGGAACATTCTGGAGAGGGAATAGACTTAGAAGTTATGGTACAAAACCCACTGTCACAGGGGGTCCCCCCACCCAGAGCAACCTCCTGTGGTAGGCTGTGGCATGACAGGAACACCTGCCTCAGTTTTCCTCCTTCAGACTTCCCAGATATAGTCAAAAGCATCTTTCCAAGTATAAAAATAGCTCTTAGAGAGTTCCTTTATTACAAAAGTCCTGTGCTCATGTTATAACAGAAGCCCCACAACCATAGGCCAGAATTCCCCCAGCATAGTCCAAATGGTACATGCAACATACTGCTCTGGTCTCCCTCACCACGGCCCAGCTCGCCAGCATCCCTCACTGTGGCCCGGCTCACCAGTTCCACCCCTGCTGGCCCACTTTGATTCAGAGAACCAGCAGGGGTCTCCCCTCTGCTGCTCTCTGCCTCAACCCTTTCGAGCCTTCTCTGGCCTTCGTTCTCTAGCTCAAGGAGGACAGCCAGCTGGCTCCTCCACTGGCTGCCTCATAATTCCTCATGCTTTCTGCTCTCTGCAGCTTTCTCCAGAGACCTCCTCCAGTCTCCAAACTTTTCCTGACAATCTCACCAGAGCTCTCCATGATCCATTATAGCCCCCGGGTGCTGCTCCACCGTCCTACTTGGCCAGATGGGAGCTAGACCTACTTCATTTGCTGCTGGGCCCAGCCACCCTATGACACATCTAATCTCCTCCATCTCAGGACAGTTGCAGTGAAAAAGCACTGAAGATAGTGGGATACGGTGACAGGAAACTACAGTAAAGAGTGATAAACCTCAAGACACCAAAGGAGATAGTTCACCTCACCACTGCAGGAAAGGATATAATTTGTAACAGGCCAAAATCCAAAGCTTTGGTCACCCCAAAATACCAACCTGTAGGCAGTTTGCTCAGTCCTCCAGCTAGCTACTTAAGTTCTTGGTCCCTCCCCTTTCTACTTCATGAATGTAACAATCGCAATTTCAAAGTACTTTACTGTAGTGGGGTGCACTCACTTCTCGCGAGCACCCCTTTCTCAGTGTGTGTTCTTGCACACTCTCTCTCTCTTTGTGGTTGGTCCTTGGTGACTCAGCCCTAGGGTGACCAGATGTCCCAATTTAATAGGGACAGTCCCAATATTTGAGGCTTTTTCCTATATAGGCTCCTATTACCCCCCACCCCGTCCCGATTTTTCACACTTGCTATCCGGTCACCCTACTCAGCCCTCCGTCCAAGTCTCACACAGTCTGTATGTGAAATAAAAACAAGGCAAACCCCTTTTAGGGTACAAGTCCAACAGGGGCCTCTCTCAGCGCCCTCTGTAACTTCTCTCTCAAGTTGTCACTGCTCCAGTATAGGGAGGTGCCCCAGGGCTCCCTCCCTGGAGGTAATGTCTTCGCCCTCTCAGGGCTTTTCTGACCCCAGCTAGGCCACTAGAAGAGTTCAGTTCCCCATTCTGGGGTATATCAAAGTAAAGTCCAGGCCACTTGCCCAGTGGCTGGTGGGGGTGGGACCCAGGTCCACACTCTACTCTGGGTCCCAGCCCAGTGACCCTATAGATTGCAGCCGTGTCGTGTCCCTTTAGACAGCTGCTCTAATTCCCTGGGCCACTTCCCCATGGCTCCAGCACATTCTTTACCCTTACCTCAGGGTCTTGTCCTGGTGGGGTCCCAGCAGCCAGCCCGGTGCTCCTTCGCGTTCCTTAAGCCTCTGCCAGCACCGTTCTGTCCGAGGTCCTGCAGCTCCCTCAGGCACACCCTCCACTCTCTTCCAGCTCCAGCAAGGAACTGCTCTCACTCTGGCCCTTGCAGGTCTTCTTATACTAGCTTACTGGGCCCTGATTGGCTGTGTCCCACACTGCCGCTCTGGGCAGCTTGGAGGACCTCTCTATTGCCCTTTTCTGGGCTGGGGTGTGACAGGGCCGTGAGGCCTCCAGTAGGGCACCTCTGGGCCTAGTCCACCCTGTCACATTTAACACGTATAATAGGGCTACATCCAAGGATCAGGTCTGCAGGACCCGGTCACAATTTTCTAATCTATCCATGCTACCCATCCTTTCCGGGGTGCCACCTGTTGCATTCGGGTCCCACTGAGCCCATCTGTCCCACCAGCCTGGGTTCCTCCCACTCTGTGCTGCTGGGACAGGCTCTCAAGCCCCCTTCCAGCACACACACAGGTAGGGTCACACACAACTGCAGAATCACACAGCGTCTGCAATCAGGTCTGTGTGGGAGGACTCAGCTCAGGCAATTGCCCAGCACTTTGGTGCACACCCCCTCTGGAGTGTAAACCCAACACTATATTGTCTTGCACTGTGTAGATATTTATACAGCGTAAGCTCATGAAATTTACCTCCTCCCTCAATGTGGAGGAAAATATTCACAGCTTTTTGCCCTCTCCCCCCAGGCATGAATTGCACAAACTGGGTTTTGGAATAAACAAGAAACAAGTTTATTAACTATAAAAGGTAAATGTTAAGTGATTATAAGGGACAGAAAACAGATTAAATAATAATGATGGAGATATACCTATCTCCTAGAACTGGAAGGGACCTTGAAAGGTCATTGAGTCCAGCCCCCTGCCTTCACAGCAGGACCACGTACTGTCCCTGACAGAAAGAGAAAAATAAAAATGACAGCTCAGATGCTTGGCTGAGAAGAGCACATAGTGTGGCTCAGACATGGGCGTGTCCTTTGCACATCCCCCCCGTTCCCATCCTGGGTAGGCTGTGTTTTGTGGCAGATTCCCAGTGTAACCAAAAAGCCACTTTAAGTTCGGCTGGCTGCCAGTGACTCAAAGGAGATGGTATGGTAGCCACGGATCAGTAAGGAAACCTTGACCATACCCCCCTATGATGGCAGCATGGAGGAATGTAGACCCATCAGGTCTCAATGACTGGAAGATCCCCTACACTGGGGTAATCCTTCTGTGACTTACTACCCTAGCTTCAAGTCTAGAATCTGTTGGGGACAGAGCACAGAGGCGCAGACTATCTGGCCAAGAGAGTCCTGGGGGACACGAAGAGTGAAGGCTGGGAAGAAACAGGGATTTCAAAGAACGTCTTGCCAACCCATAATCAGAGCTTGATCAGTCTGGATGTTACAGGCAGAAATTATGATAGCACATAACTTCAGAAAGGGACCCTGAGCCTGCTCTGATGCATAGATCTTGGCAAAGAAATTAGTTTCAAATGTTGCATGGTTATAAACTGGGTCTGACATTGTCTTTTCGTGGACCTAAGATTGGTTTATTTGCTCCCAATGTACTGTGCCATAACTCTACAAAATCCCATCTCTTCAGAAGGTGTTGGGTTTTTTTAACTTAAAAAACTTGTCTTGACCCCTCCTGCCTTTTATTATATCTGTATTGACTGTAATAACACAACTATGCAGGCAACCCTCTTGCAGCCGAGCTTCGAGTGTGGCTCGATATGGATAAAAAGATTGGCTGGTAATAGATACAGCTGCTCAGATCCAAATGACAGATGAAATAGCACATAAGGCTAATCAAGAGAGTGGAAAGTGGATACCTACCAGTGTGAACATTGGATTAAGGGCCTCAATTCCCAGCAGCCCTAGTTAGTAGTAGTTAGTAGTACTTTGCACCCACTGTCTACTCACTTTGCACTGGTATAAATGCCTTCCTCTTGTGTAGCTGATGGAGAAGAAACAGTTCCTGGATTTACCAATTGGTTTAGCTTTGAACCAGCTACATCTCCCTCTGTTCCAAGGGATGGGACCCGCCCCACAGAACTACTTCAAAATATCCTGATCATCCTAGGCCATATTCACATTTAAGCAAACCTTTACATTGCTTTACAATTTCAGGTAAATCCCACAAGGGCGGTAACATCTTCTAATTAGTCATCTCTCCTAGCCCTGCTAGCACAAGGATCGTGACTGTGCTCAATCCTTGTGCGGGAATGCTTCTTGCACACTCATGTAGCAACAGGGCACACCTACCTCTTCATGATCAGGAGTTGTGGGACTTTGTCAAATAATTTATCTGTAATAATGAATCTCATCTACACCACTTACATAGATTCTGAAAGGCTTTGTTATGTGTCTATGAAGAGTAATGGTGTCCTATTAATGTGCATATGCACTCATCCCATTGCATTCCATTAAGACATCTCATCTCTATTGCCAATTAATAATCTAGAAATGAAGACAAAAAGCCGAAATAGGGCTAGCTAATACCAGGCGGCTCAGTCAACCAAGGCGGCGGCTGCATGAGAATCAAGTTCTATGCAGCTCAGAGCACTTTGGTAATGTCTGGTAAGTAAGTACTGCATGTGTTGTTATTAATAACTGAGGTCACTGTGGTGAGATTATGTCCCAATTTTATAGGGACAGTCCCGATTTTTTGGGTCTTTTTCTTATATAGGCTCCTATTACCCCCCACCTCCTGTCCCGATTTTTCACACTTGCTGTCTGGTCACCCTAGGTGAGAAACATGGAAGTCAGGAGAGTTTTACCTGCTAATTATTGATTTTCTGTGGACTGGGAGGTTCCCGGCATTTTCAAACACCAAAGCTGCCTCAATGTACGTGTATTAATATTACGGGGTCTCAACCAAAGTCGTTTTGTGGGGACTACAGTTTGTGGCTCCAGTTTATTGCTTGCCAGTTAACTGACATTAACAAATGCAATTGTAAATGCAAGTCTAGACACTCCCTGTTTGTTCCAGGATACACACGTTGGTGGTTTATGTGTGTCCTGGAAGAAACAATTTGCGGGGGGGGGGGGAGGAGTGTCTGACTCTAGACTCATATCTACCCTTCTTTTAGTTAATTGGCAACCAATCTGAGCTAAAACAGGACAGCAAACGCCAGTCTAGAAAAATCCCCTGGGCCAGGCACTATACAAACAAGCCTCAAAAGACAGTTCCTGTTCGAGAGAGCTTGAAATCTAGGTGAGCCATCGAAATCTGACTTGATTAATTATGAACAAGTCACTCTGAGGAAAAATGTAGTAGAAAGTCTGATGTGGGTTAGATACTCTAACCCTCCAGGCTAATCCAACACAATGCAAGGGGAGAAAGGGATAGCACGTCATACTGACATGTTTTGCTGTGGTGGCAGCTCACTTTTGAGAATGACTTTAGCTGACTTCCCTCAGTTTAGGGGAAAAAACCCAGATGTCTAAAGTAATTTAGTCTCATCAGTTCCTATTTAAACACAGAGATCCTGGCTTGATAACCTTTGGCATGCTGGTCCTACATGACCCCAGTAAATAATAGAAAGAACCCCCATTCTTTAAGTCATTTATCTTCCTGAAGAACACAATGATTAATTAGTTTACAATAAAAAGTTCACATTTGCCCTTGACTAGGCAGAAATATTATTTGCATTCTTCCACAGCATACTTTAAATTAAAATCATTAGCTGCCTTATGTAATTTAAACCATGAAGAAACCAAAACATGATTAAAAATATGACAATGGGAGGTGGCTATAAAATTGAAGACTAAATGAGTGACTTCAAAAGACTAGCTTAGTCCCTCAGTGCGTTGTGGTATGAATTTCACTCATTCTAAAGTATTATATTGTCAGCACTAGTAAATATTATTAATAACAACACATGCGGTACTTACTTACCAGACATTACCAAAGTGCTCTGAGCTGCATAGAACTTGATTCTCAGTTGCAATAAGCTTGTAAAGTGGTGCAAATGGCTCCCTATCTGTTCTCATCACCACGGCAGCTGCCAAGCTGGTCAAAGGACTCCACACTGGCCCTGGACAGATCAGGAGGTGTATTGTTTGGCTAGCGTGCACTGCACTACAGTTATCTCCTGCTTTCCATGTTCTGTAGGAAAGCAGAGTGTAAATCAGAGTGACCCTGATGCTGCTCTAGCTTACCCCTAGTGCTGGGTGGGTCCCTGTGTGGCCCCAGAATACAGGGAGCATGAAGTTGTCTTGAAGCCACCCCATGCCCCATCCTTATCCCAGGACAGGAAAAGAGTCCCTGAGAATCAGGCACTTAGCATCCATTATTCCCATGCAATAGGAAGTGGCTACAGATGCAGATTATTTTGCAGGATTGTGCTCAGTCACAAGAGGGACTGTTATGGAATCAGAGTGCTAATGTGCTCTTCGTTATGGGTAAGGATACAATCTGTCATAGAGGTCACGGATTCTGTGACCTTCCCGACTTCTTCTGAGGCAAGGCTGCCAGAGCAGCAGCCATGGGAACAACTGACTGGTGGTAAGCCCTGGGGCCTCTGGAACTGCTGGCCGTCCGCCAGCCCAAGAGCAGTGGCCACAAGAACAGCAGGCCAGCGGCCAGCCCCGGGGCTGCCGAACAGCAGGCCAGTGGTCAGTCTGGGGCCGTCGGAACAGCAGGCCAGCGGTCAGTCTGGGGCCGTCGGAACAGCAGGCCAGCGGTCTTCTGCCAAAGCACCTCTCCCTGGCCTGCCAGAGCAGCAACTGTGGTTGGGTCAGCCCACTTGAGGCTGGAGCAGCAGAAGTCAGACCCTGCCGCTGGAGCCGTGGTGGGGCTGGAGCAGCTGCAAGCAGGGCCGGCTCCAGGCACCAGTGCAGGAAGCAGGTGCTTGGGGCGGCAATTCGGAGGCGGGTCCCTTGTTCCCTCTTGAAGGGAAGGACCGGCTGCCAAATTGCTGCCGAAGAATGAAGCGGCAGCAGTAAAGCTGCTGCCGAAGTGCCACCGATCGCGGCTTTTTTTTTTCTTTCCCCCAGCCGCTTGGGGCGGCAAAAATGCTGGAGCCGGCCCTGGCTGCAAGCCACGGCAGCGCTCTGTCTGTCCCCCACCCAGGGACAGGTTGCGGGCTTCCATGAATTTTTGTTTATTCCTCATGATCTGTCCCTGCCTTTTACTAAAATTACCTGTGACAGAATCTCTACCTTAATTGTGGGACTGTGCTTTCCAGGGGCGTGGTTATTGCAGGAACTCTGGTAATTATGACAGGGTGATCTTTTTGCCAAGTCTGGCAATCTTTGGGGTTTTTCTTAAAGCCCCAGCTCCTGAAGTCATATAAATATGGCACAATCTCAGCTTTCACTTTTAAAAAGGAAAAAAGTTTCTAGCCCTTGTGATTGTGGGAAAAAAGCTTGAAAATGTGACCTGAGTGCCCCCAAAAGCTGAGAAACCAGAAAGCAAAGAGAAAGAACCCATCTTATATATAGAGAGAGAATGATTCTGGGGTCCTGGCTCATGATTTCTGAATGGACGGGGTTGACAATACTGACCTCCATGGGAGCTGAGGGCAGTCAGCACCTTTCAGGATTGGGCCCCCAGCGCTTTATTCAGCGGACACATGAGCACAGTCTACGTTTGTCATACATGCTACATAACAGTGGCCAAGGCCCAATTCAAGATTTTTTGGCCACTGGAGAGGTTATTATTGCAGGTTTCCATTCCCTCAGCCACCTCTTCCTCCCACAAATGATTCAGTCTCCCCTAACTCTTCCCATACTAATCCCACAAGCTCTCCTTTCCTGCTCCCTCATCAATCTGCTCAGACGACAACAACAGACCCGAAGGCTCACATTAAGGGGGGACATGATAGAGGTATATAAAATCATGAGAGATGTTGAGAAAGTGGATCAGGAAAAGTTATTTACTTATTCCCATAATACAAGAACTAGGGGCCACCAAATGAAATTAATAGGCATCAGGTTTAAAACAAATAAAAGGAAGTTCTTCTTCATACAGCGCACAGTCAACTTGTGGAACTCCTTGCCTGAGGAGGTTGTGAAGGCTAGGACTATAACAGCGTTTAAAAGAGAACTGGATAAATTCATGGTGGTTAAGTCCATAAATGGCTATTTGCCAGGTCGGGTAAGGAATGGTGTCCCTTGCCTCTGTTTGTCAGAGGATGGAGATGGGTGGCAGGAGAGAGATCACTTGATCATTGCCTGTTAGGTTCACTCCCTCTGGGGCACCTGGCATTGGCCACTATCAGTAGACGATACTGGGCTAGATGGACCTTTGGTCTGACCCGGTACGGCCGTTCTTATGTTCTTATTATATTCAAGACTGACCCACAACTCAAGGGGATTTTCCTCTGCTATTATGGATTTTGTACAGTCCAGTAACTGGTTCTTTATTTAGGACTGCTTATAGCAGGGGATCTATTTGAATGACACTTGGAGCTAAATTCTCAGCTGGGGTAACTCCACTGAAGTCATGGGAGTTGTGCCAGCTGAGAATACGGCCCTTAGCTTTTCTTTTCCTGGTTGTTTCCAGGCAGCGCATTTTTCCGTGGCACACCCATTTGCAGGAGAATTGCTTCCTCATTCTGACTCATGGCCAGGGGTTGCAGGGTGGTGGCCAGAGGAACTGAGAGTGACGGCCCAAACACTGAGCCCACAAGGGAGAGAATTTTGGAAGAGATAGAGAAGAGGAAGAAAAAAAATTAGTGGCACCATGGTGAATCACCACAGCCATGGGAACCACTGATTAATTGGTCAGTTGGGGCACATTGGTCAGTTTCCAGATCTCACACACGTGTCCTGCCCAGCTTCAAAACTGCTGTCATCAGGAAACATTCAGCAGAGGGAATTTAATGGTGGAGGAAGAGTCTATACACTGCAGTCAGCCAACAGGAAGGGTTTTGCAGCATCAGTTTGCAGCCTGGCTTACTCCAGAGCTCAGACTGCCACATCCTTTGTCTCAGGCCCTGGTGCCCATGCCACAAGGGATGACAACACAAAAATTGTCTTAAACTGGGCCCTCACTAACTGAACTAACAAGAACTTTACTTCTTAGGCAGTAGTGTACCAATGAAATTTTGGATGGTTGAAATAAAAATAAAGAAGGATACTGAAACCCCAATACAATGACCTTCTGCAGGCAGGTATTACTGGAATAATATTCCAGCAGAGCTAAGAGTCACTAGCTGGTATTTTTCCTAATAAAAAAAATTTCTCACCAGCTTTTTGGTGCTTTGAAATGTAAATGTGTTTTGAGGAGAAGCCTGGGGAGGTGAAAATGGCATGTTATTCAGCAGAGCTGCTCCCCCTGTGTATTCTGTCATGTCTGCAAGTTCTCACTCCTGTTAGCACCACAGAGCCAACCCAGGTGAGGGAGAGCCTGCTGATTGTTACCTGAGTCACACACATCATTAACAGAGCTGTTGTTAATTCAGTCCCAGCTGCAGCAGGCTGGTGGTGAGTCAGAAAGAACCAAAGATGAGCCCAAACCAGAATGAAAGAGCTGACCTCTTCTGAGCTTTAAGGTTGAGTCCAAGGGGAGATTTTTTGCATGTAAGAATCTCCTTTGGGGAAAGATCAGCTGTTTTTCTCTTTGTAAGGATTCTGGCTTTCCTTAGAACAAGAACTTTTGCCACTGTGACAGAGTAAAACCATGTGCTGGGTGTGTGACATCCCTTCTGGTGACTAATCTTCATGGAAGACAGCTGATTACTGCTGCAAAGAATCCTGTGGCACCTTATAGACTGTTAGTCTATAAGGTGCCACAGGATTCTTTGCTGCTTTTACAGAACCAGACTAACACGGCTACCTCTCTGATACCTGATTACTGCTACCACCTATGATCTTAATCCTCTAGCTCAAGTGCTAGAGATCTGTGCTTTGATCATGGATTGAAACCCTGATGATGGCCTCTATGGGGAGTCTTTACTGGTTTGGGATCGTATCCTGAAGTATGAATCATTTTTCTTAAAGTCAAAATTATCCTCTCTGACACACCCTAGAGCTCACTAGTTGCAGAATTTTGGGGTGGTTTTCACCCCTCTCTGTGTCCTTCTGTTACTTGTTTCTTGGAAGACCTGTGTGCATGGACAGAGGAGGAAATCAGGAGCTTGCCTTTCCTCTGCAAAGGTGTCAATGCAGTTTACTCTTTAGTTTTTCTGTCTTTTATCTTCCCATTGCACTTAATGCAGAGCAGTGAGGAAAAAAAAGCTTTAAAAATGTATATTTTACATGAGAGTTGCGATAAAACAGTAGTTCCAATCAAAAGAAAAGCTGGGCACGTTCGTACTTTCCTTTCCCATAATATAGAGTAATTCAGCCACCCCATCAGAAGATAAGAATTACTTTAGAATAATTTTCTTTTAATAGCTCTGTCTGAAACAGAGCAAATTTCTTTGCTAGTCATTACAGCTGCTGGCCTACAATGAATGGCTGGCTGGAGACAAAGTTAGAATTTAAAGGCAGACTCCTGCCATCACATAAATAAACAATGAGCCCTGTGACCATTTCATTAGAGGACTTAAATAAGCATTTCACATGGCTGGCCATGATGTTACTCATATAATACCTATTTAAAGAAGACATTTAAAGGCTTGGAGGCATTACTGCACTCTCAGCATCATTAATTTGCCCAGCTGATTTATGTTTTACGCTAGACATGGGAGCACGAGGTCAAAGCAAATGACTGTGTGCAGAATAGGACACAAAAAGAGATACTGAAAACATTTGCTTGTGTAAAGTACGCACATATATTATACTTATGCATGGCAAGTAAATCTAAGTATTTATGGCTAAAGGCCAGGAGGGGTAAATCAAGGTGTCTACTGTTATGTCAGGTATAAATCCTAATAGCAATTAGAAACTGCAATAATGGCAGACACTGACACACAAAGGCACTCCTGCATTTAAAAACTTGGGTTGCAGTGACAATCTCATGCGGGTTGTTTTAACTAGCGATACGCAGGGTAACAACAACCCATTGATGAAGAAAGTGAGGCTCCTGAATGAGACGGAGGATCAATAACTCATCACATGAATACAGGGAATGGCTTTCGCTTGGTTATAGTTGATTTTTGGGGGCCACAGAGGCTGCACCTTCAGGATGACCTGAATTTTGAGACTGTCATGGCTAATCTAGACTTGGATTCATTAAATATCAGTGAATCCTTAGCAATTTTTGCAGAGATGATGTTGGAAATGTAAATCAATCTCTGGGATGAGAAATGTCTCTCTGTGGTTCCTCCTAAATCCCATGAGTTATTTAGAGTCCCCCATACAATTGCTGTTAGGGGTTGTGAAACCTGTGGATGCTACTGATGTTGCTAGGATTTCTGCAAGCTCCTACATAGGAGCTATTGGGCTGTTGCAGCTAATTCCATCAGCGTGGACAATGCACAGGATCAATAACATGGGATTCATGCATTTTAAACCTGGTTCTGACACTGACATCCTACTTGCCTTGGTTGCCTCATCTGTAAAATGGGGATAATAATGTGGCACATGTAGCTGTATAATTGGAAACAAATAGCAGAAAGAAATATATAATGGTGCATTTCCTGGACTGGACTAAGATTTTAATGCATGTCTTCTTCCATTTAGGCCACTTTAATGCAACACGGCTATTTGCAATGGGGATGGCTATGATGTTGCAACTGCAACATTGTGCTGTACTGCAGGTCAAAACAACAGAAATTCTCTCTCTCTCTCCTCTTTCTTTCTCTCTCTCCCTCCCTCCCTCCGTTCCTCTAGGCCTGCCCTGAAAATGTCTCTATATATCTCCCGGAACAGATCTCCTCCCCAGGGTTTTGAGATGGACAATGAGTGTAATTCATAGTAAGAAGGGAAAGCCCAGTAGAGAGAGATGTGATAATCCTTCTTTAAGGAGGGCTATTGACATTCCCTTGCATTCAAATTGCCACTCAGGCCCAGGAGATGCCTAGTAACTGACCATGGCTATTGCCAAATAAGGAAAGTGGTAGGACATTTCAGTCATATCATTTGCCTGAAAAGGACAGCTCAGACAGGGAATCTCGAGATCTTGGGTGAGATTTTTCATAGGTACCTAAAGGGGTTTCTTGCAGGGAAGAAGTCATATGCAAACAAGGGTAACAACTCCCTAAACATCTAATAGACAGTCTGGCAGTTCAGCTAGATCCACAGCTGCTCAGCAATGCACACATACTTTGCAGCCCCACACAATCAGGTGCATGCAGAAATCCCCACCCCCACCTCCAATTTGTGTTCTGATCCTCCAGGTAAGAAAGGGCTGTAGAACCAGGCCCATATGTGATATACATGTATATCATGTGTACACAAATATCCAGTTTTGCACACGTGGTTGTACATAAGCAAATACAGGCCTACCTGGGCACTGACCTAGGCTGCTAAGACAAAATGCTAGTGCACACATGCAACTAATTGGGTTTAGTATTCAGGAGAAATAACATGGGCATTGACTCAAGTCCTCAGAAAACTGGTTATGAAATTGTTATTTACTGAGCTGCATTTATTTCCTCTGCTTATAAGAGCAAATTAGCTGCACTGCATCATCTGAAAGTGATGGATCATTTTTGTCTGTAAATTATCCCATTGTACTAACATCTGAAAAGGGCTATTTTGTTCTTCCTAATACAACACAAGAATAAATCCACTACACTTTAGAATAAGATATTGTTGGGTAAACAAGCAAGGCCAAAAGACGTCTTCTGTAGGGAAGAGCCTAATTCCTAGCCTCTGTTCATCAGAGGATGGAGATGAATGGCAGGAGAGAGATCACTTGATCATTGCCTGTTAGATTCACTCCCTCTGGGGCACCTGGCATTGGCCACTGTCGGTAGACAGATACTGGGCTAGATGGACCTTTGGTCTGACCCGGTACGGCCTTTCTTATGTTCTTATGTTATTATGTTATGTAATTCCAAGCCAGTCCCTCTGCCTGACACAGAGCACTATGACTTTTTTGCTTGACATTCAACGGACATTCACAATCCAACTCTCACCCGTGATCTCAAATTAAGTTGTTTGTACTAAAGCCTCAGACTGTTATTTCTGTTTGCAGACAAAAGGAGACCCACCCTTCTGTGGACAGTACTTTTGATCCTAATCTATGGAAGCATCAAGAAGAAAATATCACATTAGTCAGAAGTCTGCAGCAGCTGAACAAAAGGGAGCCATACTCTTAGTTCAGAAATAAGACATGTAAATTATCATCAGACCCTGCTATGAGGCCACCTGGTTTTCTTAAAACATGTGATAATGGGGGTGGGGGGGGAATTAAAATATCTAAATTACCTTTAAAATTATGCTAGTTACAACATTCACTTTGATTTTTATCCTTCCTTCCTCTCCAATGCCAAGGCAAATAGCTTTAGGGGATACGGATGTTACTGAACTAATTTTCACTTGTGAATGGAGTCTTATGGAAGTTAATTGTCTTGGTTCACAGGGAATCATGCAAACGCTGCGGGAGGAGGGGTCAGACTTCCAGAAGCTGGATTTTGAGCTTAATTAAGCAGCCCACGGTGAGCGAACTTTTTGCCAAATTCAGACTGAACTTCACTTTTGGAAGAACTTGAAAGTAGCAAACGTTAGCCTGTTTCACCCCCACGTAGCCAACCATGGCTGGACGTTTCTTTCAGATATATTTTCTACTGCACACTATGGCCAGAGCCTCAGTTGATGCAAATCTGAGTATTACTATTGTCTTTAGTGGAGTTACATCAATTCACACCAGCTGAGGATCTGGTCCTTTGTTCAGCCCCACATTCCCACCCGGTTTCTTGAAATTTTGCCCAAATAAGGAGTGCGTAGCTGGTCCCATCAAATTATTATTTTTAGCCTTGTTCCATCTCATTCTTTCAGAGAGACCAATGACCAATAGTGACGTCATTCAACAGTATGAGAATTTCTTGTATTAACTGTAGGAAATCTGGCCTTGAGCTAGTGCAGTGGTGCATTTAGCTGTTTCTTAGGGCATTAGCTTTGGAGGAAGGAAGCCTGGCTGTGAAGCCTAGGCAATGATTCCCTTCCCAATAGTATTTAACTAAATACTTCTGTCTCCTGTGGTCTATTACGAATGAATGATATAGACACTCTAGAAGTAATGCTGCTCCTGCTACAGGCAGGAAGCATTTTAGTACCCAAGAGCAGCTTTTAAAACTGGAAAGCCTTATGGTTGCCAATTTGCTAACTCAGAGATGAATATTAAGTCACAGAAGACAAAATTCATGTGACATCAATGGTCTGGCTTAGACCCACCAAACCGAAGAAGCTCAAAGTGAAGGCAATAATTTTCTGGATGGATTGTACTGGCTCTGTTAGGGGAGCCTAACGTTTCATTTAAAGATTGGTTCAAACCAGAACCCCAGATGTGAGCATCTTCCACTCTGGCGATGTCCCAAATCCAAACCGAGATTCAAATTCTGAAATCATCCCCTGCTTATATCATGGGCTAGTCCAAAAATCCCAGATCTGTACACCCCTGGAATTTAAGGGATGGAAGGCTGCACCGATAGGGGAATTTTGCATCTTGAGTTTCACTTTAAAAAAGGCTTATGGCTGTACGAAATGGTTTTGAAGTGTATTTTTGACATACCTTGTACGAAGCAATAAGCATCAATTATCTTATGTCACACAGCTATTTGAATGTGTCTCATGTGGTTTCAGAAATGCTCAGCACTGGCCTAACTCTGTTCACATTAAAGTCAATGGGGAAACTCCTATGGATTTCAAAGGGGAGTTAAGCCAGCCTGGAAGGTTTTTGAAAATTCCATCTGTATTGTGTAAGAGTTAAAAACCCCTACAGTTTCTGACAAAGTTGCTTCCCACACAAAAAGAAAAGCTGATTTTCAAGTGATCGTAATACAACTATTAAGGCAACCTAATGCACATTATGGACTAATGGCAGATTGCAAAATTAAATCTTCTTCATTGATAGCACCAAAAAGAAGAAAAACACAATTTTACCCAGTATTTTGTGCCCCTATATGTTGATAATAACTGGGCCTAATTTTTCATTCCTTATTCAGACAAAACTTCCATAGAGGCTTGAGTACCTTTGTCAAGTTTTACTCAGTCCTACATACCCAAAGTCACATATAAAATCTGAAGATGGATGGGGAGCTTCTCTTCTCTATCCCATAACTTAAGAGCAAGGAGACAGTCAATGAACTCAATTTAAAATGTAGCAAATTGAAAACTGATAAAAGGAAATACTTCTCCACAAAATGTGTAATTAGACTGTGGAACTCATTGCCACTGCATGTAATTTAGGCCAAAAACTCAGCAAGATTCAAAGAGGAACTGGACACTTAATATTGATAACAAGTATATCCTGCATTACTAAATAAGGGTAACAATTATTGGAAGAGATATTAAACCTAATGCTTCAGGATGTAAACCAGTCTCTCACCACAAGGGCTTAGGACGTTTCTTGCATCGTCCTCTGAAGCATCTGGTGTTGGCCACTGTCAGATAGACCGTGGGTCTGCTCTTATATGGCAATTTGTGTGTGGTTTTATGGCACAAAAACACTAGAGTGGGACTCAAAAGACTGAGTTCTAGTCCCAGTTCTGCTGCTTGCCTACTGGGTGATGTTGGGCAAGTCACTTCACTTCCCCGTGCCTCAGTTTCCCCATCTGTAAAACTGGGATACTAATCCTTCCTTCCTTGTAAAGCACTTTGAAATGTACTGTTGAAAAGTGCTATATAAGAGCTAGGCATTATTATTATTATGCTTAGTAAAAATCTTACTATTGATGGGCCACTGAGAACTGTCCTCACAGTGCCTAATTACAGAGATTTTTCACATGCTTTAATGAAGAGTAGGACACTAATTTACCAAATGTCAATTTATTTGGTTATATAATTGCTTGGTCAGATTCTCTGGTGTGGATCCATCCAGAAGAAGATCCTCTCAGGTAAGAAAATCCTTGGGTAGTGCAGACGTGCCAAAGTGGCTGTCATAACAGCACCCCTGCCTTAGTGGAGGAGTCATATCTTGGGAAAAGGGGGCATGGTCCAAACTCCCTGGAGGTCCCTATCTGCCAAAAGGCTCACTGGGCCTGTTACCAGCCTGTGTAGTCTAGTGCAGTCTTCAGGGTGCTCTAATCTGAGAGACCAGCCTAGTGATGAGCCAGCCAGAATTAGGCGTGACGCAACGGTGACCTGAAGCCATCTTCACCCCTCTCCCTGCAGTCTTGTGACAAGCTCAATTTGGTCAGACTAGACCGGTGGTTCTCAAACTTTTGTAGTGGTGACCCCGTTCACACAGCAAGTCTCTGAGTGCAACCCCACCCCCTTATAAATTAAAAACACTTTTTTATATTTAACACTATTATAAATGCTAGAGGTGAAGCAGGGTTTGGGGTGGAGGCTGACAGCTCGCGACCCCCCCACGTAATAACCTCATGACCCCCTGAGGGGTCCCGACCCCCAGTTTGAGACTCTCTGGACTAGACTTTTGTTGTATTTAACCTTGCAATTTTATATACAATGAGAAAGCAGCTACTTCATGTCCACAGTGTAAAGAGAGAGAGACTTTAATCCTTCAGTGCTGAACCGCACAGGAGGTACATCCTCTCTCAAACGCTAGAAATAGAATTGCCACTGCATACGGAGATGTGATGGCGGGTGGTAGGGAAGGGATTAGATAATGCTAAGGAACACAAAGCAGCAAAAGACAAAAACGTCAAAGTTGAAGACGGAGACCCCGACTCTGAACTTCACTCATCTCATTATGAAAAGTGCCAGCACAGCGTGAGTTAAACATGGAACGAGGGAACTTTTTTGGGATGGGGGAAAAATCTCAAAGAATCGTCTTGTGTTTCCCAGATCCTGTGGGTCATCCCATGCGCAATGGACAGGTCTCAGTGTTTATAGCCCAAACAAACCAAATTATATCAACAATTTAAAAGGCACATTAAATTCTGATTTAAATGCCATAGCAATGATAACTGTGAGACGCTTTTGAGTGTGTATTTTACTGGTTCATTAACCTGTGGATTAAAGGATCAATTTATTAATGCATCCATCAAATGAGCCTACTTATATTTTAATGTACAGAAGAAAATCTTAATTCATAATTAGTTAGATTCTTTTTTCCCAGGGATTGTGGTCAAATTTTTCAGCGGTCCAGAGCACCTGCATCATTCTAATACCTTTCATTGCAATTTGGGTAACTCACCATTCTTGCAAATTGGGCCATCTATTTCCTTCTACCTTTAATTGCTTTCTATTTGCTGTATTATTGATGAACAACACAAAATGTTTAAACAGTCATCTGGGGAAAAAAAACCTGCCATTACTTGAACTTGGAAACTCGTGGTCACCCGATTAACGATTTATATCCTTAGCAGAATACGCTAGACTAGCTAGTTCAATAATATTGCATTCAGTCTTGATAATTCCCATTCAAAAAGTGTTTGTAAAGTTTCAAGGGTAAAATTAATGATTATGTTAGTTTGAATACACCTGTTTATGACCAAACTTGCATTTCCATCCTGGTCTAATAAAATATCCTTCTGAAAATCAATAAGAATGAAGAGCGCTCCAAGTTGAAACATTTCGTATAACATTAAATTGATTCTTGATCTCTTACTTCTCTTGTTTGGTCTAATAGCTCACTCGAGCCTAAACGTACAGCCCTGTCTCTCACTGTGCTGCTACTGAACGTGACTATACAGGTTAGTGATAAAACCCATAGTCTATATACGGTATATGCAGATAATAAACTGTTATCATAGTGCTTGGCTTCCTGGCTGCCTCCCTGAAGCACATTTGGAGGCTACTCTTGCAATCCCAATGCTTTACATTACCCTCCTTCGAATTTGTTTTGCAAGAGATATTTTTAGTTGCCCAGTTAAACGCACTCTCTGCAGTGCCATTCTGTGGCCTGTTTCCCAGCCCCGCCCATTGGAACTCAAATAGATTCTCAAAGGAAAATAATAAATAACCCAAGTGTGTTTAAATAAAGGCCTGAACTACATTCTGACTAATGTTGCATATGACTCCCTCATTGAAATCAATATGTACGCAGGCTGTAGAACCCAGGACCTACAGATGACATTCTGGTGGATATTAAATAGAGCAGCACCCAGCTATTTGCTTGAGAATTTCCCTCTGTTGAAAAAGACACAGGTGCTGCAGAAATTTGGCCATAAACCTCCAAGTGCCCTGCAGGTTCCGACAGATAATTCTTCTCTGATATCTGAAAGATGCCAATAAGTTGCTTGAGCTCAGAACCAGTGCAAGCAAACCTCAGTGGTAAACTGATCAGAGGACTCTGCATGCTCTCTGATCCCGTTTCTCACACAACCCTTCTTTTTAAAGAGGAAAGCAGAAATGTGGGTTATGCGTTTGCTACTGATGTAAAGCAGAACACGTTTGTAAAGATTGCTAGGGTGTGGGACCAGTAAATACAGGGTAATGTTTCATAGAGGTAAGACTTATATTCTTTTGTGCTTTCTAGTTGTTCCTCGAGCCTAGCATATGCTTTGATTTTAAAAGGAGCGTTGTCAAGATTAATAAAATGGGTGAAATCCTGGCCCTCTAGAAGTTAATGGCAAAAGTCCCACTAAATTCAATAGGTCCAGGATTTCATCCAGTAGACCTAAGTAACCACTTTGTTACTATATTCTATTCTATTCACATTTCTTTGACCTTACTTTCTTTTACATATACTAGGACCAACACGGCTACAATTACACTGCATACTTCTCTTACATAAACATGCAACAACGTGTGTGTGTGTGTGTGTGCACAAGAGCTGGCAGCATTTCTCAGACAAAACTTTTCTTTGCTGAGAAATGCACATTTGAGTGGATTGATACATTTTGTTGAAATTTATTTATTTAAAAGCTTAAACTCAAAAACTAAACAAAATGTTTCATTATCGGGCAAACATATGTCATTTGACCTCCATTTTTTGATGATTTTTTCCCGTTCACCAAAGATTTTTTAAAAAAAATCATTTTGGGCTGACCCAAAACAATTCTCTTCTCCTCCCCCACCCCTGAGCCTTTTGGTTTGGTCAACAAGCTGAAAAATCAGCTATTCTAAGCTAGATATTATAGAAAAATTCCAAAACCAAAACACATTTCCCCAGGGAGGCAATAAGAGACAGATGTTAGTCACATTGCTTAATGGGCTACTTGAAGGCACTCAGACATAATAGTGATTAATGTGGTATAGATAATAACCTATAGATAATAGAGCCTTAGCCTGAGGGCTGGGTGAAACCTCCTTGGAGCTGGTGGGTGTGACAACTGCCCTGTATTCAGGATACATGTAAAAAGCAATTAAGTTCCTATATAGACTAGATAGCTGAAACAATGGGAGCCATGGCCCAAAACACAGGCCATGTGCAAGGCGGGTCAGGAATCTGAGCTGTGTGGGCAGAGGGGTTGAGAGAAACACACACACAAGGCGGGTGAGGTAATATCTTTTATTGGACCAACTTCTGTTGGGGAGAGAGACAAGCTTCGGAGCCACACAGAGCTCTTCTTCCGGTCTGGGAAAGGTACTTAGAACGTCCCAGTGAAATACAAGATTGAACAGATAGTTTAGCAGAAGTAGTTAGCACATATTCTAGGTGGCTATACGAGGTGAAGTAGCCCATTAACACACCTGCAGTCATAGGACGAAAAGGTTAGTGGGTTACAGATTGTTGTAATAAGCCATACACCCAGTGTCTTTATTAAGACATTTATTCTTCAGGAAGAAGAGCTCTGTGTGCTTTAAAGCTTGTTTCTCTCTCCAGCAGACATTGGTCCAATAAAAGATATTACCTCACCCAAACTCTCTCCCAGAGCACACACCACATGCCCCAGCCCCGAGCCCTCCCCGCATCCAGACTCCCTCCCAGATCCTGCACCCCCTCCTCCACCCTAATCCTCTGCCACAGCCCTGAGCCCTCTCCTGCACCCAAACTCCCTCCCAGAGCTTGCACCCCACAGCCCCTCCTGCACCCCAACCCCCTGCTCCAGGCTCAGCCCGGAGCCCCCTCCTTACCCGCCAAACCCCTCGGTCCCAGCACAGAGCCCTCACCTGCTCCCACAACCCCCTGCCCCAGCCCAGGAGGGAGCAGGGTGGGGCCTTGGAGAAGCGGTGGGGCAGGCGTGGGGCCTCAGGGAAGCGGCAGGGGCAGGATAAGGGTGTTTGTGTTTGTGTGATTAGACAGTTGGCAACCCTACCTGTGAAGAGGAGGCCCCGTGTCAGGTGTCTCTAGCTTGGCATTCAGAAATGGAAGCACCCAAAATTGCTAGTCACTGTCAAATAGCGTAGCCTAGCATTCTGCAGAAGGAGCGACCTGCCTCCCAGGAGGAGAAGGAAGGAGACATATGATGGTTGGCCTGCTTCAGAGAGGAGATATAGAAAAGCCCACTCCCTCAGAAAGCCCAGTGCCAGTAGCCTGCCTCTTGGCTCTGATTGCCGAGCCGAGGTGGAACCCACTGTGTTACATTGCGCTGGTTTGAAGACAAGCAAGCCGGAATGCTGCCCTTTGTGAGTACAGTAAACTCTCCTATTCAGCCCTTAGCCGTTCAGAAGCAGGAACTGCGTGACTTTCTCTGCAGCTGTAATGTGTAGCAGGCTTTCTAATGAGATGGCACAATGCTCTTTATTCAAATCAGACTTCAGGAAACATTTAGTTCACACTGGGCATGCTCCGAGGCTTAATCCAGGTGTTGGTTAGTTTAGCCACTCCCATGCTAAATGTATATTTACATGTCACTATTTGTTTAAGGTTTCCTACCAAGCCTGCTAGTATGGTATCTAAGCAATGACTGCCATACGAGTAACTTGATATCTACCCTTACTGTAGTGTCTGGTATATTCTTCCCTAAAATCAATTCCTTACGTCTCTTGAAGACAAAATGTAAATCTTGATGTATTTCCCCCTGAAGGTTAGTACCGTATGGTTTTGATTGAACCAGAAAAAATTTGTTAGTTAAAAGATGGATTTTATTACATATATTACAGGCTTGAGGATGATGGGGATCTAGCAGGGTCTAACTGATGGCCATATGTGGAGTCAGAAAAGAATTTTCTCCCAGGTCAGATTGGCAGTGCCCTGGAGGGGTTTTCACCTTCCTCTGCAGCGTGTGGGCAGGAATCTCTCCCAGTACGTCTCACTTAATCACTTCCCTGCCATTGTGAAGGCCTAGGGCACTGGTGCACCTTGGCCCCTCCTGTTCTCTTCCTGGGATCCATAATAGCCTAGTCTGCTGTGGGCTGTAATACTCTAGTAGTCTAATATTAGTGTGTGGGTGGGTCTGCTGGTTTGTGATCAGACTAGAATGCTCTGCTTCTAAGGGGATGGGTAAGAGGACCCAGACCCTGTCCTCTGTGGGTCACTAGTTCAAATCCAGCCTGGGGCAGCAGTGACTGAAAGCTGTTCAGTGAAGTGTCTGAAATGGCTCGGTATTCTCTGTCCGAGTCCACACCATGAGTGACAGCAAGGTCAGCGTTAGCAGAGAGGTCGACTGAGCTGACGTAGTGAATCACTGCTAAGGACAGTCTCACCCCATGATGGCTGAGGCTCACTAATGATGTGGGGAAGCCTGCATTGCCAGCGTCCTTCCTGTTTATCCACCAGCCAGAGCAGTTCTCAAGCTCCAGAGCTCTGTCTGCCGCCTTTCATAATCACCAAAAGGAATCATACACACCCCTTACCTCCTCTTGAAAATGACCCTAGCTACAAGCTGTTAGGTGTTTATGTATAAATTATTAAGGGTATTATAAGGTCATAGTGTATTATTGCTGGGGCAGACATTATTTTCCATACACATTAGTGAAGCTGGCTGGGGCAGGGGTGACAGAAGCTCCCTAAAAGTGGGGGGGCCACTTGTGCCCCAAACGTGGCCCTGCCTCCCTGTGCTGCCCCTTCCCCCGAAGCCCAGCTCCCATGTCACCTCTTCCCCCCCAGGACCCCGCCCTCCTGCTCGCTCCTCTGCGCTCCCTCCCCATGTCACTTGCCCTTACGGCAGTAGCATTGCCAGGTATCCAGTTTTTGACTGGAAAGTTCGGTCAAAAAGAGAACCTGGCAATGTCTGGTGAGCACTGCTGACTACTGGACACTGCGGTAACTGGCCTCTACCACAGGGGGGTGGGAAGAGCAGCAGCTGAGATGCTGGAGCCTGGAGGGGCAGTGGAGCACTCAGGAGCGGCTTCAGCAGAGAGAGGTACCAGTGGCTCCCCCTCCCTGCCCCAGTCCCCCAACCCACCCCTGGAGTGCAGCTTTTCCTCCTCTGTCTTGCACCAGTCACCCCTCCACCCCTAGAGCCCTGCTCAGCTGGCAGGGGGAGGGTGGGGGAGAGAGCAGCGAGTGATGGTGGCAGGGGGGGAAAGAGGAACAGGTGGCAGGGCCTCGAGGGGAAAAGGTGGGGCAAGGGGCGGGGCCTCAGGAGCAGAGGTGGAGCAGGGGGCGGGGGAGGTTCTGGCGCTCAGTGTCCAGTTTTCACAGATGAGAAAGTTGGCCACCCTATACGGTGGGTAAAAAGTGATGGGGCCATGGCCCTCTGTCCCCCTCTGTTCCAGTGCCCCTGGGGCAGGGACCGTCTTTTTGTTCTGTGTTTGTACAGCACCTAGCGCAATGGGGTCCTGGACTATGCCTGGGGCCCCTGGACACTACCACAATGCACGAATACTAACAGTGTATCCCTCAGCTCTTTCCCTGCTTCGGGGGCTTTGCCTCAGCAGCGCTGGGGTTGCTGTATGCACTTGGAGTACTGTGACTAATGCGACCTTTCTGTTTTTCATCTGGGACACCTGGACTCTCTTGACGGTTCAGAATTGTTTTTTTAAATAACATATGGTGCCAATTTGGGACAGCATTTAAACATGTGCTTAGCCTTAACTCTGGGCTGACGCTCCTCCCTATTCCACAAGCCATGACCCTACAACGGCTCCGGTGCTCCCACTGAAATCAGTGATAGAATCTCATTGACTTTGGTGGTGCAAGATCAGTACTTCATGGGCTTAAGTGCCATTGATCTCAATGGGATTTAAGTATGTGCATGAAGTATTTACCTGTATAAGGTAGGGCTAAGCAGGTGCTTACATGCTTCCCCAAATTGCGGCCTAAAAGAAGAGATGCTTTTCCTCCATGTGTTGTACTTTCACCTTTACATTCATGCCCTGTATGCCCAACAGACAGGCTTTTCCAATCCCACCCCCAAAATGCACCCAGGGCTATGCACCATCAAAGATATTACATTGAAAACTAGTGACATGTTTTCGGGTTTTTTTGGCTTTGATATTTTTAGCATGAACCAATAAATAAGGCTTTTCAATATGTTGTAAGTGGCGTGATGTGGTATAGATTTTAATAGCAAAGCTATGGTTCATTTATGATGGCACCAGAACAATCCCACTGAATTTCTGCCTTTTATCCTAAAATGTAATGCACTTCACCTATTACATTTTCAGCAAGATTTGAACAAATTCAAGAATCCCATCAGTACTCAGGATTCTTTATGTACAGAGCTAAAATGCACTGCTGCTAAAAGTTTAATGAGACCAGCCTTTTGCATTACTTTATAACAAGAAACATAAGGTTACCACAGTTCCATGGGTGTTTTTCCTAAAAGGTACCTAAAGGGTTTTAGTTTTAGGTTATGGAGCACTACATAATTCAGTGCACTTGAATTCAAATGAACTGAGAGAGTTGGTTATATTGGGGCTCTCAAACTGTCATCAGCAAAGCAGCTGCTGGTGGTACATGGAGGATGGGCTAGTCATGTTGTGCTGTGCTTCCTTCTCATTTCCAGTTGTTCAAGCCCATTAAAAGGCAGCTCTGATACATTAATACATTTCCAGTACTACTTTTCCATGTGAGCGATCGCTGGAGTTGCCACAGGGAGGTTATCTGATCATGAACAGGACACAAGGCGTCTATGGGACAATCTCTTTCCTAAGATGTGGTCTGCACCATGAAAACAGTTTGAGAGCCCCTCCATTATACAGGCATTCCTGAAATTCTGAAATAGGAGAAAACCTTTTGCAGATGTTTCCTTGGTTTAATTGTTTTCTCCTTCTCTTCCTTGGCTTTTTCAGAAATCTCCACTCTCTAAAGCCTGGTCTACGCTACCCAGTTATGTCGATGTGAGCTGCCTTCCATTGACCTAATTATGTCAGTGTTCACACTATAACCTTGTCCCACCGATGTAAGGGCTGGTGTACACTACCACGGTAAATTGATCGAACTTACGCAATGTCAGTTACGTGAATAACGTAACTGAAGTTGATGTAGTTAGATGCACTTACCGTAGTGGCTACACTGCGCTGGGTCGACGGGCGAGCATCCCTTATGCTTCTCAGGGAGGTGGAGTACACAAATCGATGGGAGAGGGCTCTCCCATCGATTTAGTGTCTTCACAAGACCCGCTAAATTGACTTGATTGCAGCAATGCCGATCTACCGGTAAGTGTGGACATGCCCTGCTACACTGACATAACAACTCCACCTCAGGCATAGGCTTTATGTCAGCATAGTTAGGGAGGCGCAGTGTGTGTGCAGGCACTGTGTTACTTGCATTGGCTGTTGGCTGACTTGGCAATTTCAGGTCTTCATGCTGGAGTTGTGAAATTGACAAGAAAGCCGGGCTACTAGAGCCAGTCTGTCCCTGGCTCCTCATTCCCAGCCAGGCTGCGCCTACCCAGCTCCCCCCTCCGAGCTGGGCTGCCCCTGCCTGGGGCAGAATTATCATGTGGCACCCCTTGAAGGGGAGACACGTGTCCATGCTCCCCATTCACAGGGGAGCGCTGGATTATTTAGGCCAAGGTTTCTCGACCCGTGGGTTGGAACCCATAACTGGGTCCCCAGAATGTTTCAAGGGCTGCATGGCAGCTCCTGTGGCTATTGTCCCACAGGCCTGGCTGGGCAAACCCCCGTGCTCCAGGCACTACAACCCCCGGGGTCCCAGCACCCCTCAGGTTTGGCCCTGCCGTCATGACGATGGGAGGCCGGGTAGGCCAAATTTGAGTGAGTGGCGCTGCAACCCCACGACCCAGGTCACAGCTCCAGGTTTTGTCCAGTCATGAAGGTGGGGCCCAACCTGAGCAGTGCTGCAGCTCCAGAGGTTTCAATGCCCAGAGCGGAGAGCTGAGCCCAGCCAGCCCCCCCAAGCGCAGGAGCTGCAGGAGCCGCCACTGTGGGATGGGTTCTGGGTAGAACCCAAGACCTAACCAAAACCACCCAGGGCCTCTGCCCCCAGACTATTTACTGGGTCGCAACGGGCCATAAACATTTACAAATGGGTCCTGAGCCCCAAAAGGTTAAGAACCACTGATCATAGAATATAAGGGTTGGAAGGGACCTCAGAAGATCATCTCATCCAACCCCCTGCTCAAAGCAGGACCAATCCCCAGACAGATTTTTGCCCCAGATCCCTAAATGGCCCCCTCAAGGACTGAACTCACAACCCTGGGTTTGTAGCAGGCCAATGCTCAAACCACTGAGCTATCTTTGATGTAGATTAGTCCAATCTAGAGAAGACTCCAAGGAACTTAACTAAGCTAAGTGACTGGACAACATGATGACGACAGATGAAGTTCAATATTGGTACATGCAAAGTAAATTTACATTGGAGAGAAAAATCTGAATTACTAATACACCATACTACTAATACACCGTACACTACTAATGCAACCGAGCAAAGGGAACTGGGCATCACTGTATGCAGGTCAGTGGAGTCCTCTGCTTACCTGCAGCTGCGGTCTATTAGTGAGCAGGATGTTAGGATGTATAAGGAATGGGATGGAGAATATTATGGGGAATCTCATAATGCCGTTATATAAATCATTGGTGTGACCTTGTCTGGATTCTCTGTGCAGTTCTGGTCACCCCATTTCAGAAAGGATACTCTAGAATTAGAAGGGGTTCAGAGAAGGTGGATGAGAATAATTAGTGGCCTGGAAAAAGACTTCTGAAGCGAGATTGACAAGATTTTGATTATTTACCTTAGAAAGGTGACAAATTAGTAGTATCTAAAATATCAAATGGGACAGAGAAATAGATTAGGAACTTCTATTTTCTCTGTCTCACTACACAAGAATGAGACATTCAAAGAAGTAGTAAATTCAGACCTGATTAAAGGAAGTACTGCTTCACTCAGGGCATAATAATACTGTGGAACTCACTGCTACAGGATGATTCAAAGATTCAGTAAGACTCAGCGACATGGGTACGGATGGCAAGAGTATCCAGTTAGAACAGTTAATGCAAACAAAAACTTTTTGAAAGGATCAAAACCTGAAGACAATCTCTAACCATAAGGATGAGACTTTCCTGGGGGCTAATTATCCCACCATTTATCCACCTATTGCAGGTTTCTCACACCTTCCCACAAAGCATCTGGTTTCGGGCACTGTAAGTGACAGGGTCCTGGAGCAGATGGCCGATGGGTCTGACCCAGTCTGGCAATTCCTTATGGCAAGCAGTGCATCGCTCTAAGGATTTCTGGTGTGCCAGCTAGGGCAGTAACTAAATGGTACACTCTAGCCCTAAAGAGCTGCATTCCACCAGTGCCCTCTGGCATGGAAGTTATACCCATAACCTGGACGGTGGCCAGCGTAAGGGACCTGAGATGAGGAGCAGTGTGAAGGGACAGGAAGGGGCTGGTAGGAAATGAATGTGAATAGTACCTTGGAGGATCTGCCTGTAGTGTGGGAGACAAAGTGGGTAAGGGGAGAGGTCTTTTCTTCCACTGAGGTGGAGCCGGCACAGCCTGAGGTAGGGCACTGGATTGGGAGTCAGGAATCTGACTCAGCCACTGAGCTGCTGTGTGAACTTGGGCAAGTCACTTCAAGCTCTCTTTCTCCTCTTACCCTTTGTCTGTTTTATATAGATTGCAAGTTCTTTGGGGCAGGGCCGGCTCCAGGCACCAGCATAGGAAGCAGGTGCTTGGGGCGGCTAATTCAAAGGGGCGGCACTCCATCCGGTATCGGGGCAGCACATCCGGGTCTTCGGCAGTGGGTCCCTCATTCCCTCTCTTCCTCTTTCAGCTGCCGCTGAATTGCCACTGAAAAGGAAGAGAGGAAGGACCCACCGCCGAAGTCCCGCCGCTTGTCTTCTTTCATTCTTTCTTTTTTTTGCTGCTTGGGGCAGCAGAAAAGCTGAGCCAGTCCTGCTTTGGGGTCACAGCCAATCTCCCATTGTGTTTGTAGGGCGCCGAGCACAGTGGGGCCCCAATCTTGGTTTGGTTACTGTAATAAAGAAAAAACAAAGACCAAAAAACCCCTATTAAATAATGATATATGAAAAAAAAGTCTTCAGCGCTAGGAATAGTGCTGTCTCATCCCATATGTTCAGAGGAACATACCACAGGAGACATTCTAAACTTCATTAATGCATTTTAATACATTCTCTTAATTGATTTTTAAAAAATCAGAATTACATAAACAATTATAAAGAATTGTTAAACCAAACAAATAACTGAAATGGCTCAACATTCCAAAGTTTTGGGTGCTTTTTTGGAGTGGGGAGGGAGAAAAGGGGAAGGCAATCATGTCATGCAATGAACTGGTCTCGCTTTGCTATCTATATAGTGCTAGCCGCTGGTGTGTACATTTGCCCTCTGCTGGCTGAAATCAGACCTACTTAAATGTTTCTGATTAAGTCACTCTCTAGTGGCAAGTCCTAGGAATCTTTGTAAAAAGCTAAACCTATTTAATACCAATACTATTAAAAAAAAGCAACCTACAGGATTCTCCATAAGACATCTCCAAAATATTCTGCAATGTAAATAAATACAGATTTGAGGAGGAAAAGATTAAGCTGTAGCACTGGAATAAAATTTAGTAAAAAAGTATAGAAAACTCAAGAACAGAGAGATGAAAGTTTTTCTGCTTTAAAAAATTGAAGCAGACCGTGTCTGGTGTCCTTTAAATATGACTGTCTTTGCTTCTTTACAACCTGATACAGTAATATCAGTTTGAAGTGAGTGTACAGTGAGAGTAAATCAAAAATACATGTAAGTGCTATCTTACTTGGAAACCCATTTGCAGTAACAGGATATGCCCATATGCTTCTTGCAGAATAAAACCCAAACAAGAATTTAGTTCCAATGACATGCTGGAAAATATACTGGCTTTCATACTTATTCTGACCTATAGTCTGCACAATTAGATACAGAGCATTATCTAAAAATAACGTTAAGGCTCAGACACCAGGCAATAAACGCAAGGGTGTTACTGATAGCAAGGAATCATGGATGCCCTAATCCACAGCATAGAGTTATGCCTACATATTGCAGCTCAAGGGGTACTGCAGTGTGTCAGCTAAATCTTGCTGCCGTCACTATAAATGAGAGAAGGATCAGGCTCTGTGTAAAATCAGCCACTGTTCTGACACCGAGTAGATAATCACACACAATGTTAATCTTAATTCACGAATACCCTGATTTTAGTGGTCATCATTACAATACTGAGCTCTTATCAGCATAGGGTTGCAACCCACCAGGATTGCCCCGGAGTCCCCAGGAATTAAAGATTATATCATGTGATGAAAACTCCAGAATACGTCCAACCAAAATTGGCAACCCTAGATCAGCATCATTTTGCTTTATAAACTAACATTTTAAAGGGGAGATGAAGTTAGATGTCTGGTGGGGGGACGCTAGTCTCCTCTGATGTATCAATCAAGAAGCAAGGATTTGCATACCGTACTGGATTGACTCAGATTAATGTTTTCCCTTTGTCTCAACAGTAACTACTCAAGGTGTACTCATTTGCATGAATAATCAGATTGGTTAACATTGCTCTTGACCACAGCATTGTTGAGGTAATATTGTATAAACATACTGAGTCATCACATGGCTGTTTTCAGCCACCCTGGACCAAGATTTCTCTTTCATGAAATGACAGGAAATTAATTTACATGCAAATGGTCTCTCATCTCACAATTTAAAAGCCCTTTACAATATTAATTAATCCTTGAATCAACATTGAGTCATTATTATAGCTGTGTTACAAACAGGTAAACTAAGGCATGGAGAGGGTAAATAATTTTTCTAAGGTCACTCAGCGAGTCAATGGCAGAGTGAGGACTAGAACCCAGGAGACCCAATTTGCAGTCCCCATATAAATCTGTAAAGGCTATGCTTGCTTGTTGCTGAATAATTCATAAGAGACTCAAAATTGTAAACACAAATGCATCTTACAATGACTAATATTTAGCCTAATGTCACTTAAAAAAAAGCTACAGATGAATCCTGATAATTTTGTTAGCCGCGTAATACATAGGAAAACAAATCCGCTCATTTTTATGGCAACAAACAGCCTCAATTAAACTTGCAAAATAAATATACAGATCTGGATATTTTTGCAGCGTTGGAACTTAGCATTATTCTTCATTATTGTTATTAAGTGTTAGGGAGACAAGAGAACATTTTGATAAATAATAATGAAGTTTGCCAGATCAATGCATATTTAGAATACTTGTTTACAAAAGGCGGTGGCATGAACATATGACTCATGAGTTCTGAAGCCTGCTAAGGCTAGATAGATGAATGCTGGCAATTTGTCATGTGCTGCGGGGATTAGATAGATGAATAAGAATACTTATATGGCTTTCTGGCATGCAGTCAGCATTGCTGTGCCTGGTGCCCTTCCCCCCAGCCCCATAGTTCATGCTCAACTTTCTGGTGTAAAGTTCAAAGCTAAGATAAATCCATAACTTTATTCTGCGTTTGTGGCAGTGTGTAGTAATCACTTGGCATGGGTGGAAGCAAAAGAAGCATAAACACTGCATTGGTGGAGTTGAGACTTTTCTCCTTGCACTTCTTTCCCAAGAGATGAGTAGGGTGGCCATATTTGCCAGAGGGAAAATGGGACTCTGCACAGAGCTCGCCTGAGACCTGCTGCCCGGGGCTGGCAGCTCCTGCCCCCGTGTGGGGCTCACCCGCGCTCCTCATCCCGGCCTGGGGCTGGCTCGGGGTCTGGTGTGGTTGCTCACACCTGCTCAACATTCCCGATCAGTTGGAAATGAGACAAATCCCGACTTTTTTGGCAAAACTGGGTAGGTCCGGAACAGGGCTTAAAAAGGGAACTGTCCCAACCAAAACAGGACACATGGTCACCCTAGAGATGAGGCTTCATTCATAAACTGCAAACGTTAACAGGCTCTTTCCCCTTTCGTTGCTGGGAATAGGGGAAATGGGACTCATTTGTTTATCTCAGGTTATTGTTAGGGGCAGCCCTGAACCGAAACCCAAGATTGAAACACCTTTCAACTGTGAAGAATGCTCCTTGGGTTAAGGTCCTGCATCGGGACTTAGAAGATTCAGAGACTTTTAAAGCCGAAAGGGATCTTTATGATTATCTAATCTGGCCTCCTGTATAACATGCACCACAAAACTTTATCCAGCGATTCCCATATGTAACCCAATAGTTTGTGGATGAACTAGATCATCTTTTTTAGAAAGGCATCCAATCTGTATCTGAAGACAGCAAGTGACAGAGAATTTACCACAACTCTTAATAAGCTATTCCAATGGCCAATTGCCTTCACTGTGAAAAATGTGAATCTTGCCTGAGCTTTGCTCAGTTCGCTGATCTTATTGAGCCTTAATATTTGAGTTCGCTTCCCAGCCTTGCCACAGACTTTGCGTGAAATCCTGGGCCCACCAATGTCACTGGCAAAACTCCCATTGACTTCACTGGGGGGAGGGTTTCACCCTTTATTTCTGCTTCTGAACAGAATGTTTGAATGGACCGGATGCAGGGCTAGTCACAGTCAAGATATAAGCTTACATAATACTGCTAACCCCTGGCATTCAAAAACCCAAAATTTGGGCTCACGAGACTGGTTGAAAAATCATGATTTTGGGAAAAAATGTGGGGTTATTTTTAGTTGCCCTTTAGTTTTCTAGCCTTTAGGCAGTCACATTTTCAAGCTTTTCTCCAGAGCCATGAAGAATAGAAACTTTTTTTTAAAATGAAAGCTGAGAATGTGATGAAATCAGCTGACTCCAGGAGCTGAGGCTTTATGAAAATCGTCATACATCATGAGATTTGTGAGAAAGCAGTGAGAGCTGTCAAACACAGCTTGTACTGCTGCTTGTGCAGTATATATGAAGGGGAATGATAGGATCAGTGGCCAATGAATGGATAGAGCCATCATGGGTCTGATTCTCATCTCTCTCTCATATCCTCGGACCAACACAGCTACAACAACACTGCATACTTGCACCTACATTGACATTTACCCCTGGGCAAAGCAAGTCCAGAGTGGAGAGAATATCAGAATGGCAGCATTGTTTATACGTGATGCACAACAGAGGAGAATTGGCAGAAATGACATTACTTTCTAAGCTATGGTAAGCTATGTCAGCTGGGTCCCCAGCTATTGTCAGTCAACACAGCTCCATTGAACTTACTGGAACGATGCATATTTACATCACCTGAGGATATGGCCTTATATATTTTCCACAGTTGTCTAAAGGACACATTGTTTTTGTGAGCAAAGTTCTGTCTTCTGGAGAAAGGACCCAATATGGATCAGGGCCCCATACTAGGTGCTGTGCAAACATGCAAAGTCATGGTCCAAATAGCTTGGACTGAAAGTTGTTTAATTCTTGTCGGTGCTCTTCCTTTTTCATTGAAATACACAGGTCAGATATACCTATGCATAATGGATGAAATCTTGGTCCCATTGAAGTCTATGGGCATTTTGCCATGGACTTCGATGAGGCTAGGACTTCACCCAATATATTTTAAATCACAGCAGTCATTAACTCATCAGTCCTAATTATGCCCATATATGGTTTCCCTATACAGCTCACATATCTATTATATATACCCACACATAGATATACAGTCTATGTTCCTCCAGTATTTTGCATGGTCTATTACTCTCAGTAATTTACAACATGTTTGTGCTACTATAGTACATCACTTTGTTATTTTCTGCAGTAAAACCATAGCACTGACTAGTCTCGGTTCTTTATTACATTCGAGGTCACTTACAAGGGTAATTTCGTCTTCCAAACATTAAATCCTGTAATAATTCAATACGTTTCCCAAGAAATTCGGAAGCAGTCCTGCCTGGTTTCCTCAGCCAGTCTTGCATGGCATGTGGCCTGTTGGCTGGCTTTTCTTTTTTTAGAATAGTCATCATATTTCTGTGGCTACAAAAAAAAATGCAGATATTCTGGCCACATCTCAAATATTAAACTGATGGCTGAAGTGTTTTGTGTGTGTGGATAGATATAAGTAGGCAGTGTGTTGAGAGCTCGTGTGGACAGGTAGCTTGATCCAAAGTCCCTTGAAGCCAGTGGAAAGACTCCCATTAATTACAATGGTTTTGGGATTTAGGCCTTTAGTGCCTGATCCAAATCTCATTGGCGTCTGAAAGCATTTTTTTCCCTTAAAGCATTTTTTTGCATTACCCAGTGTACAGAAAAAAAAAAAGCTGGGCGCTCCAGAGATTCTCTAGAGCAGCTGACAGCCTGGCTCGGATGCTGAAGGAAATGCAAGATTTGCAACTATCTCTAATATTATGCCATATCCTGTAGTGTTTACTGGGGCAGACACCCGTGCAGGATTCAGGCCCTGGTCATTAAGGACAGTGGCCTACCTTGTATGGGCTAACTTGTGATTGATGCAACAAGAAGCAGAAAAGTGACCGGTGGTCCAGAACTGCTCTCACTGAAGTCATAAGCAACATTCCCGTTCACTGCATTGGGAACAGGATAGGGCTCGCTTGTTGCAATCTTAAAATCCCATCATTGCAGGAGTTTGGGGAGCGATTGGGAAAGAGTAGAAGGGAATAATGAATAGCCATTCCAATAAACTTTCCAAGGAGTCTGGAGTACAGGCCGACAGTGTGGGAAAGTGCAATTTATCAAACGAAACAAAAATGAGAACAAAAGAGGCAGAGAGCTGAGACTCCCGCTAGGAAAGCTGCTGCTAAATGAGAACCTGTCAAAGCGATACAAAATGTTGCTGTGAAATATTCGGGTAGTATCACAGCCCCCTAAAGCATCTATTAAGGTCACAGGAAATAACGAGGAAAACCCTATTAATAGTCAAGGGTTTTTTAACTCTAGTGCTAAAAATGCATGCCGTGTTATCTGAACTGTCAGTTGAGGGAGGGAGGCTGGGTATCTAGGGACCACCTGAGAGTTATGTTGCCACCCCCAAGGAAAACATCTCCTGCAGTAACAAAAAGGCAAAGAGGAGAGCAATGCAGGGAAAGTTGCCTGAGCCAGAGCTCTCGCTGAGCTGCAGAAAAACATGAAGCGAAACATTCCACTTTGAGTGCCAGATACAAAGATTATGAGATAATCGTAGCTTTTAAAGCTAGAGTGTACGACTCGAAAACCTCAGATCTCTAGCTGTCTTCTTCAAGGTGGCCTCTGTATATTGGCATTGGTGAGAGGAATCGTCTCTCTTTCTTCACCCTTCTACTGCCACTGAACATCAGGGGCTTTCTAGAAAGCAGTACCCCGTCACTCCAGCCATCTCTGTTTCTTTCTTTCCAGGGCCAGATGCAGGGAACAATGGACCCGACTTCTGCAGTCATTGTTCCCCTCAGATCTTCACGCTTGACGGAGACTGTTGTAACTTACACAGCCCTGTAAGGATAAGGCCTTCCCCTGCAGCCAGATTAAAAAGATTAGTCAAGCAGCTGCCATTAGCTGAGAAGCAGGAAGTCACTTCCTCAGGTTCCATCTAAATGACATTAAAACACTGTAATATCAGGCTGTTAAGAAGGAGACCCCCGTCCTAATGGCACCAACTATCACCAGATAAAGAATCAGATCCTAAGATGGTTAAAGAAAACTTAGTTTGATGGCATTCTGTCTGTCAAGAAATCACTTATCAATAGTTGTGGTTGTGAAATCCTCATTTCTTTATTGTTTTGTCATTATGGTTCTCACTTCGCTATTGTTTATCTGTACGGTCTCTGTCTGGTTCTTTAATTGTTTCTGTATGTTACATAATTAATTTTGCTAGGTGTAAATGAATTAAGGCGGTGGGGTAGGATTGCTTAGAGAATTTTGTTACACTACGGGCTTGGCTACACTTGCAGTTGTAGAGCGCTGTGAGTTAAACCCGCCTTCGGCGAGCGCAGTAGGGAAAGCACTGCAGTCTGTCCACACTGCCAGCTGCCAGTGCAGTGGCATGGCCACATTTGCAGCTGCATTGGGAGCAGTGCATTATGGGCAGCTATCCAGCGTTCAAGTGGCTGCAACGTGCTTTTCAAATGAGGTGGGTGGGGTGGACTGTGTTGTGTGTATGTGGGGGGGAGAGAGAGTGGGTTTTTGGGGTGCTGAGAGTGTGTCAGCACGCTGTCTTGTAAGTTCAGACCCCCCTCCTCGCTCTCACTCACAGCAAACATTTACTGTTGCAGATAAGCAGCTGGGAGCAGATAAGCAGCCAGCTGTTTGAAATGGAGCATTCCTCAGCCCATTCCACAACAAAGAGGAGAGAGGCCACTTGACTTAAGGGGATTATGGGATGTTTCTGGAGGTCAGTCAGAGCGCAGTAACGTAACTCCTCACTCACACTGGCCCTAGGGCATCTCAGCCAATATGCAACAGCCGTTATCCCTCTGGTGGAGGTGGAGTACCAGGAGCGCTCTAGGCAGGGAGCCAGTGTGGACAGTGAGTAAGGTAAAGCGCTCTAGGAGGCTTTATTGCGGTATAAAGTGCAAGTGTAGCCGAGCCCTCAGTTAGGATTGGTTAGTAAAATTTTAGTATAATGAGTGGTTAAGGTACAGCTAAAAAGGACTCAAATTTCACTATATAAACCGGGGTCCAAAAGGAAGTTCTTTGGGAACCAACTCCAGGACACAGCCCCAAAGATCAGAGCGGCCAGACCTCACCACTCTGCCAATGACACCGGGCAGAAACTGGAGTCCCCCAGACGGACCTGATCCTGACTGGCCATCAAGAAAAGTTCACGTGTCTTATTGGGAGCAGTGAGCACTGTTTGTGTGACGTGTGCATTCTGGTTTGGGTGATTGTTAAGAAATAGAGGATAAGGGTATTACCATGTAAGGCTCTTTCACTGGTAAAAGGTCCTGCAAACCCACAGGGTTACAGGCCTGAGCCCTAGGAACAGGGTCAGGGTGGGTGCCCTAGAGTGTGTGAGTAACAGAGAATTTTGTGCAGATAACGGCCCCAGGGGCCTCTACATTACTGTGGGGCCCTCGCCACCCCTGGATCGAGAGGGTACAAAGGTGGCTGAAACCCACCTTAGCCCCCACTCCCAGCTGGGCTGTGAATTTTGGGCTTTATCTCTTAGAGGTACAACAAAGAATCTCACCCCTGGGTCCTATTCCCAACTATTCCGTTAACATGCTGCGCAAACTTGGGCAAGTCACTTCTGTTCTCTGTGCTTCTGCTCCTTTTCCCTTCCTTCATCTTGTCTATTAAACGGTAAGCCCTCCGGAGCGGGGTCGATCTCTCACTATGTGACTGTATATTGGAGGCCCGACATTCTACTGTAATACAAAAAATAATGACGTTGCAACTGTTCCAGCCCCTCACTTTGTTGTGAGATGAAGACTGTCTTTCTTTCGGAAAGAAGTGACTTGAACAGAAGCCCCTTCCTCGGTACTGCTGGCTATGCAGGATCATCCCAAATAAGAGCCAATACAGTATTCATCTCTCACCTCCACCCTCCCATCTCCTGGAGGGGCTATGTATATGACAGAACAACACTCTGCCCCCTTTTAGAGAGTTTTAAAAGTGATTATTGGAACTCTTTTCTGTCAGTCCTGCTGAAGAGCCAGGTTCCCTTAGCATTGGGTCCAGCTGGACAGGGCTCAGAGAGAAAAAAAAATGTAACTAAGTACCTCTACAAATGATATGAAATAGATTATTAGAATAATGTGCTGATTTAAAGGTCTGATGTTTTGGGAAAATCCAAGGCTGGAAGCAGGTGCTATGTGTCTCATTTGAAAGCTTTCTAGTGGCATACAGCTCCCGAAAGATACCAAGATGTCAGACATAACATATTTCTTCTGCCCCATTCCCCTGCCCTCTCACTGCCCCTCTAACCTTCTCTACCTGCATTTCCATCTTCTGATACTTCCCAACACCCATTCCCTTCCCCACCCACCACGGGTTCCTTTCTCTCCATTTCCCAAATCTCACTTCTTGTCATTGACTTCTCTCCTCCTCTTACAGGACAAGAGGTGATGGTAGCAGTGCAGGGAGGAGAGGGAATGTTAAAACAACAAACCCCAGTCTCAAGGCCTTGCTGCCTACGGCTAGGACCGCCGCCGCTCACAAAGACATAGTGAAAAGGGCAGCATGCATTTATACACCAGGGTGAAAAGAACCAGGATGAGTCTGATGCAGCTAATGAAAGAGGAGTATCTTTGTGGTTGGCACTGGAAGCTTTCAGCTTTATCATCCTAGGGCTGTGCTCACCCCAAACCAGGTCTGCGTGTTTGCAACTGAAGGGGCTGCTGGGTCTCTGCATGAGAGATCTTGGATTTGTGATTTAATCCTCACATCTCACCAGTGACCTGACAGACAGACAGACAGCTGCTCCACTTGCTGGGATGGGAGTGGGGTGAACCAACAACCCTGACTTGTGATTGCACAGAAAAAGCCTCTAAGCGATCACTGTTTATTTCAGCAGGGTTGCCCACAGCGGAAAGACTTTTTCATGCAGGCTCTGGTGATTCTCAGCTTGGGTTGAGAAAAGTCTGCATTGCTGTTCCCTTCTGCATCTCAATTAGGTGTCAGGACTGTTCACTACCCACCTTTGGTTAAGAACAGATGCATAGCCCATTTGGCACTGTTTTGGGGGCAGTTCAATGTATGAACTCTGGTTTCATTTAAGGATTGGAATCATAGTAAGTGGCTCTACTATCCGCTGCTTTTTTGATTCACTTTATTCTTTTATTCATACGGTCTATGAAAGCCATTCGCTTTCTGCCACATTCATTGGTGAGACTACAGTGAGCAATGTCCTGTTAGAAAATGAAGTTCAATATGTGGGGCTATAACAAAGGCTGGAGGCAGGACTTAACAGAGGCAAGCTGGCTTTAATTCGAATTCAGTACCAACAGTTGAACAGAGTGACAGAAATAAGCAAGGTGATCAAATAAAATAAATGATTAAAACAATTGCTCTGTAACGTGGATAGTGTCTGAGAGAGTTTTCCATACAGAAGAGGTGCCTTCAAACTTTTAAATCCATTTCTCTACGACAGATCTGCTGTTGGCATTCAGACTATTACATTTTATCTCAGGCACAGATAAAGCCTGTTAGGGATAGCATAACCAGCCAGAATTGCCCCATTTTTGGTTGTGAGGATTCAGTGATTTAAGAAACTCATGCACATTCTTAACAATCTGCTATATATGTTTTCATATATTTTAAGGTTGTCTATGCTGAAGGCCACAAGAAATCTTGCAAAACAAAAAAAAAAATATCGCAAGGGCAAATTCTCTAATTCTCACTCTGGTAAAGTTCTCATTGACTTTCATGGGAGTTTTTTTTGAGCCAGGAATGCAGGTACTGATCCAATATAAACATTTCTGATCATCTCAGTGTGTGAAATATTCAAATTTTAGAGCTTTGCTGTTAGAACAAAGGGTTCAACTCAACATTGCTTCTCTATGAAGAGACTGTACCATCGTGGTGTTTGAGCCAAAGTCTCTTGAAATCTAGAGAAATATTCCTATTGACGTCAATAGGCTTTGGATCAGACCCATAGTGGAGGAATACCCTACGGGTGTCAAACCAAACATGGAGAGGGAGGTGTTATCCCAGAAAACATCTGTGGCAGAGGGGCACAGAGGGCTAGCTGTGAGGTTGGAACAAGCATGGTGGGAGAGGGTGAAGTGAAACTGCAGAGCTATGCAGTTATTCACTCGGTAACAGAGATGGGGCTCAAACCACATCTCTAGCCCCAAACACTCCCCTGACTTGGTGAAGTTTGGAGTTTGTTGTGACCTTAATGGCTCAGGCAAATCCCTTCTCTATAAACAAAGTTCCCAGTTTTCTAAATGTGTTGTAACACTCAATAGATTGAGTATCAGAGAGGTAGCCGTGTTAGTCTGGATCTGTAAAAAGCGACAGAGTCCTGTGGCACCTTATAGACTAACAAACGTATTGGAGCTCCAATACGTCTGTTAGTCACTCTATAAGGTGCCACAGGACTCTGTCGCTTTTTTCCAATAGATTGAGTGAGCCTGGAATGCCTTAGGAGAGGAAGACTGGAAGATCTGGAAGACTATGGCAGTGTTAGCTACCAGCCTGATGATAACATAATACAGTACTTAGCACTGATGACATTTTATAGTTGAAATGCTCTTTGCAACAAATCTCACAATTAAAACTGGTTGGGAATGAAGGATGTTTTTAGAGAACATTTTCATAAAAAAACCCCAAACTTATTTTATGTTGTTAGATCAAAATTAGAAATATTTCAACCAGCTCCACTAGCAACACACCACTCAGATCTGGTCCGAAACATCACACTTCCATGTCATGCCCCTGAACCTTTTGGGGCCCTGACAGAGGTCAAAGTGCAGGGGCATCCATGACCCTAATAATGAGGTTCCTATTCTAAACAGGAAGATGGAAGGGCTGAGAATGATGTGGGTGCCCCCCGCTGAAATCAAGGGAAGAAAGAAATTGAAGATGCTCTTCTCATATTTTCTTCAAGACAAGCAAGGTCCACCTCTGAGGTAGGTCTTTCCCCCCATTTTACAGACAAGTAAACTGAGGCATTGGGAGCACAGCTGGGTGGGAAATTATATTTTCTTCTCATGAAAAAAATTCAGTGAAAGTGAGATGTTTCCATTTTCTTTTAAACCAAATATTTTCAGTTTAAAAAAAATTCAGTTTCATGCTGATAAAAATTCAATGAAAACTCAAAATTTGTCAGACATTTTCCATTTGGTCACAAGCTCCATTTGTCAAAAAATGTTTCCATAGAAAATGTTGAAACCAGCTCTAGTACTGAGGTGAAGTGACTTCTCTGAAGCCACATGTGCTATGCTACTTCAGTGTCCTCTGTAGCTTCCAACGGACACTGGTGAAGGAACAGACCAGCCAGCCCCATAGCATAAGGGGTCAGAGATCACAAGTTTTGGGGTGCCCCCCTCCTGCCCTCTAAGGGTCTGTCTACTACACATCAATTAAAAAGCTGCAGCTGGCCCATCCCAGCTGACTCAGGCTCTCAGGGCTCAGGCTAAGGGGCTGTTTAATTGTGGTATAGATGTTCAGGCTGGGGCTGCAACCTGAGTTTGGGACCCTCCCACCTTGACCTAAGAGTCTAACTGAGGAAGTGGTAACGGCAGCGGGAAATACTGTGGTAACGGATCACTGGACTCATTTATAACAAGACAAAAACTGGGGAGCACCAGAGCACTTGATTTGGTGGCAGTAATAGAGTGGGGTGGCTTGTGGGAGGACACAATCTCCCAATGGCAATAGAGCCTGTTGGAAGACCCCTTTAGTAGGGGGCAAGACATATCTGCATAGAAATATTAGTCTCATGTTTATCGTTAACACTTCTGTTATGGTAGCACCCAAAGGCCAAATCATGACTGAGGCCCCACTGTCCTGAGCAAAGCAAAATCAGAGACAGAGGCACAACAGGGGCCTGATCTCAGCTAGGGATGGGGAAAGAACATTCAAACAAACAAACATGGTGGTACCGGGCACAATTTTGTTACATGTTTTGTTGTAATTGGCCTTTGAGTTCGCCCCAAAGGATCTGGAGCACAGAAAAATCCTGGTGTACAGCTAAGCAGAGATGGAACCTGATCTTTGAGTTCTACCTTTCGGCCCCAGTCTTGATGAATTTGGCGCCACCTCCTTCCCTTGTGTTACTATCTTTGATCGTGGGATAGGCACATTTTGTGCCATTTCCCCCCATTAGCCTAATTCCATTTTAGTACTACTGGGGCCTGCGGAATGGATTAATGGCACGCTATTTTCTACTCTAGTAATCTTAGTCACAAAAGTGAGTGAGAGCATACAGTGAAAATGAAGATCTATCAAGGCCCTGCCAGCAGAGTGATAACTCATTCTGATAGCTAACACCGGGGATGAGAACAGAAGATGAAATGAAAAAAAAAAAAACACCCTCCTTTTTATTTTAATACCAAGAACAGAACAAAGCACATTTATCCATTCTCATAACAAAGATTATAATGAGAACAGCAACATACTAGAATAGCATCTTATTTCAGGGATAGGGCTGTAATTTCATCGCCTGCCATAGGCGCTATAGGTAGTTGGCAGTCTGACTGCGGGTATGTGTGTTTAAAATGCATGATCTTCACTCGCGCAATTTATTACATCTTGAGATCACCTTGATGAAATTTCAAGCCTGTAACACCAGACAAGGTGCAATGCAGTCTGTTATCTAACAACTAATGTGGTATGGCTATTCGATGTGGTTACTACTGTAGCTGACTGCATTTGATATGTACATTTTTAAAACTGGTACCTGCAAGGCACTTGCTACAATGGTGTAGAAAAATTAAATTAATATAGACATGCTTATTGTGATCATTCAGTGCATTTCCAGGCTCTGCAGCCTCCATTCTGCTTCGCATTTTAGTCACACTGAAAGCTTTTTTGAACTTTGATAGGGCTAATAACGAGGGCGTATTCATTATTTCAGGAGATTTGGGTTCAAGCCTTGATTGGTGCAGAGACTTTTTGAGCAAGTCACTTTGGTCCTGATCCAAAATCATTAAGTTAATGGGAGTCTTTCCATTGACTTTGATAGACTCGGGATCAAGTCTTTGATGTCTCCGACCATCAGTTCCCTATTAGTAAAATGAAGAGGATGATATAAGGAGTCACTATTTAGGCTTGGGGCTTGGTCCTGATTTAGTTGGGATTGGTCCTGCTTTGAGCAGGGGGTTAGACTAGATGATCTCCTGAGGTCCCTTCCAACCCTGAGATTCTATGATATGAGGACACGTATTACTGTTTGTGGGGGACCTGATATGATGGTGACCATTGGGGCCCTGTCAAACCCGAGATAGGGTTCTGAGGGATGTGGAGGGGGATAATACAAATCTAGAGATTCTGGTCAGAGATCTTACTCCATTTTTAAGAGGCTCATGTCAGGAAAAGGAAAATCCATTCCTGCCATAGCTCTCCAGAAGTCTGTGGGGCTATAGCAGGGAGGAATCTGGCCCGATAGGCCTTCTCCTCCAGCTTTATCAAAAGTTACATGACCCTACCAGGAATCCAGCGGCACTAACAGGCTGTTCAGCATGTTTATTACTCACTCTCTCTCCAGTATGAAGAAGGATTTGGCATAAGTTCGGGTACCTATGTTAGGGATAGGGCCTAACCTTTCAGCTGAGCAGGGCTTCTTAATCCCCACTTGACTGTTACTTGCGTCAGATAATTTACATGATAGAATGAATGAGAGAAGTGAGACTCATAACTTTCTATGCCCACAGGGGCTGGGGACAGAATGCTGAATTTAGAGAATCATCACCCCTGCTGCATAGTTTCAATGTATTGGCGTTGTAACTTAACGAATAGGAGATTGGGAGTCAGGAGTCCCAGAGTCTATTCCTGCCTCTGACCTGCTGTGGCACCATGGATGCATCGCTTCATCTTTGTTTCCCGCCCCAACACTCCTCTGTCTTGTCTATTTAGATTGTAAGCTTCTCAGGGGAGGGACTGACCTAGCAGGATGGGGCCCAAATCTCAGTTAGAGCCTCCAGATGCTACTTCAGTACAAATAATTGTGCTTTATCACTTCACTAACCACTAACCAAATTGTACTAGAAGATGTGGACTCCGGCTCATGCACCACATCTCTCCTGAACTATGTAGATAAAGCTTCCACACCACTCATAAGAGGAGAGAAACTTTCACGGGAGCTCATTAAAGCAAGGATTTGATAGTGTGTGATTTTTTTTTTTTAAAAGGCTAAGTAGCATTTTGCACGTAACTATGGAGCTAAGGCCAGCACCACAATAATTAGTTTTTGAGGACTTGGATCAGAAGTCAGTGGAGATTAGCCAGGAAGAGGAGTCCAGATCCAACCACCTTTGGTCAGCCGGGTCTCTAGCCACTGGGAGTGCAGTGTTAGCTCATCTCCTGGCTGGAAAGGATAAGTTACAGGTGGGCCCAAAATGGAGCCATAAATCATATCTCCTAGATTTCTCGGGTGGCTCAAAAAGTGCAGCAACAAGGGGGCAGAACTCGATGGGTCAGCAGCCTCTGAGACAGAGGGCTCACTCCCCCAGGACTAGGTTGAGGCATGAGGTGGGAATGTTGGGCCAGATCCTGGGCTTTGAAGAGGTCACTTTGTTTTGCCAAAGCAACACGAAGTGTCTTGAAAGGTTAGCTGAGGATTCCGCGAACTGGCTTTGCCTGACCCCCACCTTATGGATCAGAGCGTGGGTCTGGGCTAAAGGAGTGGGTGGATCGGCTTATGTGGCCTGCATCTAGCAGGAGGTCAGACTAGATGATCATAATGGTCCCTTCTGATCTTGAATTCTATGATTCTATGATTCTACCTGGGGACCAGAGGGGTGTGAGGAAAATGATGAGGACTGAACTACTCCTGTGATTAAATGCTCACCAACATGTGTAAGGGTAGCACAGTCTGTCCCCAAACACGTATTGAGTGTGTCAGACTGAGGAAAGCCCAAAGCCCATTATTTTACAAATCCAAAAACAAACAAATAGAATTAAACAATTAGAGCAGCCGGGACACATATATGCTTGCAGTTCAGTTGGGATGCATGGCACTTTTCTAGACAGATGAGATATTTTTTTAGCGGGTTACTTGAGGCAATGTTTTACCCTGCAGAGATTTGCCATAGTTCCTTACCAACTGATTGCTGAATTCCTTGGGACATTGGAGGGCCAGATGTCCATGCTTTTGCATATGACCATGCTGTCTCTGCAGTATGGCCTGTGCAAATGAGGGGTTGCATCAGAGTTTGCATGAACACCGGACAAGCACACAATACATCGGATGCACATATACTTCTTGAAGTCTGAGTGTAAGACCGTTTGCAAGTGATCTTCATCAGGAAGTGCAACACTGCAGGAAAAGAGCAACTTCTGTTTATAGTATATGACAACACATAGGCCCTGATCCTACTCCTATTGAGGTCAATAGTAAACCAACTGTGCCTGTATTTCCTCCCGCCATTTGAAGGCGCGCGCACACACACACACACACACACGCTTCCCTGCCTACATTGAGATTCCCAGCAAGCCAGACTGTCTAAAAGGCTAGCATCTGTGCTTTGCTTTCTCTTCAGAGGCTGGCTGTGGACAATTACACTGTTCAGAGTTACCACACAGCTCCTTCTAGGCAAGCACATTTATGGGTGAGGTGAAAACATTACAGAGAAAACCCATTAAAAATAATAAAAGAACCTACACACATGCTAAAAAGCTTAACAGATCACCCCAACTCCAACCTCAGGCTCTGGTAGGTAGCACGCCTTCAAAACCACAGCTGGGTTTTCTCTGTGGTTACAGGTTCATAACTTTCTCAGAAGCAGAACAAAGACTGGGAAGATCATCCCCTTCCTTTAGACAGCGTGGGCCTTTGATTTTAGCGTTCTATAATTAGCAGAGAATGACCCTCTGCTCAGGCAGTAGCTTCAAAAAGCTGGGTTTTTGCATACCCAGGGATGAGGAATTTGCATTCACCTCTCCCTAGCCCCAGGAAATCCATTTTACACTTATTGTTCCAAAAGGCCATTCTTGTCTTGCATATTTTCAATATTGTCCGTTGAACTCCCAGGCTTCATAGCACATGGCCTCCCTTGAGATGCTACATACAATCCCAGCCCACAGTAATACATAAACTTTGAGTTTAATACGCTTGACCCCAAAGATAATTCAGTGAGGTCTCCCAAATATATTGCAGGATGGTGCAGGGCCAATTGCAACTATGAGTTTGATCCTGCTCCCTGTGGAGTGCAAGGGTATCTAGCTGTTGACTTCATTGTGACCAGGTACAGACATTTTGTGTCCCAGAAAATCAGCATGCTGTGGGTAAGAAGGATGGGATGGGGCTATGAACAGGAATATTTAAAGTAACAGCAAAGTAACTCAAGGTTTCCTTAGCCTTGCAGGCACCACAAAGGAAAATCCAGCTTGCTTAATTTGGTTTCAAGTGCAGTTATCCCCTGAAAAGCAATTCTATAAAGAGTGGTAGCATAGGGTTCCATGTTTGCTGTATCTCACTGATTCCATAGCAAATGTGTTCAGTTTACAAATTGAAATTGCCAGCCCTGCCAACTCAGCCTGAGATTTGTATAAGGCTGGAAGAAACCTCCATCATCAATCATACAGGACATGCAGGCCAGTCTATGTTCTCAGTTATCCCTCTGCATCTCCACATCGTCAAATTATGCTATTAGCAAGAGTTGTTTTCAATGGGTTTGCACCAGTGTAACAGACTGGAATTTAGTAAACAATTTTGCTGCTGATCCACCAGAAGGAAGAGAATCTAGCTCACTCTCCTTTAGCTGCATGAGATTCTCCATGGCTAGCAAGAGTAAAATTCAGATTTTTGTACCTATAGTCAGCAGACCTCACTCTGAATACATATAATAGCATAACTGAGGAACAAGAAATTGCCATTTTAATACAGTCACTTGTCAGACTCAAACCTCACCTGAAATTAGCAATAAGTGACCCTCTAAAAGTGTAGCTAAGATAAACAGTTTGGATAAGCATCCAAAAACTGTCAAAACATCTAGGACCAGATTCTCCAAAGGGTGTACATGACCCTCAGGCTACACCCACACCGTGGAATTCCCCTGCATGTGTAGCCATACTCCCACTAGCTCTTATTGAGGTAGCACAAGTATAAATGGCAGCATAGGCACAGTAGCACGGATAGCAGCAGTGGAGGCATGCCTTAGCCACGTTGAGAACAAATCAGCCTGAAACCGGTGAATTCGTACTTGGCACGGCTAAGCTTCGCCTCCAAGGTCACTACACATGCTAGTGTGGCTATACCGCTTGTGCTGGCGTGATGAGAACTGGCGTGAGCAGGGGAATCACATCCCTAGCTTGTAGTGTAGATGCAGCCTCACTTGTTTGTGTGACTTGCATGGGCCAATTACTATATTTGCACCTCCAGTACAAGCATGGCAATAGAAAATACAAATTAGATGCACAACTACATGGCATATGCTTCTGAATATTTGGCTGCTTGAGATGGGTATCACCAAAACCACGATTTTGTGAGCTTTGGGAAAAGCTCAGTTAATACTTTTAAAGAGTATGATTTTGCTAAAGCTTGAATCATTGGCCTAACTCTGTTGCCACTTAAATCAGTGTAAGTGTTAGCTCAGCACTTTTGAAGTCTGTGGGATTTTCATGTTCAGATTTTTTACAGCTTTGTGGTATGTTGGCAGGAAGCACAGGAGAAGCAGTATTCTTGTAGTATTTCTAGACTGGGAGGAAGCAGGAAGTAACAAATCTTGTGAGAGCACATGTGCTCCGGAAGTTTTTAATATTTCCTTCTTTCAGCTGGCAATACTGTAAGAGCTACCTTTCTTGCATTTCAATTTTTTCCATTATTGGTCATAAAAATGGAATAAAAAGTGAGTATATGTTAAAAATTCTCTAATATTTTTCAGAGTAGCAGCCGTGTTAGTCTGTATCCGCAAAAAAAACAGGAGTACTTGTGGCACCTTAAAGACTAACAAATTTATTGTAGCATGAGAGTGAGCTAAAAGCTACTTTCTTGCATGCATAGAATGGAACACACAGACAGGAGATTACATACAACATACACAGAAAAAGAAATGAAAAGGTGCATAACACAGGGTCTAACTAATCAAGATTGAGATGAGCTTGTTAGGAAAAAAAAAAAAAAAATTTTTTATGATAAATAAAGATAAGATGAGGAATAGAAGGTGTGAGGAAAACATACATAAATAAATTTTTGAAATTCTATCACTGTTACTCCCCTCTTCCCCTCCCTCTGAAGTTTCTGGATCAATCAGAGTTTTGGCTGAAGGTGCGGGTCAGTTATTTTATCCAAGCTGCTCATCCAAAAATCAAATGTTTCTGTAGGACAGTTCTGCAAGACAGTCTGAAGCCAGCACTGGCAAAGAGGCACAGCTACAAACCTTCATCATTATTTCAAGATAAGTCTCCCCCAGCAGATGGACAGCACTTTGGTGGAACTATGTACCACATTCAGTAAGGAAGGCGGCAGACAAATATGTTCTTAACTGAGTGGGCACAATCCAATTTTCCTTGCTTTGTAGAATCCAGTGACTCTTATCTGCTTGAGAGCAGGCATTCCTCATAACTTGCCATCTGATAGCTATTCTATGGGCTGTGTGAAATGAGTTGTGGTCTCAGTCCATTTACTACCGGACTGAAACCCTTCTACATTACCAAAACCACCTGCATGACCCAAACCAGCTGGCAGTCACCCTTAGCTGCACTCTCACTCAGGGCCGGTGCAACCATTTAGGTGACCTAGGCGGTTGCCTAGGGCGCTAGGATTTGGGGTGCACCATGTTCTTCGGCAGCGACCGCGGCAGCCGGATCTTTGGCCGCTGCCAGCATTTAGGCGGAGGGAGCTGGGGCAGGGGAGCGCGGGGAGGGCTGCCTGCAGCAAGTAAGGGGGGAGCGCGTCACACAGGGGAAGTGAAGCAGCCACGGCATGCTTGGGGAGGAGGCGGGGCAGGGGTGAGCTGCTTTACTTTTCCTGCCTCCCAGGCTTGCGGCGCCAATCAGCTTAGACGCCGCAAGCCTGGGAGGTGGGAGAAGTGAAGCAGCGACGGCGTGATCGGGGTGCTTGTGCGCAGAGCAGGGGTGAGCTGCGGCGGAAGGTGGAAGTTTTAGCTAGGGCCCTGCTCTTACTTAGGGTATGTCTCTAGGGGGATAAACCCCAGAGCTGACCCAGGTCAGCTGACTCAGGCTCATGGGCTGAAAAATTGCTGTGTAGGCTCCAACCCACGCCTGGATGTCTGAGCTCTGGGGCCTGAATGTCTACACAGCAATTTTCAGCACAGAAGCCTGAGCCCTACAAGCCTGAGTCAATCGACCTGGGCCAACCCTGGCCATGCTACAGGGGCTTTATCACCATGTAGACGTACCCACAGGTGATGTCTATGCTGGCCTGCAGTTCAGACTACAAGGCTGTGAATAGCAGTGAGAGCTGTAGCTCCCTCATGTGGATGCTGTGTGTGCAAACTAAAAGGTGTTACCTCACATTCATGTAGTCCTGTTTGAAGAGGACTATGTTAATGCAAACTAGGAACCTCTTAGTTCACGCCTGCGGCACCCACACAAAAGGGTACAGCGCAGTACTTAAGTGCAGACTAAGAGGTTCTGAATAGCTGTATGAGCTGTGGGCCAGTATCGACACACCCTTAGATCTTGTCTATGCTTCAAAGGTTTTCCGGTCTAATCATACATATAGCCAGCCCTCCTAGTGGGGGCAAAGTTTATACCAGCAAAAATGTGTTTGTGCCAGTCTAATTTATACCAGTTGCCTAAACAAAAATAAGCCTGACCAACAAAAGCCAGAATAACTGCATCTACATTTTCCAGAGTAGCAGCCGTGTTAGTCTGTATCCACAAAAAGAACAGGAGTACTTGTGGCACCTTAGAGGCTAACAAATTTATTTGAGCATAAGCTTTCGTGGGTTTAGCCCAGGTGCCAGAGGTACTCCTGTTCTTTTTGCATCTACATTATGGCTTTTGGCCGCATAGAGGCAAAGAGGTCCCTGGTCAGAGTTCCCCCATCAGTCAAAAATGTCATTGACCACAGAGCTGTGAAGTTCCCATTTGTAGTCGGTTGCCTCCAGCTCAAGTTTGAAGCCTACTTGGGGGCAATGCAGGGAATTTTGCTATATACCCATTCTGGGAATAAATGGAGGATGTTAGTCTCCAGGACTACCTTGTTCTTGACACTGTGTAATGTTTTCATTTGCTTGGATGAGTCCCTCCTACTGGAGCACCTCTGTACCAAAGAAGTTACTCTAATCAGAGAGATTCAAGTGGATGAACACACACTTTGCTTGTATATAAGCAACAACTTGTAAAAAGAACAAAGCAACTGACATCAGCATTTCTGCCAAGATCTGCGTCTACGTTCAGTTAAAAAAGGCGTCCAACTAGCTTTAGTTGTGCCATTTCAATGGTATTACTCTGTTATACACATTTCAAGCTTACTAAGCTCTCGGAGGGCATGCCTCTGCCCGTTCCTCCTCAAAACACACTTTGTCAAAGAGGACTTTAAACCCTAACTCACTCCCTCCCCTCAAATCACATTGGGATTTAAAAAACAAAACCGGAAAAACCACCCATAGAATTACAAGACTCATGGGTAACTCTCTTCATTGTCTGTAGGGTATTGATTTAAGCCATCAGCTCTTCAGGGCAAGTACTTTGGCTACCTGTTTGTGAAGGACTTGGGGTGGGGAAGAGAAGGGGGAAGGACAGAAACAATGGCAAAATGATAGGCATTGTATGATGTTTGGGATTAACGAAGGAGTGGTGTTTGTGTTTCTGGTCTTGCTATCTAGATTGCAGTGTTTGAGTTTCTGCAATCGTTTGGACAGAGATAGCATTCACATATCGATAATGCAGGAAAGGCAAGTTCCTTTTAATAAAAAACAAGCTCATCTGCAGGATTTGATTTCAGGCATGACTTGCATGGGGCAGCCACATTCTGTGTAATTCTACTGGCTCAAACCTCAGTGAGTGGGCATGACAGAGCCTTTTCTGCAGCTCTGCCAGCATCCTGTTATTGGTGTGCCTCATCTGCAAAGTCCTCTGGTACCACAGGGAACTGTGCACTTGGCATTGACCACGTCAAACCTAGACGCTCCATGACACTACTTGATTACATATCCTGGTTCTGATTCCCCCACCATTCTCCAAGTTACCTGCTTGTATCAATAGTGTTACACTCGTAGAGAATTAGGCCTATGCGGTATTGCTTCACTGTCAATACTGTTACCATTGGAGTTACTAATTGGGCTGGTGGGACTAATGGGTCTTGGTGTGGTATTTTTCCCTCAATACGTCCCAGTCCACTGAGATCTCTTCCTTTCCCATTTCATTAAACTTTATTTTTCTCTTAGGTGGGGTTTTATAGCATTTTGTGTACACGCTGCTCAGAGAAGCTGCTTGGTACTGCAGAAAAGAAGGAGCCCTGCCTCTCGGAAGGAATTCCTTGGGGCCAGACAGCTTGACTGTCACTTCCGCTATTTTAACATGTCCTCCCTAGACAAGCACAGAAGGATTTGTACCCCCCCTAGGGGATTAATGCAGGATGCCCAAGGCCCTGGAATATCTTCCTTGCTCACTTAGACTCCAACCCAGGGCCTGTTGAAGTCAGGGGGAGTCTTTCATAGGGCTATCACCCTCCAGGATTAGAGACTAGGTCACGTGATGAAACCTCCAGGAATAAACCCAACCAAAATTGGCAGCCCTAGTTCAGTTTATTTCAGTGGAGGCCAGAACTGCCCCTTTGTGGCCCATCCCGCCATGCCCTTCCATGTACTTAAATCAACTGGCCTGGAGAATGCCTAGGTGGGAGGGAAGCCAAGAGATCTCCCAGATCCAGAGAACTCAGAAGCAGTTGGGAAAGAAACAACTCCCTGCATCTTGCTCAGCCAGACCCCGACAGGCCGTACTGGCTCGCCTCTGCTCCCCTGGAATCTGCTTCACGGAGACCTTTGGCAGCTGCAAGGTTGAAGGAGCCCCTGGCTCTGCAGAGGACTAAGCCAGGCAGCGCTGCCCAAGAACTAGCCTTGCAGCATCCTGGGCGTTGGAGTGATTGGCCTCAGACACGAGCTAAAAAACAGGAAATGCTCCAGAACCAGAGGGCCAGACTCAAACTAGATTGAGGCAAGGAGGCGCTCAGCTGAAGGGGAGAGCTGAGAAGCCTCTCCCACCCCTGCCCTGGGCCTAGTGACGGCTCCAGTTCCAGCAAGAAGACTGTGCAAGGCGATCGCTGAGAGCAAGGCAAGTTTCCCCAAAGAAAGCCATGGACCACTGGGTCAAATTTACAGTTGCCCTACAGCCCCGTTGTGTCAGGGCCATAAACTCCCACTAATCCACTTAACGGACCTTATACGCCAGGCATAGATACAGGTCTGCACAATCTCCACAGGAGCTGGTCATATTCAGGATAGAATGGAGGCCAGATGAGGCAGCATGGTTGGGGCACTGTGCCTCACTAATTCACCACCGCTGCAAGCCCCATAGGGTGTGTCTATACTGCAGTGAGACACCCATGGCTGACCCATGCCAGCTGACTCAGGCTCACAGGGCTTGAGCTAAGGGGCTGCTCAACTGCAGTGTAGACATTTAGGCTCAGGCTGCAGCCCGGTGAGGGTCCCAGGGCTTGGGCGAGTACCTACACTGCAGTTAAACAGCCCCTTAGCCTGAGCCCCGTTGTTGGGTAGGGAAGGTTACAGTGTCACCATTTTGGATTGGTAAAAGGACAATCTGTCCTCCATCTTGGCATTCCTTCTCCTTCAACTTTAAGCCCCAAAACAAGGAAAAGGCAGGAAAGATAGTGTCTCCTGGCAGCAGAATCTGCCTAGCACCAGGGGTGCTGTGTCTCTGGATGCTATGAAAGCAGGCCATCTCAATGAGACATAGAAGCCCTCCCACAGAATAACAGCCTAGCTAATAACTAGAGCCCTGAGGTAATAGCACTTGAGGTGAACCTGTAACATCTACCAAGGTTCCCTTGACTTACCTCCACTCACCTGCTCCATCATCACATGAGCTAGCGTTCGCATTCAGCACACAGGACGACGAGATCAAGAATAGAAGACAGAAGACACCATACTGAAGATCTACTTACCTGTCACCGAAGTTCCTGAGATCTTGTTTCTGTTTTACTCCTGTTCCTGGCACCTGTCCCTGAGACTCTGGTTCCCATCTGTGTTCCTGTTCTCCTGTCCAGCATCTGCAAGATATGGTATAGTCCTTCATACCCCATTGTGTAAAGTGTAAAGGGTTTGGGACTCTGGTTTTCACCTCCATTTACATCATTTGTGATAAAAACTGAGCTGTTATAGTGTTATCTTAGTTTGCAGGGAGTCCTAGCCTGTTCTTATATAAATATCACCTGTTTGCAACCTCAGTCTTCCTTTGTCTTGACCACACAATTACCGATGATAGATGCGGAAGGGGTAGAACACTGCAGATGGAACTTGTTTTACTTTACAGAAAATGGGCCAACTGTCTTAGGGTAACACCATGAGCCTGAGTCAGGTGGCACAGGCCAGCCACGGGTGTCTAACTGCAGTGTAGACAGATCTATAGAGATTAGGGCAGCAAGGAACACAGTTTAGGACAGCCCTTGTGGAGTGCGAGCACACAGGGGACAACGTAGGATGTGTGTGTGAATGAGGCAGATGCTGCCACCCCTCAGTCTCCACCATAACTGTTGCACTAGTAGGGCTGTGAATATTCCCATCCCACCCCAAGGCCTGCACAAGTTCTCTCACTCTGCTCAAATACATATGCTCCCACCCCTGCCCCACATCACAGACTGTGGTTCTTCACGCACCAGTTTTCTCCTAGGCAGTGAGGCCTCTTTTAAGATGAGCAAGAAAGGGCACCAAGACTGACATCCAAGGACGCTAGCTGGGAAAGAGCTGAGTCCCCCTGGCTTTGGCACAAATCAGGTTGTGAATTAGAGTGGAGCAAAGCACACAACCAAAAGAATAAGAGGGGCCCTTTCCTCTCTGTATTTACTATACTAATAAAAAAGCCTCATAGCAACTAGCTGTAATGTAAATCTACTTTAAGGAGTAACTGCTGCACTGGGGATCATTAAAAAAACCCAGCTCTGTCATTAAAGCTTGGGGTTGGGAGATTGCTCATATGATTATTTTTACATGAGGCTGCACAGAGGATTGTTCTGCAAAGCCACACAGCTGAGGGGGTTGCATAGACAACTTGCTAAGGGAGTTTACTCAGATTTCCTATGCAAAGGCATTGTGTCCCAGAAATAGGAACAGCTGGCTTCCTAGGTGGCACTCCCACCAACACCAGGATTCAATCCCTTTGTTTCAGGGCTGAGTTCCATTTCTCCACCCCAAAACAATTCCAAATAAAGCCAAGAGATGAACCAGCTCCTGTATCCTGCAGCAGCCTATCTACTTCCTGCACATCTTACAGCCTCCTCCCCCAAGATGCTCACTGGCCTTTTATCAGAGCACCAAGGGGTCTGCAGACTCTGATCCATGGCTCTAACACAGTGGTTCCCAAACTTGTTCCACTGGTTGCAGGGAAAGCCCCTGGCAGACAAGGCCAGTTTGTTTACCTGACACTTCCACAGGTCCAGCCAATCACAGCTCCCACTGGCCACGGTTCACTGCTCCAGGCCAATCAGAGCTGCTGAAAGCAGCATGGGCTGAGGGACGTACTGGCCATAGCTTAGGGTTTGGGAACCACTGCTCTAGCATATAAGGGTATAACACCCATGGCTGGAGGTTGAAGCCAGACAAATTCAGACTGGAAATGAGGCATACATTTTTAAGAGTGAGTGTTAATAATCATTGGGCTAACTTACCAAGGGTTGCTGGAGATGCTGTATCACGAAAAAGGTTTAAATCAAAATACTCTAGTTCTAACAACAATTAACAGCAGCAATAACTTCACTAGCCTGTGTTATACAGGTGATCAGAGGAGATTAACACAGTCTTCCTACCCAGCCTTTTTATTTGAGAACCTGATGCCCAGACTCAGACCTGGGAGGTAGCTAATTACACACAGGTGAGGCTGAGCCTGCCTGATTGGAGCACCCATCAGGATTCAGGCATCCGGCTGGCTGCAGCTGTGCAGAATCAGTGTTCTCTGCCACACTCATCTTTGCACTGCAGGTGCTTTGTTTTGTGAGCTTTGCGTTTTGCAGTTAGGCTGTAAACACTGGGTTTGGGGGCTCCTTTTCCTCTCCAGTTGCACAGACCCGGGGCATGCTGTCAGTGCCTTGTAATGGAACAGTGGTGTGTGTACCAATAAAAGAAATCAGACCCATCGTCTGGGAGTCAGCTAATTAGTCGCAGCTGGGAAGCCTAACACCTTTAATGGAGGTAACAGTCCCTCTCTCTGTTTTTGGGGCATCTGCCTTCAATTTACTCTGTATCAGCATTTTTAAAAGTGTCTGTCATCATAGTAGCCAAGTTCCTGGGGTACTGCATTCAGTGCTTGTTCCAGCACCTGCTGCTGTAAAGGGAAAGTCTCTTGTTGATTTGAATGGGCATTGGACCAGGCCTAGATCTTTAATGGTATTTAGGCACCTGGTTCCTATTAATTTAAGTGGGAATTAGGAACCTAAATAAATGCCTCTGAGGCACTGGCCCTCTGTTTCTAGCACCACATTACTGGGAAAGTATTGAGAAATAGAAGGAGGCTTAGAGGCACACAATAAAAATGATGAGGGGTATTGGAGAGATGGTTGAGGAAGGGTTAAAAGTGCTAAATTTGTATGTCTCACCTGAATGACAGTTAAACCCTGGTCTGTGTGAGTTCCTGATATATGGCCTCATTCTGATTTCATAAGCATTGGTGTAAATGAGGAGATGCACCACTGAAATCACCCGTGAGATCAGAATCAGGCCTCCAGAGCTTATCTGTCATAACCCTTATTCAAAATACCAGTGTGTCTCCCCGTTGTCCAGTACTGCATTATTCCCCATTTACAGGGGGTCAGGAATCTCCCTTCCTGCAAACAGTGTACATTACACAGCAACCAGGATGAGTGATTTGCAGAAGAAAGGGGACAACGCCCTGTTAAGGAGGGCCTGTGGTATGTGCTTTGATAATCCACAGCTTGGTGCAATCCAAAAGCAAAATATTTCCTTTTCTAAAGTATCTTCATGAGCCAGGGATGAGACTTCCTCCTTACAGGAATGGTTTAGCCCCAAAGTGCATAACCTTTGCAGAATTGTAGGCTGTATTGGCATCTTACCAGTAGCCCAGGAGTTTCACTTTATTTGCATATGTATATGACACTGCACCCCATATTCGTCATAGAAATATTGTTATGATATGAATATGGCATAACTAAGATATGTTTTATGCAAGATGGGTCATGTGAGATATCATTGGGAAGGTTATGATCTACTGAATGCGTTTATCCATCTTTGTATGCATGTAACATTTCTGTATCTGAGGTTAGAAATATTGGTTATATAACAATTAAAACTGTGTGTGTATTTGGGGGAAGGCCCGCCAGACAGTACACAATCAGCCTCAATAGGCCATTAGGAAGAACAAGAAGAATTGGAAGATACTAATCTCCCACCTTCCTGAGAGGCTCCCGGGGTTGCTGCTTTGACATTACAGGGTCAGGTGATCGGGTCACCTGGTACTAGACCCCCATCTTGGGCTTTCAGTGTTTTTCCATTAAGAGGGGGTGAGGGGTCAGACTGGGAAACAAAAGATTCCCACCTGATGTAAATTCTATTTAAGGCTGGGAAGCAAGTCAAGCAGGACTCTTCTCCATTGCCTCCCCATCCAAGAAGGAAGATTGCTAAAAACACCTGAAGGGAAAGGCAGGTGCTGACTCCAGGCTGAGACAAGGGTCTAGACTGTGAAGAGAAATAACTGGAGCCCTAAGCTACAGAAACTCTACAACCTGCCTAAAACAATATTTAGGGTGATAAATTACATTTTACAACCTGTTTCTTGAGTGTATTAAGCTTAGTTTATGTGTTTTGTTTTATTTGCACAGTGATCTGCTTTGTTCTGTTTGCTATCCCTTATAATCACTTACAATTGAGTGAGTTTGCACCCAGCACTTCGCTTGTATTTTCAGGACTGCAGGAAAAGGCTCATCAATGGCACCGCTTCTCTGAAATCTACTTCCTGCTGTCTGTTTTCACCTATCAGATACTCACTCCCACAATGGGCTCAACACAACACCCACCAAAATCAGTGGCAAAAACTCCTATTGATTGGAATCAATCCCTGCAGGATGGTGGGTTGTGCCTTCGATGCAGGGGCGGCTCCAGGCCCCAGCACGCCAAGTGCGTGCTTGGGGCGGCATGCCATGGGGGGCGCTCTGCCGGTCGCCGTGGGGGGCGGCAGGCAGCTCTGGTGGACCTCCCGCAGGTGTGCATGCGGAGGGTCCGCTGGTCCTGCGGCTTCGGTGGAGCATCCGCAGGCACGCTTACGGGAGGTCCACCGGAGCTGCGGGACCGGCGACCGGCAGAGCCCCCCCCGTGGCGTGCCGCCATGCTTGGGGCGGCGAAATGGCTAGAGCCAACCCTGCTTCGATGGTTGCTGTGTTTTGCTCAGATTCATTCATAATAAAGTCTGCTTACAAAGATAAGCACTCTCAAAGAGGTTGACACAAACAGCCACCCTCTTCTAGGACTCCAGCTGTTGGTTGCTTGGCAGGATTTTAATAAGGTTGCTTCGTAAAACTTGACCCAATCAGACGTTGGATTCAGCTCCAGATGAACCTGAACACGGGGTTGCAGATTTTTCATTGTCTTTTTTGAAAGTCAGCTGAACCCTTTATTGAATGAATCTTGATGTTCTCGATTCATTCAGCGTGCAGACACCTATTCACTTCGTATTTTGGGGGCACATCAGAAAATGGTAAAGGTCACTCTGCCGAAGAAGCCTATGAAAATATTTGTATCTCTAAGGCACTAGGCCGCCTGCTTCTTCCCTAGCCCCTGAAAGCACGTCACTGATTCCTTCTGAAGCTTCATACTTTTAAATATCTAAAAACTTACTCTTAGCTACCAAGAACCGCAAGGGTTCAGGGAGGAACATTCTTGCTGATCCTTGCAGAACTAGCTACAGAATGGACATTTCACCAGCTCTCACAGCTGCTTGTCCATCTGGCTGGTAAATAAAGTAGTAAATAAATATATAAATAATAATAATACCCCATCTCTGCTCCACAGATATACTGGAGCTGGGGAAACCAGCCTAATCATTCTTTTTTCTCTCTGGTGCCCAGGCACAGTGGAGAAAAGTGCATCTGCTGGAAGGGTTGGCAGTAAAGTTCACATTAAAAATGTTTTCAGTTCAGTTACTTTCAAGTGATCATTGCGAAAGGGTGTGGGGCAGTGTCTGATCTGTGGGGAGCAAGAGGGTTCACTCCAGCTCAGCTACCGGGGGGATGAATAAATGCCCACAGGAAGGCAGGGCTCTGCAACTGGGGTCGTAGGCATGGCCAGCCCCTATGCTTTGTAATTCTCCCTTTAGCCTCCTTTACTTACAGTGATGTTGACTTCTTGTAAGAAATGCTGGATTATGCCCTTCTTTAGTGGCTAAGCAGGCCTTCCCCCATCCTCTTGTTCCCCCCCATCCCTCACACACTCACTGGCTGTGAGGGAAATGGGACAGAAGCTGCACTGGACTGGAACATTGTACATCCCCCTCCGAAAGGGAGCTGGGTTAAAATGGGACCTCAGAGGGGTGTCTCTGCCCCCGGTGCCTCCCAGTGCTACTACTTAGGTGGTGCAGCTTGGATGGTACATCTTGGATGGTGCGCCACCCCTTGGTCAGGGCTGTGTCTATGGGCACAAGCTACCCTAAGGAAATCCCATTGCTAACTGACATCCTCTCCCCTGAGTCGTTCCACCGGTTTACAATAATGAAAACCCTTTTGCTCATACAAGGTTGTGTGACCTGTTACCAGACTAGTTGTTAGTGTGCCTTTAAAAGTGAATATGAAAAAGCAAAATTAGCCTGATCCTTCACACAAATTCATGATCCTCTGTGTCCATGGATATAATTCATTAAAATGAAGAAAAATTTCCCTTTGGAATTCAACAAATTGACCATGATTTATTCAGAGACAACAGCTATGTTAAACTGGAGTAAAGGATGAGAGTATATATAAATTATTGAAGGGCAAAAACATTACAGGGATGTTGTACGTATCCCCCAAACAAGCATTACAAACCTAGGAAATTGTCAGTAAATAAACCTAATGGAAATCCAGAACACATTATGGTAAGAAACTGCATAGTTAAGACACCCAAATAGCTTTTACTCCAACCTCTAGTGACATGGGGTGGGGGGGAATCTGTATGTCTTTAAAAATCAGGCTAATCTAATCTGGGACTATAAACCCTATTATCCACTAATCATCCGTGCACAGTTACTGCATGGTGTCACAGTCAGGGGCAACCGTTTTTGTTGACGTCCGTGTGGCTTCATTCCCTTTAGGAACCATTGGGGGCAGTTGCCATTTTGAAAGTGGGCATCTTAATAGCAAGGGCCTAAAAAAAAAGGGCCTGTGGTCTCAGTCTCAGTGAGAACAACAGGAGATGGCAGCCATTTTGAATTGTGGAATTTTCTAGAAGAACATTGTTTGTCAGCCACTGAGGTTGCCCTGGCTGATGAAGAAGTTTTCCGTTATGAAGAAAAATGGCAAAAAAATTAAAAGAAGACTCACTCCTACAAAAAATGTCTTCGAAGGTAGCCAATGCATGAGATTTTAGTGAGTTTTTAACTACATAAGGAGTTAGATGAGTCTGCATTATTCTCTTATTAAGATCATTTGGGACTAAAAATGGTCTGCCACAGGATGCCAATTTTCTTAAAGGACGCTTTTTCAAATTACTCCTTAATAAACTCCTTAATCCATTTACTTATAAATTTGCAGAAAATTCATTCAATTTTCCAAGAGTAAGCACTGCAGTGATGAAAAGGATATGGCATGTTCTTCATATGTAACAAAATAGGGGAATTCTTGCTTCAAGAGCAAAACTCAACTGAACCTTAACTATGGAACCATGACCAACACTTTCATAAAGACGTCACCTGATGGATAGCTAATGCCAAACACGGAGACCTGTTCAGAATATGAAATATGCCATTTTTTCTTACTTATGTTAGTTGATGTTGCCCAGGTTTGAATACTTATGGTCAGCTAGACATGACATTGTAATTCTCTCTTTTTATAGCATGCCAAAGTTTTCATCTTGGCCATTATAAACCACAGTGCACAACAGATGGCTAATTGAAGCCATATGATTCTATCTGATCACAGCATCCTTCTTGGTTATTTAAATATTTTTTGGTAAACCTTATTGTATTTCACATTTAAACATCATTAGACTACATGCATCAATTTTGCCACTGGGCATATGCAGCAGCGTCCCTCAGGACATGAACTTGGAATTTGATGTTGTCCCATGGGAGCTTTGTTTTCATAAGATATTACTGAATTTGTATGCTTGGTGAAACCTGGTAGGCAGACTTTCGAATGACTGGGACTACTTTCCTAAACTTCACTAATTATCTTAGTTTAATAGTAATAAATGGTCACCATTTTGCAGAAAAGACTCATCTCCTCACCAAGCATCAGTGGAATCCTTAATCATCTATCTATTTACATGTCCGTAATATAGTTTCCTGTTGCATTGTCTATTACAAGCAGTGACTCAGCTAACTCCACAATGTGGGCACAATAAATTAGGGCCCAGTTCTGCTATCTTTAGTCATATTGGGCAGGATTGTGAACCCTTTGTACCCACTGGTGGGAAGGTTATTTGCATATGAGTAGTTCCATTGGTATCAACAGGGATACCTACTTGTGAGAGTAATTGTTAGCCACTGGGAGTTAAGGGCTCACAATTTTATCTCACTCTGCAAATAGTCCTGCAGAAATCAAGGAGACAGGCTACTCATGCAATAAGATACCACTTGATGGAAAATTAAGAGAATACGGCCTTACATCCCTGATTTGAATTGAAAATGTATAAACCTGTGAATCTCACTATGGGAGGCAAGTTACAGTTCAGAACTAAACTGCAGTAGTTCACGAGAATGGTTGAATTCATAGATATCCTAACAATCTTTACAGGAGGCAGGTTGTTAACCAGTGGTTTCCATGGCACTACTGTAAGACTACTACTACCATTAATAGTAATTAGTTAATTTCACAGTGAAGATTTTCATTTGTCAACCTTTCAGCTGTTTTTCATTAAAGTAAGTGGTCCTATTCATTGAGGTCCTAACTGTGTGCCCCAAAATATAATGCCACAATGGAAACTGAAATGCAAACATACATTAAGAGACAGTTGCTTCCATCATTAGCTATGAACTGCAAGCCTCAGCTTCAATATTAAAGCTGATCAGTGTTTGTGATGCTATGAGGTCCAGAACAATCTTATAAAAAAGAAGCTCTGGGCTGATCTCAATCCCCATATTTTGCAAGCCTGACAAATGCCACCAGCATAATAAAACCTACAAAATACTAGTAAAAAAGGTTTCCTTTGGGGGAGAGAGAATTTCTGTCCTTTCCCTTTCCCTCCTACCCCCTCTTCTCCTGCAGGAAAATGTAGTGGGAAGCCAAGATTTACAGCCTTAATTATGAACTTTAGCACAAGCAGTCATTCTGTAAATATTCTCGCTGGGGAAATGTAGATTGGAATATCAGTTTACGCAGCAGTGCATACAACTGTGTCTTCAGTTAATTGTGTCTAGTTCTGGTCTTTTATAAGTTGATTTCCTAAGAAGGGACTTGCTTCCCACCTACCACTGGTGACAAGCAAGCAAACAAAAAAATCTTCATCTATCTTTTGCAATGTTATCTAATAGAACAGCAAAGATTAGCCTTCTTCCAGCTCAGACCTCTTCATTAAACACGCTGAGCTCTTTCTGGTAGCAAAATCAAAATGTTTTACACTCTTAAAAATTGTTCATTTGTTTTCCTAGCCGACCCTCTTCATTTTTATCCATGGCAGGAAAACTACTGACAAGATTATTTTCAATCTGTTAGTTTGCTAATAAACTAATGTTCTAGGTCAGAAATTACTGATTGTTTCCTTTAGGGACATACAATTCACTCGTACACTGATTTGCTCAAAAACACTTCAGACTGCGTTGACTGGCAGAAAGACCTGAGATCCATATACATTTAAACATGACCTATACTCTGCTTAGAAACGTTAATGTCAAATAAACAATGGCAATGCAGGTGTGCACCATTGCACTGCTGTTTGCTTTTGCATTCAGGGGGCTAGTTTAGGCCCCAAAATAAAAGGGAGTTAATCTTGGTTCATTCTTCACTGAATCCCCACCCAGGATGACAGTTGGAAACATCTAAGAAATAAAGACAGAAGGGAAGGAGGGGTACTGAACCCGGGCTAGGAATGGTGTCTGGCCCGTGAAGGATATACCTGGAATTTTAAGCTGCAAGCAAGAGCAGTCTGTCCTCAAGAAATCCTGCAACCTACCCAAAACAACAGTTAGGGTGAGAAATTACTATTTGTAGCCAATTTCTTTGGTGTATTAAACCTAGTTTGCGTGTTTGTTTTATTTGCTCAGTAATCTGCTTTAATCTGTTTGCTAGCCCTTAGGATCACTTAAAATCTATCTTTTGTAGTTAATCAACTTGTTTTTTGTTTATTCCATAACGAGTTTGTGTAATTCCTATATGGAAGAGGGGGGCAAAACGCTGTGCATATCTTCCTCCACAATGAGGGAGGGAGTGGATTTCATGAGGTTACGCGGTACAGTTTTTTTCTGCGCAGCGCAAGACAATACAATTTCGAGTTTACTCTGCAGAGGGGGTGTGCACTTGAGTATGGGGCAATCCCTGAGCCAAGTGTTCCTGCACAGAGCGGATCTCAGTGTCTTTCTGCAGCTGGGGGTGTCCCTACCTGTGTGTGTGCTGGAGGAGGCTTGAGGGGCTGGCACAGCAGGACAGGGTGAGGGAGCCCAGGCTGGTGGAACGGGTGGGCTCAGTGGTTCCCCAGTTCATCAGATGGCACCCCACATGGGTGGAGGGGTGAACCTGTCACACAGTGCATATGGTACAGTAGCAGATGGAAGCTGAATTTGACTTTGGGAAGACGGAAAGGGTATATTTGTAGACCAGAGTAAAAAGTTACAACAGATATAATAGGCACCATAAAATAGACAGCCGCCTATAATATAATAGAGGTAGAAATGGATGTAAGAAACAGATTGCCAGTGGTGGAAGCTTAGCACTCAAACGTTGATGGGACAGAGAGTCGTCATGACCATGGGAGATACATGGATCATTGCCTCTTGAAGTGCAACATTGGTTGGAAGTGGGAAGGAGACATGTAAGCTACAATGAATCCACGCTGGGCAGATCACCCATAGATCTGGGAGCTTGAGAAGGGCAGGGTAAGACCCAGGGGTGGCACAAGACCCTCTTTAATAAAGATAAAAAATACGAATGGGTCAGGTCAATGCAGATTGTAGATCTGACCCACGGCATTCGGAACTTGGGCCTTAACTCATTTTTCTGCTTGCTGGTCAAGGTTTTCGCTGCTGCAACACAGGTACGCTCCTGAGACTTTGTAGTAAGCCTAGATCCACCCCCAGGCACCAGCAGACTTCACTGGAGCCATGCTAGCACATGTACTAATGTACTTGCTAATAGCCTAGACAGAGACTGATGGGCAAGGGCATTGAAGAAAGGGAACTGAAAGGACTGCTTAAGGAGAAGGAAGAGCTCCCAAGCCTCTCTTAATCCTTCACCTATGGAGAGTTATGTTATCCCCATTATATATATTTCTAACTTCCCAGCCCCTCAGAGCTGGCATGAAACACAGTAGAAATGTTATATTTCCTTTTCCAGGAAAATTAGCTGGAAGAAATATTGTGCTAACTAGAGTTCACTAATGCACAGCCAAATCGTGTCATTAAGTGATACATCAGGCATTAAAGATAAAGTTATAGTAAAGATCAAGTTTAAAACAGATTTTGTAAAGGAAAATTTAACTTGCACTAAATTATCTATGGAAATAACTCACCTGAATACTGACTTCATTCCTTACCATCAGCACTATTATAATAAATATCAAATGTGTTCATAATTACATGGCATTTATCTTGGGCTAATGACCTATAGGAAGGTTACAAGATACGTTTAATCCTTTCATTGCTGAAAATGAAAACACTCACTGGCCTGGATTGTAATCTTACAGTCCAGCCTGAGGAGAGGACAGGGCTGTCTGCAGCAGGAGTCAGACCCGTGACTCAGAAGGCACATGTCAAGACGCCACCACAGGACTAGGGGTTGAGGCTGGGGCCAGTGCTGGAGGTGACTTGGTCTGAGTTCAATGGGGTCATGGCCAGAAGCAGCAGTGCTAGCTGTGCTAGTGTCACACAATGAAATCAGGTCAGAGACAAGGTTGATGAGCCACAGCGGGTCAGAGCCAGCTGTGCCAGCCGAAGTAGGATTAGTGGAAAAGAGGCAGTGTAAGGTGTCAGGAGTGGAGCAGGGGACCAGGAACCAGAGGTGAGGCCAGGTATCAGGAACAGGGCGGGGGCCAGAACCAGGAGCAAAGCAAGGTATTGGGGGGCACAGCAAGGTCTGTTTGTAACAGCAAGCAAGGATCCGCCTAGTTGCACAGACAACTTGCTGGGGCTTCTCCAGGCTTAGTGTGACTGGACAAATCAGGGCTCCCCAGAGTGCCACATCCTGGGCTGCCGGGTGCCACCAGGCTCACAGCCCACCAATCACTACTCTGCCAGAACTGTGCTTGTGGCATGGATGTAGCCGTCACCTGGGGACCAGCAAACCCATGTTCTAGTCCTGCAGATCCTCACGTTAGTTAGCTGGTGCTCTAGAGGTGTAATTTCCAGCTTGGGTAGACATACCCATGCTAGCTCTTATTGAGCTCACATGCTAAAAAGAGCAGAGTAGCCATGGCAGGATGGACTGCCCCAAGTATGTACTGAGGGTCTTGGATGGGATTGTACTCAGGGTGGCTAATCAGTGCCGAGTGCTTAATTTGTGCCAGGACTTGCCAGAGCTGAGGCCTGGCACCTCTGGGCCTGGCAGTTCAGAGCCCCAGCACCTCTGGGCCTGGCAGTTCAGAGCCCCGCACCTCTGGGCTTGCTGCATCCGTTATGAATGTAAAAGAATTGCTTGAGTCCCGGCACCTAATTTCTTGAGCCCCTTTCATTACGAATTAAGCGCTGTTGTGCAGCCATGGCCATGCTGCTATTTTTAGCGCACTGTGTCAATCAGAGCTAGTGTGCGTATGTCTACCTGATCTGGAAATAATAACTCTCAAACTCCAGCCATTCCTAGAATCGTAATCTGGTCCTTTCGTCACTGCTGCTCCAGGGGGCACCGAGATGAGATCTGTGCAAATAACTGATTTTTTGCTTCACTGGCAATTCCCCTCCAAATTGAAGGAAGTTATTTTGGGTTGAATGAAACCTTTCATTTAGACTTCAAGGGTTTTTAAAGCTTTTTTCATTTTTTTATACCATTGATGGAAATTCTGAAGCAAAGCGTCATTTCAAATAAAAATCATAATCAAAGCATTTTGTTTAGAAAATATCAAAACAACATTTTGACTTTGGGGGAATTTTGTCTGGTGTTGGTCAAAAGAATTCTATGAAATTGACACAAACATTTCACAGATTTTGAATCTGAATCTTTCACCACCACCACCACCACCACCACAAAAAAAAAAAAGTTTTGGCCAGAAAAGTTTGCCCAGGTCTAGTCCTGATGATGTTGCAACTTATTTCAACCTGCACTAGGTCAGCTGCACTGACTAGTGAATGGAGGAGGAGCAGAGACAAGTCCACCCACTCCCTCTGCTGCCTACCCACCTGTGTGGGGTATATGGAGTAGAAAGCTGGCGACAGCTGCTCTCCCTACCACACAGGTTCAGTGATGAGACTAGCCTGTATAAGGGAGTCTCTGTATGCCCCCCTGATTCCCCTACACAGATACTCTTGGGGTTGTGATTGAGCCCATTGTGGGGGACATTGTTCCCTTTGGGTGAAACCCACCCCTGGGCACAAGATCTATGCAGCCTGTCTCTTGTAGGATTTAAATGGTGCACATGTAAAACACTGGCCAAATGTTTCACATTCCCCTCTAGGGGCTGAACCACTAGAGGATAAAAACCTACTACTGCTTCTAGGTAGGGCCTGATCTTTAAAGGTATTTAGTCACCTAACCCCCAGTGAAATTAGTTTGTGTTAGATGTCTGAATATCTTCAAAAATCTGGTCCTTTCTCCTTTAGCTCAAGAAGAAAAGATCTGTGCTGCATTACTCTGAGTGGCCCCTACAAAGCCATGCAAAGGTGGAGAGGCAGGTCCTCAACTTCCCACCCCACTTTCTGTGCTGGGCAGGGGTGTGTAAACAAAACAAAGCAAAACAAAACCTCAATTGCCAGATTTCCACCCCCCTCCATGGAGCAAAAAGACAAGTGCCCTCGATCCATCCTTTTTCCTTGTGAGTTTCAGACATGACATCAGGTTAGTGTGGTACCATCCACTAGGGAATCATACAGCTGTGCTGGCTACTCCGGAAGCAAATGAAGCACATGCTCCCTACACAACTAGGAGTGGCTGGGCTGAGTGAAACGTATGACAAAGTTCCTCCCCTAGAAGTGATTTTGAAGCTTAATTATAGAATCATAGAATACCAGGGTTGGAAGGGACCTCAGGAGGTATCTAGTCCAAACCCCTGCTCAAAGCAGGACCAATCCCCAATTAAATCATCCCAGATAGGGCTTTGTCAAGCCTGACCTTAAAAACCTCTAAGGAAGGAGATTCCACCACCTCCCTAGGTAACCCATTCCAGTGCTTCACCACCCTCCTAGTGAAAACATTTTTCCTAATATCCAACCTAAACCTCCCCTACTCTGAGGTTTCTTGGGCTCTGTAAATCGCAACACAGCAACTGTTGGTGTCCCAACAGGTCAAAAGCGCTTTTTTCTGCATTGATTCACCACCATGTCTCCTTATTGCTGCTGGGATCTTAACCGAAGGACAATGCCTGACATTAGAACTCTCCTCTCTAGCACGCGGATCCTTAACCTGACTTTTTCAGTCACTAGCCGCAATTAACGTGCGTAAACGAAGAAAGCAGCAGTCCATTCTGGAAATCTACAGCTTGTCTTTGGCTATTCATCTTTCCCTCTCAAGCTCCATTTTAAAAACTAGATTTTCATTTTTCAGATGTTCTGCTTCGTGACAAACCGCTTCACCCTGGACGGGTACTGTCGCTTTCAGGCAGTGTTCCCTGACATATTTCAGAGCACTGCGGTCTGAGGGTGATGTGGCAATGCTGAAGCAGAGCTGCTGTAGCTCAAAAGCTTGTCTCTTTCACCCACAGAAGTTGGTCCAATAAAAGATATTACCTCGCCCACCTTGTCTCTCTAATACTAGAAAACTGACAATCAGGTAAGAGGAGTCAGGGCTTCATTCTAGCCTAGTGCAGCATCTTGAAATCACCCACGCTGAGAGACACTTTAAACGACACTTGAATTAAAAACTTTCCCCTGGGATTGGTAATTCTGAACCTCCTGCTGGCAGCTTCCATCTTGCTGAAAAATGAGTGCTGGGGACAGTGGCAGTACATAGCAATCCTGCTTTAACTGTCAGAAAGTGAAATTCTGCCTCCTCTGAAATGAAAGGCAAAACTCCCTTTGACTTCAACGGGGCCAGGAGTTCACCTGGAAACTTTGAATGCAGTAGCACAACTTCTAACAGAAAAGGTCTTTTTAAAAAAAAGAATACAATAATTGCCACAGATAGTGGTGCGACCACAGAAGCATTCTTAAGCCCTGTTAGTATTTATAGCGGGACAGTAGCACCGCCCTAGTTAATATTGAAACTAACTTGCTGTTTAAGTAATAACTGAAGCATAAGAGTTTGTCCTTTCCAAAATTCTTGGTTTCACTGGGGAGGCAGTTTGATCTAGTGGCAAGTGCATTAGAGCAGAGACCTGGGTTCTTTCCCCAGCTCTGTAACTGGCCTACTTCACTTCCCTTGTCTGTGCCTCAACTTACCCATCTGTAAAATGGGAATAATAATACTGACCAGCTTTGAGAGCTACTGACAAAAAAGTGCTATATGACGGGTAGGTATTATTTAACTCTTGATATTCTTGTTATCTATAGAAGCATCCAATATTTTTTTCTTTTGAATCCTGATAAATTCTTGACCTCGATATTTTGTGGCAAGACACTCCAGAGACTAATTGTGAGTCATATGACAAAGTATTTTTCTTCACAAAGTTCTCAGCCCAGAAGCAAATTATTGTACAGAAGTATGGTTTGGCTCTTTAGAAAATTTGACCCCAACTCTTCAGAGGTGAGGGAGCAGTGAGCTGAGCAGTCATTCCACCTAACCTGTGATCGAATGGGGTGATCCAGAAAGAATTATAGCAGCAACCTCTCATTCCAGCGTCACTGTTGGAAAGTTGAAAAGGCTTGGAAAGCAGCCAATGTTAACGTTATAGTTGCTGGTAAGGTAAAAAGTGGTTTGAAAAGATATACAACTCTCCTTTCACAAAGGCGGCTGCATTGCTTTAAAGTTGAAGCAAAACATCTACGGAGCACACATACTGGGAACATGAAATCCAGAGACTCCTGGTGCAGTTTGACTTTAAAAGGTTCTGAAGCCATTTGCCATCTACACAATGACTAACACTGCTGCAGGAAGGCGTGGTGGAGAAATTGACTAGTTTTTGTGGAATAATTGCCTTCAGGGCTCCAATTTACAGCAATAGGTTGTTAAATTACGGCTAATGTTCAGCATTATTTCTTTGTGAGGAACAGGAGGCCGTAATGAAGCACGGTCTTAAGTTTAGTCAGTGGTAATAAATGAAAATAATTTCCTTCTTAACAAAAAATAGAAAAGGCGCTCATCACTGGGGCTCTTATTCCCACAAGCCTTATTTGTAAAAAGTTGATATCAAGGTTGCACATTTATGCACTCAAAGGTCCGGGAGTGTGAAAGTTAAGGGTGCCCTGAATGACCTTAACTCTGCCCCCGGGTGTGTATCATTACAGAAGAGTCTAATTCCAGGACTGCATACTGTGAACTCCAGGCTCTCCCTCACAGGAGGTAATAGGCGAGCCAGCACTGACACTAATTAGGAGAGGTATAACTGGGGAATGAAACGTAATTAGCTAAGCAGGATAGCAGGCTGGGGAGCGAAAGAGCCAATTAGCCCAAGTCTGATAAGAAGGAAGTACCAGGAGGAGGAGCAGGGCTAGTTGAGTCTAGGGGCAGAGAGTGCTCCAGGAAGGGAGACCCCGTCTCCTCTCAGGCCCTGGGGAAAGGGCCAAAAGCACCCGAGACACTGTAAATAGCATTGACCGGTGGAATTGGAGCAGGTCTCTGTGGTGAAACAAAGCGGGAGCAGACGGCGCCCTGCTACACCCCCATTTGTGCTGCTCCTCGGCAGGGTGGAGGCGCTGTCAGGAACAGATCTGTCCTTTTGTCAGACGGGCTGTATGTCAGAGCCTGGGCATGTTCCCCTCTTTGTGTAGCTCTGCTCTCAGGTACCGAGTCATTTCTCTGTCTAGGCAGGAACAGGAATGGCTCCAAATCCTTCGGCATGTCACCTAGTTCCCTGCTGGCTAAAACAACCTGGGGAAGTCACTGCACCTTTTCAAACCCCACCCCCTGTGGGAAGGAGGGGAAAGCAAGGGTTGGTGGCCAAATCTTATTGGAACATTTCAAGTAGTCAGTGTTTGTTTAGGGTCCCTGCTCTGAAACTGCCCTCATTCTACAACGACTTCTTATTTCACTTGCACCAGTTGGGTCAGCAATTGATTTGACTTCACGAGAATGGGCTCAGCATTTGTCCCTCTTTAATACTTTCCTAAGCAAGAAGTCTAGTCAGCATCCTTTAGCTCGGACCATCTGGGCTCTTAAGAAAAGGCAACAGGCAGGAATTCCTCTTGGGACAGCTGACGGTTCTCCTCTGGGTCAGAGGAGACAGCAAACGTAGACCCAGTCTCTGACTGTCCAGGTGAAAGTTAAAGATTCCGGACACTTGCTGGAAACAAAGCAAGGTAATGCCAATGTCCTGGCCAAAATTCCCTCTTTCATCGACAGAGGTTCTAATGATTGAGACTGCTTGCGAGCTATTCTAAATACCTAGTGGCTACTTGTAGGGGGTCTGTTAAGAAAGACTAGAACCCTAGCTTGTGTAGTTGGCATTAACTCAGTGTTCTTGCCCAACCTGTGGGTCAGTTTTCTCATACATTTCCCCTTCTCAAGTAAATCTCATCAACATTTGTAAAGAGGGCACGTACCATCCACGGACTCAGCTTTCTCTGTTCTGTGTCTCATTACAAGCAGCTTTTGGCATGTTGATAAGTTAGCTTCCAGATAAGCAGAACACGCTGTACTGTTGTCTTGACTTGTGCAATAACCACTGGCCACTGTTTCTATGGGAAACAATATAAACTGGAAAGGACAATATCTAACATGATTAAATTATTTCTTGGTGTCTATTGTTTGAGTGTCAATACGGTGCTCAATAGCATCTGAGAGCAGATTTGAAGATGATCATCTGGCAGATATCAAGCCATTTACTATATGCAAAACAAGGGTTGCCATCTAACACATGGGAGAGCACATTACACTACAAAGAATTCTGAAGCGGCCAGCAAAGTTCAGGTGGCTTTACTGGGTTGAGAGTCAAATCAGGTGGACCAACCGCTAAAGATGACCATGCATTTGATTTCGATAGGAGGAGCTAAATAAGAGTTGGACTGTCATGCACATGATTCAAGACTGGAAAAGAAAAGAATGCTCTTAAGTCAGACAACTAGTTTTGGGAAGGCAACATGATGTTTACTCTGTGCCTGGGTTATGAAGGAGTGGGATTTAGGGAAGACAAGAAAAATCATCACCCTGCGTCAGGGACGTAGCTTTTATCCTGGTGACATGTTGGATGTTCAGGGTCATACTTTGCAATCCAAGCTTTGGGCCTGCCAAGCAGTGCTTTTTGTGGAATCTGGTTAAAGGCATTAAGACCTGCTTATTGACTGATCCGGGATTCTTTTTAAGTTGCAATAATTGCCCATTAAAACTTGCTTTTCTTTAAAGCAGCTTGCACTGCATGTGGAGACTTGAGTTGGGGATAATAGTTTTGGGATACCTCAGCAGTGGTTCTGGAATGCTTTTTATAGTGGGGATGCTGAAAGCCAGTGGTCCTCAAGCTTTTTACCTTGCACCCCCCTTGCCCCTGTCCATGCTCCCTCTTCCCAGAGCTGGGGCCAGGATGGGGCTGCAGCTCTGGGACGTGGGGGCAGACGCAGAGAGGGATAAATGGGGCTGAGGCTGGGACCACAGCTGGGGGTGGGGAGCAGAGCCCTGGGTGCATGGCCGGTGGCTGGGACCCAACGCAAAACCTGGGGGTGCTGCAGCACTTCCCGCACCTATGTACCTCAGAGAGAAACTGAAACCTGACCACAGCAAAGGCAGAAGCAAGATAACAGGCAAAGGGAGTTGCATATCCCCTCTCTGCCATAAGGAGCCTCACTGAAGCACTTTATTGGCATGGGAAGAACTGGAATGACCTGCAATAATGCAACACAAGGGAAAATGTTGGATGCGAAGATCATAAATTCTTGTTTAGTAAGGTGCTCAGGTGGAGCCCAGGTCCCCCCTTTCTCTGGCTTGGGTAAGCAATGCTTCCCAAACCTTCCCTTCTCCTGATCTTGTTACTATCCATTTAAACACCGGCAGGAGGGGTAGATCATCCCCTAAAATAATAGCTATCAGTTAAGGCCTAATCTTGCTCTCACTGATGTTAACTGGAGTGCCATCACTGACGTCAATGGAAACACCCGCAAGCCCCCTCTGAAGAGTGGGCTACAAGGGTTATCATTTCCAGTGTTATGAGAAAGACTCCTATTTACTTCAATGGGAGTTGACTCAGGCCCTCAATACACCGATCTCTGCTAAGAGATGCTCATCACTGGAGAGTCCAAGTGATGAGTTTTGTACATAGTATTGTTATATTGCTGTTTACCAAGTCAATTTGTAAAAAAAAAAATACCAAACCAAACTTCCCTGCCCAGTCTAAAGACATGGGCCCTCCCTCAATCCTCTTTTACCCATCCTCTTAAACACGTCAGTGTGGATCCATTGTGTCTGTAAATTAGAAAGGTGCCCTTTATGCGGCTTTTGGTGGGAGAATGACACTAGGAACTGGGGGAATATGCTTGTCTTACTACAGAAGAGACAATGAACTGGTTATTCTGGCTCTCTAGCTCCACCTGCTGGAACCTCTGATGTAAGAGAGTCTGGATTATGCATCAGCTGTTTGGAGAGAGGTAATCAATTTCCCTTGGTTATTTCTTTCTGTTAATACCTGTGTATTGTTTCTATAGCTAGTATTGGTTTCCTAACCACTTACAAGATAAAAGTAACACGTGGTCACAGAACTAGCATACTGAGAGACTAATCTGCAAGGATGCTAACTCTGCATATCTACAAACATCACAAAGCATTGCCCATCGACTCTTCTCTCACCATCTTTCTCTGTTGCTCCTAGACTGGCTCCCGGATACGTAAGAGGACACAGAACAGCATCTGAGATTAGAGCTGGGACCTTCTCCCTATGTCCTTTAATGCTCTGTGAGAGTCAGCATGAGCACTCATGGAGAAGGAGCGTAACTACTGGAAACACTAAAGTGAACCATTTCTGGCCTCTGAGACCACTGCACATTTTCAGTTAGAGTCAGGAATCCAGCTTACTAAGGGGGGGGGCATGTCATTCTAACATCTGTATTCTCCTCCCCCCCCTCCCTGGATGAGAATTTGGAAACAATAAAATTGGGTTTATATTTTATTCAAGTCTCCTGCCCAGGTGAAATGGCTGGTATCACTAGCGAAATGATTTGCTCATCACTAATATGCAGGTAATGGCATAGCTACCAAAGTTCTCCACCTACTCTAAGGCATCTGAGCAATCAGTATTCAGTGGTCTCTGAAGCTGATTGGAATGGTTCATCTCTTCCCTAGCAAGAGTATTTTATGTTCACCAAGGGGGAAAAAAATGGAGAGTAACTGCCTGAATTACCAGTGGAAGCAATTTCTTCCCTGACAGTCTTTCCTCTCTTCTCTACTCCTAAAGGAACAGTATATATAGATTCTAATAAGGCTTGTCTCTTCGTGCTGGGAATTTCAACCAGACCAGAGAGGAGAGACTCTGCCGTCTCACAGTCAGGAAAATCTCATTCTTGCACAGATTCTTCGTTGACAGTACAAATCCTTTACCCTCATAGATCAGAGGAAAAACTTGCTTCTAGGCATCATCTACATAGCTTAATTGTAAATCACATATTTATAGACTGCAACAGTATAGAGCTAAGCTGCTGAGGTTCATTTTCATAATTTAAATTCATGACAAGATGACAATAAAAAGTTCTGCTCGCAGGTTCCTATTCCACATACTCCTCACTCCTCCAGTCCTCTATAGATATGTCTACATTGGAGCTGGGACGTGTAATTCCTGGTGTGTGTAGACGTACTTACCCTAGCTCTACTTGAGTTACCACCTTAAAACAGTAGTGTGGCTAGGGCAGCATGGATGGTGGCTAGGGCTAGCCGCTCAATATGTACCAGGGCTGGGAGGGAGGGATTGTACTCAGGCCAGCTAGTACAAGTGACCACATGTGCCACCACTGCTATTTTTAGATCATATTTCAAGCAGAGTTAGCACCGGTATGTCTATGCAAGCTGAGAATCACATCTCCCAGCTCAAATGTAGACATACCCAGTGATGCCTCCTTTGTCGTTAGGTCAGTTCTTTTACATCAAACCAATCCATTCATGTAGTGGACAGGGCCCCTTTAAATAGTTTGTGAGTCCTCTAACAGTGCTCCCTGTGTTCTATGTTTTTGGCAGCCCTCAGACACCAGTCAGAGCAGCAGTACCTGTGGGGCTGCGTAAAGAGAAAGAGATACATTCGCTTTCCTTATATTTTAAGCAGGAGATTAAGCAAAGACTCTTTCCTGCTGTATAAAACACTCAGTAGGAATCAAGCTCATTATTTTTGAGTAGCCTTGCTCTAAGTCTCCAGGCGTGGTGAGCACAGCTGTGTGAAGCTAGCTTAGGTTCATACTCCACCCCAAACTCTGAATGCAAAGGGAAAGTGGGTGTTCATAACCTTTGAATGTTTGTCTACACACCAGGTGCAGCCAGGGCAGTTAATTGGGCCTAATTTACCCTCTCTGAGCCAGTGTGGGGAGTACACCCCCTCACTGATATAAACATTTTCTAAGTTCCAGGCCCAAGCCTGATGCATAAAGCAGCAGAACCTTCTGAAAGAAAGCCCGTAGGTAACCAGAAATGGACTCCGCTGCAGCCTGGTCGCTCAGTGAGCCCAGCTGAGTAGTAATGGATCCAGCCCACCTGTACCACCGCAGTCAGTCGGAAGCTATTTACCACCACACCAGTATCCAGCTGATAGTTTATTTCCCCTCTGATTCTCCTTCCTTCCTCTATTCACATTGGACTGACTTAGCTTGCGGGAAGTGAGAATGCTGGTGACCTCACAGAGACAGCTGTGATGTGAGAAGGAAGAGGAGTGGTTAGCCTATTTCACAGGAAGTGCCCCCGTGGGCATGGAGGGGTTCTGCTCTTATCTGTTAAGCGTTTAGTTGTGTTGGGAGCACCGGAGCATTGTGAAGTAGTTAGTGTGTGGGACTGGGGTTCAGGACATGTCCTACCTATTCCTGGCTCTGTCCCTGGCCTAGTAAAGTCACTTAGCCTTTCTGTGTCTCAGCTTACCCAAATTATTTATTGGTTTCTATGGTGGCAGACAGATAAAATAGGGTGGCATTTTTATGCCCATCTCACAGGGGAACTATGAAGCAAACTATTTAAGATGTGTGATGTGCTTGAGAATCTCAGGTGAAAGGTGCAAATTACTGATTTATTTGTTCTAAATCACTGATATTTCACCCCAAAATCAGCTCAATCTAATTTGGTAACAGTCCTTTCAAATCTTCCCTGTTCTCTCCCACCCTGTAATATACTGCCCCTGAATTTTAGAGCTTCTTTATGTTTCTCTACCTCAGCTAACTTGCCCTGCCTCTGCTAATTCCCAGACAGTGAGTCACCTGTTAGCCCAAATGGCTCATTGTATATTTAGATCGCTTTCCTTACACTCTTTGGTAGCTACACATGCAGACTCAGATAAAGGCCAGCATCACATCTGGAAATGCAAACTGACTCCAGGGGTCTGCAAGAAGATTTTCTCCCAGGACAGTGCAGTACTGAATGATCAGGCTGATGAATCTCGTATCGGTCACCTCCCAAAGCACAACACTAGACTTAACTTGATTCTTTATGTTCTGCTGGCTGGAAGGATATTGACTCCTATCTATCAGCATTTCTAAGCCACCTATTACAGTAATAGCTGCTGCTATAGACTGCAGAGGGGGAAATGTCTGTGTCTGTTCTTTTACCAAATGGAACTCTTCTTCTCTTTATACAGCTCATGTGGGGGAACACGATCAAGTGGAAAGTGAGAAGGGGCTGCAGTAAGGACTCCTGGGTTCTATTCCCAACTTCTGCTACTGACTTGTGACCTCAAGCATCTTCTTTAATTTCTCTATGTCTATTTTCCCATCAGTAATTCATTGTTCATTCGTATAGCACTGGTCTGCACCAGTCTAGCTTCTGTAACATTCCTACTAAAATTTAGGACTCTCATTTGGGAATGCTGGAGTATTCTACTAGAGGGATGCAGACATTCTTAGCAGGGCCGCCCAGAGGATTCAGGGGGCCTGGGACAAAGCAATTTCGGGAGCCCCTGCCATAAAAAAAAGTTGCAGTACTATAGAATACTATATTCTCATGGGGGCCCCTGCGGGGCCTGGGGCAAATTGCCCCACTTGCCCCCTCTCTGGGCGGCCCTGTTTCTTAGAGCTCTTATCTTAGTTGTATCCCTAAGGGCCAAATTAACAGTTGATGTAACTTCATCAACTTCAGTAAAGTTATAGCAGGTGTCAGCAGGGAATGGTCCCGTTATCACGGGGAATTTTCCTGGCTTCTGTTCTACCCAAGTGGAATCAGGTGGCAAAAGGATCTGAGTCCCCACCCCAACTCCCGTTAGCTAGATTCCCCATGCAGTGGAGTCCTTGTAACCCCAATAAGGCTGGGGCCAGGATCTTTGGGGCACTTAACCCCCAGTCTCCTTGTGGGTTGCTCAGGGGCTAGGGTGTCCTCACTCTGGGGTACTCTCTCCACAGCGGCCACTTCCCTGGCCCACTGATCACTACATTGAGTTTAAGCCACACACCAGTTATTAAAATTGGAATCAAATAAAGAAAAAACTGAAAAGATTTAAAAGATCTGGGAGTCCCACACTATGGGCACAGGGACACCATAAACAATAATCTCTGGAACGCAATAAAATTCACAGCCTATTCCTTACACACCCCAGGCCTCCTTCCCAGGAGCAGGATGCACTGTGCTGAGATCACTGGTGGCGGCTACACGCCCTCAGGAGACCCACTCCCCCAAGCCCTGGCATGACCCCTCTCCTTATCATCAGCCCTCCCATCGGGTTTGCATCCCCCCTGAGTCTGGCCTTCAAGGCCCTCTTGTCTGGCGATGTCTCCTGCACTGGGCCTCCCTCTGTCCAGGTTCTCCTCAACCGCTCACCATGCTCGCTCCAGTTGACTTGCACCATGGCCGGCCAGCTGCTATCCCAGTTCTGGTCCTGTAGCTCCCCACGGTAGCTTGGTCCTGGCTCACCATCGTTGTGGCTGGTCTGTGCTGCTCCAGCTCTGGGCTGCTTCTCCGGGTCTGCTCTGGGCTGCTGCTCTCTTCCTGGCTCTCCTCTCCTCTGCCCTGGCAGCCCCAGCTCCCAGGGAGGACAGGCCCTGGGTTCTTGATTCTTTCACTGGCCTGCCCACCCTGTCAATCCACTGACTTGAAGTGCTGGCCTCTCCCCACTGGTCCTGGGCAGGGCCGGATTAACCTTTTGTGGGCCTGGTGACAAACATACTTGTGGGCCCCCATGGAAGCAATGGAACACGGCAATGGGGAGGTCAGTCCCTGGAGCGAGGGGCCAGCCAGGGGCAATGGGGCATGGCCTGGCAGGGGTGGCCCTGCTCCACCCAATTACAAAGCAGCAGTTGACAGATGCACAGTGGCCTGCCTGGCCCTGTGCTGCCAACATTCCCCTTCCCCTCAGGGGCAGGCCTATGCCACACCACACAGAGCTCCCGCCCAACACCCTCCCCAACTCCCTAGGGCCAGACCCCCCCCCCAGGACCCACTATCGCAGTGCCCCCCAACCCTCCCACAAATGCACAGCGCCCTGCACTATGCCACCCTGCCCACAGCCCCACCACAACTGCCCAGTACCCCCTACAGAACCCCCACTCCCTAGTGCCCCAACACACACACCTTCCCCACCCCCGATCTCCAAGAGACCCACTCCCCCAAGCCCTGCCTCCTGGCCACACTCACCAGCCTGCTGGGAGGCGACTGTGTCTGCCAGGCTGAGCTGGCAGCGTAGCCAGGGCTGGTCTGGGGCAGGGAATCGCTCCGGCCCTTCGGGAGTGTCGCGATCAGCCAGTCCGGGGCCTGCCCTGGTTGGGCTCCCTCAAGACCCACTTGCTTGGAGGGGCCCAGCCAAGCCCCCCACATTGTCTTCCTGCCCCAGGCTTCTGCACCAGTCCCAGGCGGCTCAGCTCCAGGGAGACAGGTGGGGCCCCAGAGGTGGTGGGAAGCAGAGACTGCCCGGAGCTGGGGGTGCCCTGGGGTCCTGCCAGGGGGCTGAGAGGAGCAGGGGGTGGGGCCGGGGGGTGGAAAGGAGCCTTCAGCCAGCTGGCAGGCAGGCCGAGAGGAGGAAGTGGTGGGCGGGGGGTGGGAGCCAGCGGGGTCTCGGGGCGCAGTGCAAGCGGAGTAGGCTGGGCCCCCTTCTGAGCATGGGCCCAGCTCCATGGAGCCACTGGAGCCATTGTAAACCTGGCAGTGGTCCTGGCAACTATCAGTCCCTGGCTCCTGGCTCCTCTTTGGCTCTTCCCCTTTCTCTGGGTGTCAGGAGAAAGTTTCCGTAAGGGACCAGCACAGACATGAAGCTGGCCTTGTACTTTGGAACAGGGAACAAACAGCCCTGCTGCAGGATTCCCCCCATGGTGATCCCTCCGGGGCAGATGCTCCGCAGGTATAAACGGTCATAGCTCCATCTGGTGTAAACTGTCACAGCTCCACTCATGGAACTGTGACAACCAGGGGCGGTAGAAAAAAAGGGCCCCCCAGGCAGCGCGCGTGCTGCGCGCCCTCTTCCTCCGTCGCGGCGGTCCCCTTCCTTCCAGCTCGAGCTCCCGCCTCGCAGGTCCGGAGTCCACGGGCCCGGACCCGCGGACTGCCCGCAGCATGACTGGCACCGGGCGGCGCGCGGGGACCGCGGGACGCCAGCGGGGCTGCAGGGGGCGGCGGGGGGCGCGGGTCCGCGGGCGGCTCGCTCGCCTGCCATGCCTGCCCAGCGGGAGCGGAGCGCGCGCCGCGACCGCCGCGCCTCCCTGCTCGCCGTCGCCGGTCGGTCGTCGCGGACCTCCCCGCAGCCCGCACCGGCAGCATGACCGCCCGGCAGGTCCGCCCCCTGCCCCCGCCCCCCCGCCCCCCCCAGGCAGCAGCTGGTTTGGTGCCCCGAGCCTGTGACAACTGACACCGGATGACAATTGGCCCTGGAGTGTTTTGGCTCTGTTTGTTACTCAGCTAGTGCTGCTTCACCACTTCACTCCCACCGCTCGGACAGCTGCCACAGCTCCCCCATCATTCCCTCCTTCACATCACACACATTGTCATTTCCTCCGGGTATTTCTCTCGGCCAGGTAAACTTTCTTAGGAAAACCATTAGATAAGTTTTCTAGGGCAGTGTGCAGAGCCGGCGCTAGGCATAAGCAGACTAAACAATTGCTTAGGGCCCGGGCAGCTCAAGGGATCCCCTATCCGCTTTTTATTATAAGAACGTGCCTGTTTTAGTTTTGGGGAGGGCAAAACGATTCCTACCCGAGCCCCCAGTGGGCTAGCTCTGGCTCTGGCAGTGAGGCAAGCCAGAGGGCTGGGTAGCATGGAGATAAGAATATATATCTTCTTTGCTTCACGATTTGTGGCCTTTCCCACTTTTCGAACCGCGTTAATGGCATTGGGGTTGGTTTAGGGAACGAGATGAAAGGCCAGCATCTGAGTCATTGTGGATTATAAATGGTATCGCTGAGGCAGAATGGCTGAAGCGTGACTCAATTCTGATCTGAAAATGTAACTGCACATTAGGCAAGTGGACAATGTTAAATCATTTCCTTTTCCTCCTTGTACACCACCTGCTGGCGCATAATTAAATTAGCATCATCAGCCTGATATCAAAGTGCACAGTCAACGAGAACGTGCCAGGTTTTTCCAGATTGTTAAGCAAAGATAGAAAGGAGGGAGGGTTGTTTTTGTTTTTTTAACCACCTTGTGTACATCCTGTACTGGCTGTCAGTCACTATAAATATATCTCCTTGTACTCGCCCAGTCTTTTGGAGAGCTCTGCCAAGTGCCCTTGAGGGACAGCGTGTTTCTCTGGGCATGGCGTGTGTCTGGCTGCAGGCCAAAGGGGCTGAAAGGGAACTCCAGCCCCTCAGTGTGAGTATGTGCAGGAGGCTGGGCAGCCTACTGGGCCCATGGGGCTGCTTTGTGAAACAAAATGAAACGATGCACAAAAATCATGGTGTTCGGGTCAAATCCGGACCCCTGAACAAAGCCTGTGGATAAAGGCCTTGCACAGGCATTCTCTGACCACAGGGTATAGGAGAGAATCCCCACCCCTCCAGGAATTACCTCAGGACACTGGCCAATCTCTAACTAATCTGAGTTAAGATGAAACTTTCCCTAGGGCACCTTATCCCCTACAAGGCTCCTGCAGGGTTTTGTGCATGTTCCTGGAAGCATCTGGTACTAGCCCCCGTCATGCACCCTGCAGTAGGCTAGAAGGAGCACTGGGCTGATGCCAATGGGTGATTCCTATGTCTGGCCGCCCAGGCCGCGGGGCTGTAGTCAGTTCACACTCCAGGCTGGGATCCCTGCAGCTAGGCAGGCTGTGCATCCAGTTTTAAACCAGATAGTCCTCTTTTCCCATGGTTTGTCCCCGGTCCGGTCCGGTCTGGAGACAAAACCAGACATGGTTTTCCATGTGAGGTCACACCAGTGGGGGCGAGGCCGGGTAGGCCGGGACCACCCCACCCGATTCCCGGCTCCTGGAAGGGGCAGGGCCTCAGGCCGAAGGGGCAGGGATGGGGGGGGGTCAGAGCCAGCCCCGGCTTGCCCTGTACTGGTAAGTGCTCTCCCCTCCCCCGCCGGGGTAGCAGCGGCAGCCGGGGGCTCCGGCAGCAGTTTAAAGGGCCAAGGGCTCGGCTGCTACTACGGCCCCGGCCCTTTAAACAGACCCGGAGCCCCGCCGCTACTCCAGGGTTCTGGGGGCTATTTAAAGGGCCCAGGACTCCCCTGATTCTACAACCCCGGCCCTTTAAATAGCCCCCGGAGCGCTGAGGTAGCAGCGGTGGGGCTCCGACAGCTATTTAAAGGGCCCAGGGCAGTAGAAGCAGTGGGAGCCCCGGCCCTTTAAATAGCCCTCGGAGCCCCGCTGCCGCTACCCCAGGGCTCTGGCAGCAGGGCTCTGGTGGCAATTTAAAGGGCCCCGGGCTCCAGCTGCTGCTGGGAGCCCCAGGCCCTTTAAATTGCCGCCTGAGGAAGCCGAGCCGCCCCGGTACGGCACACCAGTTCTTGCCGGTACGCCGTATCAGGGCATACCGGCTTACTTTCACCTCTGATCACAGCAAAACCCTGGCACCGGAAGTCAACGGCCAACCCCCAGCTCGAGGGAGACTGCTGTAAATAAGGGATACTTCAGGCCCGTTGGAGAGAAGGGGTGGATGTGGAACAAATACTAGAGGCTGGGCACTGGTTTGGGCTGTGCTTTGGCTTCACATCAAAATGGGTTTCAGGTTCTTTTGTGACTATGTCACACAGCATGGGGCTAATCTCCCTGCTCAGAAACGTAAACTCATTCCGGCTAAACTGCCACTGCAACTGGCTTCTTCCTTCCGATAATGCTTCACCTCAGGTTCCTACTCTGCCCCAGCAGAATAACTCCTCTGCAGCCAGCGGTGGCTTTACAGATCTGCAAAAGGATTCCTGCCTCCACCTTCTGCCAGTGGCACAATAAGTACTGTGCATGCAACTGCTATGAAGGAAATAGGAAAAGGGAAAAAATGGAGATACAGAAGGAAGCAGCAGGTAAAAATCCCATGACTGCAAACGGACTGGTCTAAAAGTAATTGAATGCACTGAAAGGGAACGACTGCTAGTGCTCAGTGAGGACTCCAGATTGGTCCCAGCAGCAGAGTTCAGATCTGATCTAACTAACTCCAGAATTCAGGAATACTCAGAGCTGGGGGGGGGTCTCACACAGCTCAGAGGTGTTTTGGTTTGTTCATATTGCTCCTTTAAGTGCTGAGCAGCCCCTTCCTCCCTGCCTCTGTGGCAGATGCCATTACGTTGCCTGCTGCAGAGGATGCACATGCATGCTGGGCTTTTACTCTGTCATGGAGGCTTTTCTTTTGTTCTTTCTTGTTTCATTTTTCTTCTCTGACAAGTGTTTGGTTAACTAACTCCGAGTGAGTATGGAAAAATCAGAGCAGGGCCATTATGGGCAAGTCATGCAAATTCCAACCCCTCTATTGACAACCCCAAAAGGTCAAAAATCATGAGACGGACCCCAAAACATGCAACAGGGGCCTCTCAGATCAGGAGTTTTTTAAATTTCCATTGTCAAGTGAGTTTTTTGGTCTGCTCTTTCATTTTGGAACTCCTGCTGCCTGCGACAATTACACAGTTGTGCCAACTCTCTCGCTTGTATAGAGTGAGGTGGTTTTGGTCCTCCATGTGGGACCCCTGGTGGGAGAGCCCAACTAAGATCAGATTACGCTGGTTTGTATGAAAAGCTGCCTGATGGTGCAGAGCTTCCATCTTCTCCTCAACCCCCAAACAGCCTAATTAATTATGCATCCCTTCCAGCCCCACCTCTGCCCATCGCAGCAATTCATTCTGTACCTCCCCAGCCCTCCCATCAACTCCCCTCCCACCAACCCCACATCTGCCCTTGCATCTCTGGTTGCTCTTGCTGCTGTGGGGGGCTCTTCACCACCCTTTCAGAATAGGGAGGGCAGTTGCAACAGGGTCCTCATCTCCCTTGCCCCAGCTGTGTGGGGGAGGGGAAGCCCCAGGGGTTCTTCATCACCTCTTTCCCCCTTCCCAGGCCTGGTGTTGCAGGGATGGTGAAAGTCAGAGGGAGCAGAGACTGACCCATTGTTCACAAGGAGAGCAGGGAACAGGGCTCTTTCTGTTCCCTCCTTCCCTCTTATGAAAATGGTATGGGTGTCACTGTGCTTCTGTGGGTGACAACTGAGAATACCAAATTCAGGACAAACTGCTGAGAAATAGGGCAGACACACCCCAAAACTGGTGGTTATTCTCCCTATCACATATACCAAACCAGCAACCAAATTAAACTTCTGGTTCACCACACTGGCTAACAAGACGTCAGAAAAACAGTCTCCATAGGCATTCCAGTCCTGGATTCAACACCCAGGCACTAGCCAGGGGTCGGCAACCTTTCAGAAGTGCTGTGCCGAGTCTTCATTTAGTCACTCTGATTTAAGGTTTCGCGTGCCAGTAATACATGTTAATGTTTCTAGAAGGTCTCTTTCTATAAGTCTATAATATATAACTAAACTATTGTATGTAAAGTAAATAAGGTTTTAAAAATGTTTAAGAAGCGTCATTTAAAATTAAATTAAAATGCAGAGTCCCCTGGACTGGTGGCCAGGACCCAGGTGTGTGAGTGCCACTGAAAATCAGCTTGCGTGCCGAAGGCAGCACGCGTGCCACAGGTTGCCTACCCCTGCACTAGACTTAATGAGGAGTGGTTATTTAAAACCAATTTCATCAAACAAAAGAGTTCTTCAGATGCCAAAGGACCAGCCACATACCCAGGTCAGTAGATAATTCAGATCTTACCCAATAATCATGCTGTTGCCAATACTTTAGTATCTAAAATCTAAAAATTTATGAAGAAAAGAAAGAGTTAAAATCAGTTAAAGGAACCAAATACATATAATAATTGCAAAGTTCTTGGATCAGACTTGTCACTGTGATGGAATATATTGCTGGCTTGTTAAGTCTCTGGTTGCTTCCAAATCATTGGAAGGTCCTCAGTCCCTTGGTTAGAATGCTCCCATTAGTATAAGTTCATAGTCCAGAGGTTTGAGCAGGAAAGAGGCAAAATGGAGATGTCTCCAAGGCCTTTTATAGCTTCTGCCAAGTGAAGGGAATCCCATTGTACTCACTGTGGAAAATTACAGGTAACAAGATGGTGTTTGTAGTCACATGGGCAAGTCACATGTCCATGCATGATTTCGCTTAGTCATAGCAGAAACCATCATAGGAAAGTGTAGATAGGCATCTCCCATGGTCCATTGTGAGTTGTGTTCTTTGATGGGCCATTTAACTTGAATAGTCCCTTCACAATGTGCTGGCTAAATGCTTTGTTGGTGTTTTCCCAGGAGCAAACATTTGAAATGCCGGTATAGAGCCAATACTCATAACTTCAAATACAAAAATGATACATGCATACAAATAGCACAATCATATTCAGCAAATCATAATTTTTCTATTGACACCTTTCTTGACACACTTTGTATAAGATTTGTCGCAATTATATAAACAGTGGTAGCAACAATGATCTACATGGTCATGTTTTAATCAGATAATGTCACAGTGGGCTACCCCCTCGCCCCTACCGCAGAAATTCCTCTCAGAGTGAGGAGCATAGGAAAGTTCTGCCTCCTGCTGCAGTTATAATTGGCTGATCTTCCTCAGGAAGTTGGAAAACCAGGGAAGGCAGCCAATCCAAGGGGTTTCTCCCAGGCAGGGCTGAAAATTACATGGGGGATGGAATTCATAGCATCATCATGAGTCTGACTCTAGCAGGGGCTACCATCAGCACAGCTGGCCACAGTGTGACCAGGATTCAAACTTCCCCCAAGTTTGAGCTTGACGGCTTGGCTTCACAGCTGGTTCATAATGGGCTGTTCTAGTCACACACACATATACACACCTCCCCCAAGCCAGGGCGTGTGCGTGGAAGACTGGGGGAAATCAGAAATGAAGTCCAGGGGGATCATTGTTTGGACCTGTTCTGTACTGCACAGAAGGAAGCCCAGCAGGCAGGCAAATTAAACTACACTTGTGAGAAATTGCTCTCAGAGTGAAAAAATTACCCAGCTATAATTTTCTCTACAAATGTTAAAATTGTAGCCTTGTGGTCTTATTTTGATCCATCGAACAGTGGGGGAGTCTGAAACTGTCAGGCCGCCCGAGGGGGCTAGAGATAGAACCTGAACTGTGAGGAGGAACGAGACTCCTGGGAGCGTTTATAGAATAGCTGCCTTTAGTTATCTGATCCACAGGCTGAGTGGAACTGCGTCACTTTGTTGCTCAGCTGGGGCTCAGTCCTGCTGAAGGGCAAAACTCCCATAGACTGTATTAGGAACAGGTTTCAGCCCTTAGAGATTAAGGCCCAGATCCTGAAAACACTTAGGCGCTTGAGGAATTCCACTGAACTCAACAGGACTACTCCCATTTATCAAGTTACCCACATGGCTAAGGTTATGTCTACACTGCGTACCTTACAGCGCAGGGGTGGGCAAACTTTTTGGCCTGAGGCCACATTGGCGTATGGAAATTGTATGGTGGGCCATGACTGCTCACAAAATTGGGGGGAAAGGTGCAGGAGAGGGTGAGAGCTCTGGCTGGGGGTGCGGGCTCTGGGGTGGGGCCAGAAATGAGTTCAGGGTGCAGGAGGGGGCTTGAAGTTGGGGTTCAGGGGGGTGAGGGCTCTGGGTGGGGCTGGGGATGAGGGGCTTGGGATACAAGAGGGGGCTCTGAGCTGGGATTGAGGGGTTCAGAGGGCGGGAGAGAGATCAGGGCTGTGGCAGGGGACTGGATCGTGGCGGCGGTGGGGCTCAGGGGTGCAGGTTCCAGCTGGTGCTTACTGCAAGCAGCTCCCGGAAGCATGTCCCCCTGTCCGTCTCCGAGGCACAGCCAGGCGGCTCTGCGTGCCTCCCCGTCGGCAGGCGCCAGCCCTGCAGCTCCCATTGTCCAGGAACAGCAGCCAATGGGAGCTGCGGGGGCGGCACCTGCGGACAGGGTGACGCGCAGAGCCTCCTGGCTATGCCTCCACGTACTATGTAGGAGCTGGAGGGGGTCAAGCTGGAAGGGGAGTCATGCCGGCTGCTTCCTGGAAGCCGCGCGGAGCCAGGCAAGGCCCCGACCCCTCTCCCCGGAGGGAGCTGAGGGCTGGATTACATGGTCTGACAGGCCAGATGTGGCCCGTGCTGCTGTAAGGTCTCCCGTGTAGCCACTCTTTGCTGGCAGGAGAGAGCTCTCCTGATGGCAAAATAAAACCACCCCACTGAGGGGCAGTAGTTATGTCGGCGGAAGAGCATCTCCCACTGACTTTTTGTTGGTAAAACACATCCCCGACCGACCGACCGACCAAAGTGCAGTGTAGACATAGCCTCAGTGTTTGCAGGAGTGGGGCTTGATGCGACTCTCACACCAACGTAAATCTGGAATAATGCCACTGAATTTAAATTACACGAGTGAAAACCAATGCGAGTGAGTGGAGAATCAGCCCCTTAAAGCATATCTTGGGACACTGCTTCCTACAGGAGCATACTGGTCAGATGGCTGAGGAAAGGATAAGTCACCTGGAACTGACCTTTTCAACTTTGAATATCAAGTTTGTTTATGAAGACCAGAATACCTTCAACTGGGGGTCTCCATGAGTTATTCATTAGCGCATCAATATGCTGATTGAACAAAGCGCTTCTTTCTCATTTCATCACGATGCTTATCTGTGTCCCCAGGGCCTTCCCAACAGAGAGAGAGAAATTACATCTAATCCTCCAAACAAATAATCTGATTTGGTTTTGGGTTGATTTACACACTGCAGGCGGTGGTGCAAGTGGAATCCATTTCTTACCGGTACAGGGTGGGGACGGGACAACAGCAGCTAATGGGGGGCACGTGACCTCCTCACGTGACTCCTCCCCACCCCTGGCCTGGGGCCCCCACACTCTCCCCGTCCTCTCCCTATATAGTCTAGATAATACTTAGTCCTGCCACGAGTGCAGGGGACTGGACTAGATGATCTCTCAAGGTCCTTTCCAGTTCTATGATCCACCCCCCTTACCTGGGGAGGGGGGCTTCTGTCCTCCTCCCGCTGCGCTGGAGACTTCGGAACCGCAGCGGCGAAAGCAGGAGAACATGGAGCCGCTGGGCTGCCCCACACCCGCAGCTCCCCCGGTGCAGCTCTACCATCCCAGCCCTTCCACGCAGGGTCTCCTCCGTCTGTACAGCAGCTGCGCAGTACAGCCACACCGGAGGAGCTGCTGGCGTGGGATCGCCCAGCGGCCCCACGTTCTGCTCCTCCTGTGTCTTTCTGGTCCCTGGCCTACGTTTCCCATTCCTGAAGAAGAGCTGTGTATGCTTGAAAGCTTGTCTCTCTCACCAACAGAAGTTGGTCCAATAAAAGATATTACCCACCCACCTGGTCTCTCTAATCTCCTGGGATCAACGCAGCTACAACAACACTGCATACATCCATTTACTGCCCTTTTCCTCCCAGTGCACAGAGGCAAGAGTTGACTATAGGGTGTGACTATATTCATTAGAATAACGGGTTTGATCATGACAATATTAACACTTAAACTATCACTAGTGGATCTATCACTGGAGAAATATGATATGCCAGAGAGAACTGCTAGACTAAGTTGCCTCCTCCCAGACTTTAGATAAGAACCGTACTGTCTGGTGTAGTTTCCCCTTGCAAAACAAAGAAAAACAATCAGGTCTTTAACAGGAGTAGAGGCTTACTACTGCTATCTCAAAAATGAAAAGACATTTTTCCTGTGCTCACAACGCTTCACACAAGTTTTTTCCAAAAGGAGCAGAAGAGAATTCCAAAGCCCCGGAAAAGGAGAGTGAAAGAAAGAAACACGCTTCATTTCATTAGGAGTTGGGTCACAAATAGGCTTGGCAAAATTTGATTTTTATGTTTTTTATAATTTTGACAAATCAGATCAGTTTATTTTTAAGTATATTTTCCATTTTTATCAATTTCAGTTTTCACAGTTGCTGAAGATTATGGGGGAGTCAGACAATTATCATTTAATGACTGTAGACGCTGCGATTCAAAAAGTTAAAGCTCTATAAAGTCTAGCTTTATTGTCAGCATCCCATGGCAAAATATACACAGTAAAATCAAACTCTAATAAGTTCTCAAGCAGCCACAGGCGCCAGCTTCTAATTTTCCCAGAGGGTGCTCAAACCCTGCTCAACCCCCGGCCCTGCCCCCACTCCATCCCTTCCCCCAAGGCCCCACCCCGCCTCTTCCCACCCCCTTCCCTGAGTGCGCCCCATCCCTGCTCCTCCCCCTTCCTCCCATCGCCTCCTGCACGCCGCAGAACAGCTGTTCCACAGCACGCAGGAGGCGTGGGAGGAAGGGGGAAGAGTTGATCAGCGGGGACTGCCAATGGATGGGAATGGGGGGAGAGGGGGGGCTTGGCTGCTGGTGGGTGCTAAGCGCCCGCTAATTTTTCTCCATGGGTGCTCCAGGCTGGAACACTCATGGAGTTGATGCCTATGCAAGCAGCATTTTTCTTACTTTGCCTAGCTGTAAATTTGGATTATTAGTGATGGAAATATGTCATCTGTTTGTGTGTGTACATTGAAATCAACGTTTACTGACATTTACTGATACAAATCTAACCTTCCAAGCCTCATCACAAAGAAAATAAAATTCACTCTTTGAAGGTAACTTTGCAGATACCTTTTCCTTGAATTTTTGGAAGAAGCCCAGGCTTACGGGAGTTAAATTAGAAATGTCCCTGTTTTACCAGAACAAAAAAGCAGGAATTTACAAAACAAATTCTGCAACCCTTATTCATGCATGTGGCTTTTCAATGGGACTGTATGCAGAACTATGGGTCTGATCTGGAGCCCATTGAAGTCAATGGAAGGATTACCATGGACTTCAATGGACTTTGGATTCAGGCTGTGTCTGTCAATAGGGGTGGCATGATGGAGCCCTCAGTTTGCTATAATTTGCCTGTTCCCTCCAATCAGGGGAATTTCACAGGCATGTAGGAATCCACAGTCATCTCTTTGGGTACCGTGGGGAAAGTACTCAGAATTGTTATGGGAAGGCACTTTGTAACAGCAGGTTTAAATAATTCCTTTATGAGAAAAATGTTCAAGGATGTGATAGCTTTATGGTTTCTGAGCTTACCCAGAACTCTACACTCTTTAGAGACCTGCATGCCTCCGCATTCTGCATGACCCTAACCTTTGCACTAATAGCAAGAGGCCAAATCCTGCAGCCTTTATTCAGACAATAGGGGTGTTGCTGCACTGCACTGCACTGGTGTTCTGCCAATGAAACTCAAACATGAAAAGTCAGAAAAGCTGCTCAAAGGAGCAATAATAGAAATAGCATCTAAGTCACTCAGCTGGGAGATACCACCAGATTCCAAAGACTCTGGACTCCCACCCAGCCTGTGTAGTTTCTTGGTGGGCTGCTGGAACCGATTAAACAGGAACAGGTAGAAATAGCAAGACAAACGTCAATTAGAGCTGCCAGTTATAGGATTTCACATCACCGTATTCACTACTTTCCTGAACTGTGCACTTGTCTGGCCTAACCCTAGTTAAAGGCATAGCAGGGGTAGAACTATTGCCACAACAGACTGCAGTGCTCTGGTGTCTGTGCATTTCTTCTAGGGGGTACGATTCCTTTCTCATGAGTATACCCACCTTCCATTAACCTTAATAGTTAACGCAGGCATAAATCAGAGGGAGAAATATGCTCCTAATGAAGCATGTTTTAAAAAAACAAACCCAACCAGTTACAAAGGTTTTAAATCTGGCTTATGAGCAGTAGCACTTTTTCTGGGTTGGCTCAGTCCTACAATCCTTGCAAAGGCAATTTCAATGGGAGTTTTGCCCAAGTGAGGCGCACAGCACTAAGCCCTAGGTCAACTTTTATGTTTTTTAAAAACCAATGTAATCAAAAGCTCTTTGAAGCTTCAGGAGCCTGAGAAATTGTCTAAAAACATCTGCTTCTATTTTTCTCTGATGTTTTTCACTGCGCTGGACAAAACCAACCAATTTCTCGTTAAAGAGGGGAGGAAGGATGATCTTGTGATGAAAGCACTGGACTGCCATTCAGGAGAACACTAAGCTCTGCCATGGCCTTCCCCAAGCACCTTGGGCAGGTCAGTAAAGGTCACATTTTCAAGAGTCTCCTCTGATTTGGGGCGGCTTGCGTTTGGGCACTGACCTGCAGACGCTTGGGCTGGATTTTCAGAAGTGCCTAGCACCTATAGCTCCCTCTGACATCAGTTGTGGCATGGAGGGCTTGCTGCCATGGGTGGCAAGTTTGTAAAAATTTTGGTGGGGCCCAGAACCCGCCCCAACTCCGCCCCCCCAACTCCGCCCCCACCTGCCTAAGGCTCTGGGAGGGGGCTCGGCGGGGGAGGTCTGGGGTGCAGATCCTGGGCTGGGGATTAGGGTGCAGGAAGGGTGCTGGGTGCAGGCTCTGGGCTGGGGCAGGGGGTGGGTGTGCAGGAGAAGGTGAAGGGTGCAGGCTTTGGGATGGAGTTTGGGGTTGGGAAGGGGTGTGTGGGAAGTGGGAGGGAGTTTGGGGATAGGAGGGAGTGCAGGGTGAGGACTGTGGGGCTGAGGATGAGGGGTACATGATGCAGGAGGGGGCTCCGGGCTCGGGATGAGGGTTGGGCTGGGGGGTGTGGGCTGTGGTGGTGGGGTTCTTGTTGGGGGGGGGGCGCAGGACTAGGGAAGAGGGTTGGGCTGTGGGGTGAGGGCTGTGGGGCTGGGGATGAGGGGTTCATGATGCAGGAGGGGGCTCAGGGCTAAGGCAGAGGTTTGGAGTGTGGGGTGAGGGCTGTGGGGGTGGGGATGCGGGGTTCATGATGGGGGGGCGCTCGGGGCTGGGGAAGAGGGTTGGGCTGTGGATGAGGGGTTCATGATGCAGGAGGTGCTCAGGGCTGGGGCAGAGGTTTGGAGTGTGGGGTGAGGGCTGTGGGGCTGGGGTTGTGGGGTCCATGCTGTGGTGGTGCTCTGGGCGGGGGCTGAGGATTAGGGTGCCGGGGATGAGGGGTTCATGCTGTGGAGGTGCTCAGGGCTGGGGCTGAGGATTAGGGTGCAGGGGGATGAGGGCTCTGGCTGGGGCTGAGGATTAGGGTGCAGGGGATGAGGGGTTCATGATGTGGGGGTGCTCAGGGCTGGGGCTGAGGATTAGGGTGCAGGGGGATGAGGGCTCTGGCTGGGGCTGAGGGTTTGGGGTTGGAGAGGCTCAGGGTAAGGGCAGCCTGCCTTGCCAGTAGTGGTGAATGGCAGGCACTAGGACCCTGCGGCAGCAGACAGCAAATCTGCTGGGAGCCCTCCGGGCAGCAGGCAGGGGAGAGGCGCGCTGCGTTCTGTCAGGCAGGGATGCAACACAACGCGGCGGAGGGGGGGGTGGCAGGCGGGGGCTGGGACCTGCTCCAGGCAGGGTCGTGGCGGCAGGGGGAGACCTACGGTGGCTGGGGCCGATCCAGGCAGGACCGGGGGGGCGGGAAGAGACCCAGCTCCAACTATTGCTGGAGCAGGGCGCCCAGCCCTGAATATTGCTGGGGCCCGGGCCCCACACAAATATATAACCTGCCGCCCATGCTTGCTGCTTCTGAAATCCAAGCCCAATGAATGCCACGCTGGGTTCTCAAAAAAGAAGGCACCCAACTTTACTAAATACCTTGAAAAATTTTGAAATCTCTCATTTATAAAATGGGGACAATAACACTTTCCTATTTTGCAGGAGCATTGCAAGGAGCAATCCATAAATAACTGAGAGGCCTTCCGATGTTGTGGTGATGGGGCCTATATAATTACTAGACATCTGTAGTCTGATCTATAGATTACGTATTAACTATATTGATTACTTAAGAATCCCCAGTTATCACTTTGAGGGTGGACAGCTTCTTGTCCCAAGATCAGACCCAGTATTATTCAAATTATTGTGTAGTTGGGAACCCCGATGTGCACAGTTGCAATAATCACACTCCTTTGATACTTGTATAAAGATTCTAAACCCCAATGACTAGTCAATAATACCCAGTGAGGATGCCCTCGGAGTGGAATGAGGGATGCTTACCCAGTTACAATTTCCTTGGAGACCTAATGGTGGGAGACAGGTAGTCACCCATGAGGCATGCCAAGTTAGTCTGATGGTCAGGATCACGAGCACTCCTTTGTGTGTGTGTGTCTAAGTCTACTTATGCTGAGTTTTGGTCGACCACAACTGGGTTTGCAGAAATCTTGACTAACTTTACTCACCTTCAACTTCTACTCTGAATGAGCTCAATTAAATTCTACTAACTAGCCTAATACCTAATTTCTAACACTATACAATAAGCACGTAACACTATACATATGTACAGGTGTCCCTCTGCAAATAATTACCCCCTTAGCCAGTTTCAACAATTACTTAAACAAGTCCCAAGAAAAAGCAGGAGCGGGGGGCGTCTGCTTCCTCTTTCTTCCCACACTGGCTAATAACAGGCATCTAGGTTCATTGCATTACTGCTGAAAATAATGCAAAGCAGTGAGCATAAAGGCAAGCTAACCCTATGGATTACACAAGTCATTTAAAAAGTGTCTGGCACTTTGCATGCTAACTCTTAGCTCTGAACACATTTCTACAGAAACATGGGCCCAAGCCACACCTTTGGGATGCAGATCTGAACATCCTGCAAAGTTCAGTGTTTGAATACCTGGTTTGGGTCAGATCCAATTGTAGTTTAAACTAAGGCTATATTAATGGAAACACTAGAATCATGCTAATAAAATAAATGACTGTTGTGGGGAAGAAGACTGAATTATATCTGATTTCTTTATTTATAAGCATACTTCACACATGATTCCTGGTGCCATTAATAAAGAAGTGGACAGGCCGGACAGCCAAAGGTTGCCATGGTGACCGATTTAAGCTTATGTCATTGAAAGGAGCTGTAGAGAATGAGAATGTGTGAGTGTGTCTATCTGACATTTAAAAGCCTTTTATAGGGATAAGCTCCCTTTTCAGCACAAAAGCAGGAGCTCAAAGTAATATTACAAATTGCAAGCATTACTTAATGTTTCCTTCACAGCAAGGCTGAGCAATTTTTTATCATCTACTGCATGATGAAGAGATTATTTCAGGTTTCTTTTTCAAAAAAAGCTAATCAAGTAGGTACCCTGCTGCTCCACCCAAGAGGTAGTTGTTTAATACGAGCATCACACTGTCGTCAAATAAAAATAAAGGTACTAAAACGGCAGGCTTACCGCTATGGGAGTTTCTCAGCAGAAATGCATACAGATGCTGCTGATAATGTCTAGTGTCACATCTGTTTATATGCCTTCTGTAGCCAATGATTTTAGTTTATTTATTGTGTGATGTTATGATTAATCAATGTTCTATTACATATACTTATTACATGTTAATTAGAGTTAATTTGTAGCATTATAAAAGTATAAGATTGATCAGTATTAAGCATCGGTGCTGACTCCGTGAGTGCTCTAGGGCTGGAGCACCCATGGGGAAAAATTGGTGGGTGCTCTGCACCCACCGGCAGCTCCGATCCCCACCTCCCCCACCCAGGGTTGGCTTTAAACCAATTCCCCTGAATCGGGCCCCGCGCCTAAGAGGGCCCCGCACCCTAAAGAAGAGCGCCTAACTTAGGCGCCTTTTTAATTTTTTACTCATCCGGTGGCGGTCCGAGTCTTTGGCGGCATTTCGGCAGCAGGTCCTTCACTCGCTCTGGGTCTTCAGTGGCATTTCGGCGGCGGGTCCTTCAGTGCTGCGGAAGACCCGGAGCAAGTGAAGGACCCACCGCCAAAGTGCCGACGAAGACCCAGACCACTGCCGGGTATTCGAATCGGGCCCCGCAATTCCTAAAGCCGGCCCTGCCCCTGCCCCACCTTGCCTCCTCCCCTGAGTGCGCCGCATGCCCGCTTTTCCCCCCAGCTCCCAACGCTTGTGCTGCGAAACAGCTGTTTCGCATGGCAAGCGCTGGGAGGGATGGGGAAGGAGGGGGGGAATGTGGCGGGGCTGGGGCGGGGATTTGGGGAAGGGACCCAATAGGGGATGGAGGGGGCGGAGTTGGGGCAGGGACTTTGGGGAAGGGGTTGGAATCGGGGCAGGGCAGGAGTGGGGAAAGGGTGGAGTCGGGGTGGGACCAGGGGCGGGGGGTGGCACGAGCACCCACCAGTGCCAGGGAATGTTGACACCTATGGTATTTAGAGAAACCAAGTATTAGACATGAGTAAGACGAGCTGAAATGCAAGAACCTGTAGGTTGAGGCCTGCAAGACTTTAGCTTAGCTATTTTACGCCTTCGATACAAGAAATGATGACATAAGTGACCGGAAAATAACCCAATGCCCTAAGTTTATAGGAAATAGAGGTACCCAGTGCTAAGATTGCAAAAATTACCCAGAAGATTAATATTAGATTATAAAAAATACTGTAAAGGTGGATCTGGCTCCAACTTGTATTTCACCCACAGATTACAGGTTGTGTATCAATGCTAATGAGAATAAAGGGAACTTACACAGCCTATAGAAAATTGGGGTCCCTTAAGTTTTCAGGGGACACAGACCAATAAGAGAGGGGTAAAAGGGCTCTGCTAGTGACCCATAGACACTGGTGTTGAACATGGTGTGTGTCCAGGAAGGGGCAGGTTGTGATGGGGGCAAGATGGTTTCCTGGAATTTGGGCACTCACTTGCATTTTCCCAAGATGTGCAGCTCTGCTTTGGAGCCCTCGTAAATCAGCCTGCCTTTTGCACTTGCCTGGGAAATGCTCTCAACCCCCAAATGCTTCTCTCTACTGAGAGCTAACTCTGAATGACTCATGTTATTTATTCACAGCAAAAAAACTCCAAAACATATGGGCAATATTTTTTTACCAATCGTCTGCCAAAGTCCTCAGCAGCTCTTATCTAGGGAATGCTAAGTGCACACTGAGGCATGGCTCTGTCTTGGTGCTACTCCTTTCCCACCCCCGCAACATCTACCTCTAGCTGCATCCTTCAATCCATGCAACAGGAGCCTGATTTAACTTTGATAGCTTCTGTTTCTTCTCAGACATTAAACTCAGAGGAGATACACGACATGGCATGTAGCAGATGTAGATTCTGCTTCTCATTCTTTCCAGAGACTTATTTTGTTGTTGCTCCTAATCCTGCTTTGTAAGACAGAATTTACCTCCCGAAAAACACATGGGACACTAAAATCGAGGGTAGAGAGACCCAGAAAACCTGCTGGTGCTGCTCCCTGTTGAAATCGCTATGTAACAGAGGGCTTACACTGAGATTTTATTCCTGCACCTACGGCCCCTTGAAGGCTCTATTCCCTGGACCGATCCACCAGCCAGTATTTCCAAACACAACACAGTGCACTGCAAACTGTGTTAAACCTATCTGAAAAAAAAAAATAAGAGGAACCTCATTGCAAACTATTGCATTCAGCTTTATGCTGAAAAGCCAATTGTTCCTCACCCACCCAATGTGCTTCCTTCCAACACTTCCACCCTCAGCACTGAGGAGGGTCACTGAAAAAATAAAAATCAGAACTGAATACATGTATAGAGCATTGATTTGGTATCCAAATGGGTGCAACTTACAGAGCGTGATGGAAATTCAGGACAGGTGTAGTAGGCAGAAGGACAGGAGGGTATAAGATAAAGATTCTTTCATTCCTCACACGTATGCCCTGGGTGGGGGAATTCGTGTTATAACAGCAAACTCTAGCTGGAAGAAATGGTGCATCCATCGCAGGGTAATTTAGAATGCAGCATGAGCTTCATCTAGTGGCAAACCAGAGTAGTGTCTGGAGGAGATTTCTCCTCTTAGGAAGCAGTTCCACTTGTATTCTCCAGCAGCAGGAAGGCCACAGCATTTAGAGTTGAAATTAGATCTCTTCCTCTTGAAGTTAGTTCTCACCCCAAGCTATATAACTGTTCTCTTTACGATCCCCTGTAGAATGAGAAAACAAGACTCTCTGCCACAGGATTCTTTGCTGCTTCTACAGAACCGTTCTGGGCCTTTCATTAATCATTAGGTTAACATTGTGCATCATTGAACAGATTGTTTTTACATAATACATGACCACGTTATTGATTGATTTTTCAGTAGCCCTGGGTCAGTGAGGATCAGAATCCCATTGTGCTGTGCAAAACACGAGTGAGAGGCAGCCTGCTATAGGGCCCTGCCCCAGAGTCAGCCCCACATGCACAGAAGCAACTCACCAGCTCGTGTCCTTGTGACGGGGTGCACAATCCCCGCCCCATGCAAGAAGGGGTTAAGGAGCAACTGTGGGCGCAGGCAGTCCCGCCCCATCACATCTGCTTGGCGTGCCAGTCTTGGAAGAGGAGCCTTGAAAGGGAGAAGGGGGCCCATCTGCGGGAGGTGAACAGACCTCTCCCCACTAGGAAGGGGGCTCCAGTAGGAGGAGGCTGGCTTGCTGAACCCCCTGAACCTGGGGACTAACTGGGGGAAAAGGAGTCAGCTGAAGGAGTAGCAAACTGCGGCCCTACAGCTGGTCCACGTTACAAGTCCAGCTGCATGGAAGAGAGCTGGGATTCTCCAGTCTTGGGGAGAAGAGATGGAGAGACTGTCTGAACCAGAACCCCAGCTCCAGGAGGAGTCCTGGGGGCACCAGAAGGAGTGTCTGAAACAGCCCAGCTACAGCTGGAGAGGCTGGGAGAAGCTTGGCAGAAGCTGCTTAGTTACCAGCTGGGAAGAAGCTGTGAGAAGCCACAAATCCTTTGTGGGAATATCGGCATTCACAGGCATGGGGAAGACGCTGACAAGCAAGGAAGTGTAGAAGCCCAGGAGAGTGGCAGGGAACTGAAGGGACAATCCTTAGCTGCCTAACACGGGGTCCCTAGACTGGAACCCAGGGGAGAGGGTGGGCCTGGGTTCCCCTATTTCTCCCCCAGTCCAAAAGGAGAAGGGGCAGACTTGTTCTTGAAAGACAAGAAGAACAACGAGCCCCAAATCCAGGCCGAGGGACTGGCATGGAGGTTACTAGACTTTGGGTTTTTCCTGGCTTTTGGCTGGACTCTGAATTACCTTGTGTCATAGGTCTGTTTATGACACCTTGAAAGGGGAGAGACTCAAGAGTGACCTAGTCACAAGGCAAAGGGGGCCACTAACAGGCCTGGCAGGCCAGTGAGCAGAACTGTTGTTGAGAATAACCTGGCAACCTTGCACCTAGCTGAGTCACTTTGTCATAGCCCCTTGTGATTAGGGCCTTCCCCTTGGGTGCTTCCCTCTGTTGGTCACCTCTGTCATCCATGACGCAGCCTCTGGCCAGGTCACCTAAAAGTGACATATCCTAGGCCTGCTGTAACTGGTCAGGGCCCAAGCTGGCCTCTTCAAAGTGCCTTTGGGCTGGCAGTAAAGCCTTTCTAAATCACCACAGGACTTGATAAAACCCCACTCTCCTTTCTAGAATAGCTGGTCCCAGGGCTTCTTCTTGGGGGCCCAGGACCTCAGGTGGCCCAGAAACTCAGAACCAGAGGCGCCGACTTTGAGTTCTTGGGGGGTGCTTGACCCCACTCCACTCCAGGCCCCACCCCCACTCCACCCTTTCCCCCAAACCCTGCCCCTACCCCGCATCTCCCTGTTCCCACTCCTCCCCCAACCCCAGCGTCTCCTGCATGCCTCTGAACAGCTGATCACCGGTGGGAGGGAGGTGCTGGGAGGGAGAGGGAGGAGCCCACCGGTGGGTGCTGAGGGCCCACCCTTTTTTTTCTGTGGGTGCTCCAACCCCGGAGCACCCATGGAGTCTGTGCCTATGCTCAGAACTACAAACGAAAGCCTTGTGAAGCATCTTTCACCCCTCTTTAGGCTCATCATCCCTCTTGTGCTCCTGATTCCTAGTGGAACACCAGCCTCATGACTGTCTCCCTGGAGCCAGGCCCCTTGTTCCAGGAGCCCCCCCAGCAGTCCTGTGGCTCAGCTCTCCAGCCACAACCCAGCTCCATTGCTCTCCTCCACACTTGGGCTTTCTCCCTTTTTTTAACTTCTACACTCAGTGCAGGCGTGGCAAGGCAAAGGTAATTAAACAGGGTTGGCCAGCCCCATGCCTCCTGGCCTTTAAGTGAGCAGGCCACACAGCCCCTGCCCAAAAGGTCTTACAATCCAAACAGAACACGAGGCAGCGGGTGGGGAGAGAGGAAGCCAAGAATGCAGTTGCATGTATTAGTTATGTGTACACTTTGGAGGGTTTTTAATAATTAAGTGGACACAAGATTATATGAGGGGCTTGCCTGCAAGAGCAGGGGTCTCGACTTAAGGTTCCAGAAGTCTCCCTTCCAGACTTATGTCCAGTGTACCTAAGAGGTATTAATGGATCATTATTGGATCACTGGCCTAGCCATGATCGTCAGGCAGTTTATCCTGGAGGTCGCAGCAGTGGTGGAATTTAAGAAGGGACATGAAGGAGGACAGGGCAGTGGCTTTGTGAACTGATTTTGGGGGAACATAGGGGACAGCCTGGAAGAAGGGGCTTGTAGAAGAATCACAGTGGCAGTGGATAATAGAGGTCCTGCACGTTGGCAGAGCAAAGCAGCCAGGCTCAGTGGGATGAAAGCCTGGAGAAGTAGGGAAGCCCTAAGCTGGAAAGGGTCTGGGAGGTAAGGACCAGGGTTTGTTTTAGACACAATGGAAGTGGGGGAACAAGCAAAGAGACTTGACGAGGTGGTAACGTGATCGAGCGATGAGCCAGGACGATGACTTTAGCAGCAGTGAGATGAACAGAGGAGAGTGAGGCGAGGGGGGGTATTAGGAAGGCCAGTTGCTGGGGAGGTTGCAGTGACTCACTTGCAAGATGAGGACGGCCTGCTTGAGCAGTTAATGTTCTGGACAGAAAGAAAAGCCTTGGAGAGTTTACGATGGAAAAAGCAGCATGACTGGGACACATAGGTGCTTAAGCTTCCCTTGTCTGTCTGTCACCCTGTAATGGGGCGGGACTCACCACCACAGTGCCTCCTGCTGGCTGTCCTGGGAATTAACTCTTGTTTTGCCAGAGCGCCCTTGTCTAGTGGTGTCTCGCCCATCGTCACTCTCGCCTCCAATTCTAGGATCCATGTTGCTCCCCAGACCGTGGCATCCTCTTCTGGACACAGCCCTTCGGCTGCGTCCACTTGGCTCTCTCCCCAAGGGGGACCAGATGGTCCTTAGTGGCAAACTGCAGTCCATTCACTGGCCACTCCCCTCAGTGGCAAGTTGGGGAGCAAAGGGGAGAGGGGAGACCTGACTAGTGGCCAGGACTCAGGCAGTGTGAGTGCCAATGAAAAGTCAGTTTGCGTGCCACCTTTGGCACGCGTGCCATAGGTTGCCTACCCCTGGCTTAAACACACCCTGTCCCAGAGCTCCTGGATTACAGTTCATCTCTCCAGGGACAGGTGATAGTTGAAGCACATAACACACAGGATTTGCAAAGGTTTCTAACACAATTACTCTTTACTTTAGCTAGCATAAGAAATACACAGATCTAGACAAAAAATAAAACACCTGTACACCATCCCTGCCTCAGTTTCCTCACCGTTTGTGGACGTTCTTTGGGATTTAGTCAGAGTCCTCTAGAAAGTCCGGGATCCCCCTCCTGCTATGGCTTCTCTTCCACATCATTGAGTCTCTGTCTCTTTCTTTCTCTCTCCTGAGTCAGCTTCCTTCTTGTTATGAAAGCATTCCTCTTTGTCCTCTTTCTCAGCCGCTGTGGTTCTAAATACCTAGTTCCTTTGTTTTCCCTTTCTGGGGAAATTCAACTGCTTCAAACCCCAGATCTTTGCAGAGAAGTTGGAGAAAACTGATTTCACTTAGGATGGGGCCATTCCATTGTCCTAAGGTGTACCCATTTGAATGGTTCATGTTAATGATTCTCCATTGTCTCTGGTCTGGGAGGGAAGTGACACCAGCCCTGACAGCAGATGGCTGATTCCACTGAGGCATCCAGTAGTACAGCAATTTTGTAAAATCAGCCAGAACTCATAAATTATATGTAGACAGATACACACACCCTCAAATCCTCACAGGCCAAGATGTTGGATGGGAAGGAGGAAGGCAGGTCGGGACGGAGAGATAGATCATGATGTGACTCATTGGCAGTAAGGCGGCAGTCAAAGCCATGCAAGCAGGTAAGATCACCTACAAATAGAAGGAAGAGAAGGGAGTCAGTGATGTAGCCCTGGGGGACACCCATGAAAAGGACCCATCAAACACAACATTGACAGGGCAGACTCATGGAAGACAGAGAAGCATTTCAATTAGGGAATGGCTGACTTTCAAAAGATGTCAAGAAAGAGGAGGATGAAGTAGCAACAGTGAGACTTGGGCAGGAGGAAGTCATTAGAGACTTTAGGGCAGTGGTTCTTAACCTTTAAGTTTAGGTAGAGCAGTTTCATTGGAGTGGAGAGGACAGAAGCTACATTGGAATGGATCAAGAATGGAGTTGGATGCGAAGAACTCAAGGCAACCGTTGAAGACAGCACGTTCAGCTAGTTTCGTGTTTCAAGGACAACAGTGTTACTGTATGGCTCAAATTTTGCTATGGCAATTAGAATGGGGGGGTATTTCAATTATAGCTCCATCCAGTTCCTAGAAAGGGCAGACTCTGTACAGAAACCAGCAGACTCCACACAGCTAGCACTTAAACAAGGCTTTGCAGCCTAGAACCTTGGCTTTGGCTGAGGAGCACACAGTGTGGTGTGGTGGGCAAAGGCGCCTTTGAGTCATCTCCTGTGGTCCTGGGCAGGCTGTGCCCTGGGTGTAAATAAGAGCAGCCTGATGGAAACGGAGGCAAGGGAAGATGAAGTGATTTGCCGCACAGTGAGTCAGTGATGGAAACGCAAATAAAAGGAGGGAAAATGGCAGTTCCTCTGTGAGTTTTGCTCCTCATGGCCTTTGTGGGCCTTGGACGCCCTCCCTCACTAACTCTGGGGTCTTCATGGGGACAATAGCACTTACTGTGTTTTTGAAAAAGCATCACTTTCACATTATGAAACCGATTTTCTGTCCAGAACATCTTGGCAGGTTAAGATACTTGGTGATGTTGATCCTGAAATTCATTCTGCACCTCATGAAAAAGAAGAATGTTTTTAATCAACCATTCCACTCCCAGGCATCCAGTAGAAGTAACGACGGGCTCTCACCCAATGAGAAGGCAGAGCAGGCAGTGCTGTTTCCTTGTCCTTGGTATTTTGCAACTGCCTATTCATCTCTCTGCATTCTGTTCAGGGCTAAGTTATCATTGGCTGCACATTATTATGCTCCTCAGTGTTTCCCCTCTAAATCCTGACATCTGAATTCTAAAACCAAGGTGGTCCTGGACACAGGAATTTTTCCAAAGCAGGAGCACAATTCATTATTCTAGCTTCAAAATAGATGGCGTGCTGAGGATAAAACCATGCAGGTTTGATTTATACAGGCTAATAACGGAGAAAGCAAATAACTAGGAGGCAATGGATTATTAAATAAGTTAATAGGAGAAACAAGGTGTCAAAATTCCAAACTGACCTTAGAATGTGGACCTGGTCTTCTAACTTAGACAAAAGTCTTTGAGTGGAAAAATCAAGGGACGCATCCTGCTTCAGTTGAAGGTAATGAGAGCTTTGCTATTGGCTTCAATGGGCGTGATGCTCACACATTGTCGTTAACATGTCTAGAGAATGATTCTGCTCCCAGTGCAGTCATTGGGAAATGCCTGTGGAGTTCAATGGGAGCATGGCAGGCCCTTCAATCCCAACATAACTTCTCTAAAGCCTTTCATAAAAATGCTAAGTAACAGTAAGCTCCAAAAATCCAGTTCTTGGGGCAACCCATACATAGCACAACTCCTAGCGAATTAACATTGACTCTGGATATGGGACCAATATGAGGGTAATGTGGGTAGAAAAGTAGCTAAAAATCCAAAAGGAATAGCTGTCCTATTAATAGAAACAAGCTAGAATCAGAACAAAATCTGGACTTCCCAGAGTTTATGGTGTTCAGATTCAGAGTTCTGGTTTGTTCTTTTACAAAGATGAGGCATAAATCTTGATCTAGGTAAGAATTCAAACTTCTCCAAAGCTTGGGGATGAACTATGGATTTGGAATGGGATCTGAATTTCTATTCTATTCTGTATTGGGGGGGGGGGGTGTTCAAATGCAATGTTCCAGTTTGGATCCATCTCTCCTTACAAGTAGATGATGATGAAGTTGGAAACCGAAGAGGGAAGGATCTATAAAAATTAGATTGAAATAGTGCATGAAACTGAAATTAAAATGAAAAAAAGAAAGCAAAATTTAAAAAGTGTCAATTCATTTGTCTGTAGGAAATGAGTTAATCTTTGCACATGCAAAGCCCAACATAAGCACACAGTCTTCCAAAATGCAAATGTATGTGTGACAGGGTGGTGTTAACAGCTTCAAATTGGGCTGTATGGAGCCAGCACCCTGGTCACTTAGAACATGCAGGGCAATGGGTGTAGTTAAGGCATAAGGGAACATTTACATCTGTTGGTAGCCCGACAAGGTAATGAGGTCATTAGCTCATGTGAAAGTAGAATGAATGATATTGTAGAAGTAGAATGAATTAAAGAAATGCTCTATGTTCCTTTAGGCAGGAATGAGGAATGTTCTGATAAAGTTGTCAGGAAGAGGAACATTAAGGTATTGAACAATGGGTCCACTTAAACTGATGGTGGGACATCAACAGGAGATTGGTGAGAGTTAATAAGGACATGAGATATGTGTCTAGCCCCAGGTAAATTTATCAGTTCTGCTCCCTTTGTAATCTTGTTAACTTTGTGCCCTTTTATCTGTATAAATAAGGTGGTTTGAGCCTTGTATGGTGCTCACATTTTCTGGGTGTATTAGCAGAGCGCTTTTGCTAATAAACAGAGTGGTCTGACAAATTGTGAGTCCTGAGTCTGACTTTGACACTCACTAGCTGGAGAACCCAGGAAGTGGACAGTATAAAAGGCTAACCCAAGGAGCAGAAAGGGTCTCCTCACAACTGCTGCTATACGGTTGCACTATACCTGGAGTTTAAGGAGGAGACAAACTAACACACATGGTGGAGGTATCTTGGTGGACCGGTGTGCTGCTTAATTCACCAAAAGGGCTTACTAGCCAGGGGTTTTGTGAAGAAGGGGAAACCCATTCAAAGTATGTGAATTACAAACAGCACCTTTAAAATCAGGTGATTGACAATCATTAACAAAGCACAAATGAAAACAGGTCAAGAATGTTTCTCCTTGTAAGACCTGGTCTGACCACAGCCCTGGGAGCCGGTAGCTTTTGAGATGTCATGCCCGCTTTGACACAGATTTCTTTTCTAGTTGCAGCAAATCCCTAAGAGTGAAATTCTCCGCTGGATAGAGAGCTGCCACAGGGTCTATGCATCACTGGGTGCAAGAAAACAGCATGTTTTCATGCAACTGAGGGTATGGCTACACTTACGGTTTGCAGCGCTGGTAGTTTGCAGTGCTGGTCATCCAGCTGTGCAGGGCCAGCGCTGGTGTGTGGCCACACTGACAGCTACCAGCGCTGGTGTGTGGCCACATTTGCAGCGCTGTTGGGAGTGATGCATTATGGGCAGCTATCCCAGCGTTCAAGTGGCTGCAACATGCTTTTCAAAAGAGGGGGGTGGAGTGGGGTCTAGTGTGACAGGGAGCGGGGGGAGAGAGAGAGAGGGGATTTTTGGAGCCAACACTGTGTGTTTAGCTTCCTGCCCTGAAAAATCAGAACATGTTTCCGACCCCTTAGTCTTAACTCTTAATTGCAAACAGCCTGCAGCCAACACGACTCCCCGCTGTTTCATTCCCTCCCTGCCTGCAATCTCATTTGATTGTTTACAGCCAGGTACAGATGATCACAGCAAACAGGAGCTCTGTTTGTTTTTTAGATAAGCAGCAGCGGCACGGAGCTCCGCAGAGCTCGTTCACAACAAAACAAAGAGAGGCTGCATAACAAAACAAAGAGAGTAATTTATAAAAGCATTCTGGGATACATCCTTATACCCTGGAGGCCAATCACAGTGCTGGTGTGTGGCCACACTTGATGACCAGTGCTGCAGCACCAGCGCTGGAATCCTTATTCCCCATGCTGAGTGAGGTGTACGGCCAGCGCTGCAGCCAGGGAGTTGCAGCGCTGGAAGTGCCCTGCAGGTGTGGCCACTTACTAATTGCAGCGCTGGTGGAGGCTTTCCAGCGCTGCAACTCGCCAGTGTAGCCATACCCTCAGTGCATATACCTAGGGCCAAAAGGGCTAATGCAATCCTGGGATGCATAAACAGGGGAATCTCAAGTAGGAGTAGAGAGGTTATTGGCACTAATGTGACCACTGGTGGAATATTGTGTCCAGTAATGGTGCTCATAATTCAAGAAGGATGTTGATAAATTGGAGAAGATTCAGAGAAGAACCACGGGAATGACTGAAGGATTAGAAAACCTGCCTTACAGTGATAGACTGAAAGAACTCAATCTGTTTAGCTTAAGAAAGAGAAGATTAAAGAATAACTTGATTACAGTCTATAAGTATCTGCAAGGAGAACAAATATTTAATAATGGGCTCTTCCATCTAGCCGCGAAAGGTATAACATGATCCAATGGCTGGAACAGTCAGTCATCATCAACAATCCAGTTACAATAGTAATCAAGCCACGGTGCTCTGCATTGCCCCCATCCAAAGCAGCAGTCTGTCATTAGAACACTAGATGGTAGTCTCAGTCCAGAGAAGTTTCTGTGGGATATACGACATTGCATAGTGACAGTAAATCTATTTTTAAATGTTTGTTTCCCCCCTGTGAGCTGGCCATACCAGCTAGATTTGAGATAAGTCAGCTTTCATGTAGAAACATTATTTCAAACAAGTGAACTCTTCAGTCAGAGCAGAATCAGGCCATAAATATGACGTCCATGACAAAGCTTCAGTAGATTTCTATGAGAGCAGAATTGAGGTCTTAATAAGTTTTTAAAGAACTATTTATCGGGGAAGCTATTCCTGAGTTAAGCTTACAACTAGAACTGGCTGGGCGGGAAGATTTCTCAGGGCCAGGCTAGAATTTCTGATCCAAGCCAGAGCATTAGACCATCATTCCAGGATAGCCCACGGGCTGCGGCTGTTGGGATGTGAAAACCTCAGTTCAAGTATCTACTCTGCATGATTCAAGGGAGGATTTGGAACCTGGGTTTCCTACAGCCCTAACTACCAGGCCACAGAGCAGTGGTTCTCAAACTTTTGTATTGGTGACCCTTTTCAAACAGCAAGCCTATGAGTGCGAGGACCTCCCCCCCATTGAAAACACGTTTTTTATATTTAACACTATAAATGCTGGAAACGAAGCGGGGTTTGGAGTGGAGGCTGACAGCTTGTGCCCCCCCGCAAGTAATAACCTTGTGACCCCTCGAGGGGTCACAACCACCAGTTTGAGAACCCCTGCTCTAGAGGGTGTCTTTTTTCTCTGTTGGAGTGGTTCCACTTTGTATAAATAAGTAAATATTCATTAGGCCGAGAAACAGGTTCTGTAGTTTGGGGGTTTGGACACTCACCTGGGATGAGAGTGACTCAGGTTCAACTTGCTGGTCTGAACCCAGCCAGAGCAGATATTTGAACCTGGATCTCTCACCTCCCCCATGAATGCCCTAAACACTGAACTATACTGGGAGGGGTCCTAGCATGTATGGGATTTTTGTGAAAATTTTTGAAAGGTCTCTCGTTTATTTCAATGTGGAATGAAAACAACTTTCAAAATCTTGACATTTTTCATGCAATGAAATTCTTGTTTTCTGGCCAGCCCTACTTTTCTACCTTTGAACCATTAGTGCAGCTGAGAGGACAGCTATAGCAAATCTTTCTTCTTCGGAGACAACAACACTTGGTCCCAGGAGGGAAACAAAGTTAAGGATGTCAGAATTTTTAAGCCATGTATTACAATTGTTGCTGGTGTATTTAAAAAAAAAATGAAAATCAGGCACACAATTAAACTTGTAATAACAGGAAATTTAACGGTAGTTCTAAAGCAGCAAAGAAAGTCTAATTTGACTGTAACCCAAAATGACCAATATTCATGCAATTTCATCGGTGCTGGTTAAAAAAAAAGTTCTATCCAACTTCTACTGACATCAGTGGAGATGTCACATTGACTTCAGTGGGAGTTGGGCAAGACCAATCATCATGTTATTGCTTCTTTTATTAATTATAAATTCTAGAACTAGACCAAAATGGAAATGTTAATGAACATGGAAGTAATGTTTTTTTTTCCAGTTGTAAGATAACATGGGTTGACTTAAAAAAAAATCTTATTTGCATTCTGAGAGTGAATGGGAATATAATGTGAAGAGAAATCAGGAATACATCAGCACTAACTTGGCCATTTCACAGTTTCAACCAATTGCAAACTAGTATTGATTTCTATACATAAGCTGTGAAACAAAGAATTACAAAACTTTTCAGAAGACTGAAAAGCCAATATCGACTAACCTAGAATGACATTTAGGAGAGCGATGCTTAGTTGATGAAAATAAATAGCAGTAAAATAGCCTCTCACTTGTAATTTTTATCTAATATTGTATCAGCTCTGTAACCCTTTGCAAGTGTCATCTAATGCATCATTGCTGACTGGAGAAACATGTGTAGAATTAATACAGGATGGTGCCTCTGCATGGAACACCCAAGCAACTCCAGCTTTGAAGAAAGCTATCAGTTTGATGTATGATTTTATTCTGCTGAACTCTGAGAAAAGTATCAAAAGTATTAGTTGTTTCATGAAATGAGTCTTATCCTAGAGTTTCAGCAGAGTAACTCTTTTGCACTAGTCCTCCATTAGCATCTTCAGATTTGCCTTTATCCTAAAATATATCTTCAGCCTTGGAGTATTTTATAGCTAAATTGAATGCGAAGTCTGAGTAGAATGGAATCTAATTTTAATACTTTAGTACAGAGGTGGCCAACCTATGTCTCCAGAGTCGCATGCGGCTCTTCAGAGATTAATATGTGGCTCCCTACACAGGCGCTGACTCCGGGGCTGGAGCTACAGACACTAACTTTCCAATGTGCTGGGGGCTGCTCACTGCTCAACCCCCTGCTCCGCACCAGGCCCTGTCCCCCCTCCATCACTTCCCCAAGGCCCCTGCCCCTTCCCCTGAGCCTGCCGTGCCCTCACTTCTTCCCTTCCCTCCTCCAAAGCCTCCTGCACACATGAAGCAGCTGATTGCGGCAGTGGGAGGCATGGGAGGGAGAGGGAGGCACTGATTGGTGGGGCTGCTGGCGGGTGGGAGGCACTGGGGCTGGAGGGGGGGAGCTGTTAGGGGGGGCTGCTGATGCGTTACCGTGGCTCTTTGGCAATGTACACTGGTAAATTCTGGCTCCTTCTCAGGCTCAGGTTGGCCACCCCTGCTTTAGTACCTTTTCATACACTCCCTAATACTGCGTTAGAGTGAAGTGACTACCTGCACAAACATACTCTCTGCTATACCTCAGTAACTTCATACATTGCATTGGGCCTCCTATATTAAGTGAGACTGAATGAATGTGAATGCTGACATTATCCTACCTGCCAGGCAAATAATTATTTAATAGCACATAAGGTGTGTGCATAATCTGTCAACAATCCACATCCCTGATGAGGAGATCCATGTGATTAATTGCATTTATCATGCACATTTGATTCATTATCATTTATATGTTTGTCGCATCTAGGACTCCTAGTCATTGATCGGGACCCCATTGTGCTAGGCGTACGAAAACAGAATAAAAAAAGAACGTCCCTGTCCCAGACAGCTTACAATCTACGTATAAGAAAAAAGACAATAGGTGGATACAGACTGCTGGAAAAGTACAGGGAAGCAAGGAGACAATATTGCTCGGCACGACAGGCAGTTATCTCAATGCACCAGTAGGTATCCTGACAAAGGAAAGTTTTAAGGAGGGTTTTGAAGGTAAATGGCCATTCAAGTGAAGCAACTGCATCAAGAATTTTGCAGCACAACTGATACAATTCTTGCTCTGAGAAAGATGTATTTGGAATTAGCACAGGGAACTGAGAGACAAGGGTTAATATATACCACCTCCCCCACACAGAAGAGGTCTAATCCTTCATGACCAACTTAACCTCCCACCTCCCCCACACAGAAGAAGCCTAATCCTTCATGACCAACTTAACCTTTTCTGTCTTGCTGCTGCTAGATCATAGCAGAAGTAGATAAATAGGAGCAAGTAACAACAGTGCTTGGACGTCTAGTCTGTCAGTTAAAATATATTTGGCTGGAATACAGCAACGGACACTGCATCATTTTTATATTGCTAATTAAACTTAACCTCCCCATAGGTGCTGACTCTGTGGGTGCTCCGGGGCTGGAGCACCCATTTGAAAAAAAAAATAGTGGATGCTCAGAATGCACCAGCCACCGTTGTTTGGCAGAACCATCAAACAGCTGATCGGGGACGCTGCCAAACAGCTGGTAGGTGGTGCCACTACACAGCTGTTTGGTGGCTCAGGGAGGGGCTTGAGAGAGGATGGAGTCCAGTGAACGGAGGATGGGTGGAGTTTCGAGGAGGGGGCAGAGCGGGGGTGGGAAGAGCCAAAGTGAAGGTGGGGCCTTGGGGAAGATGCTGAGTGGGGGCGGAGCTTTGGGGTAGAGTCGGAGTGGAGCACCACTGGGGAAAAGTAAAATAGGACAAAATTCATTTTCTAAGGTCTTCATGGTGCTTCCTTTCACCACTGTCATGCTTTCCCCTCATGGAGAGGACAGCCAATGACATCCCCTCACACATTTTCATCCCCACACTGGTCGCTTCACCTGAGATGAATTTGCAAGTCATTGTCATTTTGGAATCCAACCCCAAACCTTTTCCTGCACAGATTCTGGTTTTCCATCCCTTTTAAACACTTGTGCAACATGAAACAGGAATCCCGAAGGGAGGACTACTAGCAGAGCATTGGTGTGTTGTTACACTTGTGGAAGTACAAGATAAGGCGAAGTTTATTTAGTCCATCAGTGGCAGGATGAATAGCGGAAAGACAGGCTGCTGCTCACCGGCAATGTCAATTCTCCATCTTCCATTTTGATGGGGGAGATCAAAAGGAAAGGGAAATTATGTTTGGGGAAATGCATTGGCAGGCTCCAACACAGACCGTGTGGGTCATGTCCTCCTCCATTATGTCAATCCATCTCCATTGAGACCACAGGAGTCGGACCTATGTACATAAGAGAAAAATTCTGCCCAGTGTTTTAGGCCCAGATCCTCAAAGTAAAAGCTGGTGGCTCTCTCCTGACCACATTATTATACTATGCTGATTTCAGTGGATAATAGGAGCCTAAATACCTTTTAGGATCTGGGCCAGAGTCCATCTTCTCCAACAGGTCCAGGGCCAAGTCCTTCTCTATGTTACTCTAGGCCAGTGACTCTCAACCTTTCCAGACTACTGTACCCCTTTCAGGAGTCTGATTTGTCTTGTGTACCCCCAAGTTTCACCTCACTTAAAAACGACTTGCTTACAAAATCAGACATAAAAATACAAAAGTGTCACAGCCACACTGTTACTGACAAATTGCTTCTGTTCTAATTTTTACCATGTAATTATAAAATAAATCAATTGGAATATAAACATTGTACTTCCATTTCAGTGTATAATATATAGAGCAGTATAAAGAAGTCAGTGTCTGTATGAAATTTTAGTTTGTACTGATTGCGCTAGTCCTTTTTACGTAGCCTGTTGTAAAACTAGGGAAATATCTAGATGAGTTGATGTACCCCCACGGGTACGTGTACTCCTGGTTGAGAACCACTGCTCTAGGTGGCGATGGTAATAGAGGCAGTCCCTTTCCCCTGGCCAGTAGCAAGACAGGATCTCCAGCTCTTGTCCGTGATTGCACCACATCCTGCTTCACTCTACCAGACTCTTCTACCTGTTTGCCAGCTCATTACACAAACATCCCCATGCTTTCCTGTACGCATGAACCCCTCCCCACCAAACTGATCTCTGGGGCCACTGGCCTCTCCTCCCCTTCCAAGCCCAACTCTGTTTTCCCACCCATAAGAGATCAGCAGAGGCCACCATGAGGGACAGATGGGTGTAGCTGATGCTACAAACAACAAAAATCCCCCATACACACTAGGACTGGCTGGAAAACAAGAATTCTGTTCTGTGAAAAAAATTCCTGGTTTTGACATTTGCTTCCATTCTGGTGGGGAACAACATCAAGCCCTTTGAATAAACAACCCAGAGAGACCACCCTGGAAAAGCCAATAGCCCTGTGGCTCAGGCATTCACCTCTTTGAGAGCTGAAGAAAAGCACCATCTAAAGTTACAAATTGGCATTTTCCACTGAAAAAAACATTTACTCAAAGAATTCCTGACCAGCTGTACCCCCCATGTATAACAGTTGTCTCTCCTTCTGCCCTGTACATGTCACTTGTAGGCTGACCAGATAACAAGTGTGAAAAATCAGGACAGGGGTTGGGGGTGGTGGTAATAGGAGCCTATGTAAGAAAAAGCCCCAAATATCGGGACTGACCCTATAAAATCAGAACATCTGGTCACCCTAGACCAGCAGATCGAGGGATGTGATCATTCCCCTCTATTCAGCACTGGTGAGGCCTCATTTGGAGTACTGTGTCCAGTTTTGGGCCCCACACTACAAGAAGGATGTGGATAAATTGGAGAGAGTCCAGCGGAGGGCAACACAAATGATTAGGGGGCTGGAGCACATGACTTATGAGGAGAGGCTGAGGGAACTGAGATTGTTTAGCCTGCAGAAGAGAAGAAGGAGGGGGGATTTGATAGCTGCTTTCAACTACCTGAAAGGGGGTTCCAAAGAGGATGGATCTAGACTGTTCTCAGTGGTAGAAGATGACAGAACAAGGAGTAATGGTCTCAAGTTGCAGAGGGGGAGGTTTAGGTTGGACATTAGGAAAAACTTTTTCACTACTAGGGTGGTGAAGAACTGGAATGGGTTACCTAGGGAGGTGGTGGAATCTCCTTCCTTAGAGGTTTTTAAGGTCAGGCTTGACAAAGCCCTGGCTGGGATGATTTAGTTGGGTTTGGTCCTGCTTTGAGCAGGGGGTTGGACTAGATGACCTCCTGAGGTCCCTTCCAACCCTGATATCTATGATTCTATGTCCTGTTATAGGGATCAATCCTGATCTCATTTAAGTCAATGGCACAACACCCACTGACTTCAGAGATGTAGGATCAGGCCGTTAGATTGGACAGGTGCTATGTCTTTGTACAACATGTAGCACCAAGGGGCATGATTCAAACTGGGGCTCTGGGGGTGCTGGTATAATATAATAACATGGTCAGGAGAGAGCCACCCACTTTTATCAATCCCCTAACACCTGTGGGATGGGTCAGCCTGGGAAAATATTGTCATTGGCCCTCTTTCAGCACAGCATTGAAGCACATGCTTAGAACATGAGTTCATTGACTTCAGTAGAACTACTTGTGTGCTTAGAGTTCAGCACATACTTAAATGTTTTGATGGATTGGAGCCCTAATATAAATCCCTCAAGACACAACACCACATGACCAGCTGCAACCAAGTAAAGATCCACCCTATAACTTGAGACTATTACTGTCCCATTAGAGTAAAAATCTGAAAAACATTAAAGTGTATGGCAGGAGAGGGGAATCTGTATAGGACCTGACAAAGCTTTATACAATTCCAGAAGCCTCTGTCAACAAATTCAGATGAAGACGAAGTTTGGTATTTTTTAAAAGGTATCCCCCTGCTCCTTCTGAAGTGCACATTAAACCAACTCCCATTATCACATTTGACTGGCATTTATTGTCAGCCGAAAGATTCACCAAACGGAATGATGAATGATGAATTGGGCTTTAGCCCACGAAAGCTTATGCCCAAATAAATTTGTTAGTCTCTAAGGTGCCACAAGAACTCCTCATTCTTTTTGTTGATACAGACTAACACGGCTACCCCTCTGAAACCTGTCATCAAACTCCTTGCAGACTTAACACTAAACCCAAGTTCATAGTTACAGTATTATAAATTGCACATGTTGTAAACATTTCACTGACTCCAGGGCAAAAATCTACTTAGTGAAAAGTCTTTTTGGAAGAAATTAATAGTTAGAATGCAGTAATTGATGCTAGAGAGACAAGGTGGGTGAGGTGATATCTTTCATTGGACCAACTTCTGCTGGTGACAGACCCAACCTTTCAGGCTTATACGGGTGACCTGAAGAAGAGCTCTGTGTAGCTCAAGAGCTTGTCTCTTTCACCAACAGAAGTTGCTCCGGTAAAAGATGTTACCTCACCCACCTTGTCTCTCTAATATCCTGGGACCAACACATCTACAACAACACTGCATACAGTAATCGATGCTGTCATTCAAATGCAGATAGAATTTTGACTCAAATAACCTCTTACTTTGAAAAGCTATTTACCAACTTAAGATTCTAATGAAGTTAATATGTTAAATGTTTCTCTACTGCAAATGGTATCCGTGGAAAGGATGCAGCATGAATAGAGTTCTCCAGCTCCACTCATTTGCTTTCAACGTGTCAAATTAATTTGCAGCATAGGTAATAAAAGCAGCATTTCTGTGTATTTTGGTAAACACTGTATGATTTTAAAAGTGTTTATGATTTCTGTCTACAATGAAACAAACTGTGCACAATTCAATATCAGCTAGTAATTTAAGAAGTGACTGAGGCATGTAATTGAGTTTGTCAGTGTAATTGTATTTTGGAACAGATAGTTCAGGGTTTTTTTTAATCGCTAGAGAGTCCCATATTTTGGGTGCTGATTAATTCTATTAGAGCAGTTAATTAGACTGAGGGGAGGAGGGTGTAGATTGATACAAATCATCTTAAGCACAGAAACTCCAGTTTGATTATTATGCCCATATCAACTTCTAGCTATGGTGGGTGGTTAGAACTCATTAAAATGACCCTATCTCTATGCGGGGCATGGGCAAAAATTATGAGTATTAACAAAATTATGACTCATTTGGAGTATGAACTTCAAAATTGATTTATGACAGTACCAGACTGAGTTGGCTTTAAAATAACAGCTCTTGTATTTACTCCATAATAAAAATATACTAATTACAATATCTGAACTTTTGGTTTCGTCTTCCAGGATTGGTCCCTTGCAAGAATAAGACCGTAAAAGTAAGAATTGGGCTTGTACCTTGTAAGTAGAACTAGAAGTTGGAAAATGCTCTGTTAGGGCCTGATCCAAAGCCCACTGAGATCAGTGGCAGACTTTCTGTTGGCTCCAAAAGGGCTTAGAATCAGGGCTTTGGTCAGTAAGTCCTTCCAGGCAAGCGTGTTTGGCAAAACTCCCTTTGAGTTCAGTGCCAATGGGAGTGGGACAAATAGAACACATCCAGCCTCACCTGAAGCTGAAGCGCCTGGAGGCAAAAAGAGAGGCTGGAATTTGAAGAGGTGTCCATAATTTTAGAACCATCCATAATATTTTTCAGCTAGACAAGCTGAAGACAATATTAGAAGAGTTTTAAAATATGCCCTGGGACATCAGCCAGGTTGGGCCAAAGCCAGGTCTCCACCGTTGTACAGACCTGCAAACCCTGGATCTCTGCTATTTTGCTGGGAAATGGTCTCAGTCCAATGAAGGAGCAGGTGCACCCAGAGAGAGGATACCAGTTCAGATAAAGCAAGTCTGATCCAATATGGAATGCAATCTTTATTTGTCTAAATAGCCCTAGTCCTGCAAGTAACCCAGATTAAATCACTGACTCTTTACAAGAATGAGGCATGATCAGGCCATTATATAACACTGTCAGTAAGGTTCCTTTCTAACTTGGTGCTCCTTCCATGTTAGTACCGGCTATGGATGCCATGTTTTAATAAGACTCAGCACTGGGCATGTTTTAATAAGACACAGAATAATAATATTGGTTGACTTCACAATCATTGTGAGGCATGTCCTTCCCACATCGTCTCACAATGGACCAGGTACCCAGGATCTTTCATGTTCAGGGATGGATCACTTGATGATTCCCTGTTCTGTTCATTCCCTCTGGGGCACCTGGCATTGGCCACTGTCAGAACACAGGATACTACTGGGCTAGATGGACCCAGTATGGCCATTCTTATATTCCTTAGATAATATATTTTTCCATGTAATAACATTTTCCCCATGGTGAGTGTATGAATTCCAAAAATGGTGAACATACATCACCCTGGCATGTACTGAAGAGTTAAGGAACTTTTCCCCTTGGCGTATTTCATATGGGAACTAAGATAATCCTCCTGGGAGAAACCCAGGGGTGTAGTTGGCTAGTTGAAGGGCTCAGAGTCAGGGCGTATTATTATTATTTGCAGTCTAATAGCTGGAAGTTGAAGCTAGACAAATTCAGACTGGAAACAAGGCATAAAATGTTTAGCAGTGAGAGTAAATAACCACTGGAACAATTTCCCAAGGGTGGTGGTGGATTCTCCAAGTTTAAAATCGAGATTGGCTGTTTTTCTAAAAGCTCTGCTCTAGGAATTATTTTGGGAGCAGTTCTCTGGCCTGTGTTCTACAGGAGGCCAGACTAGATGATCACAATGGTCCCTTCTAGCCGTAGCATCTATGAAGTTATGAATTCATTACAGCAAGGACATGTTGCTCTTTTGTTAAAGGCACAATCGTTTAAATCTAACCACAAAAAAAGCTATAGTCCACATACCAACATCCAGCTGGTCACATAAACCCACATGCCCTTGTATCCAGTGGTGTCTTCCAGTAGGAGCATGGTTTCAGCTTAGGGTTGCCAACTTTCTAATCACACAAAACCGAATACTGTAACCCCTCCCCTTCCCCAAGGCCCCGCCCCCAGTCACTACATTCCCCGCCTCTCTCTGGCTCACTCTCCCCCACCCTCATTCACTTTCACTGGGCTGGGGTGAGGGTTGGGGTGCAGGAAAAGGTGAGGGCTCTAACTGGGGGTGTGGGCTCCAGGGTGGGGCCAGAAATGAGGGGGTTGGGGTGTGGGAGGGCGCTCCAGGCTGGGGCAGGGAGTTGGAGTGCAGGAGGGAGTGAGGGCTCAGGCTGGGGGTGCGGGATCTGGGGTGGGGCTGGGGATGAGGTGTTTGGGGTGCAGGAGGGGGCTTCAGGCTGAGGGGTTGGACTGAGGGATTCAAAGTGTGGCAGGGGGGCTGCGGTGTGAGGCAGGCGGCTGGCGTGCAGAAGGGGATACAGGCTCTGGGCTGGGAGTGCCGGCTCTGGGGTGGGGTTGGGGATGAGAGGTTCAGGGTGAAGTAGGGGGCTCTGAGCTGGGGCAGGGAGTTGGAGTGCAGGGGAGGGGGAGGGCTTCGGCTGGGGTTTCAGGCTCGGTGGGCCCAAGGATGAGGGGTTTGAGGTGCCAGAGGGGCCTCTGGGTTTGGAGGGGGCTTAGGGCTGGGGCAGGGAGTTGAGGGTCAGAGTTGGGGTGCAGGCTTACCTCAGGTGGCTCCCGGTCAGCAGCGCAGTAGGGTTAAGGCAGGCTCCCTGCCTGTCCTGGCACTGTGCTGCACCCGGAAGTGGCCAGCAGGTCCGGCTCCTGAGCAGGGGGGCCAGAAGGCTCTGTGCACTGCTCTCGCCTGCAGGCACTCCCCTACTAGCCTGCCTTAGCCCTGCAGCACCGCCGACCTAACTTTTAATGGCCTGGTCGGCGGTGCTGACTGGAGCCGCCAGGGTCCCTTTTCGACCAGGTGTTCCAGTCGAAAACCGGACACCTGGCAACCCTATTTTCAGCTGGAGTGGCTGCTTTCTACATCATTGCTAGCGGTGTCAGATGATGCTTGACAGAGTCCAGGGAAGGAATTCAGTGGCTATATTACTCAGAGCTGAGCAGACAATTTGCAGTGAACGAACATAAAAAAATTGCCCTGTCTCTGCACAGGAACAGCCACCGTTTATTTGCAGTGGGACAGCAATGGAGCTGGATCCTCCAAATCCATAGAACCTTTGAGATCTATGCAGAACTTCGGGGAGCCATTGGCGCGTAGGTCCCTCCTCACAGAAGCCCTGCAGAGACACAGCCTGAGTGGCGGCACCAAGCCTCCATGGGGAGAGCCTTGATCCATGTGGCTCCTGGGGGAATCAGCAATTTAGGCTGTGCAGATCCATTTTTCAGTATCTTAGCACTTTCTGCATCTTCTGGCCACCACGGGGAGCATATTGCCCATGCATATACCCAGCACCTTTTACCCACAGTCCTCGGCACACTTTACAAATGTGTGTTAATTAACTCTCCCAGCATCCTTTTGAGGAAGGCAGGTTTTTTACTGAGGAAGAAACTGAGTCGCACAGAGAGTAATTGACTTACCAGACCTGGTTCAGGAAGGCTGTGACTGAGCTGTCAACGGGACCCAAGTCACCTGACTCTTAGCCCTGTGCCTAGGGCAACCAGATGTCCCGATAAAATCGGGACTGTCCCGATATTTAACCCTTTGTCCCGCGTCCTGATCAATGTACGATCGGGACACAGTTTGTCCAGATATTCAGGTAAGGAGGCGAGTGGGAGGGAGGTGCTGACCCCATGGGTGCTCTGGGGCTGGAGCACCCAGGGGGGGAAATTGCAGCCAAGCTCCCCGCTCCTTGCCTTCTTCTCCCCTCTCCCCCCAGTCGCTGCATCCCCGCTCCTCCCCCCCTCCAGTGCTTCCCACCGCCTAACAGCTGTTTGGTGGCACTTAGCGCTTTCCAGGAGGGAGGGGGGAGGAGCGGGGACACGGCGCGCTCGGGGGAGGAAGCGGAGAAGAGGCAGGGCAGGGGCAGGGACTTGGGCAGAGGAGAAGTCAGCACCGTAGGGGTAAGTGGCTCGTGGGGGGGGTGAAGAGATGAGTGGCGGGCGGGGAGGTGAGCAGAGGGTGGGGGACTGAGAGGGACGCAGCAAGCCAACGGCAGGCCGGGGGATGAGGAAGGACGTGGTGGGACGGGCAAGCGGGGAGGGGCCAGGACCTGGGGCAGAATGGGGGCGGAGCCTGGGAGGAGTGGGTGTGAACCGTGGGTGAGGCTGATGGCACCCCAATGTATCCCGATATTTTAGTGTGGTGATCTGGTCACCCTACCTGTGCCACAAGACAGCCTTCCTGAGCAGTTTGATGATTGAAAATATCGTCCATACAACATTTCAGGCAGTTATCAGCCTTCAGAATAGTTTGATCATGTCAAGAAATGCAACTGATAGAGCAAGTGGTGCCCTGATGATGCAGACGCTTTCTCCATTGTACTCAGTGAGTCCCGCGGAAGTCATTGGGGCCACTCATAAAGTGAGTAAAGTAAAGCACATATGTAGGTGTTTGCAGGATCGGGCTGAGACGATGCACCCCATAATGCTTTATAGAAATATGCTTATGAGTGTAGGTATGACATAACTGGAATATGTTTTATGCTAGATATGCCATGTAACATATCTTTGCAAAGGTTATGTTCTACTGAATGTATTCATCCTGTTCGTATGCATGTATCATTTTTATATCTGAAGCTATGAGCACTGGCTCTATGCTTGTATTTAAAGTGTTTGCTATAGGAAGCAATAAGGCTGATTTGGTCAACATAGTGTGAAGGGGTTATTCAAGTGCTTAGCTAACAAGGGACCTTGGAAGACGCCAATCCACATCTAAGCTTTCCTGGAAATGTTCAAACTAACATGTAAACAATGGCGTCGGCCTGCAAAAAGCTGAATCATTCATAGACATGTGACTTGCCCAGGTCACAGCAAAACTGCATCTTGTGGAGGGGATTTTACAAAGAAGAGGGGGGTTTCCACCCACAAGAGAAGACTATATAAGCCTCCATTTTGTCCTCAGCTGGCTCAAGAGAGAGCCTCTCCCCCCAAAGAGATGCCTGAAAGAAACTGGAACAAAGGACAGTAACTATGGGGGGGAGGTGAGTGATTGCTGGACCCAGACTAGGAGGAAGTCTAGTCTGTACAAGAAGCTTATTGGAACATCTCTGAGGGTGAGATTTACCTGCATTTAGTTTCCTACTGTATTAGGCTTAGACTTGCGTGTTTTATTTTATTTTGCTTGGTAATTTACTTTGTTCTGTCTGTTATTACTTGGAACCACTTAAATCCTACTTTTTATATTTAATAAAATCACTTTTTACTTATTAATTAACCCAGAGCAAGTAATTAATTTGGGGGGAGGGGCAAACAGCTGTGCGTATCTCTCTATCACTGTTATAGAGGGTGAACACTTTGAGTTTACCATGTGTAAGCTTTATACAGAGTAAAACGGATTTATTTGGGGTTTGGATCCCATTGGGAACTGGGTATCAGGTGTTGGAGACAGGAGCACTTCTTCAGCTGTTTTCAGTTAAGCCTGCAGCTTCTGGGGAATGTGGTTCAGACCTTGGTCTGTGTTTGTAGCCGGCTAGCGTGTCTGGCACAACCAGGCAAAGTACTGAAGTCCCAAGCTTCCAGGGAAAATGGGCTTAGTGGTAGTCTCAGCACATCAGGTGGCAGTCCCAAGGGGGTTTCTGTGACCCAACCCGTCACACGGGCCTTGGACAGTAAGCACAAGAGTGGGCAGAAATAAGATTTTTCTCCTCTTCTCTTGTGTGCCAAATGAAATAACAGATTCAGCCAGGAATAAAAGGTAGTGGCTTAAGGTTAATTTCTAGCGATTTCATACAGCTCCTTCACCTCTGCTTGCCTCGCTATTAGATTAGTCATTGCACTAGCCCTGCCCAATGGCTAAAAATGAGCATTTCATGTCATTCACAACCCACTCATCTTTTAGGTTGTCCAGGCTGCCAATAAGGGCTGGATTCCAAAATAAATGAGGATAATAAAAGTTGTGCAATTCAGGTCTTTCTATAATTATGCAAAAACTACATCTTCATTAATCATTTTTTCTTAATGAATTCTGGGACAGGTGTTTCTACTGTTAAGTACTCGAAGGAGTTATTAAATCTCTGGCTGTCTGGTTTCCCCATCTGTTTCCATGATATTTACTGCAATTAGTGTTTCAGCTAAATTTCTCAAAAAATGCCAGATTTCTTTGGAATGGGGCAAATTATTGTAAACAGCTTGGGGAAGCTTATGGTCTCTGACATCACATATTCAGATTCTATACCAATCTCACCCCAGCCCTTAAAAGAAAGTTAAAGCTGCAAAGCAAAGCAATCAGAATCAGGAAATGCCAGAAATAAGGTTGTATACATTATGATACAATCTTTAAATACACGATCACATGCTATTTTATCTGCAAGACCTCTGCCTAGGGTGACCAGATGTCCCAATTTTATAGGGACAGTCCCGATTTTTTGGGTCTTTTTCTTATACAGGCTCCTATTACCCCCCACCCCCTGTCCTGATTTTTCACATTTGTTGTCTGGTCACCCTCCCCCTGCCTCATTCAATGCCCCTGATGGACAGTGAATGAGGCAGGGTTGTATAGTGAATGAGGCTCTGGCCCGGAGCACCTTTGCCTGATTCTCTGTAAAAATAACAGGAACATCCCAACAACACGTGCAGGGAATGTGGCAGGAGCCTAGCCTCAATACGTAGACATCTTTCCATGTGACGTGCCAGGAGGCAGTGCTGAACCCAGTTGTCTGGAAGGAGATAGGGCTACTTCAAACCCCAGTCCCCTTCCATACACACTTTCACAGCATATCCCACTAGCCCTGGCAAAATCCAGTCAGCTCTCCTCTACACAGATTCACTGGAATCACGAGAGAGCATCTATTCAGTGGAAATGAATACTCAGTTTATATCCACATACATGACCTGTTGCCACTTGGACAGTGGCAGATCACTAGTTTTAACAAGATTTGGTTCTGGAACCTTTATAACTCAGCCCAATCACACCTGAATTGACACATCTACAACCTAGGGCCAGATTTTTAAAAGGGATTTTGGAGCCGAACTCCCAATGGGAAGTCCTTTCTTCTGAAACCGTAAGCTCTCTGGGACACAGACTGTCTCTTACTACGTGTCTGTACAGTGCTTAACACAGTGGGGCCGGATCTCAGTTGAGGCACAACAGTGATACTAATAACAAAAGGGTCTTTAAGTTTTTTTCAGTCACTTCAATCACATAGCCTTCAAACGGCAAACAGAATCCTAGAAATGTAGGCCTGGAAGGGGCCTTGTCAAGGGTGTGCCTCCTTCTGGCTGAATCTGGGAATTCATTCTTGCCCCATCTGACACATCCTGCTGTCGGTTACTCGCGCTCTGGCTCCTCTTTCTCACCCTGCGACCTCCCTCCAGCCAGTTCACTATATAGCCCCCTTTCTGGGGTAAGAAAGTCCTATTGGACAAACTGTCCAGACGCTGCCTCAGATGGTCTTCTGTTCCACGTCTCCAGGTCCTGGTCGGGGAACCTCTGGGCTCACTCACAGTCTCACTCCTTGCAGCCATTTCCCTGGGCTTCTTGCTACCGAGCCTTTCTCAGGCTTTCTTCCCTGTAACATCTCTGGGTTGATCTTTCTTCCAGGGCTAAGATCCCATGGCCTGTTCTTCCCCTGTGTGTCCTCCTCACCACCTCTGTTCCCAGACTCCCTCCCGACAGCTTTCTCCTGCACTCAACTTCCTGGCTTTATACTAACCAGCCCACTCCTGCCCAGCTGGGCTTCATGGTCAGTTCAGCTTGGCTTTCCGTCCAGGTGCAGCCAGGTACCATAATTGACTTCTCAAGCCCACCTTAACTGCCTGGGGCCTGTGAGGACACACCCACCCCATCACAGACCTCAAAACGTCATCAAATCCAACCCCCTGAGCTGCGGCAGGACCAAGTAAACCTAGACCATCTCTGGCAGGTGTTTGTCCAACCTGTTCTTAAAAACCTCCAGAGATGGGGATTCCACAACCTCCCTTGGAAGCCTGTTCCAGAGCTTTATTACCCTTAGAGTTAGAAAGCTTTTTTCTAATATCTAACCTAAATCTCCCTTGCTGCAGTCTTAGCCTGTTTACTTCTTATTCTACCTACAAGAGAACAATTGATTATGTTAACAGCCCTTAACATATTTGAAGCCTCTTATCAGGTTCCCCGTCAGGTTTTTCTCAGGACTAAACATGCCCGGTATTTTATCCTTTCCTCATAGGTCACGTTTTCTAAGCCTTTGATCATTTTGTATTGCTCTCCTCTGGACTCTCTCCAATTTGTCTATATCTTTCCTAAAGTGTGAACTCAGAACTGAACTCAGGACTCCAGCTGAGGCCTCACCGGTGCTGAATAGAGCAGGACAATGACTGTCCATGTTTTATGTATGACACTCCTGTTGATACATCCTGGAATGTTGTTAACCTTTTTACCACTGCATCACATTGGTGAGTGATATACACTACATCTTCCAGGTCCTTTTCAGCAGTGCCACATCCTAGCCACTAAGTCCCCATTTTGTAGTTGTGCCTTTGATTTTTCCTTCCTGTGTAAAGGACCTTGCACTTAGCCTGTGCACTTATACATTTACACAAACCCTTTGGCCTGCACGAGATTCTCTTTTCCTCTCAGCCCCTGAAGTGTCATCCACTCAGCCCGTTCCTCACATCTCCTGCCTTGCTAATAACCTCCTCCTAGCCTGTCTTTCTTTCATTGTATGTGGCTGCAGGATGTTAAGGACACCTTTGAAACGGGCCATTATACCCACAGAGCTGCACCTGCCTCCCTCAGCTGTGCAGCACACAAAGGCTTTGGCAAAGCATGAAAGGCCATTAAACTCCAGCGTGACACGTGACATACTGTATCTCCAGACGTGCTGAATAGAATATTACATGCCAGCAGCATACTGATCCTTGGCCTCCACCATGCTAAATCTAGATAGATCACATAGAGTGAATACTGCTACCGATGGACCCGGTATATCAAGGCTGTTGCAGTCCCATTATTTATTGATTGGAATGATTAATTCTTTCAGCATGGGACAATTTTTTTCAAGCCTAAGGGTCTTTGCTAAAGGGAGCCTGCCACCGGCAGCGAAGATATATTGATCTGGTCAGAGCGTATTAAGGCTGCTGAGGAGCAGATGTTAACAACAGACTACTTGGCATATATCAGCCCCTAGCAGTATCAGCTGTACACATGTTCCAGTTTATTTATTAAAGCAATTGCTTTCTTCATTCTGTTTATTATCTCTGTCCTAGGCAATTCATGAGCACTTGAGTCAGTCCCTTCCACCACTGGTCTGAATCACCATTTAGCCTCAGTGCTGGAAACACCCTGTGACTCTCTATTCCAGAGAAATCTAGTTCATCTCACTTTTATGGAAAACAGATGTGATGACAACGGGTTTTTCCCGTGGAAACTTGTCCGTTGTTATCAGTGTTTTGACATTTAAAATCCTGGTGTAAATATAATGCACCCAAAGAGTCATGGCACTGTGGGGCACTGAAAGGAGCAGTTGGGAGCCCCTTTCACCAAAACGGGTCATGGATGCCAGTGTGGAGGGGGAATTCGGTTTTGTAGCAGCACAAAATGGCATTTAATAGCTTGTGACTCTGCTGCCTACGCATTGCAAAGTGACTGATGGGGACTATGAAGTTGCAGGGTAGGGGAAATTGCAATTTTTTTTCTTCTTCAAAAGTTGGCTTCACCAGCCAATTTTTTAAGTTGGAACAGCTCTAGTGTCTCAACTGGTGACAGAGCAAACTTGAAATTTGGCAAGGACATAGGAACAGATTTTTAAAAGTGTTCAGGTGCCTAACCCCCACAGAGCCAAATTTTTAAAGGTACTATAGGTGCCCAACTCCCATTGGGAGATCATTACTTTCAGCAAGGTATGGTTTGGAAATTGTGATGATTTAGCCTCTGAAAGGCACATCTTACAACCTAGGGCCTCTGGTCCAGATTTGCAAAGGCACCTAACTCCCCATGAAGCCACAAGTAATTACCCAGGGTTACAGGTAGACTTGTACAGCCTACCCTGGGGGACTCACTGCTCTGGCTTCACCGTTCTAGGACCCAAACTAGCTAGATTAAAGCTAGCTTGGGTATGTCTACTTGCACAGCAATCATACCCTGCGACTGCAGGCTAGACACACCCTCAGAGCTCATATCGAGCCTCTGCAAGGAGTGTCTGGTGTCCTGAGTAGCTGTAGTACGTGTGGGTGGGCCCTGCAGTGTCTCCCATAGAGTGGGAAACAATTCCCCCCTTCACAGAACGAGGAGGACCAATTCATCCAGGACCGATGTTCTATTGTAGATTCTGTGTGCAGGACTGGTAGCAATTGTCTGCAGCAGGTGTGAGTCTAGCAGCTTCAGCTGGTGGACAGATAAACATGGTAACCTCCTTGCTGGTAGATGATACTAGCGACTAAGAGGGGAACAAAGCGTGCAATAGTTGAGTTAACGCATGAGCCTTTCGACTCTGCCCTGCAAAAGGGACATGCGGCGGCATCGACAGCATTGTCTCACACAGGAGAAAGGACACGAGAAAACCAACCTCTTTCTTTGCTCAACTTACTCTGTAGGCTCGGTGGGAGTTCACCGTGGGACGCATCAAGAAGATTAATGTTAGGCCCACAGCATTAGACAGAGCTTGTTCATTTACGACAGGACAATGGCTCAGAAGAATAAAAGGTTGTGGCCTCTCTAATAGAGTACTGCTGTTCAGCTGACAGAAGGTGATAAATAAAAAGAGCCACAGTGCCACAGAGCATATTTTGAAAGCTTCACGTTGAACAATATGAAAAATGGCTGCTGAGACCCTGAAGAACCTTTACATCACAGGGCCTCAGGGGTAAAACTGGAGAATAAGGCCTCCTTCTAAATGCTACCCTCAGTGGGTTGTGTAGGGATGATAGTAACTTTGAGTGCATGCTTCATTTGCTGCAGTTGCATGATTTTTCCTTCCAACCTTTTCTCTGGTATCTAATTGAATGACAGACATGTACTTGGAAAATGAGGTGCTTTAGATTGATACACTTGTTTCATTATTCACTGTAACATGAGCTGACAGTGACAGATGGTGGATCATTTTTAATTTCTGTCTCCTGTTAAAATAGCAGGGATGTTTCTGAAAGCCAGGCACTCTGTTAGGTTTTTGGACTCATTCTAATAGCTGTCCTCAGCACAGCCTCTACTCTATTTTACATATGACATGTTTACTAGATCTCCATAGTCTTCTAGGAATCGATACCAAAGTTATCTTGAATGAACTCCAAGAAGATTAAATAAAGTTTGGCCTGTTTGGACTAAGTGACCTTCTTGGGGATTGATGTGTAAAAGAAGCACTGGAGGCAGAGGTGAAAGTAAGCTGGTACGCCCCGGTACGGTGTACTGGCTTCCCCTGGTGGTAATTTAAAGGGCTTGGGGCTCCCAGCAGCGGCTGGAGCCCTGGGCCCTTTAAATTGCCGCCAGATCCCTGCTGCCGGAGCCCTGGGGAAGTGGCAGCGGGGCTTAGGCAGTGATTTAAAGGGCCTGGGGCTCCTACCGCAGCTACCACCCCGGGCCCTTTAAATCATCCCGAGCCCTGGGGTATTGATGGCAGGGCTCTGCGGCTATTTAAAGGGTTTGGGGCTGCGGCAGCCGCTACTGTCCCAACCTTTAAAATAGCCGCTGGAGCCCCGCTGCCGCTACCCCAGGGCTCCGGCAGCAGGGCTCCGGGGATGATTTAAAAGGCCCAGGGTGGTAGGGACAGCTGGAGCCCTGGACCCTTTAAATCACTGCCTGAGCCCCCAGCTGCCACTGCTACCCCGGGGCTCTGGCAGTGGGGCTCGGGAGGCGATTTAAAGGGCCCGGGGCTCCAGTCGCTGCTACCACCACCCCAGCCCTTTTAATCCTGATTTAAAGTGCCCAGGGATTTAAAGGCCCTGCCTCTTCCAGTAGAAGCCATCCCTCTTCCGGTTGACGCCCCGCCCCCTCCTAAGGACTAGGAGTACCGGTAAGTCCTTTAAGTTACTTTCACCCCTGACTGGAGGAGAGAGAGATAGACAGACATAGTGTGTTGAAGAGGAATATTACACTTTGTGTGAAAGGAGAGGGTGTTTTGTGAGCCAAAATCAAGAGGTGACTCTAGCGGAATGCCATGAAATCTCAGATTGTCTATCTAGGCAGGATTGCCAAATCCATGCATTTAAAAATCATGAGTGAATCCCCCTCCCCCCAAATCATGAGATTGGCTCAAGAGTCCTGAATTTTTTAAAAATAATAAATGCTGGTTTATTTTTATTTGCCTTCTGATTTTTAACCCTTGGTCCATGTTTTTAGGGATTTTTTCCTCTGCAAATATCCATTTTTTAATGGAAGTTGAGATTCTTACAAAATCACTCAACTCCAGGAGCTTTTAAGAAAAGCACCAAGTATCAAGAGAGTCACAATAAAATCATGAGAGCTGGCAGCATTGCTCTTCTCCATGATCTATACTGGCTGCCAGTTGGCTTTCAGGTCAAGTTTACAGCATTGGTTTGGATCTGTAAAGCCCCAAATGACTTGGGGACTGCCTCACTGAGAGATGCGTCCTGTTGTGATTGTGGTCAGCTGAGGTGCTGGAACCCTCTCAGAATAAATGAGATGGAGCTGCTGGCTCTGTGGTGACCTCTCAGCTCATCTTCCTTAGTCCAAACTAGTTAAACTGTTGCCTTCAGAACATGCATCAGACACTAGCATTTTACCCAGGGGTTATAGGTAGGTTGTATGTGTGTGAGGGGGGTACCCACTGATACCCCCTCACATCTCTGGTGCTTTTCTGGTTTGGGGGGATTAGACGCTGTTGGTTTTGTGCACTGCTTTGTGGGGGCTTTATTTCAAGGCAAAAACACCTGGAGTGTGAGATGGGAACTTCTTCACTTTGAATATACTTTACAAATCAAAAGGAATAATAATAACACAATGCTGTTTGAGACAAACATTGCTGCTCTAACTTCACAGGTCACACAAGGCAGGCTTTGTCCTATTTTTGGTACCATTTCAAATTAAACTCAAGTAGACACGAATGTAGGATTGGCTGCATCCTGGGTGAGCCACAGATGATTGTTCATTGTGTTGTTCGCTCTCAGAGCCATGCCCGGGCAGTAACAGCTCCTCTTCACATCATTTCACACCAGTAAACCCTAGGTCACTTTGGTAACAGCTATATTTCCCAAGGGGTTTTCAACTGAGGCATGAAATAAGTGCCGACGATTTCGCCTTCAGAAGAAAAAGAGAAAAGTAACATTTCTTCCTGACTCTGACAGGCATCAGCTTGATGCATCATGCTCCTGATAACGTTCAAGTTACATCCAAGGTTACACTAGAAAAACAAACACAATATTACCTCTAAAGAGTCAGCCATTAAATTGACCAGAATAACACGTGGCCCCGCTTTAAAGTACTTTGTTGATTTTTGTCCAGAAGATGGCCAAACCCTATTTTAACATCGCCGCTGTGTCGAGCTTTGAAAGACCCATGCAGGTGATTTTCTGATCTGCACACAGAGGGATCCTTATCGTACAGGAGTGAGGTTACAATCTCACAGTTTGCTTTTATCACTCCTGGGCGTGCCCCCGACTTTGTTCTTTCCATGAAAGCCGAGGTTCTCCTCTAATAACGCGGCTCTGGCCCTTTCTGAAAGACTTCGTTTTGCACCAGGCCGGTGAGAGAGTTTGGGGGAGTTGGCACCATGTAGGGTGACCAGACAGCAAGTGTGAAAAATCAGGACAGAGGGTGGGGGGTAATAGGAGCCTATATAAGAAAAAGCCCTGAATATCGGGACTGTCCCTATAAAGTTGGGACATCCGGTCACCCTACCACCGCGTGGCCTGCTCTTGCACCTTGCCCCCAGCCCGTCTCCCAGGCAGGGGGTGCCTGGCTGGCTGTCACACCCGTCCGCCCCAGCCGCATGCAGCCAGTGCTGGGCACAGGCCGGTGGGCTGCCCTAGAGGGGCTGGGAGTCGAACCAGGAGCCTTAGAATGTTCCCACCCCCGCTGTTCCCTGTGCAGCCCCCGCACTGGAGAGGGACGGGCAGGCGCTGAGGGCAAAGGGAAGGGCACGGGCACGGGGACAGGCTTCGCTACGGCGTCACGCCCCCGATCACGCATGCGCACGCCCTGCCCCGGCTCCCTCACAACGGCCCGGCCCCCGGGGCGCAGGCTCATTGGCCCAAGCAGCCCACGTGACAGCGGGTCGGAGGGCAGCAGTATGGCTGCGCCCAGGGGCGGCGTGTGCAGCCGGCTGGAGTCGTCTCCGCGCTCCGGGGAGCGCTCCGCGTGGGCGTCCGCATGGAGCGGGCCGAGTTCTGGGTCTCCCTGACGGTGAGGAGGGCAGCGATGGGGGATAAGGAAGGGGGCAGAGCGAGGCGGGTTTGGGGGTGAGGAAGGGGCGCAGTGGGGGGTGAGGACGGCGGCGGGTGGGATGGGGGCACAGTGGGGTGGAATGGGGTGTGGGGTGAGGAAGGGGGCGCAGTGGGGGTGAGGAAGGGGCAGGATGGGGGCACAGCGGGTGGGTTTGGGGGTGAGGAAGGGGCGCAGTGGGGTGAGGAAGGGGGCAGGTGGGATGGGGGCACAGTGGAGTGGAATGGGGTGTGGGGGTGAGGAAGGGGGCGCAGTGGGGTGAGGAAGGGGCAGGATGGGCAGGATGGGGGCACAGTGGGGCAGGTTTGGGGGTGAGGAAGGGGCGCAGGGGGGGATCAGGAAGGAGGCGGGTGGGATGGGGGCACAGTGGGGTGGAATGGGGTGTAGAGGTGAGGAAGGAGTTGCAGTGGAAGGATAAGCAAGGGGGCAGGATGGGGGCACAGTGGGGCAGGTTTGGGGGTGAGGAAGGGGGTGCAGTGGGGGATAAGGAGGCGGGTGGGATAGGGCACAGCGGGGTGGGTTTGGGGGTGAGGAAGGGGGCACAGTGGAGGGATAAGGAAGGGAGCAGGATGGGGACACAGTGGGGCAGGATGGGTGCAGAGGAGATGAGGCAGGATTGGGGTGAGGAAGGGGGTGCAGTGGAGGGATAAGGAAGAGAGAGGGTTGCAGAAGAGGTGATGGGGCTGGAGGAAGGGTGTGCAGCTGAGGGGGATGAGGGAGGTGGATGGGGTGTGAGGAGAGTAGGAGATGGGTGGCTCATCTCTGGGTCTGAGAGGGGAGCAGAGTCCACTTCTGGGTGGCACTGCCAGGGGGAGATTCCCAGTTGAGTTTGGAAGGAGAGGGTCTGACTGTATGTTGCAGCTGCTGGTGCTGAGGAATGTTACTGATGGTGCCTTAGGCTCCCCCTCTACTCTCTAGACACAGTCCCTGCCCCAAGGATCAATTGAGCTAAATTATAAGGAATTGAAGCGATCACAATGCCATAATAAAACCTTGCGTACACTTTTCAAATGGTATAAATTTATTTCTGATGCCCTTTGCCTTTGCATGGGGCAATGTGCGTCATTCCAGAATGGGGAAGAATTGTCTTAGTATCTTACCTTTTGAAATGTTAAGGAGTTCAGTTGTTCTGGGGAAGTTATTTGGCCTGTGTCCTACAGCAGGTCAGACTACTAGATGATCACAGTGGTCTCTTTTGACCTTCAGAGTCTATAAATTATCTTGAGTGCTCGTAGTGTGTATAGTGCTTCACGGGCATATGGGATAAGGTCACAGCACTGGTTAGAAGTGCCATGTGTTAGATGCAGTTTCAGAGGGTTAATACTTTGGAATGATACAGCAATGAACAGTCTCTCATTTTAAAACAGGGCACTAAAGGTGTGCTGTTTATAGCCATTGTGAGTTTGGTAACTTGTTTTTGCCTCTGCAAATTGTGGGTGATGGTACAGGGACTTGATTACGATGAGTTCATTGTTTTTTTTACAGAATAACTTCACAATAAGCTGGACTACTTGTATTTTGTAATGCATTGAGACAACTTGCACTAGGAATCATAGACTCATAGGACTGGAAGGAACTTTGAGAGGTCATCTAAGTCCAATCCCCTGCACTCATGGCAGGACTAATTCTCTAGACCATTCCTGACAGGTGTTTGTCTAACCTGCTCTTAAAAATCTCCAATGATGGAGATTCCACAACCTCCCTAAGCAATTTATTCCAGTGCTTTATTCAAAATGTCTCATGTTTGAATAAAGGGCTGACAGTCTTTCTGCTGTTTTCCTTGTCCATTTTAAATCCATGTTTGACTGTAATGCTTATGCATTACTTGCCTTTTTTTACCTAAGAATTTCTCTTGCATTTTCTTTAGCCTTTCTCATAGTTGTAGAGTTTAAGTCCAGAAAGGATCACCAGATCATCTAGTCTGACCTATTGTACATAGATTTACTGAGAGAGATGCCTAGATGATTCTAATCAGTGACTGTGACCTGTGCTGCAGAGGAAGGTGAAAAACCCCCAGGGTCACTGCCAGTCTGACCTGGAGGAAAATTCTTTCCAGACCTCTCATATGGCGATCAGTTAGACTCTGAGCAAGAATCAGCCAGCTAAGTGCCAGAAAGGCAATTATCAGGACTGCCTCAGAGCACCGGCATACCCTGTCTGGTGTCCCATCTCCAGCTATGGCCATTTCTGATGCTTCAGAAGAAGGAGGCAAATCTGCGCCAACACCCGCCTTTTCCTCCAACTGTGAATACACTGTGGAAGAATTCCCTTCCTGACTGCTATGGGTGACCATATGAAGCCCTGACGCATACAATTTGAGGAATGTAAAACATGAACCAGAAGGGACCCCCGAGGGTTGCCGAGCCCGGCCCCCCACCACTACAGGCAACCCTGTCATCTAATCCCACTCATAGATTTGTCAAGCTCTGTCTTAAAGCTAGTTAGATTGTTTGCTCTTTCAGCTCCTTTTGGGAGGCAGTTCCAGAATGTCACTTCTCTTATGATTAGAAACCTTCTAATTTTCAGCCTAAATTTATTTGTGAACAGTTTATACTCACTTATTCTTGTCCCAGCATTGTCCTTTCATTTAAATAGCCCTTTGTCCTCCCTAGTGTTTACCCTCGTAGTGTATTTATAGAAAGCAATCCTATCCTGTCAGCCTTTTAGGCCCTCTGTTCCCCTGATCATTATAGTAACTCTTCTCTGCACCTGTTTCTGTCTGAATTGATCTTTCTTGAATGTGGGTGACCAGTGCCTTGTACAATGGTATTAGTACTTTCTTGTGTCTACTGGAAATGCCTTGCCTGGATCCTATTTGCTTTTTTTCAATGTGGAAGAGCAGCTAACTTTGTATCTTGAGAATTTTAATAAATAGTAAAAACAAAACCATTAGAGTAGATCTTGTTAACAAGGATCTGTTACTCCATTTCTTCTTTCATGCTGTGTTCGCAGCCTCCGCCATTTGTAGTGTAAGTTTGAACTACTCATCTAACACATCACTCAAAATGCAGGGAAGCATTTGTTCAGGATGAATTTGAGCAACAGCGCTCAAACATGGCAGCAAAGGGCACGTGGCTAGCTTGTGGAAAATACGAAGAGAAAGGAATGCTTAATTTTTTAACTACCTTTTCCTCTCATATTTTGAATTCCGCTAGTGCAATGTAACAAACTAACTTTGTTCCCAAAGCCAGAAATCTTGGAGTTATCCTTGATTCAGAGCTTGCTTTCTTCCTTCTGCCTCACTTGTTTGTAACTCTGCCTGCTGCGCCTCTGGAGAGTTTAGCTACCTTTAACCCAACCCTCCTAAATTTCTTATTCTTTCTGTAGTCTATGCCTGTTTTGGCTATAGTGACTTCTTAAGTTCCTTCTTGCAAGACCTTAATTGCATCTCTTTGCTTCTTGTGGGGCCAAATTTCCCAGTGCTCCCAGCACCCACAGTTGGGGCCAGATGCTCAAAAGAGCTCAGCACACAAAGTGTAGAGGTCTCTTGAAAATCTGGCCACTTATTTTAGGTGCCTAAAAGGAGGCTGAGCTCTGTTGAAAATCTCTCCCAGCCTCTTCACAGCCCTGAAACGTCATTCCTTAGCTTTATCTTTGCTTTTCCCTCCTCATCTCATTCTGGTGCCTTCCCCTCCATTCCCACAGCTAGTGATGGCAGGTTCCTGCTCTTTGTTCACAAACATGGGGATGGAGTGTGGAGCAAAGATAGCGTGGATGATTGTAAGGGTGTAGCTGAATGACCCGAAGGAGTAAAATTTTGTGAAGAGGCTTGTCAGTTTCGGTGCCTGAGATGAGGTCTGGGTATGTAACATGACTAGTTCTGGCTGCAGAATGTAGGGAGGAAAGGCCTTCTCTTCCTGTTCCATGTTCAACGGGAAGGTGGTTTCTAACCCTCAGAGGAGTCAGGTGCTCCCGATAGGAAGAATGAAGGCAAACAACCAAACTAACATTAAGATGGAGTTTGATAAATTTAGAAATGAGATTATATGATGGAATTGCCTGCATCAGCAAGAGCCTGGATTCAGTGATCCAGGAGGTCCATGCCAGTCCCTTGCCACTAACTGGTACTGCACAACCATTTCTGCTATGTATCTGATGTGACATTTATACACTCTCTTAGAGGCTTTATGGACATGGACCAAGAAAAAATCAGTCACAGATTAAGGGATATATAATTTTGGGGGCATTTGCTAACTGAATCCTCTCTCCAGCTTTTTAAAAGATTTTATCTCTATTTACTCCTAGAAGAATCATTTACAAGTGAACAACTAAGAAAGTGAATGCTGCTCCCTTCCACAAGTGTATAATAGACTATTGCCCTGTAATTTATCATCCATTTTCAATTAATTAATTAAAAATATGCATAGGGCCAACTTTGTCCCTCCTGAATTGTGTATAGTTAAGTGGAGCTGCATGCCTGTGTGTAAGAGCAGAATTTGGCTCACACTTAAATATGCTCAGGTGACCTGTTGTATGAAATGTCATGGTTCAATACATTTGAATTCGATCCTGGTTTTATTTAATCATGTTGCTGGATTTAGTGTGTGACAGGTATATCCAGCGCCACACAAAGATATATTTTTTTTTCTTCAGCTGTTCAACTGATAATGCTAGTGCTGCTGACACGCAGTTGAGAATGGGCTGCTTAGTTGGCTTATTATCTAAAAATCATTACTGTTTGCTGCAGATGGAGTAAGCTCCCAGGTATTCTCACCATCCTACAGGTACTCTATTAGCTGCTTCATGAATTTAAATGACATTTAAGATACAAATCCAAAGAAGCAATTAGTAACTTTTGATTCATGTTTTACCAGCTGGCTAGATTAATCTGATCAATTTTATTTTGGGCAGATAAGAATTCTGATGGAAGAAGAGTTAGAAAAATCAATGCACGCAAAATAGCCAAATAGATTAAAAGAGTAATTAACTTATTGATTAAAACTTTAATGGTAGATAGCAAATGCCTCTCTGAATACTCTGTTAGGGTGGAACAGAAAACCAGTTGAGCACAGTATAATTGTACTTGAATTATCCAAGTAAAGATTCAGCAGTACCGTACATCCATGCTCACTTTCTCCTGCTGTTCTATACAGGGTAGATATCAATAGATGTGCTCTGTAACCCAAATAACCAAAAAATGATGAAGGTGAATTTGAAGAATAAATTTAATACAGATTCTTAGATATGTTAAAATGGCTAAGATTATTTTTTTGGGGAGAGTGAGGGGTGGGGAGGTAATTGTGTACTCATCCCTGCCTATATTTCATCTGGCTGTTACTCAGGGGACGGGGAGGGATGCAGTGAGGGGATGGGGGGGCAGGGAGTGGGATGGGGTGAAGGGGGGTTGAGTTGGGGTGGGATGTAATGACGGGGGGGAATGGGGATGCGGTGGGTTTGGGGTGGGAGTGCAGCCCCATTCCCAGCACTCGGAGATGGGGATACACATCTCTTCAACTCCTGGGTGCTGGCAATGGGGTGACAGACCGTGGTTTGCCGCAGGGCACATGCCGCAGTTTGAGCCCAGCCACACGAGGAGTGCGAGGAGAAGAGGGCTGAGTAGCAGCAGGAGAAGCATATGCCATGCTGACCGCTCACAAGTCAAGCTAGTTCTTCCCCTGCCCTGACCCAGCCAATGGGAGCTGCGGGCAGGGGGCGGGGCAGCATGCGGACCACCCCGACCACCCCTAAGGCTAGGAGCCGGACATGCATTTTAATTTAATGTTAAATGACGCTTCTTAAACATTTTAAAAACCTTATTTACTTTACATACAACAATAGTTTAGTTATATATTATAGACTTATAGAAAGGGACCTTCTAAAAATGTTAAAATGTATTACTGGCACGCGAAACCTTAAATTAGAGTGAATAAATAAAGACTCGGCACACTGCTTCTGAAAGGTTGTCAACCCCTGGACTAGATGATCTCTCAATCTCCCTTACAGTCCTATGTTTCTATGACTCTGTTTAAACTGAATTTTTTTCTCTTTTTGGCTGTCAAAAGCAAAATTTAATTGAAAACCCCCACATTTTTTCTTTGTGAATACAAATCTTTTTCTCAACCAGTCCTAATATTTGCACAATAATTCCTGGCGCTGGTGGACATACTGTGCTGTGTCATGTTGCTAACTGGTGTGTGCCATTATCTTAGGGCTTATTTGCCTGGCTCAGAGTTGTTGGAGCTGCTTTGCTTCCTTCATTCAACCCAAAACAATGAGGCAAAATGAAAGAATGGTTAAAATGTTGCACTGTGTATCCTACGGTCCTTGACATCAACCTACACGTGGTCACTTATAATTAAAAGTAATTATTGGAGAAATCTGCCAATGAATGACCGAGCCACTAGCTTGCTGCAAATGGCTAGATTCAATAATGTCCTTTAGGCAAGTCTCATAGCAGCATGTGTGTAGGCAAGACGTTGATGTTAATTTGCTTTACTCCTGTTTATCTTGAAGGCTGGTGGGATAGCTGGTGTGTGTGTTGACTTAATACTATTCCCTCTGGATACCATAAAAACCCGACTGCAGAGTCCCCAAGGATTTAAGAAGGCTGGTGGCTTTCGCGGCATCTACGCTGGCGTTCCTTCTGCTGCCGTAGGATCCTTTCCGAATGGTAAAAACTGTGTGAATTGTGCTTGTGTTAATCTCTGGTCTTCCTCTAGAAGGATGGCATAGTCAAGTCCGTCCTTTCACTGCCAGGCTCCGATCCTGCTAGCAGTTCCACATAGAACCCCCTGTTGAAGTGATGAGGTTTTGTGTGGGTGCAGGCTCTATGTGCACCATTGTATTGAAGACCCCTAATGTAGACTTGCTGCATTGCACTGTACCTGAATAAATCACACCATTGCATGCCCCATTTTGCACTAGTGCAGTGTGCCAATATTAGTGGATTGCACTAATGTAACTAAATCGATGTAATCACACTGGTGCAAAGTTATGTAATGTAGGGTTCCAAAAGATAAATCCCCCCTCCCACCATATAGATTGTTTCTCTTTCCAATTTTATAAATCTACAAATGCTAACTACTGGTGGCACTGCTTTGTGTTTCACAGTGCAGATTTGTTATGCACCATCATGGTGACACCACCGTGTCCAGATACTCTTCTGGAAGCCTCAATGCTATTCTTTTCATCAGCTCTGCACCTAAAGATCCAATTTTTGGCTTTACACTGTGGAAGCTGTTCCTCTCCCCTTCCATCTCTGTCTTGCCACTTCCTTCCTGTTTCCAGCAGCACCTACAATGTACTAAGCATTGTCTAAATATAAAAGAAGGCACAAGTCCCCATCCTGGAGACTCTTGCCTTTAAATCCTGGCCGTGTCTGACTGCAGTGATCATGAACATGAATGCTCCAAGGGTGCCTTGTGTACGTGCATGTGCTTCCCTCTGGTCTTTAAGAGCCACATTCTAGCAGGGAATGTTCTCTTTTTTTTTTCCCTGGGGAGAGAGATAAATAATTATAAGTTATTTAGAAACTGAGGGAAGCTTTGAGGAGGCCTTTTGAAATTGGCACTGTCTTTCAGAAACAAAACAAAATAGTTCTAGTGTCTGAAGAAAAACGTTTGCAATTCCTGAGATCTGTTTGCTCTTTTCTTGCAAAATGAAGTCCAGCTAGGCTGTCACGTTTGTAAATGTTAAGTTCACAGACTGATCCACTGACACCTTCAAATGTTCGATGTCCTTCAAAAGATGATTTACAAAATTTCTGTTCTTTATCTTTTCCGCTCTCGTTATCTCCTTTTGAGGCGATAAGCATCTTTTGATTAACTGCAGAAGGCAATACATGCAGTCCTTTTGCACAATTAAAATCTGTTCCCCCGTGAGAGATGTCAGCTTTTCAGGATTTGCATCTCTAACATCTGAGCTGAGATTTATCTCTTGCTGCAGTGTAAGACCAAAAACTTAAATTATCTTGTAGAATACAAGTAACCCTTAATGTGCTAGGTAGCAAATGCAGGACACCTGTTAGTACAAAAAAACTGTTGCCACGTCAGTGCCTGGTTTGCTCTTCTTCCTTTCTCTAATAGTACATTGGTACACTTGGATTGGTTTTCTGTGCTATGAGATTAGGTCTATTACAAAATAAAACTGTTCCTTGCCCATTGGATTACAGTGTAATGAATGTTTCAAGCTCTTAGGAGGATTTCATTTTCTTTCTCTCAAATGAATTGCTGTTGCTGCTGGAGCTAAACTGTAAAATAGAAGGCGGATTCTAGCTAGGAAGATGCTGCTATCAGATTTAAATGTTAGTAATGTTACTGAAGCAGTTGTTTCCTTAAAGGAGCTGATTTGTAATATCAATTGACCATTGTACAACAAAGTACAGCCCTTACCCACAGTATTCTAGGACAAAAAAAAAAAAAGTTAAGACATGATTTCCAATCAGTCAGAGATACTATTTTTAGCATTTTTGCTTTTCAAATACTGTAATTGTAAACATGGATTGAAGCCCTGGGCCCATTGAAGTCAAAGGGAGTTTTGACCATGAATGAAAGAGTATTGACCATGGAACTATGTTGGTAAGAAGGGTAGTACTGTTTTGGGGAATTTGACTATTTTCTGGATTATAACCGTAAACTAGGGTTTGTCTGGATTATAACAGCAATCTGCTAATGCAGCTATAGGGATGGTTTGATGACTGAACTTTTTTTAAAATTTCAGCTGCTGCCTTTTTTGTCACCTATGAGTATGTGAAATGTTTGTTGCGTACTGCCTCCCCTCCGTACCTGAGTCCAGTAACACACATGGCGGCCGCCTCCTTTGGAGAAGTAGTAAGTAACAGCACTGTCTACTGCACATCCCATTTTTTTTTCCATCTCTTCTTGCTAGGAAGTCTTACGAGAACGAATTTTAGTGGGAACCTTTTACTTGTTGATTGTTGAGCAGCAGGTTTAACAAGCCTGGTCTTTACAAAGCATTGGTTGCAAAATACCAACATGTTCTCTAGAAACTTCTGGGGTTTGTTTGGTTTTAAATGAAGCGTTGAGTAACAGTCTGGAAGCATAATGTTGCAAAATCTCATTCCATGGGCAAGTTAGTGATGGGAAGGTATGGTTGTCCTTTGATTCGTGAAAAATCCACAGAACCATTATTTCGGAGGTGTCACCCCCTGTGGCATGGCAGTGGGGACTTGCTGTTCTAACCATGCTCCACCAGTTCCAGGTCCACCAGTTGGTGGAAGCTTTGATAATACAGTGTCATCGGAAATGGGTCGAGTTGGGTATTTTCAAAAGACCTTCCTATCACTTACTTGCCCCCGGAATGAGATTTTGCTACATTGTGCTGCCAGACTGTTACTCCCAGGAACACAGTGGTACCAAACATGACACCACTAGAACTACGTAGCCATGTAGTCGAGAAAAAGTTTAAAAATCACAGTGCAAGATTGGTCCCTTGTGCATTGCATGTCCAATACCGAAATACCACCTGCTGCAGTAGGCTAATTGTTAAATACCTGGGGGACAATTCTGATGAGTGAACGTGTTTAGGCTGGGATTTCAATGGACCTTAATGGAGCTAGGTGTCCATTGACTTTCAATGGGGTTTGGTCTCCTAACTCCCCTCCCATGGGCTCCTGTGAGAATAGGGTGACCAGGTGTTCCAATTTTATAGGTACAGTCCCGGTATTTGGGGCTTTGTCTTATATGGGTGCCAATTGCCCCCCACCCCCGTCCTGATTTTTCACCCTTGCTGTCTGGGTATGTGATGACCCCTTGCTATGTGAGAACCCCAGTCATAATCTCCTTGCATTATTTCAGCTCTGATTTACTCACTTCAGTGATGTTTTCTAAACTGTTCCATTTAAAAAAAAAATCTTGTGAAAATGTTCATGTCTGTGACAATAAAATGACTTATTTCAGCTGTTTATAATGAAAGATTTCTGAATTTGTTGGGTAAATGGCAAAGATTTCTGTAGGTCACTGGGGAGACATGCTTGTTCTCTATTCTCAAGAAAAGGGGAAAACCGAATGGTCACTGAAGAATTACTCCTATCCAGAAGAAACTCAAGACACACACTGAAAGCTGATGGCTCTTCTTTCCAGTGCTATAAACTACATGCATATCCAGTTATCCTGTCTCTCACTGGAGATGTTATGGTGTGATATGGTTTGATACTTTTCATTAGTTCACTTGTTATCATAGCTCCTAGGAGCCCCATTGTGCTAGGTGCTGTACAAATGCAGAACAAAAGACATTTCCTGCCCCAAAGAGCTTCAATCTAAGTATAAGACAACAGATGGATGCACAAAAAGATGGGAGTACAGAGAAACTGAGATAGTACTGGCCACTATGATAGGCTGCACATGCCCTGGGGTGTGTCTTACATTTTAAAAAAAACGAGGAGTCTTTGTGGCACCTTAGAGACTAACAAATTCATTTGGGCATAAGCTTTCGTGGGCTAACTCCTCATATATATATATTTTTTTGCTGATACAGACTAATACAGCTACCACTGAAACTCATCTTACATTTTAGTTACCGTAAAGTAGAATGTTCTCTCTCAGAAATCAAAAGTTTTGCAATTCAGACACTTGGAAAAAAAGTGTCAAAGAAAAATCTAGTCTGAGGTCACTGTGGTGTTCAAAATCTTATTTTGTAATATGTCCATTTTTGGATGGTTGTATAAAGCTGTCCTTATTCAGTAGCTATGGTAACTTTTACCCTGGAGACATTTTCTGGTAGATGTGTAGTTTAAGTATGTAAATGAGACCAAAGTGGTAAAAATATATTTCTCACTATTTTTCATTATATGACATTTTTATTAGGGGAAAAACAATTTAAAAATCGTAAAATGGAGGGTAATGCTCTTAGTGTTGGAAAATATAAACAATCTAAATCTTGTTAGATTAGATTTCTTGCATTACAGAGTTTTCAGACCTGAATGTACTTGAAAAGTCACTGTATCAATTATATTAACTGACTCATTCAGCTATGCTATTTTCATACCCCCACCTTTCTCTCTGAGCACATCTGTGCTGCACCCCTCCCCCCACCGCAGCGAGTAAAATTAGCAGTGTAGAGCCCTAGTTCTGAAACTCAGTGAGGTGGGAGGGTCTCAGAGCTTGAGCCTGAAAATCTACACTGCCCCGTAGCGCAAGCCTGAGTCAATTGACCCGTTTTCTGAGACTCTCTAATGCTGGTGATGCACATTGGAAAACATAATCCCGACTATACATATAAAATGATGGGGCCTAAATTAGCTGCTACCACTCAAGAAAGAGATCTTGGAGTCATTGTTGCTAGTTCTCTGAAAACATCCACTCGATGTGCAGCGGCCATCAAAAAAGCCAACAGAATGTTGGGAATCATTAAGAAAGGGATAGATAAGAAGACAGAAAATATCATATTGTCTCTATATAAATCCATCCTATGCCCACATCTTGAATAGTGCCTGCAGATGTGGTCGCCCCAACTCCAAAAAGATATATTGGAATTGGAAAAGGTTCAGAAAAGGACAACAAACATGATGAGGGGTATGGAGCAGCTCCCATATGAGGAGAGATTAATAAGACTGGAACTTTTCAGCTTGGAAAAGAAATGATTAAAAGGGGATATGATAGAGGTCTATAAAATCATGACTGGTGTAGAGAAAGTAAATAAGGAAGTGATATTTTCTCCTCATAACACAAGAACTAGGGATCACCAAATGAAATGAACAGGCAGCAGGTTTAAAACAAAAGGAAGTATTTCTTCACACAACACACAGTCAACCTGTGGAACTCCTTGCCAGAGGATGTTGTGAAGGCCAAGACTATCACAGGATTCAAAAAAGAGCTAGATACATTCATGGAGGATAGTTCCATCAATGGCTATTAGCCAGGATGGGCAGGGATGGTGTCCTTAACCTCTGTTTGCCAGAAGCTGGGAGTGGGCAACAGGAGATGGATCACTTGATGATTACCTGTTCTGTTCATTCCCTCTGGGGAACCTGGCATTGGCCACTGTTGGAAGACAAGATACTGGGCTAGATGGACCTTTGGACTGACCCAGTATGGCTGTTCTTACGTCTTTTCAGTGTAGATGTACCCTTAGAAGCAAGTGATCTCATGTGGAAGGAGGGGGAGTGAGTCTGAACTTTTGCCCCCCTCAATGTTTGTATATAAACTTTTAACTGTACATTGAAGCTAACTTCAGCTCTCCTTTGCAATGAGCAGTCCGAGGCTCATCACAAGTGTGGTGGTGGCAGCAGCGGCTTGTGTTTTTAACGCTTCCTTTTTCTACCAAGCTTGCCCTGAAATATGGCACGTAATTCCATTTTCCGAGCCCAAAAGGGACTGTCGTGGTAGCAGCCAGCCAGCTATTTTAGGACTTGATCCAAAGACATGCCCTTATTTTCCAGATGGCTCACAGCTATGTGTGTGTGCGCTGATTGAGTACTGGCACTCTAATTTGGAGCTGCAGAATGAGAGTGGCTCGGTGTATTAGATTGTGGCCTTCCTTGTCTGGCACAGGCTGTTCCAAGAAAATGGATTTAGTCCTGCTTTTTAGATCATTTGATTTCATGTCAACTGTTAAGAAGAGAAGCAGTATCCCAGCTAAAGTCCTGCTGGTCTTCAGTCCCGCAAGCCTACTGTGGGAGGCAGCGTGGCCTAGTGTGTAGATCACTGGAGTAGGATGCTGGAGATCTGGAGTCTATTCCTGGCTTGGCCATTGGTCTTGCTGGGTCATGTCACCTCCCTGAGCCTCAGTTTCCCCATTTGTAAAATGGGGCTGATGGTACTGACCTGCTATATAAGAGCTGGGTGGTATTATTAGAGGACATGTGTGTCTTCCCCTACTGGCCCTTCTAAGCACGTCACTCTCAACTTTCATTAAGGCAAGTTTAGATTGTTTTTTGTTGTGCTGCTGATGGGACAAGCTTGGGTTGTAGGCAGGCTAAGGGCGTGACACCACGCCTGCACTTCAGTGAGCCTTTTGTGCACCAGAGAACTCTCCCTGACTGAACGTCCAGACTCTTGTCTAAGTGTGAATGTTAAATTGCACTCCTTTCCCTGAATGCCGCTACAGGGACAGACCTCTTCTGGCTTTCGTGCATGCTCAAGTCCAGGGCCATTGCTAGGGAAAAGCTTGTTGGTGTTTCTGGGTGTGGCAGAATGTGGCTCTGTGTAAGCTCAAAAGCTTGTCTCTCTCACCAACAGAAGTTGGTCCAATAAAAGATATTACCTCACCCACCTTGTCTCTTTAGTTATGTTTAAAGCATTCTGTGATTACATGCTGCTAAACCTGGTTTAAGTGCTGGTCATTCCAGGATCTACATCAGTGAAGTGGATGTAAGTGAAGCACATTGGTTAACCTTTGCTTTGCACTTTTTTTTTTTTTTTTTTTTGGCTTGCAGCTTAGCAGGACACAGGAAATCTGCATCGTTCCAGATCCACAATGACTACACCTCCGCATCATGTTGGTTTTGGGGCTTGCCTTTTCCTTCTTTTGCAGAATTGAAGTTCAGTGTGGCTTAGTCATGAAAAGGTTTCCATTTCAAAAGGTTTTATGACTGCAAGATGATGATGGTTTTATAAATTCATGTTGATAGAGTTGTTTAAAACCAATCCATTTTGGGTTGGTAAGAGCCAGTAGCAAAGTCGTGCTCATCTCCCCCCCCCCCTTTTGTGGTCTGTGGATTCAAATTCAGGCAACAACTTCCCCAAAAGGTAGTTTGTCACATTGAAGAAAAGACTTTCTTGCATTTATAAATCAGCTGCCCCAGCAGATGTACAAGAAAATACAGAGTGACATGACAGGGTAGGGCACTGACAGCTGTTTAACTTCATATATCAAATGATGCATGATTTTCAGCTACTGAAAATGCTTCCCTGCCTGATTCTTCTCATAGCTGTAAGTGTTTGTTGGGAGCTTTATGAAACTTCTTTTGTGCATTTACGGATACCCTGGTATTCTTTTCCTAAGTACTTGGACAGATGTCACAATTCAAATACACTTAGCTAAACCTGGAGTGACTTGGTCCAAAACTGTGTACTGTATTAGCACATACCGTTTTAATTGTTTCATGGCAAATACTTTTGGGTAAAACCTGGTGCTTTGGCTCAAATTTCAGAGATCAAGCTAATGACCACCTCTGACAACTCTGATTTGCTTGGAGCTACAAAATCTGGTAGTCCCCTGTAGTGCTTTTGCTTTATTGGCCGCAAGTACTGGTGCAATACTCCCTCACTGTCTGTTTTAACTCTGATAATACAGCAGACATGGAGTATAGGCAGTGCCTTTTTTCAGTTCACGTTACTCTCCCCTCCCCTTTCTTTTGGAAGCGTTGCTGCTTCTCTCCAGGACATTAAAATGTCTAATCACTTTTAACTCCCGATCTTCTATTCAACAGTGCCTTGTAAGCAAATATCCTGTGAAATGATATGACCTTGCCTTATCTGTGTTTACACGGCATCTTTGAGCCCTACTTCTCACTGAGGCTTTTGGGTATCATGTTGAAATAAATAATCTTGAAATACAAATGTCTGGTTTTTTTGTTTTGTTTTTTTGCTGGCTTTCATGGCTGCTAACTTGTTTATCTGCACATATCCTGTAGCAGTCTGTTAAATTCTGCAGTCTATAGTAAAATAGTGTCTTAGGAGAGGCAGTGTGCTTAGTGGATAGAGCTCTGGACTGGGACTCAGACTTTTCTCGCTTCTGCTTTTATCTCTGATATTAGCCTACTGCGTGACCTTGGACAAGTCAGTTCATCTACTTGTGCCTCAGTTTCCCCATGTGTAAAGTGGGAGTGATGACACTTTGTAAAGCACTTTGAGGTCTACTTTTGAAATGTGCTATACAAACACTGAGTATAATTAAATTCAGGTTATCTTAGCATTTCCTCTGATTATACTGACACACCTTTCGACCGGGGAAGGGAACAGAAATAGTTCTTCACTCCCAGGTGAAATGTCAGGGGTCCCTCGTGCTGTTCCTTTATATTCTATTATGTTCCCAAGGTCATGAGATTCATTTCATTGCCAACACATCATTTTATTAGTGTGATATAGGTTGCCTGTTGCCAGACAAACCCATAGATCAGGGGGGATCCTCCGAGCCACATATGACAATCTTCAGAAGCTCGAGAGCTCGGGTGCACCTGCGGGGGCTCAGGACTTCTGCCCCGCTCCTGCTGAAGCCCCGAGACCCCCCCTCCCCACTGGACAAAAGCCCCCACCCCACGACCCTGCTGCAAGGCAGAGGTCCCAAGTGTCTGCCCCCCGCCACCCCAAGTCTGGTAGATGGAGAATGGCAGGGGAATTGGGGACTCTGTGAGCTGCACTTTAACTATAAAAGAGCCGCATGCAGCTCCCGAGCCACAGTTTGGCCACTCTTGCCATAGCTCGATCAAGTACTGACCTTACTTCTGGCAGTGGCCAGCTCCTGATAATTTAGAGGAGGCCAAAACCTCCTTGTAAGATGCCTAACCAGCTTGTAACAACCTGTAGGGGTTGGAAAAGAACTGTCCTTAAAGTGGTCAGGCATTAAGCTAGTCCCAAGGCTTTGACCGCCTGTCTAATCTAGACCTTGGCTTGCATGTCTGTAAATGCTGTAGGTGGCCACTCACACCTTTCTAACAGGTCCGCTGGTTAACCCCATTACAAGTACATTCCACAAGCAGACTGTAGGTTGCATAACGAAATACTTCCTTGGGTATCTCCGATTGACTGCAGCTTTAAGTCAATCTCAGGCTTAATCGGCAACCCCGCAGTGACGCAGTCAGGAGGGCAAGGCTGTTTTGTGTTATCTAGACAATCATTCCCCACCCGCGTAGGGCAGGTTGCCCAGTAAGATCCCCTGTTTTCTAATGTGTGTGTCCCATTCTACCAGCCCGACTAGGTGTTCTGCTCTGGTTAACACAGAGCATTACATTGCTGTCCCCATGAAGCCCTTCCCCCTTCCTACTCTTAGCTTTGGAGCAGGGCACGCTGTCAGCTGCAGCTAAGATTTTGTGTCCCATTCTGCTTTCCCCATACCCAACTTCTAATCCGCCTCCCAGGGAGGCTTCTATTTGTTGAGTTTTTTCCCTTCTCCTGGTTAAACTTGATCCCTCTTTCTGTCTGCCCTCTCTCCATCACACCTGCCTTTGTCCGTACATATCACAGTGCTTCCTTTTCTAACTGGCATGTCCGGTCCTAGCTATGAATCAGTCCCAAACCGTTAACGGAATGACTGACCCAAGCTATTTTCGTTCTGCTGCTGGAAAGTGCAGTAGCGCTGTAGCAGAGGTAGTGCCAACTGGCAGTTTCAGAGGAGAAACAGCGTAGCCCCGGCTGCCTCTTTGCATTTGTATTTGACCCTGGGGCTTTAATTGTTGGCACCAAGGCATTTTTTTAAACCCTAGAAACCAAACTGTCTTGACTGGATGTGATTTAGGGGGTCTGTGAAACTAACCTCATTGTCAGTGGCAGCATGTGTCGATGGTCTCACAACCGCTTTGGCGGTGCAAGGGAAGGAAGAGATGGGGGTGGGGGGAGCCGATTTAAGGCTGTCTGCTTTACAGAGCTGCCATGTAACTTCCTCAGGCAGATTCTCTTTGATCTTAATACCAGTCTCTGTGTTGTCAGCTCAGAAATTCTAAGCACAGGCATTGCAAGGAATCAGTTTCCATAGGTATCCCACAAAACCCTTTGGGAATCCTTAAAAGGCACTCACTCTCCCATCACTGCAATCTATAGCTCAACTACTGGTTGCCTGCTAGCTAATTCATGGACCATCACATGCAAATGAAAGAAGCCTCCAAGTTTCTGAGCTATAAAACGTTCTTTTCCAGAATAAAATGAGGCAGAGTACAACCTCAGGATGTACAATACCCATGTCAGCCATGCTAACCAGAGGGAAAAGTTAGAGGAAAGCCTTACATCTTGAAAACAAAAGCACACTTAATTGTCTGTGCGGATCCCATAAGAAAAACCTGACTGGAAAATTTAATCAACTGTAGTCAAAAGGAAGTCAGATGCAGGTGATACTTTGCAATTTTAGAGCCCCTTTTGTTTAAAGATCTGAAAGTGCTTTGCAAGCACTGAGCATCACACCATGTGACAGGCAGGAAAATTGTCTTCATTTTCAGCCAGGTAAACTGAGCCACTGTATAGTTTAGATAAAATGGGTGCTTGTTTCGCTCTGTAGTATGCTTGTTTCCCACTACCCTACAATAACAACAGGCATATTCACAACCAAGGCATCTTTCATGGCTTTTTTTTTTTTTTTTTTTAAACAACAGCCTTGCATCATGTGACAGCTATAGTGAAAGAAGCACTTCTGAGCTAATAAGCTTCTGCTTTCCACAGGCCTTTTTCTCTTATTGTGATGGAAAAACGGAGCCGTAAAAATAATTGAGGTAGGGATTAGGAGATTTGGTACAGCAGGCCACCTAATAAAAATGGCACAAATTGAGCTTCTCTCACTGTTGTCTCATATCAAATTTTATTTGATCGATTTTACTGTATTCCAGATTGCAAGCATAAGAGTGAAAGTTGTAATTATAGTTTTATTGATTAGTCATTAAGTTTCAATCAAGTTATAACTACAGGGAATGGCTATTATTTTGTGAGTAGTTTTTTTTTTGTTTCAGGCATCTTTCCTCCCCCTCCTTTCCCCTTGCACACATAAAATAATTGCTTTGATATAAAAAACTGCTTTTATAATGTGGATGCTTACCTACAAAAGAGTGTGTTAGTGTTAGTGAAAGGCTTTGAGACCACTGGGTGAATGAATGTTAATCTTATTCATATGCCATGCTACTAGATGTGAAAATAAGACGAGGAGAGGGAAGGGGGAGTCAAAGGCAGAACATGTTCCCTAAAATTATGACACAAAATGTAAAACAAATATTAATGTTTGATGGCTTGTTATCCTTGTTGGTTTTTAAAACTAAAACATTCCCCTGTAATATTTGCATCCTAAGCAAACGCAGCTGTGCAACAAACCAAACGAGAAACAGACCAGTTATACTGAGTGATGTGCAGAACCAAAATGTAAACACATCCCTGAACAGTGTATTCATTTTTCTTTTTGATTCTAGGAGCTGAGGGAGTTAAGCACATCAGTGACCAAAAAAAAAAAAAAGGGGCAAATAAAATCTGACATTAGACACATTTTATATAATTAAAGTATAATAAATTTTTTCCACAATTGAATCTCACCTGAGAGGGGCTTCTGAATACTGATACGAGGCGTACATAACTTTCAAGAAATCACTTACAAATGACAGACAAAACACAAGGGGAAAGACGTGTAGTACACCACAACATCATCCCAAAGAAGAAAGCGTTGCCGCAGTAGCATACGGAAATAGCCACAAAGCCTTCCTGTTGTCACCACTACCCAGTTCATCCAAAGGTAGCAAACAATTTATTGTATCCAGGGATCTGAATTCTTCTTCCATCGTCTGCCTTGACATTGTCCCACATGTTTAGTCGTCATATGTCTTTACCAAGGGCTGCCAAAAGTGCTTGGAAAACATGAAATCATAAGTGGTGGAAAGGAAAACCAGATGTTTTAAAATTATTTCACTTTTAATCATCTAAGGTAGTGTCAGTAATGCGACCAGGGAACACTATTTTAAAATGGACAGTGTCCATTTTAAACAGTCACACTGTGTTTATTATGAATCTTAATATGATGGATTGATTAGCCCAGTCTTTTTGTCAGGTTTATAATGGTGACATATGCAGTAATTAGAGGAAAGTTGGGTAAGAGTACAAACATCCTTCCACCCCCCACCTAACTTGCTGCAAACTTCATTTTATGGTCTGAAAGTAAGTTTATCCCAGTTTGACTGACAATGTTTCCTTTCTAAGAGCCAATGCGCCTGGATTCAACATGGTGAATTTTACACCCTGCTGACTTTTCCACAGAGGTGAGAAAAAAGTCATTTGGCTCGTTTGCTGGGGAAGCTAGCTAACAAATAATCTTTTCCATGTAATATTTAGATATTGTTATGGTTACAACCTGGGTTTTGTGGGATAGTCAGTGAAACACTCTTGTAAGTTCTTATTGGCAAACATCAGGCCTGATCTTGTCTCTTCGTCCCTTTTGCGTCTTTGTTTTAGTCTGTGGTGGCTTTGCTTCTTTCTCTTCCTGTTCCCATTTTCAGAATCTAGCCAATAACTTGCTCCCCCATTTTGTAAGAGGATTTGTGTGAAAGAGCTCGCCTGGCCTCTTCTGCGGTAAGATCAAGAGGGTTTTTCAGTCTTGCTGGTGCACTTTGTCTTTCAGTGCTCTGAAGCTAGATCCCTGCAGAATTCACTGGGCCACACTTATCCTCATGTAGACTTCCAGGGAGCTATGAGAATGGCCACACTGGGTCAGACCAATGGACTATCTAGCCCAGTATCCTGTCTTCCAACAGTGGCCAATGTCAGGTGCCCCAGAGGGAATGAATAGAACAGGTAATCATCAAGTGATCCATCCCCTGTTGCCCATTCCCAGCTTCTGGCAAACAGGCTAGGGACACCATCCCTACCCATCCTGGCTAATAGCCATTGATGGACCTATCCTCTATGAACTTATCTAGTTCTTTTTAGAACCCTGTTATAGTCTTGGCCTTCACAACATCCTCTGGCAAAGAGTTGAACAGGTTGGCTGTGTGTTGTGTGATGAAATACTTCCTTTTGTTTTAAACCTGCTGCCTGTTCATTTCATTTGGTGATCCCTAGTTCTTGTGTTATGAGAAGGAGTAAATAACACTACAAGACGTCTCCTCCCCAAAGCATTAAAAGTTCACCAATGGCAGGTCTGGCTAATATCTGTGGTACTGCTGCAGGATAGAATGGGCTGCCTGACCTTGCTAGAAGATGGGGACTGTTAAGAAGGGAGGAGGGTGAGGGGGAACAAGACCTGTTGCTTTCCCATGAAGAGCAAAGAGTGGGAGCTAGCTCAGTGGCTGCCCTCTGAAAGCCTAGGCCATCACACTTCTTCCAACTTGAGGGTGGAACATGGGCTGCTAAGGAAGAGAAGAAGTCAGAATTGTGTCCCCCCAAGCTCCTTTGGGGGTGAGGGTGTCAGACTGCTCCTTCTGAGGTCAGGGGTTTACGTAGCTTCATTTAAAACCCACACTTTTAACAGAGCTGCGCTCTGAGTTTTGGATTCCTTCCAAATCCAGAACTCTCATGGACTGAAATGGCCCCAAAGTTTACTTTCCTTGTGGGATCAAGATGGCTGATTAACCTCTAATCTTCTCATGCCCTTAAATAAAGAACTGCAACAAAGAGATTTCAGCTCCATCCTCTAGTGGCAGTTACATGGCATTTAACTCAGTTTCCTTTTTTGGTTAAAGTACTGTGATGATCTGGCACTACTCTCCGGTGATCCAGCAGGACAGTACCATATATTAGACTTCCAGTCTCCGAAGCACTTTCTGAGTGCACCTTTATTGAGCCAGCTTGAGTGAGTCATCTACAAGTAAAAATATAACTCTGCAGGGATTGGGGACAAGGTAATACACAATTAGCACGGTGCAGACCAGATCTTTAAAGTTTTCAGGGGAGGATTAGGTGAATTCACACCTTTGTAATTTGTGTGGACCGTTGACCTCAGTTGGAGTGTACATAGGCCAATAATGAGTGCTTTTGAAATTTTCCCTTGTAATTAAATAGGTGTGAAGGAAAGTGGCTTGTTCCCTTCATTTTTGGCCCTTATATTCCAAGTCTCTCTCTTTTTTTTTTTTATAAAAGCACCATGGTCTGACTTGGGTACAAGATGGTTTTTTGCTAATCTTAAAAACAGTAGAAAAGTTTGCATAACACTTTGGATTTCAGTTAAAACCATTGCTTTTAAACAAACATTCCCCTGCAGTATCTGCCACCCTGAGGTTATTATATAGTTCTTAAGGGTAGCTCCTCACAGCCAACCACCCAGGGACCCACCCTGCTAGGCACTGTCTTTGCATAAAGTCAGTGACAGACCCTGGTTCCAAGAGTAGGGTGACCAGCTGTCCCGATTTTACAGGGACAGTCCTGATACTTGAGGCTTTTTCTTATATAGGCTCCTGTTACCCCCCCAACTCTGTCCCGATTTCTCGCGCTTGCTGTCTGGTCAGTCTATCCAAGAGCTTAATTTAAAATGAAAATGAAATTGATTATGGATGTATGTGTAACTAACGTCATTGTTTGTCATGAGGAATTTGAAAAGTAGACAGCATTATCAAATAAGGGCTGGGATTTTTTCTATATTAATATTCTCAGGTTTTAGTAACACAGGTTAAAGAAATTTGTTCCAGTCATTTAAAATTGACCGTGTCCCTTTAATTTTATGACAATTCCCAGAGTGTTGATGATAGTGGTAGGGCCCAATCGTGCACACACGTGTGTACACACACACACTACGTTTAGATTGAGTATAAAATAATTTAAGCAGTTAGCAGCGGGACTTGCTGAGGCTGGCAAGAGAAGCAGGGCTTGTCGCTGTTGAAATGTGCATTGTCTTTTGAATTAATCATGGTGGGTTTTGAAATATTCATAATTTAATCTAGGGTAGCTCTGATCTACAAACGTGGTAGTATTTTGCCAAGCCCTCGTACAGGAGTGTAATTGAGCAGTGGTGTAAAGGCCGCTGAGAAGATGAAATTGCTGCCATTATGACCTAGTGGAGAAGACAGGGAAGAAGTATAGCTAGATAAGAAGGAAACTCAAATTAAAGCTGCAGCCAGAAATTGCTTGTAAATAAAGATGAATGGAGGCAGAAATCCAGAGACACTGCCAACAAATTCATCATACAATTAAAGGCTGAAACAGCAAATTAGGAACTGTCAGCCACCTAACCAGCCACCCACAGTGTCTCTTTTATGCCTTCTTATACACACACACATGCCCTCTTTCTCTTCTTCAGCTCCATTTTTGAGTTCCATCCGTTGGTGAATCTATTCAATGCATGCCTTTAAAATGACAAAGCTACCATCTTGGTTTTGCAGCTTGGCACCTGCTTCATCTGAACTTGTATTCTTTCACTTATTATTATTATTTATTTGTATTGTTGTAGAACCTAGAAGCCCTAGTTGTGCGCCGGGGGCGGGGAGGGGGTAGATTTTCAACTGATGTAAGTTGTCCTATCTCCATTGACTTCAGTGCAGTTACAAGTTTACTCCAGCTGAGAATCTACCCTTAATTTTTTAAGGAAAGAAGGCTGTAGGAAGAAGGAGGGGATCAAGAATCCATATTAAGGGGAAATGGTTCAGCAAACTTCAACTCAGATGAAATTTCCACAGTATGGGGCTAATCCTACCCACAAGTTTCTGAGCAGATTTTAAAACGCTAACAATTATTCAACATGGAACGAAGAAGAATTCAGAAAACATAGGTTGTATTCTCATAATGTTTCACTTGACTAGAGTCTCAGTAACTTTTGTCCTCCTGTATCATCATTTTACCCCAGGCTGTTAGGAGATTGTTTTATGTTGGATGGGACATGTCATGGTACTTTTGGAAGCGAGTTTTTGCTGAAAGAATAATATTATTGGTTCATGGAGTTGTTTTTAAACTAAAAATATCAAGTTAATGGACTCACAGTGAAGCAAAAGCCACCAGAATAGGTTGCACCACACAGAAATTGGTCTTTAACAGTCGGACTGAGGGGCTAATTCACATTTACCCTAAGGTCCCTTTACACTGTCAGTGGCAGCTGCACACAAACATAGTTAACGCAATGAGTCAACGGTCTAGCATAACAAGGGTGAGTGCTTAGAGTAAGTACAATATACTGGAGTTTTCAAAGCTATTTAGCTATCTAATTTGCCACTGAAGGGTTTAATTGAACACTTTCATCTTGGCACTTGAAGAAAATTTCCAAATGTGTAGGACCTTTGAGCCGTGCCTAAATGTTAGCTGGCATAGGCATGGCCAAGAGTTACTTCAGATTGGACAGGGGGGCGCCCCGCAAGAATTAGGCAAGTGAAAGTTAGGCTTGGTCTGGGTGCAGCCAGCTTACAAGGGAGAATGCTGGTTGACTCAAGATCAGCTTCCCAGTGGAAACTGCAGTTTAGCTCCAAAAGAGACAGCAGCTGGGAGAGGAAGTCCAGTAACAAAAGCGACGCCGGAAAGGTGGAGTGGGCTAGTTCAGTGTTGGGCAGCTGGGGAGACAGGTTGAAGGGGATGCTGGAGCACAGGTGCTGGTGGTGTCGGGAGGCAGGAGCGTGGGATGTTTTGGCGTGACAGGTTTGGGAGTAGCTGGGTCACTGTTTCCTTTAATGGCCAGTCAGGCACTTGGCAAAACCGTTTTGGAAATTCCAGCCACAGTCTCCTTAAAGATGGTAAGGAAGGAACTTGGAAGCATTGGTGCTGCCTTCCCTGAGGGGCAGCAGGCTGTTGCATTTCGCACACGTTATTGCTCTGAACATTAAACCCCACGGAGAGTTGAGATCCCAAGTGCCTTGCTGTGTGGAATCTCTCTCTTCTTTCTGTGCTTAGGGGAGCTGCAGCTAATTTAATGAAGACGTTTTTGCATCAGTATCGGAAGAAAAAGCAGGAAAGAGATCCTGGCTTTCTTATCCTCTGTGTGCTGTAAGGACTCATCCAAAGTCCATTGTGGTCAACGTCCAGGCTCCCATTGTCTGCAGGGGGCTTTGGGTCAGGCCTGAATGTGGCTGCACCTTGCAGCAGCGAAAGGTTGTATCTGTGGTGGGGATAAGCTTAGTGCACTTTTCATGTTCATTATCAAAGCAAAACCTCCAGACTTTCCAAGCTGAGCTTTAAAGCAGAAACCTGTCCTGGGTGGTGCTGTCAGGTCTGGCACTGGCTCCTCATGTAACCCCCTGGGGCAACTTGCTCTACACTATTAAAATGGAGATTATGATTCACACCCACACTTGTAAAGTGCATAAGGATCGATGGATTAAAAAATGCTAGTGTGACACTCCCTACCCTCCTGCCCCCATGAGTGTGTTACAGCTCCCCCTCTATGCCTGATCCACAGGGGATGTCTGTCACAGCCCCAGCTATGGGAAGTGGCTCTTTAGCTTAAGCCAGAGGGACTCTCATTTTCAATCCCTGATATCTTCCAAGATGGCGGCCATAACACAAGTGGGGGTTTATCTGGGATTGAACTGCTGTGGGGCTCGGATACTCAGGATGAGCTTTCCGTGTTCAGGGGAAGCACATAACCCACTGGCCAGTGTATATAGAGTCTTCCCCTCTGCGTGAAGTGGCTTTGAACTTTATTTGAATGTCTCAATAAGGCATATAAATGTTTAAGGAATCAGATGCAAATCCTGTTCTCATCTCTCCTCTTCGCTGAATTTTTTTTTTCCTAGCCAAGAGCCATGGTTGGAGCTTATGGGAAGAAAAAGTGATGTTTTGGGAGATTACAGTCTTCCTTCCATGTATTACATGAACAAACAAACCAATTTATCATTATAAACTGGAGGAGGAATCGGAACAAGTCCTGAAGAGCCAATTTTAGTATCTGTTTCTTAGTAACACAATACAGCAAGGGCTATAGAGCAGTCTGTCACATACTGCAATGTTAAACTTCAGGCAGGCTCAGAGAGAAGAACCTGTCTGGAGAGGGGATCTGTATATCTCACTTCAGTTGATCTTATTGTTTTCTCTTCAGTGGCCAAAGGAAATCCATGAACAGATTCTTTAGGACTTAGTAAAAAAAAGATGCTGTTGGTTAAAATCATAGGTAATAAATTAAATGAGAAGAAGGTTCTAGGGGCGAGGATATAATTTTAATTAGTAAACTGAAGGGATCAGAAGAGGAATTTCCAGCTAGAATGATAATCACAGTATCTTAATAACATATGCTAATTGATGTTATTAATCAGCCTCACATTTGAAATTAAAAAAAAGTATTCAATCTATTAAAGGGAGCATCTTAGATAGTAACTGAGGTGATCAGAATCTGTCATTTACTAGAAATATTAATCTGTTTTGAGCAGCGTGTGAGAGTCTGAGTTAGAAAGAAGTTTGTCTGCAAAGTTGTGGGCAGATCTAATGCAAAGTGCATAAAACAAAATATTTTTGTTGCTCCGCTGTTTGAAAAGGGATTTGAAGTTAAACTCACTTTTTTGTTGGCTTTTCTACATTACAAATAATGGGTCCTCCTTTTGCCCCCTCTTTCCTGGAAGTGATTGCCAAGCTTTCTGATGGTGATACCACATTCAGATGCAATCAGAGATGCATTTTTTTTCTCCATTCAAATGAGTAAGGAGGGACTTCTGGGTCTCAGGGCTTGGCTATATTAGAAAAATTGCACTGGCATAATGAAATCTATTTGAAATCATCATAATTAAGAGTGCAGACCCTAATGTACAGACACTCAAACTGGTTTAACCCTCACTTAAATTGGTTTAGCTCATGCTGGTGAAGTATTTAAGTTAGGGTTGACTGATTTGAGTAGGTTTTCACAGTCTTAATTTTTAAAATCAGTTTCCTTAAACCAGTAGAACTCTTCTACTTTAGCTTGGGTCTGTGGCTGCCTCATGTTCCCACTCTGTTCAGGTCTCCTGGATCTTTTGCCAGACACTTGAGCAACGGAAAGAAAACGAGGACCACATACTTCAGATGTAGCAAAGTGTGTGTTTTATTGGGAGGGCTGAGAATGTCTGAGAGAATCTCTGCATCATCGAGAGTACGTATTCCATAGCAAGGACACTGCATCTGATTCTGATTGTATAGTGGTGTCTGTCAGGAGTAACTCTTTGGAATTAGACAGGCATGAAACTAGGTAGTGAGATCAGAATTAGGCCAGTTTCTTTACCACTCTGCACAGCACCAGGCACAGTTTTGGTCCTATATAAATAAATGCTATAAATGTAATAAGTATTCATTGTGGTTCACTTTTAAAGAGCACGGGCCGTACAGTCCGCATAAAAATCAATGAGAAAATTCCCAAAGACTTCAGTGGGAGGTCGATCAGGCCTCAAGATCAAGAGGTGGTGTAAAGGCCAAGGCTAACAATGCCAGTTCAGAGACAAAAGACCAACAATTTATCTTGCCGTGCAGAATCTTTCAGGACTGGGATGAGAAATCAGGGATCTAGTGCCAGCTCTGCTACAGCCTAAAGGTATCTCCTTTAGCATAGTTTTTGTGCTGTAGTTTTCCCCAAATGGCTGCAATAATTACCTTGCCTGGGTATTGTGAGATTTAATTTAATGTCTATAAAGCACTCGCTCTGCTCCTTGGATACGAGGTGCTATAGAAGTGTAGCACATTGGATTGTCATTTGATTAAGAGTAAACTTATGCAAATGGTGTTTAAGAATGAGTGTCCCCAGACTGAAAAATGCTCCCTTAGCACCAGGTTGAGTCATAAATTAAATTTGCATGGTGCTCAACAGTGAAGGCTTCCCAGCCCTCTCAGTACATAAACAAAAACTCATTAAAATTAATACAGTGTCTTTCCCAAGAACTCTAGAAAACAAAACCTTAATCATAGGACAAAGTGTTCCATGGGCCCAGAGCAGCTATAGCAGCAAAAATAAGTAAGGGTAAAATTTTCAAAAGCATCCAGGTGACGTAAGTTCTTATAAGTCGCATTTGCAAAGCAGACTTAAGGCCAGATTTTTAAAGGTATTTAGGGGCCTGACTCACATTGATTTCACTGGGAGTTGTTAGGTGCCTAAATACATTTAAGGCCTGGCCCTTGGGAGCCCAAGTCTCATTGAAAGTCAGTGGCTCCTAAGTCACTTTTGAAAATGTTACCCCAAAGTTATTTTACTCCTCTGCAGCCTTGAAACCAGCCCTTTCCCCCCATTTATTCTTACTCTAGATACGCTGCCCTTGGTCAAGCATCAGTAGCATAGTATGGGGCCCGATGTTCCATGGAAGTGTTAAATCTTGATCCACAGGCTGAGAGCTGGCCAGCTCAGAGAGCCAGACTTCCTGCTCTCGGGCACCGGGAAGTGGTGTTGCAGTAGTACAATGCAATTGTCACCCAGGTTTGCGTTAGCATTTCCAGGTCAGAATGAGCAAGGAAAGGCCATCATCTGAACTTAAAATCCCTTTCATCAGCTGGCTAACGGGGAGGGAGGATGGGCTAATGGTCAGGGCTCTAGCCTGGGACTTGCACAATCCCAGTTCAAATCCCTGCTCCACCACACACTTTTTGTGTGGCTTTGGGGCTAGACCTGCAGAGGGAATTTGCAATGCTGCCTTCCAGTGGAATCCGTAGCCCACTGGGTCCTAAGGGTGAGTGAGGAGACGCTCCGCAGCAGCAGGACTTCGCTGCCTGGGCACATGCACACTGATAGAAAAGTAGGGGACTTTACCAGCAGAAATTTAGGCACTGTGGAAATTTAGTGCCTACAGAGTTAGGTGGCAGCTGAGTAGGGGTTTTGAGGATCTAAACTTTGGATTTAGGTGCCTAAAATGTTAGGTGGGTTCCTAAATCCCTTTGTGGATCTAGCCCTTAGACCCTGGGCTTCAGCTCCTCATCTATACAATGGGGATAACAGTGCTATCTCAAAGGTGGGTTGTGAGGATAAATACGGTAAAGATGGCGAGGTGCTCAACTACTACAGTAATGGAGGCCAGATAAATAGATCTAAAGTGCAAGGACTGTGGCAGACTACAGACCAAAATGGCCCGCTGGAGCTGCTCTCTCAAGTCACAAAGCCGGGAATCAGATTTCAGAGTAGCAGCCGTGTTAGTCTGTATCCGCAAAAAGAACAGGAGTACTTGTGGCACCTTAGAAACTAACAAATTTATTTCAGCATAAGTTTTCGTGAGCTACAGCTCACTTCTTCGGATGCATAGAATGGAACACACAGACTGGAGATATTTATACATACAGAGAACATGAAAAGGTGGAAGTAAGCCGGGAATAGCACTGTACCACATGTGGTCCCATTTCTGAGGAAAACATGTCCTGCGTCAACCCAATTTAAATGTTCTACATAAGCCCTCGTAATACCTGGTCTGTTGTGTTTCAAATGCCTCTGAAGGATGCATTAGTACATGGGTCTAGTGCAGGAGCAGGAGTGTGGTTAACTACTGCTAAGTCCACAATCCTGACAACCAGCTTTCTTTTTCCCAACTACTGCAAAAGAGTTCGTACAAATTGGTCAGCCTGAAATACAAAGCGTTAGAACAGAACACAAACTGGTGGGATTTGATTATTATATTTTGTTTAGAAAAATAATAAAATAAGGAAATAGAAGGTTTTGCTTCAAATGTGTCTAAAGACTCAGAAGAGTTTGGATTTCTTTTTGAGATCTGGATTGGCACCTTACAATCAATTTCGAGCAGAGTATATTAAAAATGTCAATGAGGACTGACTTGTGCCTCTGAAGAACACTGTCTTGCCAGTTTCTGGGTAATGAGGTTATTATTCTTCAGAATTATGGTACGTTCTACCTGCAGAGAAATCTCTCCTGGACTACTACTTAAATCTTGAATACAATATGATGCATGAGTAACGGTGTGTCAAGCTCCACTGGATTTCTTTGAAGCACGGGATGTAGTCTAATGAGGATGGCCGGAGGTGAAGTGGTGTGGAAAATAAGCATTGTTTCTTCCAGTCAAAGTTTAAGTCAGATCCCCACAAGAAAACGGCCATTTCCCAGTTATTGGATGCAGTTAAAGAAGTGAATATATTGGTCATCTCCCTAATATTTAATGTAAAGTAAGAAGCAGTTTTTCAGCCCAATCACAAAAGGATTTCTGGTTTGTTTTTATCGATCTTTATAAAAATGCAAAACTTCAAGGAAGGAGATTTTACAAGCTTTGATAATGTGTTCAATCGCGCTGAATGTAGTGGTTGCATTATAACTCTTACTGGACAGTGCTGTACCCTTCTATGCCAATTCATAATGACCTTGCTTCTCAAAATGATAGCGGTAGATGTCATTTACCCCTAAAACAAAATTATCAATCCCTTTAGGATGGGCAATGGAGGAATTGTGAATCATTACAATGTCTCCGTTCCCCTGTTAGTAAATTCAGTGGAGCGAGACGGCCAAAGAGTGAGTGGGAATATGAAGTAGCTGGTGAGGCTGAAAGGAGGTATACCACTGAATAATGGTGGAAATGCTTCTCTCTCTCTGGATTGGTCCTTTCTTTAGCAATTATCATCACAGGGTATGAGCGCTGTCCTTTGCTGATTTGTCTAATATCAGTGGTGATCTGCACGTACCTTTAATATCCTATGGATAATCTCTTGTTTGTGCTTTCACTGTTCCCTATCTATGGCATGATCACAGGTGTTCCTCATGAAAAACTCATGTAAAGTTATAAGAAGGCCTGTCCTCTTCATCTGTTATTAATCATCTTGTGCTGAGCACCTTTTAGTTATTTTCCTCCTCCTAAGTGAGATAAAAGTTTCCCAGGAACTAATCTTCTCTACAAACTTCTGTATGCCACATAAGGTGGAATTTGCAAAAGTGCTTGGCACTGGCCTAACTTTGGTCCCGTTGAAGTCAGTGATAAAACTCCTGTCAACAGGTCAACACTGAGTGCTTCTGAAAATCCCAGTGTTAACTTGTAGCAAGGGCTTTCCCACATGAGACGGTTGCAGTAGTTTGAGTGAGTGTGGTTTTTAAAGTGTGATGTACATAATCAGCCCGAAAGGCTGTGTAGACACTGCTATTTCAGTTTAAACCAGACTACTTTGGCTTTGCTGCAGTTGATTAGGAACAGGGTTCGATTACATTGAAATAAGCCACATACACCAAAATAAGTGTCTGTGCAGGAGTTTGGACTGATTTAACTAGAAAATTAGATCAATATTTGGGCTTAGGAGTTTGGACTTCAGGTACTAACAATAATAATTGAGCTAAAGCATATTCTAATCAAATACTGACCAGAAGATGGCAGTCTTGATACACAGGTGAAGTCTAGTAGTTAAAACATTTTTTTTTTTTTTGCAGAGAAGGAAAAACTGCATGTTTCCTTCGGTTAATTTGAAATATATACCCTCTTAGCAAGATGAGGATAAGTGCTAATGATAAAATACACACATTTTTAGTGGCAATTGCCCCCAACAAGCAAACGCAACTAGGAAATTAGAAGTGCGCTTAGATTTATGACTCATTACATGTTTCACAAGGTTCATCTGGTAATGATTTAAGACCAAATGTTTTGAAATTCATGACTCTTTCCAGCCATAATTATAACACTAAAAGGGTAATAAGACAACAGGTGCTAATATTGTCACATTAGCCAGCCTGCTCTGTAAAATAAAGCTAGAAGCATAATGATGCCATTAAGACCAATTTTTATTATTTGAGCTTATATCTAAAGTACTTCATCCTTTGTTCAGATTTCATGATTAGCATGTATGGGCACCCTGGTGTGAGGGAGAGCTTGTAAACTTCAGTCTTAAGTCATAAGAGATTGCATAGCACTGTATATCGCCAGAGTTTGGGAAATAAACTATATATATGGCAAAAGCCATTTTCTCTCTAAGCAATAATCAGAATCCTACAGTGTCTGCTTTTCCACTGACTTCAATGGGCCAAGAGCTCCCTAACAAATCATTTTTGCCCCATATACAGAGACCACTCAGAAAAATTGTCTGGTGCCTTAATGAAGGTTGAGGTTATCTGGAGCCTATCTCGATGTATCCAGAGGCGATGAAGGGGTATAAACTTCTGACAGAAACAGAGGGCCAAATTCATTCCTCTTTTAGCTTCACTGCAGTCAGTGGGATTGCACCAGGGATGAACTGGATTCTAAGTTCTTTGTGTGCTGAGTGCACAATAAGCGCGCTCTGGACTGCACTGTTCTCCATGAGTCAGTGGTGTCAGTCTGTGCAACATTAACTTCTGATACTGAGTTTGCAGAGTGTCTCTGTGTAGACCTGCGACAGGTGCTGTGGAGCTATCTGTTGTTGAACACAAGCGTCCGTTCTTAATTTCCCTCTTTTAACAGCTCCTGTGTCATGGCTAGTGTGTGTCTGGACATGAAGTTGAGAATATAAAAGTAAACGGAGGCCAGGTGCTGCTTGGTGGGAATATGTTGTGATTAGAGTAGTCACCAATGAGATGTCACCATGTAGGAAGCTAACATTCTGTACCTTCTTATACTCCAGACACAATGCCAACGGATGCATTTGCCTGCTCCTACTCCCGTTCTAGTAGTAATATTTCATTAACTTTCCCTAAGACCCTAATACAGCAGTGAGTTCTGGGCAAATGCAGGGAGTCTCTCCTTGTGGACCTCATTAGGAGATCGTGACCTACAACTGTAGATTTAACCCTCTGTGATCTGAAACTCGGGGGCATTTGTGAGGGACAGATGTAGTCATGTAGCTTAAAATTTTACACTAGACTTTCTAAGTCAATAGTCATTTAAAGCTGAAGGCCGGTGTCTTTGGATGAAAAGCATCACTGGTACACACTATGCTAAGAAAGCAAATGATAGGATGTGTATTGATTACATTATCTTAATTCATGCTGTGTTACCTATAAGCCACTGAAGTGCTTTAAGTCTGAGTACGGTAAATCAATTGAAAAGTCCCTTCCCGCCCCCCGCCACCAGTCCCTTCTCTCCACTGAAGTTGAGTTTGTTACATTTTCATCCTGTGGCCCAATAGGCAGGTGTGAAATTAATTTTGCACGCTTTCCCTTTGAAGGCGAGGGCTCAGATCACATCAGAAGAATGCTTCGTTGTTACTGATAGTAAGGTACGCATGCAAAAACAATAAGGTAACGAGTCGTAAGTTCAGATGTACAGTGAAAATGTCAGTGTTCTGTTTAGCTGCAACAGTTTTTGCACAAAAACTCGTGAGCAAAGAGTGCCCTATGGAACCTATCTGACAATAGACCCTGGGATGACATTAGCTTTTACTTTCTTTCATACCAGTACAATGCAATCACTTGTTTTTGTTCTTGTGCAGTGAAATATTCCCTTGTAGCTCAAATTCAAATCGGAAAAACATCAAAGTTAATATGAAACAAAATGGAAGGCACTGCAAATATCTGGAGGAAATAGATAGATGCATTACTTTGTAGCCACCCCTCTCATGCCAAAATTGCAACGCCACAGAAGTCAGGAAGCCACGCTGGGCTCTTTGTACCCCCTTGGTTGGGTAGATTGTTTTTCATCTGAAAGCCTTTTTAAAGTTTTCTTCCTGCCTCCGTACTTTTAAGGAATAAAAAGCTAATGTAAGGACATGGAGTGTTATGAAGCATGAAGTTCTATAAATATTTATGCTGAACTACAAAAAAAGTTGACAATTCTTATTTTCTTGACATATTGGGGTCATTTGTTGGTTTTGACCCCTGGAATTGAAGCACACATGGAGTGGTACCTCTTTGGAATGACTCTTGACTATTGCAAGTACAACAGGATGAGCTAGTGAGTTACAAGAGAATTTATTTCACAGCCACTTTTGAATACAGATGTTAAACTTTACACAGTGTTAAAAAAAAAAAAGAAAAAAAAGGTAGTCCTACAAGCTACCAGTCATGCTTATTCAATTTGTACATCCTGAAAACAAGCTATTCACTTTAATATGCCTAATGAAAACATTAATGTATACAAATTAGTTGCTTAATTTATTTGAGTTCATTTTTGGAGGAACAGATTTCATCCAGGTTGCTTTTTTTATTATGTGCACGTCCCTTTGAATGCAAAACATTTTAAAACACATTTAATTTTAACTTCTTTTTGGGGCCAAATTCTCTGTTGTTCCTTTCCTGTACTAGGCGAAGGTGGGTCTAAGCCACCTTTGTACTTTTCATATTCTAGCACCAGCACAAGCTACATTAGCCCCATGCTACTTTGTTATGTTGACTGATAAGACTTCTATATGCAGTGTTGTTGTAGCTGTATTGGTCCCAGGATACTGGAGAGACAAAGTGCGTGGGGTAATATCTTTCGTTGGACCAACTTCTGTTGGAGAGAGAGCCAATCTTTCGAGCTTACACAGAGCTCTTCTTCTAGTCTGAGGACCCTCCACCTCTGCAAAGTCCTAGGACCCTACGTCTGAGCCTGAGTGTGACAGATTTGCATGTAGACAGAAGGGGGGTTTGGACTCAAGCCTGAGTCTCAGCTCTGGTCTACAAGACAGAATCACTTTAGTATAACTACATCGCTCAGAGATGTGAATAATCCGCACCCCTCCGTGACATAGTTATACCAACAGTAAACAGCGCTCTCTCAGCGAGAGCTTCTCCCACCCATGTAGCTACCGCCTCTCCTAGAGGTGGATTAACTAAGGCTATGTTTACACAGCACACCTTACAATGGCACGGCTGTGCCCCGCAGCTGTGCCGTTGTAAGGTGTGCTGTGTGGCTGCTCTTCATTGCCGGGAGAGAGCGACAAAATAAAACCACCTCAATCAGGGGCGGTACTTCGTCGATCGGAGCGCGGCTCTCGCTGATGAAGCGCTGTCCACACCAGCGCTTTTCATCACTAAAACTTTTGTTGTTCAGGGGGGTCGAGGGTGGGTTTCCACACCCCGAGCGACAAAAGTTTTAGCGACGAAAGCGCCAGGGTAGACGTAGCCTGAGATGACGGGAGAAGCTCGCTCCTGTTGGCTTAGAGCGTCTTCATTAAAGCGCTACCATGGTGCAGCCGCATCAGTGCAGCGTTTTAAGTGTAGACCTGCCCTGAGCCTGGGCTTACATTGCAGTGTAGACATACCCAGAGTAGGGATGTAAAAGGTTAACCGGTAAGCATTAGGCTTACCGTTAACCAACCTTAAACGTTAACCCCAGCGGCCCCGTGCCAGCCAGAGGGACCCCATCCTGAGCTCCCGCCACGCCAGGTCCTCCGGACCGATTTCGGTGAACAGTTACCCAGTTCAATGATATAATTTTAACTGGTTAACTTTTTTAACCAGTATTTACATCCTTAACCCAGAGTGTCACAGCTAAGATGAAACAGATTGTTGAGCATAACTAGTTAACACATTTCAAGGGACCATTCATGGAGAAGTAGCTTGTAAACACCCCTGAAGTCATGGCTAGGAGAAAGCTGGGGGTGGGGGGTTAGTGGATGATTGATTGTTGTAATAAGCCATAAATCCAGTGTCTGTTCATTCCATGATTTTTAGTGTCTAGCAAAGTTATGAATTTAAGCTCCCGGACTCATCTTTTGAAGGTATTGTGCAGGTTTCCTTTGAGGATGAGGACCGAGAGGTCAGAAATAGAGTGATTGCTTTGTGAAAAGTGTTCACCCCCAGGAGATGGTGGTTTTTATCTTACTGTTTTTCCATGTGAGTTCATTTGAGAGCGTACCGATGTTGGTTTCACCCATGGAGTTGTTATTGGGGCATTTAGTGCATTGGATGAGGTGTTGTGATAGGCGTGTGTAAGACCCATGGATCCTGAAAGGTATGTTGTGTGGGGTGTTGATCATTGTAGCAATGGAGATGCTGGTTTTGCATCTGTTGTTCTGGCAGGGTGTGATGCCGCTTTGAGTTGATGTGTTCTGGTCTATGGAGAGCTTGCATGTGATGGAGAGTTGGTTTGAAGGCCAGAAGACTTTTATAGGCCATTACATCAGCACAGCAGGAGTGCAAGTACACTGACTATGTCTCTTTCTGCCCGCTCCCTGCCTCGTCTGTCAGAGTCTGGGAGGAGAGCTGGCACCAAGCCATTATATCAGTTCTGTACCAGATAGGGAATCTCTCTCTGACTGGAAGATTCTATAGGGGCCGTTTCTGCCTCCTTTACACTGCTGGTGTGATGTAAAAGGTCCTCAACATAGGGCAAAATCTAGTCCTTAATCTTTAAAAATACCGTTATTCTCAGGCTTTCCAGGGTTGTGATGTTACTGTTCTATGCAAATAAACCACTGCTATTGTGTTGTTAAGACAGAGATTTTAACTGTAGAAAAGCCAAAAGATTCGGGGATCAGATTCTTCCACTGCACAGTATGAGGAACTCCCATTGTGACAGGGAAGCACCTCCACTGCCAGATCAATTGAGTCCTGGTAGCCACAACCTAGGAGTTTGTAAAAAAACAAAAAACAAACAAACAAAAAACCCTTGGAGCATCTCAGTAAACTGACTTAAGGGGTAAGAACAGAGGAGCCTTGCAAGGAGGACCCTAGCTGAATTCAGGGGGGAAGCTTAGGAGCAAAGTCCTGTTTGTTTCCAAAGAAAGAAAGCAGGAAGAGAGGAGCGTATGAGGATGCATACGGTGCTGAGCAGGGTGGGGATTTGGTATGTTTTATGAGTTACTTGCATCCTGTCTTGGGAGAGTTATTCTTCCTGCAGCACTTTTACCAGTACTTCTTTTTATATGGCAATAGGGTCTTCTAATACAGACAGGCCACAAATACAGAATGAAAATGCCACACACACCTGTTAAAGTTAGGTAATTTCCTATCTATGCAATCACAAATTTAAAAAAACAAACAGACAGACAAACAAGGACTTTGCCACTTGAGGCAACACTACCCTTCAAACTGAGCTTATTTAACTCTTACCATCCTCACAATAACATCTAAACACCCTCACACACTTACTCCTCACCGGAACAGCCACCACCCCTTTGCTTCAGCCATACAAACTCATCCACATTGCCTGGGGCCCCTTTCCTCAAAAACCACACCCACGTGCAACCTTAACTGACCTCAAATGATTGTGTGTCGCAATAACGGGTTACAGACTTTGTAAATAAGTCTTACCCTGGCAGCTGGGGAGTGCCACTAGTTGCACTGAATCCTTTAAGGCACCCAGCCTTGAGACTCACCTTCTTGGATGGCAGGTCTGTTGGCTGGGAGACCAGGAAACATCAGTACCAGTACTTGCTTCTCTCTGCAGTGGCTGAGCTTCACCATGCATTTGAAGGGGCTCTTTACAATAAATATTTTTATTTCCATCCAATGCTCGGTGAAGTGTTCCTCAGGCCTGGTCACTAGAGGACATAATGTGACCATTTGCTTATTTGGAAAACAAACATGTGCAAATTGGTCTGGAGAAAAGTCTTTCCACATGTCCTATTTACAGTGCTAATATTGAGAAGGATTCCTGTGACTTCGAAACAACTTTCAAGCTTTCTCCCTTTCTTTAATGATCCCTTACTCCAAATCTGCTTCTGCTTTGAGAGTCACTGTCAAACTAAAACATATGTGGAGGGCACTTCCATTTTTCATTAGTGTAGCGTTGTACATTCCGATTTCAGCAAGCACACAGCACTGTCTGACAGTGAGTACCTGAGTGTCTCACCAACAGTTTTTAAGGTTGACTCTGAAATATACAAACCGTTTCTCACTTTTGCAGGTTTCACTGTGTGGAAGGAAAAGAAAACAAACTAACTTTATAAGGGAAGTGGACTCAGGTGTGTGTAGTCTAATTATAGGCTTCTTTTACAGGTTGCCTGTCTAATACGGGTTCCTTCTGAAGTTGTAAAGCAGAGGGCTCAAGTTTCTCCTTCATCCAGTACCTTTCAAGTTCTTTCCAACACCTTATATCAAGAGGTAAGGTCTGATCAAAACTTGTGAATTATAGCCACTTCCAACTGTTCTCCAAGTCCAGTGCTGTATGTTCCTAGCAACTTTCCAAAACTATCCTTTGGCTAAGAGTTATTGGCATGTGACATTGGAATAGAATGCTAGCGAGTTACGTTGCTTCTCTTCATATTTGGGGCATCTGCACCTGGAAACGGTTAAAATCCTCTAGTTTCTATAATGCCTTATGCAGTAATTTAACTCTTTCAAATCAGTCTGCTGGTTCTACGGCTTCATTAGTAGCAGAGCTGCCTGTGCTACAGCTAAGGTTAATGAATTAAAGCATTTAAAGTTCTCATGGGATTTGCAGAAAGAAAATGTCATTAGCGTAATGTTTATGGTACTGCAGCCTTTCTGCAATGCTGATACACGTGCCTGGAACTGTTGGGTCCTTTACTTTCCCTTGTGTGTGATAGGCAGAAGGACATCCCAGGGAGATTACTTTAGCACCCATTGTCAGGGAAAGCATTTTACATGCCTCCTTGATGGAGGACAAGTCATCCCTTAACCCGAATGGTTATAGCAAGCCTGAAGCCTGTCACAAGAACTGAATCCCTTCCTGCAGAGCTGATTCTCTTTGTACCTCTACTCCAGGAGTGAGTGGAGCAGATTGGTGGTTAGAGCAAAGCTCTACTTCCCACAGTTCCAAATATAAAAAAGTTTCAACTAACGCCCTTTAATATCCCCATAAGGACGTGTCTCCAGCGTTTCCTGGATACTACCCAGGAGCATGGGCCAAGTTTCCTCTATGTCCTTTTAAGCCAATAGGATCCTTCCTCTGTCTGAGGCAGTCATCTGAGCATTGTGATTCAGTATCTGCCACTGACCAGGTATCTGGCTGTGAAATTCTGAGCCAGCAAACTCAGTTGATAGAAGTAGTATTGGGTACGTGTCTGCATAAATGCTGGGGAAGAGAGTGATTTTAAGTTTCAAAGGTGGTGTTGGAGTGGCAGCTTAGACTCCAAACTCTGAAAAGCTTTCCTTGATATTTCTGGAGTCTTGTTTTCCCAGAACTCAGGGCCCTGGAGAGACTGTACCAGCCAAGGATTATATTAAAACCCTTTCTGTGAAAGGTGGCACTCATCTTCCTCGCATGCTTGTCAATACTGTGATTCTGGCTCTGTTCTGCTTTGCTCCGTAAATGTAGGTCAATGCACTAGTTGGGTAATGCGCTCTGTGAGGGTGTGTCTAACGTGTTCTGCATTAATTGGTCCACGTAGACCCGGCTGGTGTGCACTAAAAGTTGGCAAGCACACTTTAGTGTAGTACTGAGGAGCACATTTAGTGCACACCAGCAGGGTCTCCATGGACCAACACGTTAATGCGCTTTAGATATCACACCCCTGTAGTGTGCATCGCCGTGCTATGTAGTCAAGCCCTAAAGTGTTGTGTGGAGGCTATAATCTCTCTTTACCCCATTAAAGGTATGTGCTTTCCCTGTCACATCTCTTTCTACCTCCCATACTATCTATCAATCTTGGATACTTATTTGGCCTCCATAGTATCTGAGTGCCTGAATCTTTAATATATTTATCCTCACAACTGTGAGTGGGGCAGTGCTATTATCTTTATTTTACAGTTGGGGAAACTGAGGCAGAGAACCTAAGTGACTTGCCCTAATCACACAGAGTCTTTAGCAGAGCAGGGACTTGAACCCAGGTCTCCCGAGTCCGAGGCTAGTGCCCTAACCTCTGGACCTTCCTTCCTTTCTATAGTTGAAACTGGGCTAGCAACACTGATATGCTCAGATCCACAGTTGTTGCTAAAACTGCTTCAGACATTGTGCAGACAGGGCAGATGGAGTCTTAAACGTTACCATCTGAGATCCAAGATGGAGGAACTATAGAGCAGCCTTGCAAAATTCTATTTGTTAATTTCCTCATGATGGAAAATCAGTTTCCAGACTCTTCCTTTCCCCGCTACCTTTAAAGAAAAGGGGGCGGGCGTGCTGTTGCGGACAGGCTGAGTGGATACATTTAGGCAAAGTCCTTTTGCATTAGTTTGCAATATTTAATTTGTGGGATAGGCACCTAGGGTAATTTTTTCTTTTGCATGAGTGTTAAATACTATTGACCTACATTTTGAAAAAATAGCTGCTGACTTTTGGGTGCTGAACTTGAGACACCCTGTAAAGGGGAAGGAGGAGATAGGTACTGATTTTCTGAGGATGAGCTCTGTACACTTCTTAAAATCAAGCCCCTTTCAGGTGTCAGGTTAGGCACCCAAAACCAGCAGTCATTAAAAAAAAAAAATTAGCTCTAATTTTTCCATCTTTGTCATCCTTCTGGTGAGCGTGGGTGAGCCGATTTTATAGCAGGGCTAGTACACTTTTTAGGCTGACGTTAGAAGGGTGCAGCTCTCAGACAACTCCAGTTATGTCTGCTTTTCCTCCTCTCTTCTTTTTCCATCCCATCCCTGACCCACAAGATCCACTGGTGTTCGAGATACTGTCATAGAAGCACTGAAAGGAGAACTGAACCTTGATATACATGCAGTGCATAAATGCAATCATCTGATTACAAATAAAACATTTAAAAGTCTTTCCTCACAGTGACTCTGAACCAGAGCAATTAAGAAACCAGACCTATGACCAGCTTGTCATCCTAGGTGCCAATTTCATGTGGGCCATTTAACTTGAACATCCTGCTACTCTGCTTACATATGCATTTGGAAGAGTGGAGGCTTCTAGCTCTGCAGCTGCGCATGGCAAATATTAGGTAGTCAGAATATGAAATAATGTATTTCTGTGCCTTCCTGCTCTTCTGATTCAAGTTATAGGGCAGGGGTCGGCAACCTTTCAGCAGTGCTGTGCCGAGTCTTCATTTATTCACTCTAATTTAAGGTTTTGCATGCCAGTAATACATTTTAACGTTTTTAAAAGGTCTCTTTCTATAAGTCTATAATATATAACTAAACTATTGTTGTATGTAAAGTAAATAAGGTTTTTAAAATGTTTAAGAAGCTTCATTTAAAATTAAATTAAAATGCAGAGCCCCCCCGGACCGGTGGCCAGGACCCGGGCAGTGTGAGAGCCACTGAAAATCAGCTCATGTGCCGCCTTCGGCGCACGTGCCATAGGTTGCCTACCCCTGTTATAGGATCTGTTTTCTACTTGAGGTGTACGGATATATGATTATTCTTAGCGCTGATTAAACATACTTTGAAAGGAAGATGAAACCTGCTGGTGTGGTAAACCTTGGAAGACAGTGTTCAGTGCTATGATCAATTCATTAGAAGTTCAGGTCTTGCTCTTAGTAAGGCTGTAATACCTGTCATGTAATTAATCACCAGTAAATTGTAGTATCTGCTAATGTAAGTCTCTGTAGCTGAAGTTTTCATTTGTTGCTTTACAGGGTATTCAAGGACTTTATCGAGGTTACAAAAGCACAGTATTAAGAGAGGTAAAACACTTGTTTTCTGTTTTGAAATTGCTCTGTTGTACTGTATCATATCTTGTTGGGAAAAAGAAATCATGGTACTACTGCATCAAACAGATGGCTCTGCAAACTTTCAATACAAATATTTCATTCTAGGTAAGTTAACTAGTTATGGATATGTAATGGGAGCTTAGATAAAACATGGATAAGCATCTATGATATACAAGTGGCAACTAATCTGTGCCTCAGTCCTCTTAGTTTTGATGCTGCGTGGATGTAATTGAATGGAAATGCAGTGGCGCCTCCAGGCACCAGCGCTGCAAGCGCGTGCCTGGGGCAGCAAGCCATGGGGCGCGCCCTGCCAATTGCGGTGAGGGCGGCAGTCAGGCTGCCTTTGGCAGCTTGCCTGCGGGAGGTCCGCCGGTCCCGCGGATTTGTCGGCAATTTGGCCGAAGGTAGCCTGACTGCCGTGCTTGGGGCGGCAAAAAAGCTAGAGCTGCCCCCGTGGAAATGTATCAGTTATGAAGAAGTATATAATGAAGTATTGGTAAAATTGTGTAAGTTCTGTGACGTGCATCCAGTAAGTGTTTATACACAAGGTGGCACTGTCTGTCTCTCAGTCCCTGTTTCTGTGTAAGAGATACATACAGCCTTTCACAGCAAGACATATAAATGTAATGCAGCTTTCTTTGACCCTAAATCCAAGGAACGCTGTCATAGGGAAGAATAAATACTGAACGTGTACTTTACCCAACTAAGCTAAAACATTTCTTTTAAAGGTTAAAAATATTGGTGAATCTCAGGATTTGCACTTTCATTAACGTGTTGTTGCTACGCTTTGTCAAAGAGGGAGACTTTTAAAAGGAATTAAAAATTCCTCTGTTGAATTTTGTGGGCCCAGTCTGTTCTCGCTGAATTAATTGGGAGCAAGATCAGAGCCAGCGTGCAATTTCAGCGTTGTCACTCTCTTTAGGTATTCGTTGTGGTTTTGGCCCTGATTCTGTAATTGGATTCTTTGTGAAGCCCTGCTGAAGTCAATGGGACTCACTGTGGGAGCAGAGCTCTGCTCTGGGGAATCTGATTGTATGATCAAAGCATTTATGTTGTAGTGATTTTTTTTGGTCTTTGAATATGCTGCATCTGTGGCTTGCCGATAGCTCTCATTTGGAGAGTGCAAGACGAAGATGGATTCCCTCTACATATTAGTATTGGGAGGATTCCCAACTGTTATATTTGTGATTCTAATCTTACAACTCCCTTGCACTCTAAAAAGTATTGAGTAGTAGTAACATGGTGATATGGGTTTAAACTTCTCATGCAGACTTGTCATTTGCAGAACACTTTAGAGAAGGATACAGGATTGGTTTCCTCTGAAAATAATGGTATAAATGTCTTTCAGAATTGTGCTTTACCTACTGTGTTTAGTTAGGTGTAGCACATGTATTTTGTTCGTAAATGAGACTTAGCTAAGCAATCAGGGTTGGATCTTAGCCTTTTTAAAAAACTCAGACTAGATTTTTACCATTAGAAAAGATATATTCATTATTTATATTACCATTGATAGTAATGCTAACTAATTAGCATTTGAAAGCCTGCTTTCAGCAGCATTCATTGCTTTAAAGAACTTTCCTTCATGCCCAAAACTGTATTCAGTGATAAAGATATATGTATTGTGTAAACCTTACTACATAAAGTAAGAAATTCCAAATATAGTGTTGCTTTAAGTACCAACAAGTGTTAATGCCAGAGTTTATTTTAGCCATTCCAAATGTTTCAAAAATTAGTTATTTGTGTGAAGATGACACTTGCTTTTCTGAAACATAACCCCCACCACAGCTTCATCCTGTACTTATTTTCTGGCTCACTAAACACACGTTATTCCCTCCGATTTCATCTGGAGGCAGGCAAAAGAGGGCAACAAGGCTTTTTGATTTCTCCGAGGGGTTCTGAATAAATGAATAAATTTAGATGCCATAGAATACAGATTTTGCATACTAACAGATAAAACACATGGTTACAACTGGATGCAAGTCTCTTTAAAATTTGTTTTGACATATGTCAGGACGGGAATTAATTTCCAGGCCCTTCTCCTAGCCCAGTATGTGACCTTTCCGAGATAACTTTGTTTACCCAAAATAGCAGGACTTTGCTGGAAATTTAATTGGGGTCCTTTCTGCTATGTATATTCATAAATGATCCTTCAGAACTGATTTCAGTTGAAATATTGCTTTTTTGGAGTATCTGTCCAATAGAATGAGAAAAATTATTGCCTAATGAAATGTGGTTTCTCTTCAAAATGAAACAAATAATAGATGATCTGTTTAAAAAAAAATCCCTATCCTTTTAACACAGTGTTAAGACCATCACATTTTGTGACACTAAATATCGCTTTTTGCAGTGAAGTGTCCATTTGATAGTCTGAGTAAAAGCAGCACATTGAACTCTTTGCTGGAAATGTTGTAAAGCTGAAACTTCTGCTGGGTGTTCCCTCCCCTCCCCTTCCCCTACCTACTTTTAGAATGCATTTCTTCCTTCCTTCAGCAGAAGGTCTTCTATAAAAGCCCGTGTTAATTCATTAGATACCTCTGTGTATTCCCTGTCTTGTATGCATACAGTAACATTTAATTCTAGCTGAATCTGGTGTTATGGAATTTCTTTGCATGCTTCAGCTTTTGCTTGCACAAAGCCATTTTAGTTACAGAAAAAGGGAGTTTCAGTATATGGGCTACAGGGTTGGATTTTTTTTTTTTTTAAATAGGGCCCAACATATTGATTAACTTCAATGGAGGAGCAGAGTGGAGAACTGAGCCATTACTTAAGATTCTCTCCTAACTCAGAGCAGATGGCTAGTTCATGTGTCTCTCCCTTCCCCTTTGGTTTCCACAAATTTCTCATTCCCCTTTTAGTGTCTCTTCCCACTCAAACCCCATTTCCTATTGGTATCTACATCTTCCTCCATTTTGCTTCTATCTGCCTTTGGGTTCTTCTGACCCCAGAACCCCCAAGGGATATTAGGTGCATTGCAGTTGTGGGTCTGTTCCTCCATACATGCACTAGCATTGCTAGCACCAGCCTGAAAGATGCACGCCCAGGCCCCCGGAAGAGAGCTGCTGGGCTAGAGGGCTGTCTACATGAGCGCTCAATGAGACTTTCCTGTCTGGATAAGTGGCAGGACACAGAAGGCTGTGAGAAGACATGGAATTCTCATGATGTCATTTCCAAGTGAGAGAGACACTTTCTCGGGTGATAGTACACCATTTTGTAGAAAGTAGATCATGCTAGTGAGAGAGGGTGTGAATTATCACTTTCCCCAACACTGAAAAATGTGTTCACAAAAACTCCCCAACAATCTTACAGCAAGGCAGAGAAAATATCCATTATAAGGTCTCCAAAATGTCTTAATTTTCTACTTCTGCTGAGACTCTACACAAGCAAACTGAGCCAGAGTTTTAATTCCTGCATAATTCATTTTATTAACTATGACCAAGTAGAACATCTGTTAAAATTCCATAATGTTAAGTTCATGGGAAAAAGAGAGCAACCCCCAAGTTCTCCTTGGAATTTTTCCATTTATATTAATGCTACAGCCTTCTAACAGATGTCTTAAATGGACATTGCTATCAGTGAGACTACGACACAAATGAAAATGAAGCACCTTGTCAAATCTCGCTATTTACCATAGCTCACTGTATAATGAATGACTTCACTCTATGCATCTCTGTGCGCGTATATGGTAGCTTCACAGTAGCAATAGCATAGTTAAGGTTGAAATGTCACTTTTGTTGTAAATTACTGCTAGTGCTTGGAAAATGCAAAGTGCTAATTTAAAAAAGCCCAATAATTTGTCACTTTTAAACATATTACAGCTGGATTGAAAAATGTTTATGCTTGTCTCAGCCCAGGAGTGAACTGAAGAAGCAATAGTAGGTGGTTTTCAGCTCTTGGTGGGTTTTTTTGCTCACCAATAACCTGACAGAAGCTTTGCTTTAGAAGATCAAGCCTGGCATTTGAATGATCGTGAATAAACGTGCACTTTGTACTTAGCCTTGTCTGAGGAAACTTGGGCTCCCACCCTGCAATGGGCTTCCAGCAGCTGGATGTGACCTATTGAAGTCAAAGCAGCAGTGCCTGGGCAGAGCTAATTGCAGGATCAGGGCCTTCATGTCAATGTGAAAACACTGGGGGTTTGGATCCAGTCATGGACAGATGAGTGGATTCAAACCTTTAGGAAGGTCTTTACCTTCAGGAAAATGGATCAGAGAGTTACCTCAGATGGTGCTTAAAGTAGCCGAGAGTGCTAATGAGTAAAGGCAGTAGCCAGCTTGTTACTGGAAGGGGAGAGGTCATTTCAGTTGTATCCCTTCTGAGAGAGTGAACCAGTTACAAGGAAATCTTGTTGACATCTTAGATGGCAGCCCCCCAATGAAACACATAGCAGCAATTTTGCTGGAGCTGTTGGCTATCATAAATACTTTGCAGTATGTGGCAACACATATACACAAGGGAGCTGTGAGAACTTGCCATGTTTTAAGAGGAGAAAGCTAAGAAAAGCAACAACAACAAAAAGCCTCAAAATATCTTATTACCTGGCAGAGCGTGAGGTGCAACCTGCAGCAGTTAGAAGCCAAATGACCCTCTAACAGCTGCACCTGTTACTCTCTCCCAAATTTAAAGTGCCAATTTGCTGAGCATTCTGGGAAAGGCTTGTATAAAAGGGTGAAACCCAAGGGAGGCATTTAGAAAATGGGGCAATTCTTAGGCAGCGGGCTAGAATTTCTGAGGGTTAGGGACTGCAGTTAGAAAATAGGCAGCCTTGTTTACAAGTGAATCCTAGGGTGCCATATGATGGATGTAGCTATGTGTGTGTGTTCCTTTTGTTATAATATCTTGATATAAATATCCTGGTCTCCTTGGCGCTTAGTTTTTTAGGTTTATTGCTACAGGGTAGAACAAAGTTGCTGACGGAGTCTTCTCTGACTTCTGCAATTAAAATGCTGACCTTGGTCTTTCATCTTTGTATAGCTTTTTTATGTATTTAATACACACGGTATACACACACCGTAGCAGAATCAGGCAAATAATCCAGTTTCTTAACACAGCACTTGTTTGGAAAACCAAACAATGCTCTCTAACAAAATGCACACAATAGCTGTCTTCACTCTGTTCTCTGGGAAACCACCTGTTTTGTTTGTTTTCCTCATGAAGCTCTTAGTATGCTGGATTTAAACAGAATTTGCTTTTTTAGGCTATAAAGAGAACTGCTCAGGATCTGTCTACAATGGTTCACGTTGCATGACTGAGGCTTTAGACTCTTGTCAGGCAACCAGAGTTTCTTAAACTGAAGAGTATTTTCAACTAGCACCAAAACACTAACTGAGACAGGATTGGGAACTGGAAGACAGGTTAAACATCCAGTCCAACATTTGTGGGAAATGTGCATAATTTTTGTGGTGTACTTAATGGAATATCCACTAGGGCTAGGTTGAAAAGTCTTGTTGGAAGGTGTCCATGCTGCCCCACTGTACTCTTTAATCACTTCCTCCCTTTCAGTTTAACACCGTGCTATTTTGAAAAGCGCATCTCTGGAGTGTATTAGCTCTTGGGTAGAACACTTGGGTGTTTAAGTACTTGAGGCAATTCTCCATGGCGAAATAGGAAGGCCGGTCTCCATAGTTCAGGGTCCAGTGGCCTGATGCTCTAATATATTTTGGAAACTCATTTTCGAGATCGCAAGCTGGATACTGGTAAATGGAGCTATCGATCATTTATTTTTGCATTATATACAGTGTAGTTATTACTCTCTTTAGGCACAGTAGAATTACATTTAAAAACAAAAATAGATGTCTCAAAAGTCATTGAAATAACTTTCAAAGTCCACAAAATAACCCTGTTTTTTTGTAATTGATGTGTGAATTAACAGGCCATGTGACATGCCTGGAAGGTCAACAGACTTTGGTTTGGATGGACCAAGGCAGAAAGTGAAAATGTCCTGTATCTCACACGTACAGATAAATGACTCATCACCTTAACTATGCCAGCTCCTCTTGCCTATTTAATTGAATGCATCTTCTTTTTATAGTTAGGTGCTAGACACACGTGTATAACATAGCTACAACGTGATCCATTGGTAGAGCAGGAGAAATGAAGTCCTGGATTCATGATTCTGCCACCAATTTGCTGTTTAACGTTGGACATGGGGTATTTTTCCGCACTGTCTCGTGTGTGTAATGTGTGAGCCTGTAATATCTCTGGATGCAGTGGGCTCTGTACATGCAAAATTACACTGTATTTAAAATCTCAAGTGTTGCATCTGGACTCTGGGGGTAGGCAAGATATGTTGAAAACTGTGCACCATATTTAGGGCACACAAGATTTAATAATGCAAATCCTTTTCAAATGAATGTGCATGTGAGTGGGGTTTGGTGGGAAGCCTATTTGATTTCATGCTTCAGATAGGGGCACGGAGACTTTTAAAAGGGAGCTTAATAAGGCATTTTGAAGACAGCACTTTCTGCAGTAATCATGATCACACAAACGAGTTCAAGCCATGTGCTAGGATCCAGAAAAGGAGTAGGAGGCACCTGCTATACTGTGCTCTAGTTTGCTCATGCTGTGACTTCTAATAACCTAAGAGGTGTGTTCTTGGCATTGGTTGCTCTCGATGCCACAAGTTTGGCACCCATTTAAAGAATACGCTCTCAATCATTATCATGTCTGGTGGGGAAACTTAATGTGAGTCCCTCCCTCCCAAATAAAATTGCATGTGACAAGGTTCACTATCTTCTAGTTAATCTCTCTTGTAGGAGAGTGTGCTAAAAAGACAAATCCGAGGCAATGTCCTTTGCCTCAACAATCTGGGATGTTAAATATAAGACAGGGAAGTGCAGACACAGAGAGATGGGTTTCCCTTGTTTAGGGTGGGTGGAAGCTGAAAGAGTTGTGCATAAATAGAAAGAAGAAGGAATCTTGAAGACTAAAAACTTCTGTATTCGGTTGCAATCTCTACTCCTGGGGGAATTCTATGCTACCGCATGTATGCATATTTAATGAGCCGCTGATTTCTAATTTTCACGCAGAAAAAAGCTTCTGCCAAAATGTTGCTGCAGTTCTGCCATTTGCCCACCTGAGGGCGCTGTGGTGATAGAACAAAGTTGCAGCCCCCCCCCCCCCCCAGCAAGGAAAGAGAGAGATGCCTTAGCAGTGCTTGTCAGGCCAGGTCAGGAGATAGGATATGTGGGGTGCTGGGGGGCAGGGTGTCAGACAGGGGCTCACAAGGACTAGTGGCCAATGACAGACTGGTGTGATTATATTGTGTTGTTTTGACAAAATATGCAGAATTTTGCAGAATTTTAAAGTATTGTGCACAGAATTTTTTATTTTTTGTTGCAGAATTTTTAATTTTTTGGCGCAAAATTCCACCAGGAGTAAATCTCATCAGAGTTTATAAATTTAGCAGGATCAAATGCGGTCAGTCATTGCACTGGAGACTTCCAAAGTGTTGTGGGAATGGGGATGGCACTTTCTCTTTAGAGTCTAGCAGCATAGTGTGGAAGTCAGCGGGAGCTAGGCACCTAACCTGTTCAGCTGCTTTTGAAAATCTTACTAGGCACCTAAATAGCTTTGTAAATCTGGTGTGTTGTCGTCTTTTTTGGAGACATATAGCAAGACTCTAACGCTCGTGATTTGCTTAAAAAGGGATGTAGGGGGGAATCTCATGGCATTTTTGCCTTACTAGTGGTTGACTATAGGTCTGTACTATAGGCAGCAGCATTTTGTCTATCTAAATTCTCTCTGCAGTTTTCAGTTGGATACAGGAGTCTTCACTTCCTGTCCCAATTAGTGATATAATACTGCTGTGTACTGCTAAAGAGTCACCAAGCTCCGTTCTGGAGATGACCTCAGTCCACTGTGTGCACTGGTGTGTGTGTGTGTGTGTGTGTGTGTGTGTGTGTGTGACAGAGATTATGTATTATTTGAAGCACATATGTACAATATCCATGATTACAACATATACCTTTTTAAAAAAAGCACTTTGAGATCCATAGAGGTTAAAAATCCTGTACAAATGTAGGATTATTTGCTGTGGCAGGATATTGGCAATAGAAACCGATGTCACTCAAACAGGAAATTCTCACTGGAGAGGGACTTTTTTTTGCCCTGAAGTAAGCCGTGATCCCAACTAACACTAGCAACAATTATCTGATTTCAGCATCTGCCCTAGTAGTCTGAGGTTTCTGTAGTTCTGTTAAGGGGGCCAATATTTTTTTTTAGGTAATTAAAGGGAAGGCAAAAAAAAATCTGGGCGTTACTGCTCCTATGTAAATGATTACTGACAGGAGAGAGAAGGGGGAGTTTTCTTTTCTTTCCTTGTTATGTTCACGTTGAATGGATGTAGCCTTGATCACTACAGCTTTCATGCACTAGAGGGCACACGACACCTATGATTTCTGCAATGTCAACCTACAGCAAAGCTCTATTGCAGGGATCTAATCGGTGCATCTTGAAATTGACTTGGCATTAATCACGCCCCTGAATCAAACCAAAAAAGGGAACATAAGGAGCAAGACCCTCTTCATTTTATTTTATATAGGGGAGTGGTCCCATGGGATTTTGTGGGGCTTACTCGTGTAAGTAAAGGGAGTGGGATTCAGCTCAGGATTAATACATAGATTCACATCTTAGAACCTCTGAGTTTTCATGTGATATGAATTGATAGAATACATTCCCCAGTCCTAGGACACTCCAAATGTGGACTAATTGAGTGGTTCCTTACCTCTTTTATACTGTTATCACATGCTATAACAGGAAGTTTCAAGCCACCTCCCCACCCCATTCCGTCTAACCATAAAGAAAGGAATGGTGATGGTGTGTTCCTGAGTCACTAGACCAGGTTGTGAGGAACCGTGGCTAATGTATTCAGGCTAATTAAACTAACTTATTAAGAGTCTGGTTTTTTTTCTGAATTCTGAATTTGGTGAACTCACTCAGCTTTGCAAACATACCATAAGTTTAATGGTCATCTGGGTTGATATAGTCGATACCTGGAGTGCACCAGAATTTGGGAATCCTGTTGAAAATATAGTGGTGTTAAGATACTGAACCTGCCCGTAGGTGCATTCCCTCTCCTTACTGTATGAATGAGGGCCCAATCCTGCAGGTAAAGTTGAATAGGAGTTAAATCCACACAAGGACTGCAGACCCATTGTCAAATATCTTTGAGTACTGGGGAACATCTGTCAAACTCCGCCACCCCCGCCCCGGGTGTATGATTTTTAAATACAAATTCTTAATGGGAAACTTATCCATTTAAAAAAAAAATAAATAAGGAAGAGAAGCTATGAGATTTGAAGAACAGTTCGATACTAGTTTCTCCATAGTTAAAGCTGAACTAGCTTACAGGAAAGCCAGAGGTCTGAAGTAGCTATCTTCAAACACTTTTGGGGTGGCATGTAGGGGCTGAAACAGGCAGTCCGTGTGTATATGTGGAGGAGTGCGGGACAGAAGCAGCTCCCAGATTATGATGCCATCTCCCCTACAATTTCACCAGGAAAAAAACCCATGCACTATAAATATCTTATATGTGATTTTATTACAGGCTCATACAGAAACTGTAGGGGGCAGGGATAGCTCAGTGGTTTGAGCATTGGCCTGCTAAACCCAGGGTTGTGAGTTCAATCCTTGAAGGGGCCGCTTAGGGATCTGGAGCAAAAATCATAGGCCAATCAGATATGCTGTCTGAGCTGCAGACAAAATTAGTATTATTTCACTGGGGCTCTTTCTCCCTGAACTTTTATTTTTCTGCTAATTTTATTGAAACAGTAAAGTGAAGTTTCCTGAACTTTTTTTGCCTTTGTTTGCTGCGTGTAAATTGCTTTCCTGTTTTTGGTGTAAGGAGCTAATAGTACTGGCTAGAGCTAGGTATAGTTTGCTTGAGCCTTTTGGCTTCACTTGCAGATCTGGCAATATGACCTGTCTCTTGATATATCTGTCTTGTGCTTGCTATTCCAGTCTTGGGCCTTTCCCAGTTAAAGACTGCCAGTGCTATAGACTGTGTGCTGTCTTTGTAATGTGGACAGATTTCCATTAAGGATTAAGTTGGGGCCACTCAGCTCTTGTTTTTTTTGTTTGAAGCTTAACCTAGAATGTTAACACAGATTTGCAGAGGAGAAAGACTAGGGGGCCAAATTCTGCATTGATTTAATGTGATCTCACTGGCTTCAAATACCAGGGAGAGGTCAGGAATAGCATCACGCAGATAAAAACTGAAGTGTGTGGTCCGTAGTTCACAGGGGAGATTTGCCAGGTATTTAACTGCCCCCAGTCTGGCTTTAGCCAGTACTGAGATTTCCTTAAATTCAGGAACAAAAATAAGGCTTTGGGGGCTGCATTGGGTGTAGGACTTTGGGACTTTAATTTGGATCCTGCCCCATTGACTTTAATGCACACAATGACAGTCAAGCAGGATTTGGCCTAGTAGATTTATGCCAGTGGTTACCTACCTCACACATTTCTATTTTTTTGTCTGTTAGAGTAGTTTGTCTTTTGGCCTCTACAGCTGTACTGCTAATATATCTTCTATTTCTGGAAATGACCCGTACGATTAGGTCAGTTTGTTTTAGCCTGGCTCCCTGTCACTGCAGTAGAACAGCACATTTCCCCTGACTGCATGAAATCCACAGTAGACAGTCTTGATAACTATGATTAATGGCCTCCTCTGCTTTTCACTGCAGTTGAAGGCTTCATGGAAGATTGTGTCAACTGGGGGATCAGTTTGTCCAAAACTTGCCATCACATAACATAATTTAGTCAGATGGGTATTCTTTATTAGGTACGTTTTCTTCATTGTTCCCACTCTAAGAAAATCTTGTGTCATCAAACTATGCTAATAGCTTATGTTGTGGCAGTCCCACCAAGAAAGCTGATCTAAAAATAATGTATTGTGTGGAGTTTTTTGCTGTTTTTTTGAATATTTGGAAATTAGTTACATTTATTGACTTTGACCTGACTACACATATTCCTAAAGTTAGTTGCATGTTAAAGCACCTTGCTGAATCAAGGCCAGAATGAGCGTATGCATGGATGCTACTGCCTTCCCATGGATGAAGTTCAACAATAGTACTTTATCAAAGGAATGCACACGTCAATAGGGCACCGACACGTTTGTGTTTGGTAACGTGACTTATAACACAGCATTTATATGATTTTATAAAAGGTCAAAGCAAACCATTTCATTTTGTGGTCAAGGAACATTTGACTGCATTGTGAGATAAAAGATGCCTTTGGGGCTATTGTTTTCCTGCAATGCACAGAGAGAGGAAGAAAAGAGAAGTTAATAATGTCATTTTGAAAAATGCTCTGCATCAATTCCAACAGTTGCTTGACGTCTCGGCAATGAATAAGAATAAGTATATGGACTCGTAGATGTTTAAGGCCAGAAGGGACATCAGATCATCTAGTCTGACCTCCTGTATATCACAGGCCCCTAAAAAACACCCAGCCCTGTCCCCACTTCAAGTCTGTCAGCCATAGTTAGACCCAAGTATCTCAGACTGCAGGAGACTAAAATATTGTGAGCCACAGGCAGAGATCAGGAGGGAATGAGGTGCCCCCAATGCCTGAGGCCTCTGCAGTGGCAGGGAATTAGTTTAGTAAGATATGCCCAGATGATCCTAGCAAGCGACCCATGCCCTGTACTGCAGAGGAAGCTGAAACACCCCCAGGGCCCTGCCAATCTGACCTGGGGAAAATTCCTTTTCAACCCTACATATGGCAATCAGTTAGTTAGTCCCTGAGCATATGAGCAAGAACCACTAGCCAAACACATGAGAGAGAATTCTCAGTTTGACCTCAGAGCACCAGCCCACCCCATCCAATGTCCCACCTGCAGCTGTGGGCATCTCTAAGGCTTCAGAGGAAGGGACCAAAAAACCCCAAACCAACAATCCCAGAATACATCTGGGGGTGGGGAAATTCCTCCTTGAAATATATAAATAGAGCATTAATCTGTGTGAGTAAAAAGATGTATTTTGATGTATTTGCATTTAGAGACGTTCATCTAGTGCCTGTCTGTAGGCTGGTGAACAGCCATGTAAGCAGGAAATATTTTCATTTGTGGATTGTGTTTAAAAATCAGAAGCTTAATTTTTCCCCTTTTAGTGGAAAGACTTGACCACAACATAGAAGGATCTCAGGCTTGACTTTTCCCGTACTTCTACCATGCAATTATGCAGGCTTTCTAAAAAGAGTCTATCACTATTCTGAATAATTGAGTACAAGTCTTAATAGCAGATAATCCCCTTGAAGTTGCTTTTGCGCTGCAGTCAAAGGACGGCTTTGTTAAGGCATTACCTAACAAATTAGCTGCTAAATACTGGTAATAACCTATTTCCCATAGATTGCATTTTAATTGCGCCCTAAGCAATATGATGGCAGAAGACACTTATTGGTGGCAAACTGATGCTTGCATACATATCCAAGCACTGTGACTAATTAGCATAAAAAGTTACTTTTAAAAGTCTTTGCAGATATCAGAACTGTGTTAAAATGTGCACTTTTTGCTTATATTTTTCTGTCTGCCTGAACAGTACTCTCTCTCGTTTTCTTTTGCTTAACGTTTTAGTTTAACCACTTGCAGGCAGGCAGCCACCTTTGCTATGAAATTGCTATTTGATTTTAAAATATTATATACCTCTTTGGGTTCTATGGGTCATTTCCCACATAAACAATAGGACAAGGGGACATTTTCCTGTGGGGTGAAAATGAAGTATTTTGCATTACACTGTGTGTGAAAGTAGGAGTTTGTTTTGTCATTCTGTGTCTGAGTAAATAGAAAAATAAACAGCTTTCTTAATCCCCCCCGATGTCATTGCAGAGGCTACGCCTTTCCCCCCATATTTGCCATTTCCCTTCATCCCATTCTCTTCCTCTACAATAAAGGATTGTAGCCATCAAAACTGGCAAGCGTTAAGCATGATAATTAGTTCAATATAGTGACCAATTCTGTGAATTACAAGTTCAAAGCAACATGTGGACACGGATGAAATCAGATTTTGGCATTTCTTACCCTGATTGTTTCAGGATACTCCGCTGGAGCTTCTTTGATGTGTAAATAACTAAAGGATTGTAATGTCTCGCTTAAAGTACATCAGACATGTTTATGACTTTTGTTTTTAGATTTGGAACTCATATTCTAGTGATAGCTTTGAATCAGATTAATAAAATTATTCATGTTTCGTGATTTCATGAAGTATGTGATTTACCCCCCAGAAAAGATCTTTTCAGTCTTTATGTTGTAATAGATGCAGCACAAGGCTCCCTGTGTGCTGGAACGTTGACCCCAAAGTATTTAAACAGACATAATGGTGAAGTCAGAAGAAACCACCTTCATTATTGTTGTTTTTCTGCAACCTGAAAGTAGCCGCTGTATCTCCTTACTTTTTCATTACTGTCAGACCTGCTAAACAAAATAACTCGTGATTGCTTTTATTCAGCCGTTCGGTGGTTTATTCCTTCCTTCCCTTGCCCTCCTCCTTTGTGTAACAGGACTTCCTTTATTTTCAGTTGGGATAATTTGCACACAAAATGGCAGCCTTCCCCATTTTCTCAATGATCTTAGATCCGAACTGTGCGGTGGATTTAGTTGTGCAGTAAGTACTACTGAGATTACCAAACAGACGCCATTTGTTACCTGTGCGACTTAGGAAAGCAGGTCTACAAAGATAAACTAGTTCATTTTAAGCAACAATTGGCCCTCCAACTTTTTGTTTTTTAATCATCTCTGGACTTTAGTTTTGACTTGGAAAGGAGAATGCGGGTTTAGTGTGATTGAAAAAGATAGATAAGAGTGCGGCTCTGACTTTTGACCGTCAACTTTCCAGCTTGGGTGTGCCTAATTCAATTCTCTCCAAATTCAGTTGGACCCAATATTCTTCGCTTTCTGTCTTAAACTGGTGTATAGTGTTCTTGTGTGCTGTTAAATCCCTCCTGTTTCATCCCAAAGGTACACTTAAGTATTTAGCAACGGGATTCCGATTGTTTTACACAGTTCAGTGATGTTTTTAGAGTGCTTTGGGATCCATTTGGATCAAACCTGCTATGTAAACGCAAAGTCTTCATTATTCTCAGTAACTCAGCTGTACAGCAGCTACCCTCTGTAGGTCTTGATGCTAGTGCATGTGTGAAGGTACTGTATATCACCCCAAACTGACATTTACATGAAACACATGATGATTTCCTAGGGGGGTGGGGAGGATCGATGCCCACCACTCTGTGCTCGGACACCGATCTGCACTGCACACATAATGGAGTGTGCATGTGATTGTGTTAGAAGACAAGTGGAGGATACCCTGTGGCCATCTAGCCCAGTTTCCTGTCTCCCATAGTGACCACCCCCATAAGTTTCAGATGATGGTGTAAGAGCCCTGCAAAAGGCAGCTGTGGGATAATCTGCCCACTACAGTGGACTGAACTGCATAAAACCTCAGTGTACTAGCCCCACCATCCATCTCAACAAAGAATTACTTTTACAAATAAGTAGGGCGACCAGATAGAAACTGTGAAAAAACAGGACAGAGAGTGGGGGGTAATTGGAGTCTATATAAGAAAAAATCCCCCAAAACGGGACTGTCCCTATAAAAACGGGACATCTGGTCACCCTACAAATAAGTGAGAAATAAAGAAATCTTTGAATTTTAAAACCAAACATTTTCTATTAAATTGCTGGAAGTTTGGAGTAACTAAAATACTGTTTTTTTGGCAACGATTGATATGAAAACAGGCTGAACAGAATTATTTTAATCCCCTTGCTCCTCCTAAACAAGGAAATAATAGAAAGAAAACTATCTACTATACATGAAACATCAGAAAGTATATTTGCTGAATAGGTGCATATCTTAACCTCTCTGGACCGGACCATGATTCCATCAAAGTGCATGGGAGTTTTACTGTTGAGCAGTCATGAATTCTGCATTAAGAAGTTGGGGCACAATTTGAGAACACATTTCTTCTCAAATCCTGTGCCAGAAGATGATTCCATAAATAATTACGTGGCTCTCCTTCGCTTTTGTTATATAGTCCCCTAAACGTTACTGTGCATTGTCTGAAAACTAATAGCCAGAAGAACGGCTAGCAACACTGTGCAAGCAGAGAAAGCATTTCAGAATGACGTCGTCTTATGAGAATTCATTTTAGCTTTGGAACAAATTCATCTCACACCTGCTACACTTGGCAGCAGACTTAGTTTCCATGTCATAAAGAAAAATAGCTGAACATATATCCAAAAAACCCAAAGGTATATAGGCATAGTATGGTGTGAGGGAAAGACTTTTAACATCAAAATCCTCTTGAAGCTGTCATTAAATACAGAAGAGGGAAAGAAAAAAGCTTAAGCATAGCAACGAAAATAATGTTCACTCGCGGTTAGAAAGGGTCGATGCTTTACATGTTCTGATATGGTGTTGACGTATTGTGCTTAACTAGACTTAGTCAAATTCAGCTCTGTGGAGGAAGAGTCCCAAACTCTTCATTTTTTGTCTGTGTTGTGGAAGGGCTATACAGATTCTTTTATAGATATTTTACTTTAATGTCCTTGTCAGTGCTTGCCGACTGGCGGTAAGAGCTCAGGCTGCTCCCAGCAAGCCCTATACTGTAAAGAAATGCACAGCACCTTTTATTTTTCAAAGCCAGAAATGAACGTCGGCAGCTTTGGTCCTTCCAGGCTGCGTGATTGTTTGGCAGCCTCGGGCTTGATTCCAGTTGTAAAACTCAGTGTCTTTAAGGTTTAAAAATATGCAAGCCTCTTCATTGGTCATTCAGGTCTTTATTTTCTTTGCATGCAGCATTTGGGTTTCAGCTATCACCATTTCTCCCTTTTTTTCTGGGAAGGGTCACTTACTTTCAAGTCTTTGATGCTTGCTGCATCAGCTTTATTTTTTTTTTCTTTCGTGTTTACAGTATATCCATGGAGAGACTCTTTTCATCCATTCATGCTGATAATTCTTTTGAACTTCAGGATAGAATGAGTCTTCCAGAATTTAACTATTCATTTCCTAAGGGAGCTTGAATGATTTAGCAGATGAAACAACTCCCATATTGACCTTGGGTCTGCAGACCCAGCTAGAGTAGTTCACATCACCAAAGGACTCCTTTATAACTTGTTCGGATGATGCTTTAAGTTGAGACCCAGGACTGAGCTGGCTTGGAGGAGGAGGACTTGCTGGTGTGAGAATGAACAGCATTGAAATGGTATGGTGAAGGGTCATTCCGTGTCTGATACTGCTGCCCTTCACCGAGATGTTAAAAGGGCACTATAGAATTGGGCTTTCACTTTTCATCTACAGTATTCATCATATACGCTCCTGCCCTGTTGCAGCTCATTGGAAGCCCGGGTCTTTTTTCTATAGCCTTTAGCATTTGTTCATTTAAAATAAAGTATTTCCATTCAAATAGTATTTTATTCAGGATTTTTAATCACGTCATGACCTAGTATATCCAGCTTATACAGTGAAGCACTTGTGCCGTACTGTCTTTCATTCAGACTGTTTGATAATCTTAAACGTATATTTCATCCAACACCTACATTTCCTCTTAGACAAATCTTTAGGAATTCTCTCTTGTATCTATGGCTCTTTATTTTTCAGTGTTCTCTATTAACTTCTTGTTTCAGTTGTAAGTCTAGATCCTGTTCTTCTTCCACCCCAGCCTCTGGTTTCATCCGGCATCCATTATTTAGGCATAATGGAGCATGTCTAACTCCAATTTGGTATGTTTGAGATATATTTATACTTAATATCTATTGTTACTAACAAGTAAGTTATAGACATCTGGTGTTCTCAAGGAATGAGCTTGGTGGCCAAAAATAGCAACACAGGGGCAGCTATGACACACTTTTTTGGTCTCAAGGATTTTTGATCACTGGAAGGACGAAACCCATTCTGCCTATGCAGAGGCAAAGGCATCACAGCTTTCATGTTGAGATATAACTAGTGCAATATACACATGGGCATTAATAGTGCACCCCTAACGTGGAGTATACAGAACAGTTCTTTGGTTGAGCTTAGCACTTGTTTCCTCTTCTAACGAAGCACTCTGGAATCTTTTAGCAGGGAGCAGAATGGGAAGTAGATGACTGTTCAGAAACAGACGAAGTAATTAAATGTATGGGGGTATGCTGCAAAACATGTCAGAGTGTGGCATTTGCTTGAAGCTCAGTATTGCTCTCCGACCAGAGGTAGCCCCTTCTTGACCGACAAAGGACTGTAATCTTTCCTATTGCATTTCTGAAGCCTTTCCCAAGTTGAATGATGCAGTGTATATATTTATGTAGAGTTTTTTAGTCTCATAAGGGTAAAATCAATAAGACTTCAGGTCGCTGCAAGAGAATTCTCTGCAGTTTTCTCTAGTTATAAGTTTTAAGAGCTCTTTTTTGTTTTGTTTTGTTTTTTAACTAGAAAGGAGCCTGAATTGCAAAAATCAGAGCCAGATTTGAACACCCCCCACTTTTGGGAATATTAAAATCTTAGGATTTGGTTTGGCTCACTAGAGAGAGGAGTCCCAGGTGAAATTCACAGCTAAGTCTAATCTTGTTTCTGCAGATGTCCCAAAATCAATGCTGCGAGTCTCACAGTATTTGGTGTTTTTTTTTCTTAAAGCCCCATCTCCAGGAATCAAGTAAATATGGGAGAATCCTGACGTTCGGTTAAGCACACCAACACATTTCTAGCTAATGGTTGGGAAGAAAAGCTTGAAAACTGTGAACTAAGTGCTATTCTTAAGGCTCAAACCCCAAAGACAAAGGGAGTTCACAAAACTGTGTGGCTGGACAACAAAATGGCATATGAAATTCAACATCGATAAGTGTAACTGGGTGCCTGGATGGATCACGCTGAGAATGCCCTATTTTTTGCAGGCTGACCTGAGTGAGGCAGATAACTCAGGTGGTTTGTCTACTTAAATTCACCAAGCCAGTTACAAAACCGTTTCTGCAATACCACATAGGTTAATGAGAAGCCAAACACAGTCCCCATTAGACATTCCAGCCGTTGGTTCCCATCTGGGCAGCCATGTCTAATACAGTGGGGGGTTACTGGAAATCTGATTCACCATATGTGAGGTTCACCAATCCCAAAGGACCAGTCACTTATCCAGGTCAGTAGGGGTCTCAGCTCTTACCCAGTAATCACAGTGATGGCAGTCCTTTAGTAACTAAAAACTAAAGGTTTAGTAAGAAATGGAAAAAGAGAAGAGAGTTGCAAATGGTTAAAAGATCCGTATACTTACAAATATGTGTAAAGTCTTCAGGTCAGTTTCATATCAGAGATGGTGAAGCTGCTGATTTGTAAAAGTCTTTCTGGAATCAGTTTAAAGGCTAATAGTCCACTAGGCAGTCCAGGTGTAGAGTCCGTTCAAGTCCTTCCATGCCTTTTCCAGAGTATTCCAAATCTCCGTCTTATGACTTGTACTTTCCCTGTTCAAAGTTTAAGCAGAGTAGAGCCGAAAGAATCAGGCCCGGGGCTTTCCTTTATAGTTCTTCTAGCAGGCTGGCAAACCTCCTTACAGAAATTGACCCAGCAGGGCCTTCCCCTGAGAAAGAATAGGCATTAGGCAATGCAGATTTTTGCTTTGAAGCTAATCTTCTATTTCCTATGCATACACAGGTAAACTAGTTACATTCATTCACAGGAGGCAATTAGCCGGTACTTCTTTATAGCATAGATAGTTAAGCTGAAGGCAATGTAGATAATATTAGTCTCCTGCAGTATCTTACATAATAACCTTATTTTAAAGTTAACTGGACACAATCGCATATGTAATTAAGGCAATTAAGACATGAAAGGGAATTAGCATCTACAAGCTAATTTGGTTACATTGTTAAACTTCTAACAGGATAAAGGTGTTCTAACAGACACAGACAACTAGCATCTACCCTTGATTTCTGTTACTACAAATAAATGGCTTAATTGCTGGTCTAGAACTTCTCTTTGAAATTCACATACAAATAGATTGTCTTGATTATATTTCAGTGCCTCTTGTTAAGTTGTATGGGTCATATGCAGGTTGGCCAGTCTGTCAGGGTCACAATAAGTGCAAAGTAATGCACTTTGGAAAAAATAACCCCAACTACACATATATAATAATGGGTTCTAAATTAGCTGTTACCACTCAAGAAAGAGATCTTGGAGTCATTATGGATAGTTCTCTGAAAACTTTGGCTCTGTGTACAGTAATGGTCAAAAAGGCCAACAGACTGGTAGGAACTATTAGCAAAGAGATTAACAATAAAAAGAAAATATCATAATGCCATTATATAAATCCATGATGCACCCACATCTTGAATACTGTGTCCACTTCTGGTCACCCCTGCTCAAAAAGGATAGAGCGGAACTGGAAAAGTTCAGAGAAGGGCAATGAAGATGATCAAGGGTATGGAACAAGTTTCGTATGAGGAGAGACTAAAAAGATGAGAGCTGTTCAGCTTAGAAAAGAGATGATGGGAGGGAATCTATAAAATCATGAATGGTGTGGAAAAAATGAGTAGAGAAATGTTGTTTATGCTTTCCCACAATACAAAACCCAGAGGTCACCTGATGAAGTTAATAGGCAGCATGTTTAATACAAACAACAAATGCAGGGCACAGACGTAGAACTCATTGCCATGACGGGTTGTGAAGATCAAAAGTATAACTGGGTTCAAAAAAGAACCTGATGAGATCATGGAGAATAGGTCCATCAGTGTCTAACAGCCAAGATGATCAGAGTATCAGAGGGATAGCCGTGTTAGTCTGTATCCACAAAATTGAGGCGATGATCAGAGATGCATTCCCACGCTCAGGGCGTCCCTAAAGGTGCCACAAGTACTCCTGTTCTTTTTGTGGATACAGACTAACACGGCTGCTACTCTGAAACCTAAACCTCTGACTGCCAGAAGTTCTCCAACATTTCCCTGTTCTGTACAGTCCCCCTAAGCTCTGGTACTGGCCACTGTCGGAGACATGATATTGGGCTAGATGGATTATGGGCTGGATGGACCATGTTCTAAAACGAACCCCACATTTTATTTTTAATCTCAGGAATTTAAAACCAATCTCATGATTTTTTGAGGCCTGATTTAGGATTTTTGAACACTTACTATGGGCAGTATGGAAACTGACACGAGGATTACAGGCCTCGGAGACGTTCCTCACAGAATTGAGAGTAGGTGTGGAAATTGGGAAGTTCATGGAATCACAGTGGGCCATTAGAGCCCATTGTTCTGGATGCAGCCATTTGGGAACCAATTCATCATTGATGTAATGTTCCAAGTCCCAGGGAAGGGGAGACACAACTGGCAAGAGAAAAACCGAGCAAAAAAGACACAATGTAAACAAATGCTTTTAAATAATAATAATAATAATAAAAATGTTTCAGTCTGGACTTCACAAGGGAAGAGATGTCACTGTTTACCCAGTTTACAGTCTCTTTTTTATTCTGTTTGTACAGCCCCTACCAGGATGATTTCCTGGTTCATGAATGGGGGCTCTTAGAGGATATGGTAATAGAATAAATAGGAAGTAGTTTTACTGTTTTAGTATTTTATAACTTGAAAGTATCTGACTACACCTATTGTATAGTTCTTGATTGATTTATTTTTGCCAACCTAATTTTTTCTTTAGGTCAGGGGCACCATTGAGAATTATCCAGCCAGTAACCCATGCTCTGGCTGACCCTGGCAACGTTACAGCATTCCAAGTGTAGTCTTTAGGCAAGAACGAACACATTCCTCGATCCATTGGGCACAAGCAGGCTTTTCTTCAAAATCAGACAGGCATGCTTTCTTGTTCCACTGCCTTTTTTTTTTTTAATTTCCCCTTGGATGTATTCATTGTGCCAATGCTAGGAAAATTCCACCCTTCGTTTATGTTTTGAGTTGCTCTATATACCCCGCTACCTCGATATAACGCCACCTGATATAACACAAATTTGGATATAATGCGGTAAAGCAGTGCTCGGGGGGCGGCGGGGCTGCGCACTCTGGTGGATCAAAGCAAGTTCAATATAACACGGTTTCACCTATAACGCGGTAAGATTTTTTTGTCTCCCAAGGACAGCGTTATATCGACATAGAGGTGTACTAATTTAGCTACAACGAATCAGGAAAAAGATCTTGGAGTCATCGTGGATAGTTCTCTGAAGATGTCCATGCAGTGTGCAGAGGCAGTCAAAAAAGCAAACAGGATGTTAGGAATCATTAAAAAGGGGATAGAGAATAAGACGGAGAATATATTATTGCTCTTATATAAATCGATGGTACACCCACATTTTGAATACTGTGTAAAGATGTGGTCTCCTCATCTCAAAATGGATATGCTGGCACTAGAAAAGGTTCAGAGAAGAGCAACTAAAATGATTAGGGGTTTGGAACGGGTCCCATATGAGAAGAGATTAAAGAGGCTAGGACTTTTCAGCTTGGAAAAGAGGAGTCTAAGGGTGGATATGAGAGAGGTCTATAAAATCATGAGTGATGTGGAGAAAATAGATAAGGAAAAGTTATTTACTTATTCCCATAATACAAGAACTAGGGGCCACCAAATGAAATTAATGGACAGCAGGTTTAAAACAAATAAAAGGAAGTTCTTCTTCACACAGCGCACAGTCAACTTGTGGAACTCCTTGTCTGAGGAGGTTGTGAAGGCTAGGACTATAACAGGGTTTAAAAGTGAACTGGATAAATTCATGGAGGTGAAGTCCATTAATGGCTATTAGCCAGGCTGGGTAAGGAACAGTGTCCCTAGGCTCTGTTCGTCAGAGGATGGAGATGGATGGCAGGAGAGAGATCACTTGATCATTGCCTGTTAGGTTCACTCCCTCTGGGGCACCTGGCATTGGCTACTGTCGGCAGACAGGACACTGGGCTAGATGGACCTTTGGTTTGACCCAGTATGGCCATTCTTATGTTTTCTAGTATAGAGTCGTGTTCCAAACTCTCCAGTGTTCTGTTCTGAGTTCTCTTTAAGAGATCCAAATGAGAGAGTTACATAATACGTAATGACCCTCTGCATCAATAGTTTTGTTCTTTGGGGAGTTTGAAATTGGTTCTCATTTGAGCATGTGAACATCTATACTGTGTCTGATGCCCTCCCTGCTCCCTGTTAATTTTGTATGTGCATTGGCACCAACAGCAGAGAATGGAAAGCTGTCTCCTGACATCCCAAGTGGCCTCAGCAACAAGCTTTGTCCAGAAGTTAACTAACTCTGGCTTCAGGATTCTTGTGCATCACTTAGGCACCTAAATAAGGGACCTGGTTTTGATTCCTCCACCCCTCCCCCTCTCAAATGCTGAGCATGCATACTTCCTGTTGACATCAGTGGTAGATTTACATGTTCAGCATCTTTAGAAATAATCAAGTCACATATTTAGTTACGTAAATATGGATTTTGCTGTATATATTATAGGTACATGAGTTAACTTTTCACCTTGGTATTTAAGGGTATATATTTAAGGCTAATTCTCCTATAACTGAATTTTGTTCATTTGGAATTTTATATTATGTTTGCTTTTCCATTTTATGGTGGTTGTTTTTTTAATTCAACCCCATGTGCTCTTGCTTTAAATCGGCACTTGGGTACATGGCTAGAAAATCCTGCCCGAATTGTGGGGCACAATTATCTATTTTGGAGTTTACTGTAGCTAGATGCATACAGCCCAGCCAATGCACCTGTTCTATAGGGTAAGTGTCTAGTGGAGGAAAAACACACAAGATCTTGAAGAGAATATGGTTAGAACTCTTTTCCAGTTGCTTCACTACCTTTCCCAACCATTGAACAGTCCTAATGGGAAAACAATAACCTCAGGTTTCTTTTTCAGACAGTAAATTCCAAACCTTACAGACAGATCTTTATTGGTTGCATTGCCAGCTGCTGAAAATTTCTAAGCATTAAACTCATTTGTTTTGTATCTCTTGTGATTAAACTGATTAAGTATAAACAAAGAGACTTCTTTTCCCCTTGCCTAGTGATTTTGCTTTACATGTACAGCATCTTCAGAGAAAGGGGGAAATCATCCCAGATTCTTGCCCATATACTTGGGGGAAAGGGAAAACGGCTGTTTCTAGCCTCAGATTTGGTACTGAGATTAAAGCTATGCATGTAACAAAAAGGTAGCACTGATATAGTCCCGTTTCAAACAGCGTTATGTTCACATGATTTAGGTATCTTATAGTATGCGCCAGCAATGTCTACAGGGGGCAGTTAGCGTGCAACATGTTGGTGTGGTCTACAGTTCACACCCCTGTAGGCTGCACTGCTTCACTGTGTAGACAAGCCCTAGGCTCACCTTTGTTAAGCAATTACATTTTCACCTTGAGATACTGTTGGTGAGTAGAGTACCTGGCTGTGCTATTGAAGTGTCTTCTGACGCGTTCATAGGATGGAATGAGGTATAAAGTCATGGATCCTGGTGTCATGCGGGGGGGGGGGGGGGGTTGGAACTATTGGCCCAAGCCATGTGCTTTTTTGTTTTTTTATAAGATTGGGATGATTACTTTTTTTCCCTAGCCCTATGAATCACCAGCCCAGGGAAACATTTTAACCATTTATTTAACAATATATTTAAAGGAGAGCCTTTTCTGAGGACTAATGTGACCTTGATCCAAACCCTTTCTATTTTTAATCAGCTTTGAAGCCCCTATGGCTGTAAGGCTCTCTACAGCTGTTCATCAAGTGGCTTGTTGCCAGTCACCATAAGAGATTCCACTCCCATGAGTTCTGAGGGCTCCACCGGCATAGCAGAAAGCCAGAAACACCATTCTGTGGCAAGACATTTTTTTTTTTAATTTTCTCTTCTGATCCAGAAGAAGGCGCCACAGGTAATGAACCTGCAAAATTCCCAGAGCAAGCCCCATGGGACTGGATTTTAATAGACCCCTACATAAAGAATATAGCTGTTTAATGGACACACACTGAATGATAAACTACAGTCTGTGTTTCTACTGCAGTCCTTTCAGTTTTACATAAATACGTTAGCCTGTGTCTAGAGTATTTGGGTATAATCTCTTAGAATGTGTCCATGTTGCATCAAGGACCAATGATCTTATTGTTTTAAGCACCCTTATTAGGTTTTCACCATTCATTTTCAAGGCTAGACTACAGTGGTAATGTTTTTTGTTTCCTTTACAGTTTTGTCGATGCTGTGGTATTTTTGGTGCGTTTGGGGGGGCTAGCGTGTTTCCATATGAAATTCTGAAAAATTAGTTACTTCCATACAACCCAGCGTTTCCATATATTTTCCCCTGTTCGTACATGTCATGCATTCTACTTTTCAAGGTCAAAATGCCTCTCCTCTACTTAAAAACGCACCTCTGCCATTAAGATATAAGATTGATAAATAACCCATTGAATCACCAGTGTGTCATTAGTTATTGCTTCTGCAGTGAAATATGTACCTTTCCTGTACTAATGAAGTGCAGCTGCATTATAAGCATAAGGTATCAATGGAAATCTTATAATGATTTAATGTTATTTACTCAGGCAGTTAAAACCTTATCTTAAAGTAGTGATGCAGTTGTAGCCCATGGAAGTCATTGGCCTTTGGATCGGGCTCTTGATGTGGAATTAATAGACGGAAAAGAAACTGAGTTTTACTGAAATAATCAAATATTGTCATGAGGTTTATCTTTTCTAAGGTAGACGTTAAAAATACATGGGCTGTTGTCCAAATACCTGTGGGGATTCATGAGTTTGAGGTAAAATGTGGTCATTTCTACAACCTTTCAGTGATTAAAAAGAATACTCCATTTTAAATGTTCTTAAGCTTATCAATATGGATGTTCTTTCAATAATCATTATGGATAGACTGCTAATAACCAAATGATTTACAGTTCTGAGACAGAGCTTCCCCCAAAAGGTATGACACCAGCTCCCTAGCAGTAGATTCCAGAGTTTATTATATTCAAATTCCTGAAATAGCAAGAATGAAGCTTGTAAAAGAGGATCAGGCTGCTTAAATGTAAAAGAATTTCATCTCTTTTTATGTGCAGAGTACTGTAACAGATCCATGCCATGGTGTGGCAGAACTGGTAAACCTCTGTCTCTGCAGTGAACAGTGTTTTATTTCAGATTGATCACATCTGTAGAACATAATTGTTATGACAAATGCTTGAATGGGTGTGGAAACCTTTTCTTCGAATGCATCTGGTCCTTGCTTTTTTGGTCTTAAGCAGTGGTGGTCAGGGTCTGTGTAAATCTGTCAATATTATTTATACCATGTGTGATCTTATTTCTGACTATAAGTACTACCATTTTATTTTATCAAAGGTGTTTCTGTGATTAAATTTATATTGTGGCTCAATAACAGTGCAGAGAACATAAAGCCTCCAGTGGGTTTTAGTTCTGTTTGAAAATGGATACCAGAGCTGCACTTGGTATTGGAGACAGTAAAATTGGATAGTGTTTTCTGACCATAAAGCTTTTTGCTCAGTCATTACTTTACTTTCTCCATGACCAAAATGGAAACTATTTTTGGACAAGCATGTTCCAAAATATTTTCTATGATTACAGAGTTAAACATAACATAAAACACCCAAGCTCTTCCTGTACTAACAGGAGTTATTCTGCCCCCAAAACTCATGCTGACTTTAAAGTGAACGCCTCGTATACTCCTTACCAGGCAACTACACTGGCTCTCGTGTAAAATATCTCCAAGAAGCATATTAAATGTGCACATGCAATTAGCAATGCCTTTTCTCCACATTTGTATTTTTCCATGACGGTATTCCATGAAATGCAAGACTGTTTTCTTGAGAGAAAACTAGGAGAGAATGAAATATTAGAGTTGGACTTTGAGAGCAAAGAGAAATAATGGTGTTTATAAAATATTAGCATATTCTATTAAATCATCAAAAAGGATCAGCAGCTGGGCTGCCTTGAATGTGGGTGCAGAATCCACATATTCAATTATTATGACATATTATAAATTGCAATAATTAAATGTCCTGGATTACATGCACACAGAGACATTTAACTTTTTATTACCAATAAGAATTAGCACTTTGCACCTCAAGATATCGATGAATGCCTGAGTGTCGGGCATCACTGCCTAGTGAACCCGCTGTCTCCAAGAGTCATTTGAATCATGATTTGGGGTATCAACATGTGTATTTCTCCAGGCATAACCTTTGTGCCAATAATAGCCACAACCATGAATCATTTCTGATGATTGGTGTCAGGAAGAACAGGTGGTGTCTCTCGGATGTAGTCCTTCCTTTGGAGAACACATCCAGTATAGATTAAGACCAGCCACACACTAAGGACAAGTATTTCTGTAAATTCAATATAAGTCTTCCCTCTGCTTTGAAGAAGCTTATCAAAATATCTGGTTTGTCTTCCACCAGCCTCCTCATACTGTGATTCTTCTGCTGTAAATAGAGCTTTGCTGGAAGGCCTGCTGAATATTTAGGTCACACTATAAGTTTCTTTTCCATGTTTCTCTCTTTTCTGCTGTGGGATACAGACTTTCTCTCTGCTCCGGAACAGAAACAAAGAGGAGGATATGCTACTATTTTGCTCTCTTGGGAATTCTGCCTAGAGGACAAAGCTCTTCCACTAGCTTTTATGAAGTACTAGATGTTTCAGTCCCCCTAGGGTGACCAGATGTCCCGATTTTTGGGTCTTTTTCTTATATAGGCTCCTATTACCTCCCCCCTCCGATTTTTCACACTTGCTGTCTGGTCACCCTAATTCCACCTCTCGTGGGTACAACAACTTGCCTGTGGTGCAACTAGGAATGGAAATAACATGTCTTTCCACATTTCGTGCTAGGGGGCTTTTGTGTTTCACCAATATCTAGGAAACTTGCTTAAAAAATAGTACACTAAGAGAGTTTGTAGCGCACTGGAACTCTCTCTAACTCCAAGGTAAAGTTAAAAATATTGTAATATTTTACTCATTAAGGAACACGAAAGATTTTAATGCAAACAAAATAATCTTGTGTTTTTTGGTTTTGTTTTTCATACCATCAGAAGTATCAATTGTAGAATCCTGGGAGTTTTTTTGAGGGACCAATTTAGCAGCAGCTAAAATTTCACTCACGCAGCTGTCTGAAACTACAGCTGTGCAGCTCCCCTTCCTGAAGGGTGGCATTCATTGGTTCATTGATACTAGTTTATAGGCCTATTTTGTAGCTATTTCCTTCTTTATTATTCTGGTGGTATCAGCAATGGTGAAACATTAGTGGAAGGCCAAGGGGCTGAGTTCTTGTTTCATTAGTGCTTTGAGTGCAATTACTATCATTATAAAGCCACTGGACACCCAACGTTCTTGGAAGAAATGTGTGTGTTACGTTTGGCAAGATAGGCTTTATTGGGCTTTTAGATTTCCTATTTATCTTCCCCAACACACCTTCTCCTCCCTACTATTCTGTCTGAGCTAAGTCACTCTCTTGTGCATCTTTTATCGAGAAGGCAATGACTTGCTTAAAATTGGGGCCTCCGAAAAGAGGTGACCAAAGAGTCAGCACTGAAAATTCCTGTAAGACTTCATCATGCAGTTTTAACTTACCTAGAAGCACTTGGGTGCTATAGAAAACCCCAAGTAGATAGAGAAAGAAGATATATATTTTGCTGTCTAAGGATCCAGATTTGGCCCCTGCATGATTTTGATAAAGAGCTAAACAGGAAACTTCCATCATATTTGTGTCACTTTAAGCTTCAATCAAAGCAAACTCAAAGGCCTGCAAACATTCCTTGAATTTCACTTGTGCTGGTGGAGTACAAGGTGCAGAACCAATGTTCTGCCAGAAGCCCTTTCCCTTATACATCGAGAGAAGTGCAGCTGGTGATCACAATTATAGTAGTAGATCATGGAAAGGGAGGTAGGTCTCTCAGGTTGCAGGTCCTGAGGCCTGGTCTACACTAGCAAATTAGTTCGGTATAACTACATTGCTCAGGGATGTGAAAAATCCAGTGCCCTGAGCAATGTAGTTAAACCAACCTAACTCCTGGTGTAAACAGTGTTAGGTCAATGGGAGAATTCTCCCGTCAATCTAGCTACTGCCTCTCAAGGAGGTGGAGTACCTATGCTGATGGGAGGATCCCTCCCGTTGGCACAGGTAGTGTCTTTCACTGAAGTGCTACAGTGGTGCAACTGCGCTGGTGCAGCATTTTAAGAGTGTAGACTAGTCCTAAGTCATTTGAGGGTGCAAACCAACACCTTTAATTCCGTCCAGAAGTCAACAGGCAGCGAGTGCAGATCAGACAGCCACTGGTGCATGTCCTTAGGTTATGGATAGGCCACTTAACAAGGAGGCAGCTGCCTAGGAAGAAGTGTGTTAAGCTGTTTTGTTGTCAGCGTGCATTCTAATGATAGAGTTGTTGTTCATTATTTATATTATGGTAATGCCTAGAGGCCTCAAAAAGGATTAGGGCTTTACACGCAATAAAAGTCTCTGTGGTGAATCTAAATAGACGAGACAAAGGGTGGGATAAGATGATACAACTTACAAGCACTTGGAAATGATGCACACAGAGGTTGAGTGGCTTGCCCACAGAAGGCCTGTGGCAGAGTTGGGAATTAAACTCTGGTCTCGTGAATCCCAAATCCAGTAACTTAACCACAAGGCCGTTCTTCCTTCTGTGTCTGTCTTGGTTTCTCTTAGACTAATAATTGTACACACACTTTTTGTTTCACTTCGATGGTGTTGAGGGTGAAAACTGTCATATTTGATAGTTAGTTTTCAAAACTAATTGTTACCACTATGTGCTTGTGGTGCTTTTTCCTGCTATCTTCCAGCCACAGACTAACACAGTTTTGTGGCTCAAGCTTCGTACATCATCATCTCTGAGGTTGCATTGGTTACGAGGGTCTTGCTTTTTGCAGACTCTTAGGGCTGTATTTGTTTCCCACAATTTTCTGCATGTTTGTCTCAAACGAACCGTGAAATGATTCAGTGCCAGCATGTGGTTTTAATAACAACTGAATGTGGGCAAATGAAAGGATGGCGAACATTCAGTTTGACTTTTCCACCACACAACATGGGTTAAACTTCTAAGTGGGTTTATCTTGCAACACATTGTCAGAGTTGGTTAACTACTCTTGGGTTACACGATGTTGAGGATGAGCTTTCAATGTATAACTTCCAGTGACTGTTGATTGGTTGAAAGTCCCTTCCTTAATCAAAGGCAAATTTGGTGTGGCAAGCTGATACCTGAATTTCCCCAGTGAATCATCATGTTCAGTTTTCTTTTGGTGAGAGGCAGCTTGCTTTCCGATCTTGTTTAGCTGAACGCTCCACTCAGAAATAAACAAGCAAATCCATTTAATGGAAAAACGCATCAGGCATCCATGTCTCAGAAACCACTGCCACATTCCATGCCATCTGGCCTCCTTGATGGCCGTCTTTAGTGGAGATGCCCAGGAGGCGAATGAGCAGCACATACTCTCATCTCTGGAGTAGAGGTAATGCAGGGAAGAGTTGGATGCTGACAAGCTGCTGTGCCTGTGCTCTAGATAGACTCCGGAAAACATAAATAAACTGCACCAAAAAAAAAACAAAAAAGAATTTGTGCCCTGTACTGTTACTGGATGATGCATTCAGATGCCCTTACGAAGCTTTTCAAAAGCAGGTGGTGGTTCTGATATTTCAGAAATATTAGGCCCCGACTCCCCTTCCTTTGCCTGATCATTGGGGTTAGACAATAACATCCCAGCAACCTGAGCCCTGAACAGGATCTTTCTTGTATGTCAAACAAGGGGAGTTCCCATTAGACTGTTTTCTGACTCCATATTCCTCCCCCGTTTTCCCCAAAGTGAGGGCTTAATTGTGGTTCAGGCTTCACATTGTTTCACTAGCAAATTCTTGTTTAAGCCTGTCTAGATGGTAAAATTCACAGTGAAGTCTGCCTTTAGCCAGTCTTTGAGAGCGGTGTGCACAGGTATATAAAGCCTGGAAGTGCTTTGGGGGCAGCTTATCGGTAGAGCAGGAAAAAATGTGTGGGTGGGTGGATGGGTGGAAGATACAGCAAGTGGGAGGAAGAAGAAGTCTATTGAAATCAACAAGATCCAGGATCAAATTCCAAACCCCTAAATTAGCAAGGCATTTTAGGCCCATTCATAAGTCCCGTTGCTAGTGGGACTTAAGCACATGCCTAATATTAAGCATCTGCATAAATTGTTGAACAGGGATGGACTGCTGAATCAGGGCCATCGAGTGCAGAACAGAGGGAGGGGACAGTTACAGTAGCATAGGTGAGTTTAATAAGTCATAGTGTATTAGGTAATATGAGCTGTAGTATTCATGATTCTTTTCTTTTTAAAGTAAAAAAAAAATCATTATATAAATTGTAATTGGGAAGGCCACTGGACAGTCATAGGACAAGAATGATGGCTCCAGGATTCCCTGGCACCAGCGCAAGGCTTTCACTCCTCAGAGAGGGGGAAATAAGGGGAAGAGAAGGAGAGGGAGAACAGCAGTGCAGCAGGGCGTCTCTTGTTATACAGATTCGAAGTAATGCTGGGTAAGTTGGTGTGTTCTGAAAAATAATGGTAAAAGAGAATACAGCAAGCAGGATGGATGAAGGCCATTTTATAGAGAGGACTCTCCGAGGTCTCGATTGCCATGTTTGCTTAATTGGGAGAAGAACTTGCCTAGCAAGATTTCTTGAGTGTACAAATGAAGTGAAATGACAGATCAAGGTTGCTCTGTTAGGCTGTGATTCAGCAAATCACTTGCATTTCTAGACCCTGCTCCTGCTCCGGTTGACTTCGGTGGTGTAGGAACAAGGTCTTAATGGGGCTAATTACCTTACCTTAAAGTTAAGCACGTGCATAAGAACTTCGCTGAATTAGGGCCTTATGTGGCTTGTCTTAAGTTGGCTGTCCAGTTTCCCAGCCTCTAATGTCAAAGTGGAAGAGGTAAGCAGACCGGAACTTGGAGAAAAGAAACCCTGTTGGAAATGGAATTTACAATTATTAGCAGAGCAGTGGAAAGCAGCTCCCCATTTGTGACCTATCGCCAGTAAAGTGTGTGGTACAGAATGCTGGTCAGCAGCTACTAAACAGTTCACTGGGGGGTTCTTACTCCATCCCCTCCCCCACCATACGTGACCCTTTTCGTTGTGGAGGTATCCTTTCCAGTGTTTACGATAAGCCCCTACTACCTTTGCACTACTCAAGTACACGTGGGCTGAAATTTCAGCCACACTGGTATTCTCCTTGTCACAAGCCCTGTCTCTGGGCCATGCCTCAGTTTCCTTGCTGGCTATAGAAATCATGAAACTTTACCTTCAATAACCCCTTGTTCAGGGGGACTTTAGACTAACTTAAAAAATAGTTCTTGGCTTCAGTTTTCTCCTCTCCAGAGTCTTATTCTTTTCCTCATCTTCTCTCATCAGTAAATGGCTAGTAGCCCCTCTCGCCTTTCCCGGCTCAGCTGCTCTGCCTCCATCCATGCTGGGATTCGGTCTTTACCTGCTCCCTCTCCTTGTCAGCACACTCTTTCCCCTTCCTTCTCCCTGCCCTGGAGCCAGGCTCATACTGTAGGCTCCTCTGGTCCAAAGGCAGACACCAGGGACCCCTGGCAGTTCCCTTGGGGCTTTCGCTGTCAGCTCTATGCTCTCATTCAGCGCATGTCCCCACAGAGGCCTGTTCCACCTCCTCGGGGTTCCTCCAGCCTGTAACAGCCACACACAAAACCATTCTCTCCCCAAGGCAACTTTGTCCTTATGCTGTTCTAGGAGTCTCCTAACTCAGCTGCTCCATTACTAAATTATCTACAGGGGAGCACCTGATTGCTCCCAGGTATCATATTTCTGACAATGTCGTCATGAGCCAGGTAGACTCTGGTCCTTCGTGAAGAACCACTGGCCCCAGGATGCCCGCCCCCCTTTCTTAGCCATTGTAAAGCACTGTGCCAAGAATGGTCAAGGTGTTGGGAGAGGAGCAAGGGATTGAAAGGGAGTCCAAAATGGAATGTAGAGTGAACCTAAGTTCGGCGATTGACGTGTGAGGAGCCAGATCCTTGGGAATCTTGCAGCCTACGGTCAGTTCTCGGGGTCTGAAATTATAGCCAGCTACAGCCCTAGATCTCCTTAAAACTTGCCACTGAATATTAATACCATTGCTAAAGATGAAGTCCATATCACCATCCCTCCGACTGAAATGAGCCGCAGCTTTCTTTGGAGTTCCTTTCTCAGCACTGTTCAGTGAACCAGCCTTAATGGGGGCGTGGGGGGATTGCTGTCATTAATTCTCTCCATACCAAAAATGGATATGAATGGTTGTATGTTCACAATGCACCTAGCCACACTGGCTCAGTGCCTAGATGCATACAAGTCCTCTGACCCTGTTACTGTTCTTCCTTTCCCAACACATGGACCTTGTTCCTTTATCAAAAAGAGAGAATTCAAACTGCTGGAGCATTGTCCTTTCTTTAGGCTGAAAAACACATGAATGGCTCACTCTTTAAAATACAGTACAGCTGGTGAAAAAACTGATTATTATGCAGTTTGTATTGATATCCTTGTGAAAGTGCAGAAAAAGGACTAAAATTCTTTAAAAGCCATAATCACCAGACAGAACTACCAACATATTTTCAGAAAATATATAGGCATCTAAATAAGTGGCTTGATTTTCAAAATTGCTGCACGCAGAACAGTTGATAAAACCCCCTTTGATTTTACCAGGAGCAGAATTAGATCAACACTGTATGTTTATAAGGCAAAAGGGAGTTATACGCATGCTGAACCCGCTGTCTACAGGTGCTTTGTTCCATAGTGCACATTCAGTGTATATGGGACCGATCCTGAATGGGACCTCTGCTTAAGTAAAGGCTGCAGGATCAGGTCGTGTGTTTTCATATTCTGGAAGGAAACGTATTGCTCTGTACTACATAATTCTCAAGATGCTGTAGATAATAACACCTGTATTCAGTTATTTTATCTCTGCGCTCATCGAGCTATATCTTAAAGGAGCTGTCACAACCATACTCATCTGCCTCTGAGGCGTATCCTGAAGGTAATTGATTACCTAATAAAATATGCATTGTGACAGTAGGTGGAATTTGGAAGTTAATTTGCACCCCTTAAATGAGGGCTTCTAAAACTATAATTACTCATGAAACGAAGAAACGAGCTCTGTCAGTGGTGCGAATGATTTATAGGAAATAAACTGTCCCAGAGGTGGCACTTACACTTGCAGCTTCTGTACTGCCTTGGAAATGAAATTTCCCCCTCTCCGGTGTGCTGTGCATTCTGGGGCAAATCCTCAGGTCCGGCGGAGCAGGGCTGGCCCAGAGCCAGTTACAACTGTCTGCCATCTTGGTTGCTCCCGGTCTCTGTGAGGTGTGGGACAAGGCATCGGGCAAAGAGGCTAGTGGCATCAAAAGTGACAAGCAGCTGACAAATCCAAGCAGTTCTACTGCGTGAATTTGGCAGAGAGATCATCAGTTACCTTGAATAAGGGGAATATCTCCATGTGCTTAATTATAGACGTTCAGAAGGGCCCTGTGTCTGAGACGTTTTGTGTGTGAGGGGGGTGCGCGGGCGTTTTGAAAGTGAACAGAGAACTTTCCAAAGGGGAGCATTTTAAACTCTTTTGTCTGCAAAAATTAGCAAATGTTTTCATAAAAACGTGACCTGGAAAATGAACTTGTCCTCTGACACGGGGCGATGCCAAGTTTAGAGGCTCAGTCCAGTTGTTAAAGCATGAAGCGGGGGAGGGAGAGCGGAAGGGAGGTCTTTAGTCCTGCAATTCTCAGTGCAGCCTTAACCGTGAAATGGATACCGGCAACTCCACTGTGTAGATTAGAATATAAAATGCCACATGTGAAAAACTTACAGTGCTCTGGAAGTGTGTGGGGGGGAGTAGGACATAGGGAATTTGTGTAATACCGAGTCTTGTGTGACACTTTTTTACCAGGATAGGTCTTTCTAGCACATTTTAAGTGTTATGTCATAAAATTAAAATTTTGTTACATTTTATTCCCCTGTGATTTGATGGACTCTCATTTCTTAGAAATGCCCAAGGAGTTGTCAATCCAATTCTATAATGTAAGATCTCCTTCTGGGAAATGCTGCACCCCCTTCCCGACCCCAAATTCCCATAGACTTCAGTGTCCTTTGAAAGCCACCTATACGGTGGTGAAGTAATTTACAATGATATTTTTTATGGGATTGTTTCTCCAGGTCAGATGCAGCTGATGCTGAAATGCGCTGCTAACTCAAACAAAATAAATGGCCATTTGGAAGATTTCATTTGATGCTGTCAGAGTAGAAATTCCACACTTCAGTTTATGGAAACTGACATATTGCAGACAATTTATGTGAGCGAAATATATTTGTGAGTTGTACTGAGGAGGTCAGGTTTGTAGAGTGCTGTGCAAAACCCTGTCAGTATAAACTAAGGACTCTTTTCCTTCTGAAGTTCTACCACAGTGTATTTTTACTGGATTGCAGAAGTTTGGAAGTGCATTGGGAATATTTTTCATGAAACCAAGTGGCAAAAATTAAACACTCTGGAATGTGGTAGGGGGAAGGCAGTCCAACTACCTAAGCATGTTTCAATTTGCTTGAAATATGGTTGCCCTTTGCAGGCAGTCATTTCATCTCCAGGCCAATTTTAACAGTGCACAGTGCAGAAATGACTAACTGTTATGACATGCCCTGAAACAACTCCGGTTCAGCTTGTGTAAATTCTACATGTGGGGTGCTTTTGGAGCTGACAGGTGGAATTTTATTGTGATTTTATTTAACTATTCTGACACAGTGAAGGCTTTTGTCATTTATCTTATTAAGTTACTATGTGTTGCAAGGCAAAGGAGCAAGGTTGGTTTTTCATTGTTGTTTAAATCATCACAGAGTTTTAACGATGCAGGGACTGTACAATAAGATTTCAAAAGCTGTTGCTCGCTGTCTGGAAAAGTAAAAAGAATAGTCTCAACAGTTGACTGCTTCCAAAAGAAGAAAGGTACTTGATAACTTAACTAGTCTGCAGGGCACAGACATGTTATAGCTGTCGTACTCTGGCAGGGGATATGCTATCACTGTGATAGAAATGCCTCACTCTTGTTGTTGTTTGTTGTTTTATTTGTATTCGCATAATCCTTATGGGCCCCTGTCATGGACCAGTAAGGTTGCTAACCCTCCTGGTTTCGCCGGGAGTCTCCCGGACTCAGGCTCTATCTCCCCGAGGCTACTGAAGCCACACTGGGAGATTTTAGGGATTAAAAGTCCGGCAGCGCAGTGGGGCTAAGGCAGGCTCCCTGCCTGCCCTGGCGCCGCACCTCTCCTAGAAGCAGCTGGCATGACACTGTGGCCCCTGGGTGGGGGGCAGGGGAGGTCTCCGTGCGATGCCCCCGCCCCGAGCTCCGACTCCGTAGCTCCCATTGTCTGGGAACTGTGGCCAATGGGAGCTGCGGGGGCAGTGCCTGCGGACAGGGGTAGCGCACGGAGACCCCCTCGTCCCCCCACCTTGGAGCCGCTGCCAGAGGGATGTGCCGGTTGCTTTCGGGAGCTACCTGAGGTAAGCGCTGCCCTGCCAGAGAGCGCACCCCTCACCCTGTCCCACACACCAACCCTCTGGCTCAGCCCAGAGCCCCCTCTCGAAGCCAGCACCCAAACCCCCTCCTGCACCCCAACCCCCTGCCCCACCCCAGAGCCTGCACCCTACACCCAAACTTCCTCCCACAGCCCACACCCCTCATCCCCTCCTGCACCCAAACTGTGTCCCAGACCCCACCCCGAACCCTCTCCCGTACTCAAACTTCCCCCAGAGCCTGCACCCCCTCCCGCCCCAGCCTGGCAAAAGTGAGTGAGGGTGGGGAAGAGTGAGTGATGGAGGGAGGTGGGGTGCCTCGGAGAAGGGGCAGGGGTGTGGCCTTAGGCAGGGGGCGGGGCGAGGGTGGTTGGGTTTGTGCAGTTGGATCAAACTGAACTAATCCTGTAGAACACTGAACTGTTACTAGAGTATAATACATGGATCACAGCTTTTAGAAACGTGATGCAAGACTTCAAAAAAAAATAATCAGGTAATTTGCCAGCTTTGATGCCCTCTGCCCATCTCAGTTCATATGAGTGATGTCACACCCGTGTGTGATCATGCCAGAGCACTCTTTGAGCTTTCCCATGGCCACAAGGACCATAGCCTGCTCTTGTAGCATCATTTGAAGAGGGGCCTCTGTATATTACTGAAGACTCATTCTCCTTCTCAGCCCAACAGACTGCCAGTATCATTCTGAAAGTGTTTGTGTTAAACTCCGTAACTCCCCCTCCCCTTCTTTTTTAATCCTAGTTGAGCTCAGATTTTAAGTCTTCATTAGCATGCTGTGTATCATCTCATTCTTGAGTCCAGAGGTCAGGACACAAGTTCAATAGTATTTTGAGGATACACTATATTTGATCAGGTTCAGAGTTACTTATCTTCAGATAGAACACATCACCGGACATTGGCAATAGCAGGAGGGATGAGCTGGAGTGCCGATGAGAAGTGCAGTCAGGAAAGTAACTGAAATACTTTCCTGATCGATTGTTTTTTTATAAATGGACAACCTACCAAATTCTCAATTACTGAGGGACAGTCTCCACTCATTGATATATTTTGTTTTCTATAACCAAATTCTCTGCACAACTTTTCATGAGTGATGTACCCGAGTATTCGGATTCTAATATCTAAACTGTACTGTTAAATCTATTCACCTAAATTTGTGTTATTGCTGATTGTCATATGACTTTTACAAACAAACTTTGTATTTGTGGAGAATCTAAGCACTATACCCAGATGTACAGACACTCTTTTCTTAACCTAGGCATTATATATATTTTTTTAACGTTAGCTTTAATAAAAGTTTTAAATCTGACATGACATTAGACAGCTGTGGGAGTGGGGGAAACACCCCATTTGGAACAGAGCAGCCTTTATAGCTGCAGAGAGGTCTGCAGAGCTTCCGAGAGCTTTGTTTATTTACCTGTGGAACCTGCGCAGAATTGGTTAAATTCTCTTAAAAACATAAATAAAAAGTAAAAACAGCCTTTGCATTTATGTACTTGGTCTGTGTTTGCATTGTCTAGCTCAGTGGTTCCCAAACTTGTTCCGCCACTTTTTGTGTTTTTTATAAACTTTGTTTTTTATAAGCCGGTTTTGTACCTGCCGCATCCACAGGTTCGGCCAATCACAGCTCCCAGTGGCCACGGTTTGCTGCTCCGGGCCAATGGGAGATGCTGGAAGCGGCGCAGGCCAAAGGACAAGCTCTCATTGGCCTGGAGCCGCAATCGGCGGCCACTGGGAGCCGCAATCGGCCAAACCTGCGGACACGGCAGGTACACAAACTGGCCCGGCCCGCCAGGGGCTTTCCCTGCACAAGCGGCAGAACAAGTTTGCTCTAGCTGTTCATTTGGGGCCTGATCCAGTGCCCATTTAAATCAGTTGGGGGTGGTTTTCCATTCACATTAATAGGTTTTAGATCCTCCCTTTTTGTAATGTTGGAGTAGATTCAGCACAGTCCGGCCCTGACTCAGCAAAGCACGTTCTTAACTTTATAAATTAATAGATTTTTTTAAGGCTAGAGAGACCATGATAATCTTTAGGACTGCCTTTATGTATAACATAGGCCAACAGTTTCACCCAGTTATTCCTGCAAGGCCACATCCTGTGGGTTAGCTAGAACATATATTTTATTTAGAGTGTCATCCAGTCTTAACTTGCAGCACATAGGTGATCCCACTGAAGTCAACAGTGCTCAAGTGCTTGGCTAAGCATCGATGGGATTAGTCACGTGCTTAAATGCTTTGCTGAATTAGGCGCTATTGAATTAGCATAAAATACTAAAGTGAAATATTTAAAGGGCCTTGTGAAGCTCATTTTAAATAAGATGATGTCACCATCAAGATATCTACTTTGACTAGTCATCCGGACCTGTGTATAACTAACTGTTCACAATAGCTCTGTTTGCCAAGGTCAGAATGGGCGACAAGGGATGGATCACTTGGTGATTCCCTGTTCTGTTCATTCCCTCCGGGGCACCTGGCATTGGCCACTGTCGGAAGACAGGATACTGGGCTAGATGGGCCTTTGGTCTGAGCCAATATAGCTGTTCTTATGTAAGTGTCCCTCATCATGTTTCCCCTTTACCCGCCTTCTTTGCAAAACTGGTTGGAAAATCATTCCCAGAGAGTAGTTATCAGTGGTTCACAGTCATGCTGGAAGCGCATAGTGAGTGGGTTCCTGCAGGGATCAGTTCTGGGTCTGGTTCTGTTCAATATCTTCATCAGTGATTTAGATAATGGCATAGAGACTACACTTATAAAGTTTGCAGACGATACCAAGCTGGAAGGGGTTGCAAGTGCTTTGGAGGATAGGATTAAAATTCAAAATGATCTGGACAAACTGGAGAAATGGTCTGAGGTAAATGGGATGAAATTCAATAAAGACAAATGCAAAGTACTCCACATAGGGAGGAACAATCAGTTGCACACATACAAAATGGGAAAGGACTGCCTAGGAAGGAGTACTGCGGAAATGGATCTGGGGGTCATAGTGGATCAATAAGCTAAATATGAGTCAAGTGTGTGTAAAAAAGCAAAAATCAATGTGGGATGTATTGGATGTGTGTAAGTAAGAGCACAAGCAAGAAAATTCATCTTTCCACCTCCCACTCCTAGATTCAGACCTCAAATGGTCATTGTGTCCTCTTCGTCAGTTTCATTTTTCAGGATGGATGGAGAGGAGAGAGAGAGTCCAGAGAAGAGCAACAAAAATGATTAAAGGTCTAGAAAACATGACCTAGGAGGGAAGATTGAAAAAATTGGGTTTGTTTAGTCTGGAAAAGAGAAGACTGAGGGGGGACAAAACATTTTTCAGGTACATAAATGGTTGTTACAAGGAGGAAGGAGAGAAATTGTTTTTCTTAACCTCTGAGGATAGGACAAGAAGCAATGGGCTTAAATTGCAGCAAGGGAGGTTTAGGTTGGACATGAGGAAAAACTTCCTAACTGTCAGGGTGGTTAAGTACTGGAATAAATGGCCGAGGGAGGTTGTGGAATCTCCATCACTGGAGATTTTAAGAGCAGGTTAGACAAACACCTGTCAGGAATGGTCTAGATAGTACTTAGTCCTGCTATGAGGCAGGGGACTGGACTAGATGACCTCTCAAGGTCCCTTCAAGGCCTATGATTCTTTATTTCATTGCCTTGAGTTGTTGCACTGCATCTCTAGCGAGACTGTAAGCTCCTTGGGGCTGGGACTGTCTCTTCCTTTATCTGCGGTGTGCCATGCAGTTACAATCATCCACATCCTGGCAAATCACAAAACGACATGGCCTCCTTGCAGATCGAGTGCCACCCATATCAGTCTCTGGCTAGATCCTTAAGGTGGTTTGGCTGAATGTTCATTTTCTGTCCATCACTGGTGATCTTAGCATTCTACCGAAGCTTTTGGTGCCCATGTGGTTGCTGCCCGTGTAGCAGCATTCCTTGATACACATGCTTTGGAATTCGTTGGTCCTCCATTCTGATCATTTGTCCGTAGCAAAAAAAGCTGCCAAACAGAACCGGTGCTGATGGTGGCAGTTGCAGGTTTTGGCTTAGAATATCCTCATTTCTGATTTTCTCTTACCACTTAATGTGGAGCAGCTGTTGATGATGATGAGGCTAAACAATGTCAAGCTGGTGGTTTTTCAACCTTCTTCAGTGCCCATGTTTCGCTGCCGTACAGCAGAGTTGGTATAACGGTGGTTCTACAGAGCTGTGGCTCATGGCAAGCTTGATGTTGTGACATCCTCACAGAGGCCACTGAAGGGCCTGAAACATGGCTGCAGCAGCTGCTATACGAGTGTCCACATCTTTTGAGCATTCCCTGGCACTGTCTGTGATGCTGCCCAAGTATTGGATGGGTCCCACCTGCTCAATGCCATGTCTGAACAGATTCATACTGAGCTGGTTATGAGCTGGAGGATGGTAGATGGTAATGGCCAAGGATTTACTTTTATCTAGATTTAACTACCAGACCAATGCATGCTGCTTCTTGCCCAACGAGATCAGCCATGGAGTAATGGCACTATGTAAATATTTAATATCAGTAGCCACAGGGAGACAGCAGCTGTTCCTTTTTTCATAACCGGGGCACAAAATTTCTTACACGTTTTAAAAATGAAATAACATAGCAGAGTTTGGTATTTCTAAAGCTTGATATAAATCTGCGATTTTCCCATCTGCCACATGATGGAGATAATGGTGTAAGATATATTAAGCATAGCTGTCTATGGGCTCGGATGCTTTGAAGAAGATAGTTCCAGCTGGATTCCAATGGCTGCTGCTGTTCAGTGCTATTGTTAAGTTGTAGTGACTATTCTTGCAGCTATTCTTATGCAGTGGCTATTATACAGTGCTTTTTTCACCTCCGATAGGAAGGAATAAATTATACCCTTGACACCTATATATTCTTTAACAGCTGGTTAAATTGATTTTTTTTTTCTTCAGAAGGGAGATGCACAGGATAAAATCCTTGACTAACTCAAGGCCCCCAACTCAGCAAAGCAGTTTAGTTCATCTCTGTTCAGGAAAGCATTTAAAAACATGCGTCAGTCCCATTAACGTCAATGAAACTTAAGAATGTGCTTAAGCGCTTTGTGGAATCGAGGGCCAAATGGAGGTAGAAGCAGAGCTGTAGAGGCTGGGTCATGAGGCATCCTGCCAGTGCAGGGAACCTAAAGCAACTTGCTCCACAGTCCTATTTACTGACGGTCAAAAAAAGCACTTGTTCCCACCACCTGCGCGTACCATGAAGCTGGCTACCCAGGCTTCCTTGGAACTATGCAATAAGAGCAGAATTATAAATATGACCCTTGTGTAGCACACTAGTATCCTTGCATTCTCTCTACCCACTGCCTCCACCTTGCCACACATGGAGACTGATCCAAAGCCCATCGAAGTCGTGTGGAAAGACTCCCAATGATGCTGATGAACTTTGGATCCAGCCCATAGGCAAAAGAGGGCTGTGAGTTTTCCTGTAGAATATTTTAAATGAGATTCCGAAGCCTCCTAGAGAGAGGGAGAGAACTGTGTAATTTACATGGAGAAGAGCTGCATGAAATAATTCTGTTGTGTCCTATTTGGGAGCATTATGTAGTAGTGTAACAAGAAAACTATTCTAGATGGACACACTTGGAAAGGGGAGAACATATGTTCTTTTCCATTCTGGTAAGTAATGTCGCTGTTACTCTGAGGGCAGGTATCTTCCCATAAATATTCTCATGCTGATGTCAGTGCAGTTATCGATTCACTTATATCTGGTTTTATTTGATTGAATATTTACTTCATGAAGCAACACTCACCCCCAACATATACTCCATAGACCCACCTCCCCTATGGCAAGAAACTCTATACGATTTGTTTTAACTACCTTCATTTTATTAATGCTCCTTGTATGTGCATTACTCAAAGTTCCCATTCCCTTCAGTGGCAATTTTTTTAGGGTAAGGAGTGCAGGACTGGGCTCTGAAGAATCTTTCAGGTGCATCGTAATTGAAGATATAACACTATTCCAGTATGGATGCCTGCCTTTCAGGCATCTTTCCATAAATTAATTCTCTTGGGTCTCATTTTGTGTATCCCTTGAGGGTCTGAGGTAACAGCTGCTTGTATGACAGGTTTCTATGGCTGTACTTTAAACAAACAAAAACACAGAGAAAGTACCTAAAATATCTTTAATGTTATGGAATCAAATAGAACTGCTCCATTGGACCATAGTGCATAGCCAAGTATATTTAAATAATTCATTAATATGTTAGCTTCTTCAAATATGAGGCGTTTTTTGTTTGTTTTTTTTCCCTTTCTATGTGTGCTTCAGAAGACTTTTCCAGAAATGTTGAGTTCCATGGTTAAGGATTCTACTGTTATGTTTTTTTCATGTGAACAAAGATTAGTCCTTCATGGTCCTAAACTCAATGCATGTGCATGACTTACAGGCATTACCTACCAATAAATAGGAGATTAGCTGCGGCTTGTATATTTCCTGATCAGTTCACATTTTTTCAGATGGCTCATTGTTATCCTGTTTCCTTTAACGATGGGACATTCTAATGAGTTTGCCATCTGACATACATCTGCTTCCTGTTAGACAATGCCTTCATTCTTTTAGAGCTGCTAAACTCATCAGTTATCCTGACAGATTTTTATCTGTGCCTTAAAAACAGCATGTACAAGTTGATGTTGGAATATTTATTTTCATTGTGCATTTTTTGGGTATGCTGCTTTTTAAGAACAAATAACAAAACAGACCTATTTTGACAATGGGTGCTGTGGGGCTATTTATTGGGGATGGGGGAGGAGAGAGTCTGCTAGAGTATTTGCATATTTGGGGTGCAATCAATCCTCCTCTTATTGAAGTCAGATTGGGAGCAGGATCAAGGATCTTGGGTTTGTGAAGGTTAACGTCCTATGCAGGTTATCTATGTAACCTCAGTCAATTTCTGTAAAGCTGCTTTGCCCTCCCATCAAAATATCAGGGTGGAGTGGAGGAGAGAGAATTTTAAGGCTGTTCATCCCATCTCTATGATGAAAGTGCCTTAAATAAAACAATGGTCCCTAATGCTGTCAGTGAAAGGTTAAAGCATTCTGCACTCATTACAAGGATCTCTGTTAGCTGTCTCTCTCGTGTTTAAGTTGTATATCTGGCTCAGTGCTTCTCTTCTCCCCACCTGTTGCGGGCAGGCATATATCTGTGCTGGAGCTCTCACATATTTCCCCTTCATTTTTCCATATTTCCATACAGAGACTGTATTTTTATTAACCATCCTTCTACCAGAAGAGGACTGGATGAGGATTTCCCTTTGTAACTTATCAGCAGTGGTTTTTAAAAGAAAACCACACTCATTTTATGCAGTTTTGCAACATGAGCTTAAAAGAGAAGTGTGTAATAGAGGTTCTCAACCAAATTAAACCACACTTTGCCACATAGAGTGTTTAATTTGTCAAAAGACTTTACAGATGCCAGCTAATGAATCTTCAAAACACCCATGTAGGACAGATGGTGAGTAATATTAATTTGATGATGGAGAAACTGAGGCAAAGAGATGCAGTGATTTCCCTGTGGTTGTAGAGGAAGTCTGTCTGAGCCAGGAATTTAATTGAGGAGTTCTTGTATCCCTGTCCTGTGCATAGAGCACAAGATTGCATCCCTTTTCCTAGCTTAAACAGTTACAAAGGTTAACATTAATGGTTTGAAAGACAGAGTTACAAATTGCCTGTGGTAGGTTTCTTGTGTAAGCATCAACTGGAGTCTGGCTTGTACTATTAATCCTCTGTAAAAATGAATGTTGGCAATATTGATATTGGTATTTTTACCACCGTGTCATCTAGAGTTGCCCACCATCACCCGTATTAGCGATAGTGCCATTGTGCTACAGCAGTGGTGGAAGAATTTCCAAAGATCATCAGGGTACGTGCCCCATTGGTGTTTTACCCCGGCTGGACCATGGCTGCTAATTATAGTTCTAATGCTGCACAGCCTTGCCTATGCTGGCTGGCCCAGTTGTGTTGGAAATCACTGCAATGGGTCCTGTGTTTAAACGTGTTCTTTAGAAGATGGGGCCCTGGGGGAGTTCTGACTCTCTGGCCATTGTTGCCACTTGCTTTATTGTCTTTGTTGGAAACCTTTGTTTCTAAGCGCATCAATATTTATTAACTGAGACTTCACTCATTTATTTACCAGTGTTCTCTCTCTCTTACCACACTAAATCCTTTCATCTCTAAAAACTGCAGTAAGGACATCTACAGTTTGACAGCCTTTCGGTCATGCTTAAAATTACAAATTACCTTTGTTAGGTTTCTTGTGGAGTCTGCAGTGCATCAACTGGAGCCTGGCAAGCAGGATTAATTGAATGTAAAAATGAATGTTGACAATACTGGGTTTAAGGACGGTATGTCGAGTGGCTGTGCATTGCCGCTATGCACCTTCAATCAGGATGCTTTATACCACGCTGTATATAATCCCATCTATTGCTGTGACCTGTGACATGGCCAAGTGAAAGGCTTACCTCATTTCATACTATCTTTTCAAATCCTATTATGGAGAAAGTATATTTATAGGTGGAATGTCCGTTGATCATAATCTAGATGCATTGTGTAAGTGCGTGAAGGATTTTAAGAGGAGAAGACACTGAAACAGATTTACTATGATTATTAATTGAAATGTTTTGGTGTTAAATTCAGCCGAGAAACAGAGTTGTTTATATGACTGCAACTTGAACGTATCGTAAAAGAAGAACCATCTCGTGTAAAGGAGCCATTCTTCTTTTAAATACAGTCATAAACAAACAAAAAAAGGTTGTTTATTCAAAATGGAAGTTTACAGCTGTAATCTAGAAACAATTATATAATATTTTCTATCTTCTTTTTCAAACTCTGAACTACAGTGTGTCTCTACACTGTTCTGCCATGATTAAAGTAGAGAAATAGGAAGATAAGACCGGTTTGACAACTGCTGCCCAGATACCACGGTGAGGGGCACCCTTCGCAAATATATGCTGTAGAACTACAGTGATGAGTGGAAATGCCATGTGTACAAACGCCTTTAAGTGAGACTGTTGGTGACACTTTCTAAAAGTGTTGGCTTAACTCTGCTCCCATTGAAGCCAATGGGAGTTCTTACCATTGGCTTCAGTGGCAATAGAGTTACGAAAATATCCTATGCCTAATAAATACATGATAAGCAGCTGCCAGCATTACTGGTGGAACAACGTGCCCTAAAGGTATCCCCGAGAGCAGTTTGTGTGACTGATATCACAGGTCATGAGGAGGGGCCATGGCAAGAACAAGAAATCGTTGGATTCTGCTGATTTTGGGTCTTACTGCCCTGTTTTTGTGTCACCCCTTGTGCCAGACCCAGAAAGGATTTGAGTCGGTTACAACCCCCTGCTACACAACCTGGCTGTTTAGCTTGAGCTGTAGAGACTCATGTGTTCAGCTCTGGACATCCCTAGTACAGTCCCCAGTGTTGGCCAAGATGGTGGCTGTCACATAAGTGGAGAGTCATCCTGGATTTCAGCTGTTATGGGCCTCAGATGCTCGGGATGAACTACCTCTGTCCAAGGGAAGTATTTAACCCGCCAGTGAGATGGTGTCCTGCTCTGTGCCTTGTTCACTGAGATTGTGAGTTGGTTGAAGCTCTCAGCATGAAAACCTGGCACTTGAGCTGTAGAGACGCGTGCATTCAGCTCTGGAGCTCCTTGGTTCAGTCTCTGGGTTACACAGAATCTAGGCTCTTCAAGTCTGGGTGGGGGCAAAGAAGAAACCAAGCCTCGCAGCAGAAGTAGGATTGCTCTGTAGCCATCAATACAGCCCCATGGGAGCAGTAGGTGTGCTGCTTCTGCACACTCACTTCCCAAGGAGCAAAGTCCCACCTTGCTTCCTAAACCGTTGAATTCTGTGGAGCTGCTCAGGTGCTTCAGCTTAACCACATGGCTCTGCTGAATGGGGGCCCAAAAGAGTGAAAGAGACCCGTGCAAGAAAACAAAGACCTTAACTCCTCTTTTAGGTGATTTTATTGTCTCCGATGGCTGTTCTCGTAGTATTTACTCTAGCATTTGTAACAACAGATAATTCCGAGAGCAAAGCCCCGCTGAATCAGACACACAGAGAACCTGAATAAACAAACATGCGCTGCAGATTAGTAAGAACATCTGCAGTTTTTATATTGGTTTGAGAACACATGCCACATGATTTTTCATTTCTTATGCTTTTTAGGTTTTTAATATATTGCTAATAAAAGTTGGGAGAGGAAGGCACAGCTGGACTAGACATGCCAGGCCACCATTTAATTTCTGACTCAGAGGACGAGCAGAAGAGTAGTTTTATTGTATCCTAGTAGAGAATAAAGCCACATGCAAATTCCAGCCATGAACATCTGTTTCCTCTTTATGTAGAAGAATTCTAGCATTTTGAAGAGGATTCCAGTTTTGAATAAAGGGCCTGGCTTTATTTATTTATTTTTTCTTTGCTGCTCCTTCAACATGCTACCCCTCCGTCTGACTGCTGAGTTTCCCTCTGGGTGTTGTCAGCTTGTGATTTAACATCACAGATTTATCAGCATCGAATGGGCAAATTTTGTAACTGTAGCCTGATAAAGTTTAAATTGCTTCAATCAAAACATTATTTTATTGCTATGAGGGGTATCAGTACTACTTCAATTTTCAATATTAATGCATCCATCTGGCAGTGTTTAAATTCATCCTTAAATTCATCTCACTTGCTGAAAGCTTCTCAACTCTTAGGTGAAACATTCTTGCAGTTTGATTTTAAAAGTGAGAGTTTGTTTTTCTATTGCTGTTACTCTGGGCTGCAGCTGTTCTCAGTGTTGGTTTTTTAAAATCACTGGCTTTCAAGATATAAAATCCTTTTTTTTTTAATCCACCTAATTCAGGAGAATTAAGCAGATCTTTGAAAACAATAAAAATCTGCAATAAATTGGATATTGGACATTAAAAACTACAGCTCCTGAGTAACTGGCTATTGTGTCCATCTATTAAACATTAGAATAATAATTTTACATATGTATGGGAGCTGCCCCTTTTTGGGGGTGGGGGGTGGGGTAGGATTTAATTCTATTGAATAAACAGTACAGTTATAGAACATCAAGCCAGACATGAGAACGGATACTGTCTGTCTATTTTATGTGAACATCAAATGAGAGATTTGGTGGAGCTAGCCAGAATTTCATATTTGCTGGCAGAAAGTTCTCCACATGTGTGGACCACATTTTCCTTGTTGTTTTAGGTTATTTCAGGCACAGATATCGTTGCCTGGCTGGGTGTGATTCTGTTCTGTATCTGAAGGTTTTTGTAAGGAAAATAACAGCAAACGCAATCAAACCACAGTTCTTCAAGGGAAGAAGTGTCCCCAAAGTGAGAGGGTTTCTCACTTCAATTTCACTGTAAAAAGCTTGTGACAAGCATAATGAATTTATCACTGTATGAATTGCATGGTTAAAGAAAGTTCTCTTTTTATATGTTAATCTACTCTGGTGCGCTCTGGTCTTTTTAAAGGCATGTTGCCCAGTAGATTGGGCCAGAATGTAGGTTTTGTTTTGAAAAGTCTCAGGACATGTAATGTTAGTATATCTCTGGGAAAGTATAAAATTCGATTAAAACAGGATTTATGAGGGCTGGGTGAGGATTTAAGCTCCAGTCAGCAAGCTCCTTCTCACAGGTTGCTCCATGGGCCTGTGCAAACCCTGTTGACTCGCACCATGCAGAGTCTAAGCCCTAAACCTCCTCCTGCCATTTTGGAAATCCATCTTGTGAGGTGCATGAGGAAGTGAAAATGAGGATCAAAAGCAGGGCCGGCTCCAGCTTTTTTGCCGCCCCAAGCTGCGAAGCGAAAAAAAAAGAAAAGATAAAGCCGATCGGCGACACTTCAGCGGCAGCTCAATCGCGCCGGTTCATTCTTCTGTGGCAATTCGGCGGCAGGTCCTTCACTCCCTCTTTTCCTCTTTGGTGGCAGCTCCAAGAGGAAAAGAGAGACTGAGAGACCCACCGCCGAATTGCCGCTGAAGATCTGGACCCCTTTCCATTGACTGCCCCAAGCACCTGCTTCCTTCGCTGGTGCCTGGAGCCGACCCTGATCAACAGTCAAACCTGATCTGACTTGTCCAAACTGAGAAGGATGCAGAAAGGAAACAGGCAACTCAAATGGTGAAAATCAAATAGAAATTTTAAACTTCTTTCCATTTGCTTGAAATGCATCTAATTAATAATAGAGATAAAACAAACCTTATTTTGAGAGCATCCCTTGTCTTCATCTTAACAGATTTCCCCCCCCACTCAGAGTACAATAGGAAGAAATCTGAGATTGTGTATGTATTAGGAGGCCTGCTTTGTTTGGTATAAACTGAACTTAGTGCATTTCCTTTTCTTCTCTTTTTTTAACAAATTGGAGCAAATATGATGGCTATTACATCTCTTTTCTGGTGTAGATGATAGAAGGTTATGTCACTTTTGATTCTGCAGTGCAAGGAAATGATGCAGTTAACTCCCATTTGACAACGATGCAGCAGCATGTGGCTCTATATCTGCTCATAAATATATTACGAGGCATTTCTGTCAAATATCTGGACTTTGTCACCCAAAATCGAAAAGGAAATTTAAGTGCTATGCTAGAGTTTCAGGGCCCTGATAAATAAGAACCAGGTTTGACCTTTCTTTTGGGCCTTTGAGATGCCACAAGGGATAGTCCTCTTTGTTCAAGATGACAAACTTCCTCTGAGATTTCAGTTTGTCAGCTCAATGTACAGCATCAGCATTGATTTCATCTCACTGCCATTTCCTGCCTGAATAGATAACAAATTTTCTGTGGCAGGTGTCTGTCAAGCTAAGTTTTGCCTGGCAGATTAACGGAATAGGCTCATTTATTAATCATTAGTTGCAACACAATAAAACAAACTTTAACTCTTCTGATGTTGGATAAATGTTAATGTTTAGGGGCCATTTCAAACTTCCATGTATTTTAGATTTAATAAGATTTACATACCTCCACAATGAATGTTTCTAATAATCTACAGTTACTTAAATTATACTACTGTATTTTCCACTGCATGCATCCGAAGAAGTGGGCTGTAGCCCACGAAAGCTTATGGTCAAATAAATTTGTTCGTCTCTAAGGTGCCGCAAGTACTCCTGTTCTTTTTGCAGATACAGACTAACACGGCTGCTACTCTGAAACCTTAAATTATACTGTATCTTACTATATCATTCCATAGATTTAACAAGACAGCTATTGTCTATATTAAATACTGGAAGCTTTTACAAGCTGAGGCTTGGCATTTTATCAGAAGTGATGGTAATTACGTTGTTTCTTTGCACTCCTCTGTCTGTCTCCAGCTGTTGTCTCTTTTTATACATAGAGTGAAAACTCTTTAGCGTAAGGACCATCTTTTTGTTCCTTGTTTGTGTCTGGTGCCTACCACAATTGGGTTGTGATCTGTGACTTGGGCTCCCAGGTGCTACCAAAATACAAACATAGAAATATAATAATATGAAGTGTTGTTGTAGCCGTGTCAGTCCCAGGATATCAGAGTGACAGGGTGGGTGAGGTAATATCTTTTATTGACCCAACTTCTGTTGGTGAGAGAGACAAGCTTTCATGCTTACACAGTGCTGAAGAAGAACTCCGTGTAGCTTGAAAGCTTGTCTCTCTCACCAACAGATGTTGGCCCAATAAAAGATATTACCTCACCCACCTTGTCTCTCTCAATAATAATAATAATAATAATTAATAATTAATTATCCATTTTGGACAATAGAGACAATAAACTTGCAACCCCATTATGCCATTTTTAGCGCCCCTTTAAGACACTAAGCGTTCCTCCACTTTCAGATAATTATGCGTGACAGTGCATGTTATCCGACAGTTCCTCATCAAGCTGTGTTTGTGGCCTGAGTGGTGTGGTGCTTGAACCATCTTTATGGCTTCTTTGGCTAAAAGTCAAACTGAGACATTCCCGGCACTAGATCATGCTAGTTATTGCTCTTACAGGCCACCCTGGTAACAAGACATTAACCTCTCAGCAGGGAACGTGATAAACAAAGTAAAAACTGCTTTAGTGAAACCAGTCCTCTAACAGCAGTGTACATAAAGTAATCCTTACAGATTTATAAATGTAATAAGCTACAGTTCACTGAGTGAACAACAACTGTTCCTAATTTAGCCAGCCAAGGAACATGCCAATCTAATTTGCTGTTGTGACTTTTTTTTTCTTTACCCCCTCCAGATTCCTTTCTCTCTGGTGCAATTTCCCCTTTGGGAGTCCTTAAAGGTAAGACCCATTAGTGTGTCAAGCCAGTGACATTAGAAATATGTGCATCTTAGAAGCTTGTATGATAGCTTACCTAACTTGTTAACCACAGATATGGACATTTCAGAGAATGCATGTACAAAGCTAGTTTTGCATATGATAATCATTTGGTTGGATGTCTGAAAAAGACAGCAATCTAAGCTTTAATGTATGTCATGCAAACAAATCCCAGTGCTCTGCACTGACGATAAACACCCCAGAAGTTTTGTTTGCTGTCCTACCTAATGGTATCGATTTAAAATTGTCTGGAGCCATCAGTGTTGTCTGAATTTGCAACACCTTACTCCTGAAGGTAAAGAGGAAATTTTGAGTTGTGCAGAGGAGACTGATTAAATAAAATTGTTGCCAAGGGCCACCCACAATATGTCATTGGTGTTCTGATTGGCTTTGTACCAATTATTTGAAAGAATTGTTTAAAGAATCTGTAAATCAGAAGATACCTTAATAGAGCAATTTTCTAGAATGATGCAATTTTATATGAATGTTATCCCTCCAGTTGGTTGCATTGTTTATATAAGGTGAAATTGCTGTGCAACAAAAGGACTCGTGGTCTAGTGTTTAAAGCACAGAACTGGAGTTCATGAGATCAATGCTCCGTTCCTAGCTGTGCTACTCACCATTGGCAAGTCATGTAATTTCTGTGTGCCCCAGTTTTCTCATCAAATGGTTAAGCTGCTAGTTCTGCACCTCAAAGGGAGGTTGGGGGGGCTAACGTTTGTAAAGTGCTTTGATGTCCTTGCACAGAAGGCAGAATAGAAGTGCAAAGTGTTGTTGCAGGCCATTGCAAATGTCAGGTAGGATTTAATATTTATATGATGGAGGGATTTTTTATTATTATTATTAAGTGAGTGGGACTCCTGGAAATGGTTGGATGACAGCACTGTAAAGTGAAGTCCTCTCCTCTTACAAAACAGATGCACAGTAAGTGGTGGGAGTGCTAGCTTCCCCTACACGGCAGCATTGATGTGCGTGGACCTTGTTCCAAAGGACGCAGTTCTGGGACTGATGCATAGTCCAGATTCCAAGCTGACCGAAACACTCCACTCTCCCTTGAGAGACAATTAGTATAAATTGTGCCAGTGGTTCTGGAGACGTAGGCATTCACTCACTTGGAACTTGGTTGAGACCACAAAATAATTTCAAATAACCACCAAACTGCTGGCAGATGCTAGTAATTTTCCTTCATGAGCAGCCAGAGCTCAGTTCAAACCAGTGACCTAGGAAAAAGAGGCTATAGTATCAGGTATTTTGAGCTATCCTGTCCTTACAGAACTGAAGGATTGGTTCTGAGCAACCCTCTGAAAGCCGGGTTGGAAAACAGAATTTCCATCTATGGGAAATTCTGATTGGTACAACCCTGGATGCCCACCAGGCTGCTGTATTAGTCCCAAACCTTGGCTCCCATGTGCTTTTAGGCTGGCTGAGTCTGGACAGAATCCAGTAACTGCTCAAACTCTGGGCTTCTAGGCATGCCTTGGAGTGAAGATCCTCTATCTAACTCCCACTCCTGAGATACAGACTCTGCAATCCAATTGACTAGGACCTGAAACTAGTGCTGGTCCCTTACAAGACTCCCTGATAGCTATTGTACTACACCCCTCCCCCGGCCCCGAGTTACACCGATGCTCTGGGCCCTCTGGATTACCGTTTCACTTTTGACGACTATGTGATGTTGAAGGAAGGGGAACCCAGGCTGTGTAAAGGCATTTCTAAACCAATCACATTTTATTCCTAGATAAGGCACAAGAGAGGTACAGATCTATGGAAAAATAAGCATCTGTATGCAGAACCCTCGCTCGAGTGTCCACACCATTCTAGAGCCCTTTTGGGTCTTTGTCAGTCCTTCCAGGGCTCCAGAACCCTTTTCTCCTCCTGCCCAGTGTTGCCTTCTTGCTCTGGTCTCTTCTAGAATGGCCAGTGAGAGAGCCTCCCATTTATAAAGTCCCAGTTCCATCCCCTCCCATCAGTTGACTCCCCTGAACGGCTTCAGGTATCTTATCAAGTGATTTTTTTGGTGCTTAGTTGCAGCCCACCTGAAGTCCAGTCAAGGAAAACTGCTTCCCCTTGGCTGCAGCCAGCTCATTGTTCTAGGCTGATTTTCCATTTGAAAGGAAAGCCACCCAGGCTAATGCCTCTTGATTGCTCTTCCTTGTTAGCCCTCTGCTAGGTGCTAATACTTCCCCTCACCCCAGTGGATGCAGGAGTTGCAGTGTACACCATTACTGTACCTGCAGGCTGCAAGTGAGTCCGAAATAGGGTAAGGGTGACGTGCCCAGGGTTTAGGGGGAAGTGGCAGTCCTCTCCTTACTCCCACCACAGCTGTTCTGTTGAGTCTTGTTTTCTGGCTCCTCGCAGTCACGGGTTTCCCAGGAGAGGCGTTTAAATAGCACATCCCCAGACCAGCCTGGCTCTCTCTCTTTCTGGACCAACTTCTGGTGCTGGATGGAACGTGGTACTGGCGATTGTACTTCTGCATGGATTGTGCCGTGGCACCCTTGCTCAGTGCAGGTGTTGTGCTGTTGAAATGAGCTGTCTGTACTTTTCACACCAATCCCTATTATCTGTTGTATTGTGGTAAAGCCTAGAGGCCTCAGCCAGGGCCCCATCAGGAGCCACCCATATATAAAGAAAAGATGGTCCCTACCACCAAACTATGAGACGAGAGCCAAAAGGTGAGGGTGGGGGAGCCTGAGGTAACAGCGAGAGATGGAGGATTGGTGTAATAAGCAGCATACCAGCTGCCGAGCCGTTGAGTGTTTTGTAGGAATCCCAGCACAATGTGCTCATCGTGATGTTATCCAAATGCGGTATCTGGGAATTGTCCTGTTGCACAGGGTAACTTCAGCTACCTTATTAGGAATCTGTTTTTATGCCAAATTACAGGAGCAGCTTTCAGCGAACTCGTATAACGTAGAGCTGACGTGACATCGTAATTGCTAGTGCCGCATCATTGTTCTGGAAACTAGAGACGGCAGTATGAGAAAAGGGCACCTTGCTCTCCAAAACCACATAAAGCTGGAACATGATGTAGCTCTTCACAGAACGTAAAGCTGTTTTAACAAACGTTCACGTAGTTGTGGTGATAAAATGTATTGTTTAAAACCTAGGCTGTAAAGGAGACAGTTTGAATTTAGCTGGCTAAGTAAACAAGCCTTTTAGGATTAGACATCACCGATAATCTAAACGGGTTGGTGGATATTTCCAGCAACACTTAGACTGGACAGCTCATACCATAGCCCAGTTTCAGTATATTGGTCTACAAATAACAACCTGTTACTGAGCGTAGGGATCTTAAAATCCTTCGCACGTGCTTCAGTCATTTCCTTTTCAGCATCTTGATAAAGAGCTAGAGGTTTGTCACATCAAAGTCACAGCAGTGAAAGCAGGAGCCCTGGCTGTAGAAGTAACTGATTGCAGATGATTGAATTAAACTCTTTTTAAAAAAAATCACAAATACTGAAGCAAAGAAGAAAAGTTATAGTCTAGTCACCTGTGAGCACATGGGCAGTAGCAGCTAAAGGATTCAGCGGCAGGTCTTCTCACAGGTTCTTTGAAGGGATGGGGGGAACAGTAAATAGCAGGTAGCAGGAGAGGCAGCACAAAGCACTGACACAGAGACCTTAACTAAAATGATTGAGTCACCTTTGTCCGGCTTGTCCTCATCCGTCCCGCCGTGAACGCAAGTCGATGCCACACCATTCTGTTTTGTTGTGAGCACATTCTTTCCATTTCTCGCCAAAGAGTTTTGTCATGGGATCAGCCCAGCGTGTTTTCGGTCTGCCTAGCGGTCGCTTGTGGTCTCTGGGGATCCAGTCACTGATGCGGATTGTCCACCTATTGTATAAGGAGCTATGCTGGGCTGTATTAAAGGGGTTGGTTGTGAAGGGAGGTGAAACACTCTAAGTATTGGTAAGTGTATGAGGCGTTTAGAGTCAATTCATTGCTGTGGCTGAGGGGATCAGATATTGTGGCTGGATGATTTTATGACCATTAATAAAATCTGTAGTTGTATAAACTGAGTCATTGGTGACTCAGTCTCATGCGTCTGTGCACCAGCAAATTACTGCAGGGATCAAGGAAAATATCTCGCCTCCCTGGAGAGCACAATTAGCTACATGCTTGGTAGGGGAGCATATACTTCCAATGAGACATCAGGTGTTGGCCAAAGCCAGAGACAGGTTACTAGACTTGGAGAAGCAGTAGTCTGATCCCATATGGAAATCATATGTACCTATATCCCATTCTGTGTCTTTGCTTTGCCCCAAGCAGCCATGCGCTAAGCCTGTGCTTAACATTTGTTCTTCTGGCAGGTCATTAGCCATATTATAAACACAGCACTATTATAGTAGTAAATACTGACAGGTTGTACTTCATGAAATATATAGTATTGCATATCATGGCACTGTAATATGTATAGACAATGAGAGAGAGAGGATACTGCACAGATAAGGTTATTCATAAAATGGGCATTAGCACAGGACATATTGAAACGATTGTCAAGGTATGAATTTATTGATGAAAATATGAAATATAGAGGCTTGACTTCTGATTATGTGGGTATCTGGCATGAGCACACAGGTTGGAATTAGCTGATGAGTATACTGTTCTCTTAAATCCTGATATCTCTGAAAAGTTGAAAAAGAGGTAAAGAAACCACTGTGACTTTTTTTTCATACATCTAATATTTTTGTTGGGAGACAAATATTGCTTGGTTTTCTTACAGTAAAGCAAGTCCAACACTATTGCCTACATTTAAAACCCTCCCGCTGTGTACAGAGGTATAATATTATGGTGTTTTTTACTTCCATTTTAAAAAAAAATCCTTCTAATATATATAAGAAACTAGAAAGGTGGAAACTCTACAATGCTCATTGAAATTTTAACAGCCAGCACAGCAAACATTAGGATAAATATTAAAATCCCATACAACAAACATTTTTGGTTACTCTAAGGTAAGCATTTCTGCTGAATGCCACTATGGCATCTTGGCGCTAGGAGAGAGGCAGGCACTTAAATAGGCCAGTCCCATTTCATCTAGAACTGCGAGGTCACAGCCAACACCTTAAATTTTATCTGGAAGCCAACTGGCAACCGGTGCAGATAACAGAGCACACGTGCTCTCTGAAAGGCACTCCATTTACCAAGTGTGCTGCCTTTTGCATCAGGTCTGGCTTTGGGGTAATGTAAGATGCAGTCCCATGTACAGAGCATTCGCATTTCCAGTATGGCTACGTAACTTGCTTCAGAAATACCTCATGTCTCATTCTGTACGGGAATTTCAGATTGCAGGGACACATCTTTGGAGTGAAAGTTTGTGCCGAGTCACAGTGGTTGCAGCAGATATTTCTCTGTTTACAATGACAGATATTTTCCTGTGAGCTGGGCACTCCACTGTAGGTTTTACCTGCTTCATGATATCTTCTCCTACATATTTTTACTTTTTTAGAAAGCCTTCATGGAAGAAATTTTAGCTTCCTCAATTATTTATTGGTGATGTAGAAATATAGGACGTCGGCTCACGGACAAATATTTAGGACTTGAATGTCAGAATCGATGAGTCCTGGCTTTAAGCACAGCAATACCTATTCATCAGAAATGACTGCTTCCCAGGGAAGCCATGGGAAGATGAAAGCTAACAGCTCCATGGCTGGCTATCCCTGATCCCACCAGGATCTACGTCTTGAGCCCTTCTGTTGTGGGAAACACCACTCAGTCCTCTTGATTTTTATCCCCGCACATGCTGGCTGCACTTCGGGCCCAGCAAGAATTACTCTAGCACGGCTGTGAATGGAGAAGGCTCTCTGCATAGGCCAGCCATTGTGTTGTAAGTCTGAGAAATTCCCCTGACGTTTTGTGAGACGGGAACTAGAGGAGGGAGACCATGTGCATGGCTTTTTTAAAAATAACCTTATTTTTCAAAGCAAAAACAAAACAAAACATTCCAGGACCCTTTGTGTCCTGTACCTGACAGTCTGATTCTGAGCTGGACCAGGCATTTCATAGATGTCTAAGGCCAGAGTGGACTATTGTGATCATCTTGTCTGACATCCAAAATAGCACAGGCCAGAGATCCTCACCCATTTACATTTACCCCTCACCACTATATGAAGGCTGCCAGGGACTAGACTGATCCTGGGATATAACTTCAAACCCTTTAAAATCCTGAACTGGTGGCCACCCAGGTCAGATCCTAGCACTATTGAAAACAGTGATGCCATTGACAACATTGGGGCCAGGATTTCACTCCCAGCCCCTGTGTTAAGCAAGAAATAAATTTGGGGTTGAGTAGAGACACTGGCATGGCTGGTTTAGGGTAGGATTCCCACCTCTAGCCTCTCTCAGATTTACTGTGCAAAGGCCATTTACTGGGGTTTCGCATGGAAGGAGAGGAAGCTCTAATCCTTGTTCGAGCAAGTGGAAAATACCTCTGATTGTAATTTTAAGAAGAGTTAAGATGTATGAAATGCTCCCACCATTAAAGCACAAGACCAAAACTACTTTCCGAAAACTGGAAACCAACCCTCGGTTGTTTTAACAGTAGTAGGAAGTATCAAAATCTTGCCAAATTGGGACTAAACATAGTTTTCCCTGAGCTGTGGCTAGGTGCCCACCTTTCTTTTTAGTCCGAGAACTAGCCTAGCATTTCTTTTCTACTGTAATCAGTTACATGTAAGTCAAGAATAAATGAAACCTGGTCCTAGTGTTAAAGCGTTTCCTTTCAGGCTGTATCATAAGTGTTCGCCCATACCTCTCTCCCTCTTTGAGTAATGATCAGGCTGATTTGGGGATTAAGACTAATCATTAAATAGCATTAATGTGTCTGCCATTTGCTTAGGTGCTGCATCACGAAAAGCAATTTGTAGTGCACTGCTCCAAGGCATGATGTAACCTCCAGCCAATCAGGAGCCTGCATGCCATTAGCATAACGGCTACATTTTTCTCACAAAAGAACAATGCAGCCAACAGCTGTTCTGCAAACAAAACTTACATTATTAGTGTCATAATCGCAGTCATTCACACGGCCTTTAAACACTGTCAGAGGCATTCTAGCACACCATCTGCACTGAAGGGAAAGAAACAAATGCAATCATTTCTTGTAGAATTACAGACACATTTTGAAAAAAGCTGGATAGCCCTGGAATGTCAATGCATTATTTGAAAAAGGAGACAAAAAACAGACGCTCACAGTTGAACAGACAAAAGGCCAGATTGTGATACTCTTACCCATCTGTCTTTGACTCACTGAAGTCAATGAACCTGCTACTGAAATCAGTGGGACCACTGGTGGCGGAAGGTACCATTCAGTGTAAGGGTATCAAAGTCTGGCCCGAAGTGTTGCACACTGAATTTCTAAGTATTAGCTCATGCCAAATGAGCCTAAAGAACTGTTTAGCTTTTTCAAACGGCTTATTCACTCAGGCATGGATGGAGCAGGTATTTGTAAACAGGTACCAATGGTGCAGCTCCTCTAGTTTGAAGTAAAGTTGTTTTAACTTTTAAGCCACTTTACTGAACCACCCCCTACTTACCTAAGTACTTATATGGCCCTCCTCTCCATAGTATCTGTGTGTCACTGGTACATTATACACTGCTATGGACACACTGTTTGGGAGATGTTTTCCTTAACCAGGTTTTTTGTGCATCCACTTTAGTTTGCATCAAGCTGGAACACAGATGGGGAAAAAGGCATGAAACACTGAACACTGGAAATGTGCTGTGGCATGTAGGCCAACTTTTTGTTCTTTTTCTCTGTGTATCTGGGATTTGGGTGGGTTTAAGATATAGGGCCAAGTTCACTGCTGGCATGAGCAAATGCAACTCAATTACTTCCAGTGCTTAAACCAATAGAGAATTTAGCCCATGGTGTTTGTCCCATGCTTGGGCCAGTATGTTTTCTGCAAGACACTATGCACATGTACTGTACCTGTGCACATAAAACATCATTGGAGAGAATATTTTAGATATGTCTTTGGCCCTTTGCTTTTCCACTATCCATGTAAAACTTGCAAATCTGCCTATAGGTTATTTATGGTTTTTTAATTGGGATTTCCCGCCTCTACCTTACTGTACTTCTGCCCTTATGAAAAGGACTGTAGTTTTCTATAATATTGTCCCAAACCTCTATTTAAAGCTGTAGTGTGTGGGGCACTTGCTGTAGTATATTTTCATAAAGCAACTGTGCGTGAACCCGACCAAAGGCCATGGAGACTGTAAATCACAAATGGAAAATGCAAAGTAAAGTTGTCCCTTTCTGACTCTGCTGGCTTTTCTAAAGGCCCCCAAAATAAAAATAAATAAATACTAAAAGTTTTTACTTCTCTTATCTCAGTAGAATGAGACCAATGTCAACTTTGCCACTGGAAAAGGTCTTACAGATGTTATTGATGCAGATGTGGTACCTGGGGGTATATTACACTCACTAATGGAAAGTGGTGAAATAAGTAAATTTATTCTGTGGGCTGAAGTGAAGGTCTTGGACCGTCATGGAAAGTGAGCAAAGAAGATTTTGCTAGTATAATAAGGTTTTAAAGCAGAGTGTAGTAGAAGCTGTGGTGAGGTAGACCCATGCCATTGTAGAATTTTCAGGCAGAATGCTGACTCAAGCGATTTCCAAGGGGTAGCATTGGTAAATTGATAATCCAACACTGTCAATGGCCAGGCTGGGTACCCACGTAGCCTTGACAATTCAGCATATGAGTTTCCCTGGGAATGCATTGGTATACCAAGCCCAGTAGACATGCTGACCAAGGACCTCTCATTAGGGTGATATTTTATGGAAATACTTAGCCCAACAAAATGTTGCTGATATTTACCATTTCGGTATAAGAAAGAGAGGCTCAGAAAATAATTTAAAAAAACAAACCTGTTATATGAGACTGGTTGACTCAAAAAGATGCTAATGGGATACAGACATTTTCATCTGCATGCCACTCATTCAGATCTGCTCCAAGATGTCATTATTGAGTCAATCTCGGTTACCAAAAGCCATTGCTTTTTGATGGGTGCTTAGTGGCCTATGTAAGATGAGTTGGTGATCTCATTTTAGTTCTTAGTGGGCAAGTGCCGAGCTACAAAAATAATCCCTGCCAATTGGATTCCTCGTTGGCAGCCTCACCAGAGAGATCAAGGAATGAATGAGCATGGAGACTGAACTCTTGTCTCACCCCTAGAGTTAGCTTCTCCCAAATAACATGTTGGTATGAGCAGCATGGGAATGTTTCTAAGGCCATTTCCCATGCAGTTTGACTGTGCTAGACGTATTGAGAGTGCTTAGTTCTCCAGTCTCCAGCTTTGCAGGAGAACTGAATTAACTAATGCCATGTCTACGCGAAAGCATCAGGGCTACCGTGCTGCAGCTGTGCTACTGTAGTGTCGTAGTGTAGATGCTTCCTACATCAGTAGAAGGGTTTTTTAATTGATGTAGTTTAGGGTCGGCAACCTTTCAGAAGTGGTGTGCCGAGTCTTCATTTATTCACTCTCATTTAAAGTTTAGCATGCCAGTAATACATTTTAAGAAGGTCTCTTTCTATAAGTCTATAATATATAACTAAAGTGTTGTTGTATGTAACGTAAATAAGGTTTTTAAAATGTTTAAGAAGCTTAATTTAAAATTACATTAAAACACAGAGCCCCCCGGACCAGTGGCCAGGACCCAGGCAGTGTGAGTGCCACTGAAAATCAGCTCGCATGCCGCCTTTGGCACACATGCCATAGGTTGCCTACCCCGATGTAGTTAATCCACCTCTCTGACAGGCAGTACAGTAGCTATCTTCACAGAAGAATTACTCATTGACTTAGCTGTGCCTACACAGGCGAACTCAACTGTGGTGCTCAGGGCGTGAAATTTTTCACTGCCCAGAGCAATGTAACTGGGTTGATCTAATGTTTACATGTAGACCAGGCCTATGTGACTGAAATGCTGAAGACATAAACAGAAGTTTTTATACTAGGGCTTAAGTTATTCTACAGTCAAGTCTTAACCCTCTCTGTGGGTCCAGCATACCTCTGTGGTGCAAGGCAAAAAAGTTGATTCTTGTAGCATGGAGAGACCGTGTAAGTGCAAATGGAATGTAGACAGCCTGTTTCTGTGTGGGACATCAAAGGTTAATCCTCCTTCAAGTCAACATTTAGGTGGTACTAAAGGTTACTAAAACCAAATAAGCTAGAATGGCAGTAAAAACAAATTATTTTGGCCCATTGTGCTGTTGGCCCTCATGCCTTCTGTCTGTCTCTCTCTCCATTCTATTTCTCCATTCTCTTCACATCTCTCCCTACCTTCCTGCTGGAGCCAAAAGAATCAATGAATGGTGGATTAATAAATGTCTGCACTGTGCTTAACAGATGAAAAGTGCTAAGCAGTCTTATTATTAAATGCAAAAGGACAGTATGCAGTGTGCTGGGAGGGTTCCCTATGGTGAGCACTGCTTTCACTGGCCTGTACGTTCTTTGCCCTAGGACTTCGCTATATTGACTAAGTTTGAAAATGAGTTTTATTTGGAGCAAGAGTGAACATTGCATTTCAGTTTGCGTAAATTAATCACATCCTTGTTAAGATCAAACAGATCCTAACAACATTTATAATGCAAGTCCTTCAGGGCAGGGGCTCTGTCCTCTCGCTTGTCTGAACAGAGCCTCGTGGAGTGACGAGTGTGATTTAAATAGTGGTAACAGATCAGGGCTGCAAAGTAACACTGCGCACGTACATTTTATTTAGTCACAACAGTGAAAAATGCCCCTGTGTGGAGGCCAGTACTAACCCTTAAACAGGGCTTATGTGGTGACTGGGACTCGGGCCGGCCCTCTGAACTGGGGCGAATATCACCCAAAGAACAGAATACCCTGTGATTAGTTTCTTGATGTGTTTCTAAGCTGTAGCCATTTTCTGCCTCTGCTATAGCAAATGTTCTGCACGTCTGTTGGGATCAGCCATCAGCAGTGTTGCCAATAAAGCACCAAGTTGTAAAGAGGAACCATGAAGAACAGTTTTTCTTCATCCTACAGAATAAAAACTGAAACAAATCAATGTGGTTGATTCGGACAGTATTTCTATCTGCTTTCATGGGCGTCTCAAATTTCATGTTGCTAATCATACCGCGAGGTCAACAAATCAACGTCCAGTAGCCTGTTGACTCCATTCATTGTGTTAATCAAATAACCCGTTACAGGAGCATCATGTGAAGGTTATTGTCTTCTCCTTGTTGCTTTGCCCTCAAGCCACTTCTAAAGTCACACACAAGCTCGCTAATCTGGACTTGCTTATTTGAACCTTGCTAATCACCTCTCTTGCCATCTGAAAGAAGACCACCTCTAACAAAGGGGGACACAGAAGCAAATTAACTTACCATGCTAATGTTTATAATTGGAATCAATTGGAACATTGAAAAAGAAGTGGGCTCAGTTGCAGATCTCAGGCTGAGAAGACACCATGAGCCTTGTTTGCCTCTTTAAAGCTAAAAAATATAATGAGGCATCTACCTTTGACTCAGCTCCCTCATAACCACTAAATATAATTATGCTGTTACTGCTTTTTTAAAAAAAAAACTTAGTCTGTTCATCAAGTTCTGCACGTAAGGCCTGGGAGGGATTTTCATGCGTCATGCCTTGTGAATAAATCTCCTCGTCTGAAGTATTTCAGCACACACATTTAAAAAGAACAATGTTGCGGTGAGACGGGAGGCACGACCGTACATCCGACTGGAAGGGGTTAAAGAACACAGCGCTAGGTTTTAGGCCTGGAGGGGGTTGGACTAGATGACCTCCTGAGGTCCCTTCCAACCCTGAGATTCTATGAGGAGTTAAAAGGAACGAAGCCCAGCAAGTGGGGGTCTGATGGGGAAGGAGAGCACCATTCCGGAGGGGGTGTGCAGGGACACCACTTCTGTCACACACTGATTTAAAGGCTGAAACAATACTCAGAACTTGTTGATACTTATTAAAAGCCAAACAATTTGGTAGGCACTAGAAAAACTACTTTCCTACAAACAAAAAGGATTGTGATGCACTTTGTAAATTGTATCTTAAGCTAGTTGAAATGAGCAAACTGCACGATATAAAGTAAATGAAGGGTGAGGGGCCTAAGGATGTCCTGTCAGAGAGCCTTCACAGGGTGGGTGAACAGAAAGTAGTGCTTTCTCCAGCTTGAGATGGGTTCTCCTCCCTGCGGTGAGTGGGGGAGAGCCCAGACCGGCTCTGTTGAAGGCTGTGGCATAGCTTCTCAAGCCCAGAAATCCAGGCAAATTGTTTTTTTCTCTTGGCACCAGCAGGCATCAAACCATATCTCACGATCACTGATCCTCAGACAACAGTTTTATTATTTTTCTTTCTTTCTTTCAGTCTGGCTAGTTTGGATTCATTTCTTCCAATTCAGCTGGATTTGGCTCTTTTCCCCTGTCCTAAATATTGACTCTTGGGAGCTATTCTCCCCCTTCTCCCACCTCAGGAGCATTTCAGCAGCCTCTGTCCTGCAAGCATCTCTCGGGATGGTGGAGAAGCTCCTTGTATTCCATCAAGGCAGAGGTTGCTGCCACCGCTCTGCCATAGAATAGACTCCTCCTAACAACCCCAACCCAAAGGTCCACCAGGGCTGGCTAGGTCTCTTGGTGGAGTCAGATGCCAGTGCCTTTGGGCAAGCAAGGTCTGTGCCAAGCCTATGGAGCAATGAAGCAGCAGGAGCAAGGGTTCTTCAATCCTGCTGTGTGGCTGCTTCTGTGGCTGACTCACCCCCAGCTAAAGCCAGGGAGCAGGAGATGGCTCAGTTGACTTCATAGGACCTCTGGTTCCTCAGTGGTGATCCTCACTTGTAGCACTGAAGCGGCACTCATTAAAAAACCCAGATCACAAGGAATATGCTGAGAGGAGTCCAAATGGCAGACGGGCATGAAGTGCTGGCGGGCAAGCATGACCTTAGTGGCCATTAGGCAGAGAGGATAGGCGTAGGTGGAGGCTGCAGAGGACAGGGAGCTGAAATCTATCCATGCTGAAGTCCTTGCCAGTGAAGGAAGCAATATAGAAGCAGCAAGAAATGAGTCCCATTCGGGGTTGAATGTCCAAGCAGCGATCATCTTGGCATGTCATTCTCTCAGGGCAGCCTCCTGTTTAAACACTTCGGACCAAAATGGGAAGAAACCTCCAGCTATTGCTGTGGAAGGATGGGCTTTACCTGTCATCTCTCAAACAGTATCCAGAGATCACCTCCCACCCCCGATTAGCCCAGGATGTCCGCCTTCATCGCCCACTTGCTTGCTTGAAAATGTAACTCCCTTGTGCTTTCTCCCATGCTGCTCCTGGGAAAAGTTCCCCGTAAACATCCACGAAACGCACTAATTCAAAACTCTCCTTTGCCATGAGATCTACAAAAACCTTCACCATGGCTAGGCTGCTGGTGTGCTGAGACCACGGCTAAGCGTGATAACCATGTTGTCTCATTGTTTCCTTGCACTCCTGTTGGTCTCTCTGTAGCCATCGGTTGCCTCTTGTCTTATCGTTTTTTGGGCTGGGACTCTTCTGTGTTCAGCGTGTACAGCATCTGGCACAACGAGGTCCTGGTCTGAGACTGGGGCTCCTAGGTGCTACAGCCATAGAAATAATAATAATGAATAAAGCACTAGACTGGGACACAGCAGATCTGGATTCAGTTTCCAGCTCTGCTACACTCTCCTTGGGCAAATCACATAATCTCGCTCTGCTTCGGTTTCCCATCTGTAAAAATTCCTTTATGACCTCTACAGGCAACCAGATGAACTCTGTTCCATGAGTTTTCTCTGCAAGTATTTAAACTACCATAAAATAAGATTAAAGGCTTTCTTGAATAATAATCCTACTTTTCTGTCTTGCCTATTTAAATTGGAAGGTCTCTGGAGCAAGGACTGTCTCTTATGTGTCTCTGTTGCCAGCAAAATGGGGTCCTGATCTCAGTTGTGTCTTCTAAGCGCTACTGTAATACTAATACCACTTCAGCTAAATAATAGTTCTGAATATTGATTTGTATTGATGGGATTTCTGGAGCATCTTGGCCAGCTGTTCAGTATATGACAGGGTTGGTGGGGAGAATAAGAAACATGGGGTTATCCACAAACACAGTAAGATCTATCTCTGTAAAGTTATGTGTCACTGTGGAAGGATAGCAAACTGTATTATGACTTTCCACCAGAGCTGTCAAATGATTAAAAAAAATTAATCGTGATTAATCGCAGTTTTAATAGCACTGTTAAACATTAATAGAATACCATTTATTTAAAATGTTTTGGATGTTTTCTACATACTCAAATATATTTATTTCAATTAGAACACAGAATATAAAGTGTACAGTGTTCTGTACATGATTATTTTTTATTACAAATACTTGCATGGTTAAAAAGATAAAAGAAATAGTAGTTTTCAATTCACCTCGTACAAGTACTGTGGGGCAATCTCTTTATCATGAAAGTGCAACTTAAAAATGTAGAATTATTTTTTTTCATGATAAAGAGATTGCCCCACAATACTTGTATGAGGTGAATTGAAATTTTGTTTATCTTTTTTACAGTGCAAATAGTTATAATAAAAAATAATCATATAAAGTGAGCACTGTACACTTTGTATTCTGTGTAATTGAAATCAATATATTTGAAAATGTAGAAAATATTTATACTACATTTACATTGATATTTTATTATTGTTTAACAGTGCGAGTAAAACTGCAATAAATCGCAATTAACGTTTTTAATTGAGTTAATTTGTTTTGAGTTAATCACTTGAGTTCACTGCAATTAATTGACAGCCCTACTTTCCACTGTATTGGTTGTCTTGAGTACACATCCATTGTATTGTTTTATGCAGTGCAGAGAAGTACCCTTAGTTCTATGTCTATATCACATCAAAGTGTTTACCAATAATTAGGATGTGATGGAGCTGGGAAGCCGAAGAGCACCCAGATTGCATGAGATTCCAGGCACTTCAGCCAGAAGATTTATTTCCAATTTGTTATTCATAAGGGAAGAGCGAGAGATTGGGATAAGGGTCCTTTGAAGTGAAAACAAAGTCTTCTGTTCAGTTTAACAGAATACTGGCTTGGCATGGTGGCCTGTTTGCTTTCCAACACTGTCAACGCTGGTAGGAATGGGTATTGCCCTGAAAAAAGAACCTCATTATTTCATGCTTTTTCTAATATGACAAGCCCTGACTAATCAGACAGGAATGATCTGGGGAAACAAGATGACCAAATTGTTGTGTGTAGTTATATTGGTAATAATTCAGTGTATTTATAGTATGTTAAATGAACAAATGTTTTTAAAAGCAATGTGATTATTTCACTTACTAAGGCCTTGGTCTTGCTAACATTATGCATGTGTTTAATTTGGTCTAGTGGCTCTAGAACGGGGAATCAGGAGACCTGAGTTCCAATCCTGGTTCTGCCACTAACCTGTGTGGGAATTTGGGCAGTTGCTTCACCTTTTTGTGCTCTGTTTTCCCTCCCATGTCTATATATGTCTATTTAGATTGGAAGATTTTTGGGGACAGGGACTGTCTATTATGTGTCTATACAGTATCTAGCAAAATGGAGCTGTGATCTAGATTGCAACCACTAAGCACTACATTGATACTACTGCTAACAATAGTGAGTGGTGCCGCTTAATTCAGTGTTTAAGGCTGAGGATATATGTATTTGCAGGAACAGGACCATAGTTTTTACATCAAGGCATTCGTTACCCTTTTCTGTGAGAGTCTATTGATTTCTGTGCTTAATTCTGCTTCAGTGATACCAAAACCACCTTGGGTTGATTAGGTTCAGTCTAGAGAAACGGGAAGTCTCTTTCGGCCTTACAAGCCCATCTTACTGCAAAGCCCTGTCAATTAGCTGAGCCCAGAGCTAAAGGAGTAAACATGGGACTTTCAAAATGTAAGCTTGGTCTGCAAAATAAATGTAATTAGAACAAACACAGTCTAGAGAAAAAGAGATGGTCACTTGCCTGGTTGGCCCAGGACGTGCCCTTTTTGGATTGATGTGTTATTCCCCATCTCTCTCTGTTTTGCGTGTGTGGGTTTGGAACTCCGTGTGAATCACAGAAATCAGAGATGGAAGGAACTTCATTAGATCATCTTGACCAGTCCCTGCCAATTTAGGATTATTCCCTATAGTAGGATCTTTAATGCCTTCCCCAGTCTATTTTTAAATGACTCAAATGAGAGGGCTTTCCTCGCTTTCCTAGGGAGACTGTTTCACAGTTTAATAGACTTCGCTGTTAGGGAATTTTCTTCCTGTTATCCAGCCTCCATTCTGCTTTTGCCTAATTTCATTGAACTGTTCCTAGCAATGCCCCACGAAACAGTTTTCCACCCTGTTTGGTTCTTTGCACATACCTGTTGTCAATTATAACCATAGTCTGTGGGAATTAATCACCATTTGCCCTGCTTGGCTGGGTCTTTGTTTTTACATAACTCCATTGCAGAGCCAGATGGGTTCTTTTCAGCACAGCTTTTCATCCGGAATAGCTTTTCTGCATGTCAGCATGTGGGGGAACCTCTGGATTAATTCATAATTTAACATTTATATAAACACACATAGCTCCCTCCTTTAGACTGCATAAAGGAACCGAATAAGACCTTACAGAAACAGCATAAGTAACCTAGACTCTCTCTAGCTGCACATAAAAGCTTAGGACCTGGGCTTATGGTAGACCCCTCGCAGTCTGCCCTGCATTTCCCTGCTCATTCTCCAGTAGATCATCCTGGGGTCTGCTGGGTTTTGAATAACAAACATGAACGGTTCAGGATACCAAGTTTTAGCATATGAAGTTATAAAGATATGGAGGAAAAATGGCATAAGTCACATGTGACTTAGACTTACGTGTCCCATTTTTAAAAGTAACTTTGTCCCTTAGGAGCCTGCATCACTATTGAAAATGATTTAAGCTTCTAAGTCCCTTTTGAAGATTCCACCTTTCATCTTAGACATGCTCTCCAGTAGGGACGAATTGCATGAAAAACTGCATGTGTCCACATTGTGTGCATTAATCATGACGGGCATCCTAAGATTTTGGATCATAATGAATCCACTGTTTTGAAGAAGGAAAACTGGCCATCTGCCCTGGATGCTATCAGTTTAGAAACCCACGCTGGAAAGCATCCTCCAAATCAGTAGGAAAAAGAATGGCTAGCATGAGAGACTGATCCTTAGTTGTTTAATAAAGTAGAGACAAAACTATTTAGCTATGGCAAACACTAATCAACATAATTCTTTGTTGTTAAGTAGTTTGATTTTGCCACATACAGATAGAACATAAGCATCAATCACACAGAACAACCTGGCTAGCATTATATGCAGTCACCCAATGACAGCAGAATGACAAGAGTCATACTGGGATGTTCTCACACAACCAATCAGGAGCCCCACACTGATATCACTGGAACTGGGCTAGTGCTGTTATCTGGAAGAGAATTTTGGCTTTGCAGCATAAAGGTAGCAAGGTTTTAAAGAACATCCCTAACTGTATTCTTGTATAAAAGAGGAATAATGTCACAAACATAAAGTAATGTTGTTGATTTCTATGATGGCAGCAGGTAGAAGAGTCTAAGATCAGGCCCCCGTCCTGCTGGGCACCGTACTTGAACCTACTAAAAGTATAGTCCCTGCCCCAAACAAGTTCTAATGGAAACCGAAAAGATGGAGATAAACAGGGAGGTTGAGGATGAGAGGGCAAGGGGCCAGTGAAATGATTCTGTCTGGTATAATAAGCAGCCAGCCTGGCATCCCCACAGTCTGTTCATTGCACCACCTTGCTTGCTAATAGCAATTTCACTGATCATATTGTATGTTTGTCTGGATTCTTAACGCTCGTTGCATGGAAAACGCCATGCGTGTCAGTGATCTGATCTCTACATGTATGTGTAGAAATGATGAGATAAAATAAATGGATTGGAGCATGATGTGTGGGGAGAACAACATATGGTCCCTAATCACACTGGGTAAAAAATCAGGGACTCACCTGCATTGAAATATATTAAACCAGGAGTGATTTTTAAAGAAACGCCCTGGAGGGGCGTGAGAGGGAATAGTTAATATTTTATTACACTAAGGACATCCCCTCCCCTCCCCCGCCAAAAC